>NC_080791.1:56330718-56983774 GCF_028018385.1 Neofelis nebulosa | reverse complement strand
GTCTGGGAAGAGTAAGAAGAAAAAATGCTAATGAAGACAGTGGAATTGTAAAGTCAAGTTAGTGCAGACCATAAGATGTGGTTCCAGGCTTTCAGTGTCCAGGCTAAACATGGGGTGGAAGGATCTGATTGTCGGTGGGTGCTTTGTGTACTGGGATGTAGGGATTACAGGCCCTGTCACAGATGAGAAAGCAAAGGGGCCACTGGTCCAAAACCACACAGCAGGATTGCAGCCAGTGGGGATTGAAACCTGGGCAATTGCTTCTAAAGCCAGTGAGTGTGCATGGAGGGAAGGGGTTCAGGTCCTCAGGTCTTGTGGTAAATGGGGGCCTGGATGAAAGGGAGAGACAATCTAGGGATGGAAGAAGGAGGTGTTAACTTGGAGGGGTCAGGTGCACATGGAAGGGAATGGGTTCAGTTTGACCTTGTGGCCTCGGAAGCACTTGAAGGTTATAAGGAGAGGGGAGGGCAATCGTCCTCAGTGGGGCCTACTGTATCCCAGGCCTGAGCCAGCCCCCCTAGATGCCTCACTTAGATGAGGAAACTGCTCAGATGTTTCCTCTGAGATGAAAGGGCATGTCCAGGCTCACACAGCTGCCAGTGGCAGAGCTGGGGTTCAGGCCTAGGTCTGAGGACTTTGAAACCTACACTCAGCCCCACACCTGCCTGGAATTTTCTTTTTTGCAGCTGGGAGGTGGCTGGAGGAGGCCAGACTTTGAGCCTTTCCAGCAAAGAACAGGCAGAGAAAGGTAGTCCTTCCTGTCAGGCTACTTTCTGAAACCTTGGTCCCCATCACCATGGATCCAGCTGGTGTGAAGAATACTGACTCTTGTCATGGAGGAGGCAGTGAGACCCCAGGCCAGAGCCCAGAGGCTCTGCCTCTGCCTTGCAGACATTCAGAGTTTCTCCTTCAGTGAACTGAAGGTCTCTGACAGACATTCAAGATGACTGTCTGACTGGCTAGCTAGCTAGTTTAGCTTGTCTGAACAGACAAGTCTTCTGAGAGACAGCCAGACCAGTGACTTACCAGCTGATGGACATGAGTTGGCCTGTGTGCGTGGCCAGCCATGTAACCAACTGACAGACACACAGACCCCTTGCCTGCCACTCTAGGGGCATGGGCTCCAGCCCTGGGAACCACCTGACCTACCTAAAGCCCCCAAACCTAGTTGCTCACCTGGGAGAGAAACAGACTCCGATTTTTTCCTGGAACCTGACTTCCTGCCTCTCCCCTCATTCCCACAGGACACCCAGTCCCAGCCCAGGTTCACCTCCACAGCTGCCCGCTCTTCTGTCAGGGATGACCCCTGACAAAGTTTTCACCGGATGGGAAGGTCCTCAGAGATGTCACATAAGGAGGACCTACTTTCCTGGTCTCAGGATCCCCCTGTCGAGCGGAGCTTTGTCCTTATTCACAGAGTTGGACTGTTTGCTGCCAGCTCACTCAGAGGCCTCAGCCCACAGGAAGAGCTTGGAGAGGCCTGGCTACCTGCCTGACCACCCCCGTTCAGTGTTCAGTGACCAACTGACCACCCTGCGCACTAACTGGTGGCTGCTTTCAGATCCCAGGGGCCACAGCTTCCCTCTACTAGACCACAGGAAGGTGGAACGTTCTAAGCTGGTCCACTGATCTTCTGTCCGCCTCCCTCATCCATATCCTGGACTTCTTTCAGAGCTGGGGCTCCTGGTCAGTGACTTCTGCCCACCCCCCAACTCAGCTCCAGCCTCATCATCTGGTTGGCCTGCCCCCTTGATGGGTGAGCACTGGCCCCTTTCAGGTGGCCTGGTTAGGCTTGGTTGGGCTCAGACAGAGAAGAGCGTCTTCCCCTCATCCATACTGTGCAAGGAACATGGAGTGATGTTGAGGTTAACACCTGGGCTTGAGTCTCTGCACCGACATTAATCAGCAGAGCTAGCTACTTCTGAGCCTCTGTCCTCATCAGATACAGAGATAACGAGAGCACCAAAGGCACAGAGCTATGGAGAGGTTTGTGCGCATGTGAAGGCTGAGTTGCATGTAAAGCGTGTAGCCCAGAATCTCTGCTGTAGTAGGTGACCGTCTATGCTGGTGAGTGGAACCAGGGCTTGCAAAGGTCCTATCAGCCTCCTCTGGGCAAGTTCACCTGGAGCCCCCTCACCTCCTTTTCTCCTCAGTGACCTCCACAGAGCCCATCCCACCCCCACTTCACTGGGCCAGCCCCTTATCTCCTCCCGGTCAGGTGTCACTTTTGTTTCAATATCTCCTTGTTTCCTCTGAATACTTACATCCCCCAAAGGGATTCCTCCCCAGCCACACACACTTTCATTTCCTCAAATTCCTCAAGCTATCTGAATAGACCTTTCTCCAAAGAAGATATACAAATGGCCAAGAAGTAAGTGAAAAGACTCAACATCATTAGTCATTAGGGAAATGTTAATCAAAACCATACAAGATATCACTTCATGCCCACTACGATGGCTATCCTCAAAGAGACATGATAATAAGTCTTTAACAAGGATGTGGAGAAATTAGAACCATCCTATGCTGAGGGTGGGAGTATAAAACAGCGCAGCCACTTCGGAAAACAGTTTGGTAGTTTCTTAAAAAGTTGAACAGAGTTGCCACATGACCCAGGAATTCCGCTCCTGGCTACATACCCAAGGGAACTGAGAACACATGTTGACACAAAAATGTGTACGATATATGAATGTTCACAACACCTGATACAATCCAGATGTCCTTCAACAGATGAATGGATAAACAAGATGTGATTTACATCCACAAAATAGAATGTTGTCCAGCCATAAAAAGAAAGGAGGTACTCATACGTGCAACAACATGGAGGCACCTTACACATTACGCTACGTGAAAGCAGTGAGGCGCAAAATAATTACATATTGTACTATTTTGTGTATATGAATTTATATGAAATATCCAGAATAGGCAAACCCAGAGAGCCAGAAAATAGATTAGTGGTTGCCAGGAGCTGGAGGGGAGGCAGGACTGCTAACAGGTATAGGGTTCTTTATTGGGATGATGAAAACGTTCTGGAATTAGTGGTGATGATGCATAGCCTTTTGAATATACCAAAAAGCACTGAATTGTGTACTTTAAAAGGGTGAGTTTTATGGTATATGAGTTATATCCCAATTAAAAAGAAATTCCTCAGGCTCTCAGGTACCTCGTGTGAGGAGCACAAACCCTTGGCTGTGGTGGTTCCAGGCCTCTGTAGCCCCTCCCTGATTCTGCCTTCTGGGTCTGGAGATGGAGAGTCCCTACCCCCCTACCTGGGTCAGAGGTGTCCTGAGTCCATTCCCAGATTCTAGAAGGAGCTTGTTGAATGAGGGGAAACTCCTGCCAGGTTGAGAAACATATGAAACAATGGAGGAGGCTTCCGCAGGAAGTGGGGCTCCAGGAAAGGAGGAAGGCCAAGGTGGTGGGGGTTTCCATCTAGGTGGAGGCGTGGAGTCTCCCAAGGCTGGACTTCAAGCTCCTTACTGAGATTAAACATCAGGAGGGGCGCCTGGGCTCAGGTCATGATCTCATGGTTTGTGGGTCAGAGCCCTGCGTCAGGCTCTGTGCTGACAGCTCAGAGCCTGGAGCCTGCTTCAGATTCTGTGTCTCCCTCTCTCTGCCCCTCCCCTGCTTGCACTCTCTCTCTCTCAAAAATAAATAAACATTAAAAAATTAAAAAACAAAACAAAAGAACGTCAGGAGGCCCCAGGAGATGCCCTTGTGGGGGTTCAGCTTTCCTCTCACTGCAGTGAGTAAGATGCTGACACGGTTACCGGTTTCTGTGGAAAAACCCAGACATGCCTGATGGGGCCAAGGGTCCAGGTTCTAACCATAGCTCTGCTTCCTGAGTCATCACAACACTTGGGGAGTTCAGTTTGTCCAGGGTGAGGAGGTAGTTAAATGGGATGACCTCTCAGGGCCATTTCTGCACCAACTAGCAATATGGTTTGACTCATGAGTTAGAGATTGGGCTGGTTAGCTCCATGATTACATGCAGGATGGTGCCCTGTGGGGGTGTTGGTAACTGTTTTGAACTGCTCCCAGGAAAAGCCTTTACCTGACCGTGGACCAAGCCTTGACCCTGCACCTGACCCCGAACCTGTGATCCCACACCGAACCAGACAGACCCACAGCCACTCAGCCTCTATGAGCACCAATGTCTCACAGCTACAGGCCCAAGGGGGTCTAAGTCTGCACATTCTTACTCCTGGAGACCTTGCTTGAAACTTATGTAGTGTGGCCAGCAATGCCTCCCTAGAAGGAAGGTTTATGCTGGGAAAGGAATGAAGTCACTGTGAGATAGGTGGTTCCTGTTAGGATCTGGCCAGCATGGGCACGTGGGGCACATACCCTCTTAGGAAGGGCCCTCCCATCACTGGGACTCAGGGAGGCTGAAGGGGCTCAGACTCTCAGATTCTCACCAACGCCTGGAATACCTTGGGTGACCTGAGTCAGGGACATCCTCTGGGATTCCATCTCTACCCTCACCTCCTGGATGTCTGTCCCACAGGTCCAGTGGGTGAGGAGCCCCAGATGTCAGACAAGGACACCAAGGCCATGATGAGCGCAGAAGACATACCTCAAGGCAAGGCCAGCCCAAACTCTCAGGACTTGCAACGAAGTGTGTTCTATAGCATCAAGGTATCTCTCAGGGCCTGCCGGGAGCAGGGGTGTCTCGACCTGGCAGAGAAGGCCGTGTAACTCCAAGCAAGCTGCTGCTTTTCTCTGAGTCTCAGTTTCCTCATCTGTAGAATGGGTGGCTGTGAGAGTCAAAGGGACAATCTACCAAAGCATTTAGCTTAGTTTTGGGCACATGTTCCCTCCTTCCTGAGAAGAAACAAGGGCTGCCCCGGAGGCAGTGGGGCACCAGTCTCCTTGCCTCCCCATGTCCCTGCAAGGAAAGAGAAGGACCCCAGAGATCCTATCTGTATGAATATCGGGGAGCTCTGGCTCCACCAAGGGCAGCCCTAGAAATGCAAGTGACCCCTGGGTGCCGGGGCCTGTGCCGAGTGACGTCTTGTTTAGTCCTCGCAGTCACCCTGAGTGGCAGGGATGTCGTCCTTGCTGTGTGCAAGAGGAAACCAAGACTCAGGAACAAAGAGACTGTTTTTAAGCTCTGGAATAAACACCCTTCTTTGAAGCAAGTTTTCCTTCTCTTGGGAATACTGCCAGTTCACCAGGAGGGAGGCCAGACTTTTAGGGTGGAGTTGGGTGGGGTGGGCAGTTTGGGGATTTGGTGTGTGCATGTGGTCTCCCAGAGGAGCTCTAAGGGGAGGACCGGGTGGAGTGAGTAGGGAAGGATCCGGGAGAACTTCCCGGAGAAAGGGGACAGGGTGGTGGAATAGGGAGGACGGTCCAGTCTAGCCCAGGTGGGCTCTGAGGGTCAGAGTGACTCCCATCATTCTTGGCCCCACAAAGACCCTACTCTCAGTCATGTGGGTCTGAGGTGGCACCCAGGACAGCTTGTGTAGTTTTTAGGCCTGTGTGAGAAGCCATGGGCTACTCCAATAACTCTCTCTCTCTTTCTCTCGCCCCTCTTGTTCTTGGCCCTCCTGCCCTTACTCTCTCTCTCTCCTGTGTGTCTATCTCCTCTGACTCTATTTCCCCATCTTTATTCCTTGCTCCTCCCTTCCCCCAACTCCGTCTCTGTCTCCCAACCACCACCCTCTCTAACTGCATCCCCACCTGTCTCCCTGCTCCCCCGCCGGCTGCCACCGCCTTGGCCCCTCCGGCAGTTCTTCGTCCTGTGCCACAGCCTGCTGCAGCTGGCACAGCTCATGATCTCCGGCTACCTCAAGAGCTCCATCTCCACAGTGGAGAAGCGCTTCGGCCTCTCCAGTCAGACCTCAGGGCTGCTGGCTGCCTTCAATGAGGTACTGGCCCTGAAGCAGTCACAGGGGTGGGCGTTGAGGGCGACTCTCACCTGGCCTCCTCATCCTCCTCTCTCACCACCCTGACATAGGCCCTTCCCCTCCTGGTGCCCACAGGCGACCCCATTACAGCTTCCTCCCCTAAGATTTTCTCCTCAGCTAGCTCCTTCCTCATGTTCCGGTAGAGAAACTGACCTCTGCCTCCCTGTAACGTCAGAGCACTGGCAGTCCTGCCCTCGGGGGCACTCTAACGGGGGGTATGGGGTATTTTAGAGCTAGTCAGAATTCCCGTGTCCACCCACTCTCCCTTTGGTTCCTTTACCTTTCCAGGGACCTGGCTGTTGCCTGTCCCAGGAAGGAATCAGAGGAAGTCACTTCAATAGTAGAGGGAGAGATTTAAATTAGATCAAAGGCAGAACTGTGGACCAGTGGGTGGTGGGGGAAGGGAGCCATACCATGGGATGAGTGTCTCCTCAGAGTTGCCCAGAGATCCACAAGTCTGGGGCCGACAGCCAAGTGACGAGGAGGGGACAGGCTACTTTGGGGGAATTTAGAGATCAGGGTCCAGCTGTGCCCCAGCCCCCCCCTCCACCAGATGTTTTCCACCTCAGAGAAGGGCCACTGTCCACAGTACCCTTTCTCCCCTCCCCACAGCAGATTTCTGTGCAGTTGTCTCCCCCTGGGGTGATGTGTCACATTCAACCCAAGGCCTGCCGACTACACGGCACCCTCAGATATCTCTCAGACCCCACCTCCAGATGTCAGAGGTGGGAAGGAAAGGTCATTAACTAGCTCTGGGACCTTAGGGAAGCCACTCCACCACTCACCCCCACCCCCACCCCCCAGAGCCTCAGTGTCCTGTCTATAAAATGGAGAGTGGCTACCCTTCTCAGACTTGGTCCACCTACCAACTCTCTTGCAGATACTGCCTCACCCCCCCAGCAGCGAGGAGCCTAGGGCTCAGGGCGAGTGTCACAGCCAAAAAGCAATGGGCAGCACATTTCAGCTGCTGGTCATAGAGCCTGCCCCATCGCTGCAAGCTCTCAAGTCCCCTCCAGTGCCTACATCCTAAGTTTTTTATTCTAAGGCTTGAAATTCCAAGAAATTCTTAGCCCTCTGGCTTTAGATTTTATTTGTTTGCCTCAATTGTGATATCCCAGAAACTTAACAACCCTTTCCTTAACTGTCCCCCCTCTTCCATGTTCTAACATGGGGTCCAACCCATTTTCCAGAATGAAATTGAACTGCTAGCCTTGTCCGCTCTGCCCTCATTTCTCTCCCCTAATGGGACAGTGGGGACCCTCCTAGGGGGACCCAGAATCTGCATAAGAGGGGCCCAGATGATTCTCATTCAGCCAGCTAGTCCTTTATTCAGATGGGAACCCCAGATTGGTGACAGAAGTGAGGGTGGTGCTGGCCTCTGGCTGCTCTGCTCCATTCGAATGGGTCCCCTCATCCCTCGGCAGGTGGGGAACACAGCCCTGATTGTGTTTGTGAGCTACTTTGGCAGCCGAGTCCACCGGCCCCGACTGATCGGCTATGGGGCTGTCCTTGTGGCCCTGGCAGGCCTGCTCATGAGTCTCCCACACTTCATCTCGGAGCCATACCGCTACGACCATGCCAGCCCCGGTAAGAACAGGAAGGGCTGGGCTGGAGACGTACGTGAGGAGCCGCGTTACCATGCACCGGGGCCCATCCCCAGGCCCGTTGGTCAGAACGGGCATTTTCCGTTCCTCTCCACTCCCTCAGTCCCAGTCCGGGTGGGTCCTTCTGGCAGTCCTGGAGAGTGGGGTTGTCTTGGGGCGGAGGGCTGAAACCCTCTGATCCTCTCTTAGTGAGGGCCTGCTTATATGTCACTGTATTTTTGAGGTGGGGTGAATTACAACACAGCCTCTGTCAGGGCCTGGCACGTAGTAAGTCCTCGGGAAAGGTTTGCGAAATAGTAATAACGGTGTCACATACCACTTATGGTGTGCCAGACACTGTTCTGAGTATTTAGGTGTATTCATGCATTTATTTAGTCCTCACAAGAAGCCAAGATGTTAATGAAAGAATGAATGAGTGAATGAACAAATTAAAAAATGAAAGAATTTTAGAGAGGAGTAGTGAAGCCCCTGTTTAGCCCAGTGAGATTTTGTTGAGGGCCCATTGGACAGATAGATGCCCGTCCCTTGGAGAACAACCTAAGAAGCCTGAGCTTTATTCCTTCTCTCTCCCATCCACCCATGTATTTACCCATTGATCCCTTCACCCATCTACCCATCGATCCATTCACCCATCTATCTACCTATCAATCCATTCACCCATCTATCTACCCTTCGATGCATTCACCCATCTAACTACCCGTCCATCTATCCACCCTCCCATCTATCCATCTATCCATCATCCATCCATCCATCCATTCATCCAGTGATCCACCCAAGAAACCCTTGGTGCTGCAGACTTTGTGTCAGGCCCTCTCAGGGGACTCAATATTGCCTGCAGGGGGCTCCCAGTCTGGGACAGGAGACGGCAAAGAAAAACCCTATAGTGTGTCCCTTGTGTGAGAAGGGAAGCACAGGGACTGAAGGAGCCCATGCCCCAGCCTAGCATCATGGAAGGCTTCCAGGGGAGGAGTGTCTCAAAGAGCATCCTTCCTCCCTCCCTCCCTCCCCTTCCTTCTCATCAGCGCACATCCTGGGGCTCCCACTCTGTAGCACCAACCCCAGGAAAGAGTCCAACTCCTTGGGAGTCAGCCAGAGAGAGCCACTAGAGCCCTGAGTGGACTGCAGTGTGGGGGAAGGAGGGCATTTCGAGTGGAAGGAACCACAAGGGCAATGGCAAGGGAAGTAGAGAAGTAGATAGTGTGCATGAAGAGCTCAGAGCTGTTATCTAGGCCTGAGTGGAAAGCGGTCAAGAGGCTGGATGGAAGTCTGAAAAAAAAAATTTCTGTGTCCAGAATTTCCACTTTCACAGAGCTTTTTCTGTACAGAGTCATACACGTTCTTCTTCATCCTCCCTGCCATACAACAACCCTCTGCCACAGGAGCCCTGTGAAACCCTGAGTAAAGCCTTCTCCTGCCTGAGCCTCAGTCTTCGATGAGAGATGAGGCTCAGTGACCTCTGAGCCCCCATCCTGCTCTGGTATTCCAGGCTATTTCATTCACTCATTCTTCACCCAACATTAATTAATTTATTTTTAATACTTATGTGCCAGGCCCCCTGATAGGCACTAGGGTTAGTAGGGGTGGCCAAAGAAGACAGGGCTCTATGACAATCATCACATTTAATGTCTCGTAGGTGCTGTGTGTGGGCACCACTCACCACTCTTAACATTTACAGCCTTATAGCAGGTATTCTCTCAGTAGCCCGTTTTACAGGTAAGGAAACCAATGTTCAGAGACAGGGATTTCCCGAAGGCCCACAGCTAGTGGGGCCATGACATGTCCAGGTAGCTTGGCCCTAGAGTCCCTGAGCCACTGAATTATTGTGCTTCTGAGTTTCTGTAGAATTTCCATTCTAGGAGACTCTTTTGACAGATGAGGAAACTGAGGCCCAGACGGGCTGAGGGCCTCTTGTCAAAGTCTCCCAGTCTTCTACCCAGGCAACCTTGGTTGAAGGTCAGGGTCCTTGACCCTGGTTCACGTGGCTTTTTCTCAGAGTCCTGGCTTCCATAAAGGGCTGGGCCTGCCACAAAGAGAAAGCCACTTCTACACCCACATTTGGGATAATAATAGCATGAGGGTCTCTTTAAGTTTGCTCACCAAATATTGGTGAGCTACAGGGAACAACTGTCTGGTACTAAATTAAGAAATTCCCCTTTACTGAACTCTGCATCTGTGTCCTGAGCTGACACTGAGCCCACCCAAAATGAAGGCCAAGGGCACTAGAGCCCTCCACAGTCCAGGCCCAGCATCTCTCCCCTGCCCAGCCCTGCCCTCAGCCCTGGCTTTGCCCCTCACCCTCTGTGAGCCAGCCATGCTGAATTTCTCAAGCCCCTGGGTTTGCATATGCCGTGACCTCTCCCTGGAACACCCTTTCCACCTTCTCTTTCTGGAAAATCTTGTTTGTTCTTCTTGGCCTTGTTCAAACTCTACTTCCTTTGACAGCCCCTCCCTACTCAAAAGCCATGGTCGCCATGGTATTTCTACATACCTCTCCTCAAAAAGGTGGCATAGGGTGGTTTTAGGACATAGACTCTAAGTTGAGCTTCCTGGGTTCCAATCTCAGCTCTGCCTTTGCCAGTTGCTGCCTGAGCATCAGTTTCCTCATCTGTACAATGGGAGTAATGAGGGCAACCATCCTCTAGGTTTGTTGGGGGAGGGAGTCAAATGATTTATACATACATCACTTAAAATGCTACCTTGCATCTGGTGCATGCTCTGTAAGCCTTAGCTTTTGCCATAATATTTTTTTATCATCTCTTAGTGGACATGCCACAGGATTTTGAGGCTTCTCTGTGCCAGTCCAAAACCTTGGTCCCAGACCCAACCCCAGCTCCCTCCAACAGCAGCTGCTCAAGCTACACGGAGACCCAACATTTGGCTGTGGTGGGGATAATGTTCACGGCACAGACCCTGCTCGGCGTGGGCGGTGTGCCCATTCAGCCCTTCGGCATCTCCTACATCGATGATTTTGCCCACAACAGCAATTCGCCCCTCTACCTTGGTGAGAACCGGGGTCTGAGGGAGGGCCAGGCTCAGAGGAAGGGGGATGAGAGGCCCAGATAGGGGCTGGGCATGAGTCCCTGACCTCTGCTCCATGTGACCAGTAAAGGTCCAGAGAAGACCTAGAGTTTCCTGGGCCTAACCAACTGCTCTTGCTTATTAGAGACTGGGCAGGCACTGATCTGCTGAGGGAAGCCAGGGCCAGAGGAGACTAACCCAGCCTTTGTGTTGCAGGGATCCTGTTTGCAGTAACCATGATGGGGCCAGGCATGGCCTATGGGCTGGGCGGTCTCATGCTGCGCCTTTATGTAGACATCGACCGGATGCCAGAAGGTGAGCCTCAGGAGCGCACAGTTGTGCCTGGGGGCACACAGATGCTAGCTAGCTTATGGATAGCTGGTCTAATAGGAGACAATGAGCCAAGGGACTCAGGTTCAAATCCCAGCAACCCCACTGACCTTGGACATGCCTCTTAACCTCTCTGAGCCTCAGCTTCTTCATCTTTGAGATACTCTCTGTCCTGTCCACCTCCCAGAGCTGCAATCAGAATCCAATGAAAGCTGAAGATAAGCTGTAAAGCGCCATCAGACAGGGGAATGGAGAAGCACGCAGGAGAGAAGTTCTGGAGCAGGACTCAGTTACCTTGGGCCTACCTCAGATGGAAACTTACTGGGTTGACCTCTAAGGACCTTTCTAATTTTGACCACTTAAGGGTCTGGGAACCTGTGCCGAGGGCACCATTTAGGGAACCTCAGTCACTACTCCAGGTAGTAGCTGGGGTGGGCCAAGGAGTAGGATGGAAGCTTGGCCTGAAGGCGCCAGGGGAGGGCAGTGGTAGGGGTCCCCGTGCTCTGGCACCCTACAGGGAATAGGAGAAGATTCCTTTTAGAACAGGTTACTGCGGCATCTCAGCTGCCTGATTGTCACATCTAAGCAGCTCTAAGCCCCAACCTATGCCTTCTACTTCCTGCTACTCAGAAGCCCCATCCCTCACCTGGAGATTTTCAGCAAGCTCTAGAAAGCTCAAAGTCACACACGTATGAATGGATGGACACTCAGATTCTGCTTCTTGTTCTCTGATTTTTGCACAAAGGTGCCTCCAGGACAGGTCTGGGCAGCTCTGAACAGGTCTCGCTAGGAATAGCCTTGCCCCACCTTCCTCTCTTCTAGAAAGCTGGGCCCAGGAGCCAAGCGTGAGCTCTGGTTATTGTCCTTAGGTTTCCCAGACACGTCCCAGTGCCGGGGAAGGGGTGTGTGTGTTTTCTGGCTCAGTTGACATCATCCTGGCAGATGTGGCACCTTCACAGGCAGATGTGGTGTTCCTGTGGACTGACCTCCCTACACTTTCTCTATGGGGGATTTCAGGGGGTGGGCGCGGCGTGTCTGCTGCAGGCGCAGCTGGGTGTGTGAGAAGCGGAGGAGTCAGGGAGATACGTGTGCTGACGCTCGCCAGGCTGGCACAGAAGCAGGGGAAATAATAGGTGGAGGAGGGATTTAGTGCAAAAACAACTTCATTCCCAGCTTTACAGATACATTTGCTGAGTGCCAGTTGTGTACTCTGGCCCCTGGCCAGGTAAGCTCAGGACCAATCACCTGGGAACCAGCCCCGCTCATGGGGTTGGTGTCATTATGCATCTGTGTCTTTATAAAGTGTTTGTGGATGCTATAGCAATTGAAGGAGGAGGTATCTGACTCAGCCTTGAGGTCAGGACTTGGATGGGGGATGTGGGCGTTCCAGCCAGGAGGCACATCTAGAATAGTCTAGTCCTGATTACACCTGGGGAACTTGTTAAAGGTAAGACTCCTGGGTCACCTTCCCACCCCACCCCGTGGTAGTTTTAAGTTGGTCTTGGGTATTTTTGACAAGCACTCTGGTGATTTTGATGAGAATCTTGTGCTGAGAAGCACAGGAGTAGCCCTGACCATAACAACAACAACAATAATAATAATAATAAATCACAACAGTAACAGTAAGATGAGGAAGATGAGCAAACTCCTATATAGCACATACTCTGTGCTGGCACTATTCTAAATGCTTTACATGAGTCAGTTTCTGTGATTCATCACCTGTGATATAGGTACTACTACTGTCTGTATTTTACAGAGGAAGGCACTGAGGCACAAAGACGTTAAGTAATTTGCCCAAGGTTGTTATGTTAGTAATGGGAATTCAGACTCAACGGTCCATTTCCAAAGTCCATAACATCGACCACTACACCCAATGCCTGGGTAGTTGAAAAAGCTAGGTCCAAGAAGGGTCAAGGTCAAATGCGATGTAACTGGCAAAGCCACCACTGAAGCCCAGGTCTCCTGACTCTTGGTCCAAGTCACCTCACGTCTCAGAAGCCAGTCCCACGATGGTGGGATCCTGATCCTAACATCACTATGGTCTTCTCTTTCAGGTGGTATCAGCCTGACCTCAAAGGACCCCCGATGGGTGGGTGCCTGGTGGCTGGGCTTCCTCATCTCCGCTGGTGCGGTGGCCCTGGCTGCCGTCCCCTACTTCTTCTTCCCCAGGGAGATGCCCAAGGAGAAGCATGAACTTCGCCTTTGGCGAAAGGTCTTGACGGTCTCAGACTCACCTGTCAGCAAAGTAAGCCCCCTTCACATCCCCACCCGAGTCCAGGCTCCAGCCTCACCTACTTGTTCTCCTTTGTAACCTTAAACTTCATCCCTCCCCGGCACTGCACTTCACAACTTGCAAATCCATTCCTGTCCAGGCTCCACAGCATCCGCCTACAGCCCCACGCAATGAGTATGTCCGGCCCCTTCCACAGCTGAGGAGATTAGGGGCCAGAGGAGGAAATGACCTTCCCAAGGCCACAAGGCCACTGAGGGCATCACTGGGATGAGAACCCCAGCCTCTCTGATCCCATGCCCTGT
Source organism: Neofelis nebulosa (assembly GCF_028018385.1). Taxonomy (NCBI): domain Eukaryota; kingdom Metazoa; phylum Chordata; class Mammalia; order Carnivora; family Felidae; genus Neofelis; species Neofelis nebulosa. The sequence continues at coordinate 56,970,381 of NC_080791.1, read as the reverse complement.
CTCTAAACACTACACTTTCCACCTCTTTGCTCATCACTTCATGGTTTTTGTGAGTTCTAACCGTGCTGTGCCGGAGCAATATTGAGAGCTAGGGGGAGGGGAGAATGGGTGGGAGGGTCTGAGAAGACTTGTCTGAAGGGGTGGAAATTGAGCTGGACTTTGAAGGATGGTGGGAGCCTAGAGAAGGGCGTTCTAGGTGTGGACACAGTAGGCCAAAGAGTTCAGCTGTTGAAATGAATCTGGCCTTTTTAGAAGCAGTGAGGGGACAAACACACATTGAGTGCCTCCTCTAGGCCAGATGTCAGGCCGACACTGGAGCTCAGCACATGGCTTCTACCCTTAAAATAGGAATGGCCTAGTGGGGACAGAGATTCATAGATAAGTAACAAGCCATGAGGTGCTGGAGGACATCTCGCTGAAACCCCTGCTTGGCTGTGGGGCAGGTGGTCTTTCCTCAGAAGAGACCCACTGGGCAGATCAGATGACTGGTCGGGGGGTCTCCCTGTTTTCCACAGACTCACCAACACACGAGACCCTAAAAACAATACATTGGCTCCAAAGCACAAAAGAAAATGACAAAATAGAAACGTTTCATAAAAGTTCAATATACAAGTAATGTCAGCTTGATCAGGTTTTCTTTAATACTCACACACATTTCATGACATTCTGAAAATCTGTACATTTGATTTTCTTGTTTCCCAAGTTCTCACACACACAACGTTTCTGTGACCAAATGTGTGGAGTTCTTCATGCCGATCAATTCTCGACAATACCCACAAGGTGTCTCACTCAACCCTGACACTGTCTACCTGGAGGTAGCATCTGATCCCACAGGTTAGGGCTCAGACTCACAGTTGAAGTCCCACTTCATTTGCAGACAATAGGCTCACCCCCTGGTTACCTACAACTTCTGTCCTACTTGGCTGCAAATCAGGTTCCCACAGCCCCCTTCTTGGATTCCATGATTTTCTAGACTAACAGCTCACAGAACTCAGGAAAGGACTTACATTTACCAGCTAATTATGTAACAAGGGATATGATAAAGGGCATTGCTGAACAGCCAGATGAGATTACATAGGACAGGGTCTGGGAGGGTCCCCAATGCAGGAGCTTCTGTCCCTAGTGGAGCTGGGGTGTGTCACACTCCTGGCACGTGGATGTGTCCACCAACCTCAAACCCCATACTATTAGGATTTTTGGGGGGCTTTCTCCATATAGACATGATTGTCCTTAACTCCATTACCAGCCCCTCTCCCCTCCCTGAAGAATTGGGGGTGGGGGTGGGGGGGCCTGAAAGTTCTAAGCTTATAATCATGGTTTGGTCTTTCTGGTGACCACTTCCCATCCAGGAGCCCACTGAGAGTCATCTCATTAGAACAAAAGATGTTCCTCTCATCCAGGAAATTCCAAGGGATTTAGTAGCTTGGTGATAGATGCTCCGGGCCCTTAGGAAATTATACAGATCTTAGGGCTCCATGTCAGGAACTGGGGTCAAAGACTAAGTATTAGAAGATTCTCCTAAGCACTCTTATTTACAAGAGTTTTAGGAGCTCTGTGTCAGGAATATATATATATATATATATATATATATATACACACACACACACACATATATATTTGCTTATTTATTTATGTTTATATATTTCTTATTAGTAATTGTGGAGAAATCACAATCATAAATTATTTGTTGCTAAGTAGTTCTAATTTCAAAGAGATGATTTGTAAAAAAGACTGTTGAATATTTTGCAACAAGAATAATTCTGTTTCATGAGGCAGGTCGGTGCATTTGAATATGCTTGCTGTGATGTGAGCAAGAAAGTTTGGCCTTGGAGAGAGGGCTGAAAATGTCTTCACCTAGAAAGGCTAGAATTTGGGGCGCCTGGGTGGCGCAGTCGGTTGAGCCTCCGACTTCAGCCAGGTCACGATCTCGCGGTCCGTGAGTTCGAGCCCCGCGTCAGGCTCTGGGCTGATGGCTCGGAGCCTGGAGCCTGTTTCCGATTCTGTGTCTCCCTCTCTCTCTGCCCCTCCCCCGTTCATGCTCTGTCTCTCTCTGTCCCAAAAATAAATAAAAAACGTGGAAAAAAAATTTTTTTAAAAAAAAAGAAAGGCTAGAATTTGAGCCCAAGTCTGTCTGACCCCAAACTTGGCTGTTCTATGACCCTCATGACCCATCTCCCTCTGCCCCCACCAGCACCGCCCCCACCACCACCACTGGAGCAGAGGGTATATACATGGGACACCAACGAGAATTGATATTAGAACAGCCAACAGGGGCCAGAACAGGAAAGGCCTTGCCTGCCAGCTTCAAGAGCAGCCGGCAGCCCTGAAAGGAGGGTAAACAGGGGTCCCGTGGCTCTATCACTAGGTTCTAAGCTGAGAAAGGGACAGAGGAAATGTGTGGGCATGGCTGGAGGTGGGGAGACTGATGCAGCAGCCATGGCTGTGGTCCAGGTGGGAACTGGTGCATTGGCAGTGAGGCAGGCCAAAGGGAGGAGTCCAGGAGCCTCCCAGGAGGAAGACTGCTTGGGCCCCGATGCTGCTTTGCTATGGGGCATCCAAGATGGTGCAGGGCTGGGCTGATGCTGGGCTTGGAGGCAGGGGAAGGCAGGCCCTGCAGAGGGACCAGTTTCACGGGAAGAAGACAGCTTGAAATCACACATGGCACTTACTGGTTCTGCCTAGCTCAGGCCAGAATTTGAATGAGGTAAGGATTCCTAGAACTTGGAGATGAGTTCTTAGAAGTAGGGGTAGTCATAGAGAAAGAGAAGAACCTGGGTTTTTGGTTATAGGCAGTCTCCAAGTTGGGCCTTAAATCTGAGCAGAGAACAACCACTTGAGCCATGGGGTGGCATCTGTGGGAGAAGCAAGGGTGAGGCATGTGTCAGTTGTGTGACCTTGAGCCAGTCATTTCCCCATTCTGTCCTGTCATGGAAGACACTGAGGTTGGATTCCCGGAGCAATATACTGTGTGCCTCGAAGTCTAAGAAGGCCCAGTTTTTGGAGTTGAAGCTGCTGTGATGCAGAGATTTGGGTTTTAAGAGCTGCATCTCTGTGATGCTTTGAAACCCTGGCTCCCCGGCTGTGAACCTGTCTGGCTGTCTGGATTCATTCTGTCAGCACATTGGGGATGGGGAGTGAGGAAGGAAGGGGGTGAGAGGTTCTTAAAAAAGAACCGAAGGCTGAGAACATGATGATCTGCTTCCAGCAGCTCTCAGGCAATAAATATTGATGTGGGAGGAATTGTTCCCCCGCCTCCTTGAAGCTGCCTTGGCCAGCTCTGCTCGCAGTTACTCAGACTGGCCCAGCCCACTCAGGCCACTGAAGAGGAGGTAGATGGACGAAGAGGAAGGGCCCAATTAGGCAGAACTGGCAGCCAGAAAGTCCAGGCCCACAGACATGGGAAGTGTAGCTTCTGTAGAGAGCGGGAACAGGCAGGGGGGAAAGTGAAGGGAGGCTATTTCTCACATCCCTTCAAACATCTTCTCCCAGGCTCAGGGGTCCCCTAAATACCCTCCTATAGCAAATGCAGTTTTTAAAGGGGGTGTGATGGTATGTAATATAAGGGTTGTGTGAGCCGGCGAAGGTCTCTGACCTCAGTCTCCTTATCTCTAAAACGGGCAGATTGGACAAGGGTTTACCAGATTCGAGGACGTCTTCTCTAAATGGCTCCCTATCTCCGGAGCAGTACGTGAGCCCTTTCCCTGTGGGAGAAAAGGGTGCCGTCCCCAGCCTCTGCCCCAAGAAGCTCTCAGGTAATGAAGGAAGGCCAGACTCAGACAGGGGGATGACTGACTGACAGCTCAGGTTTCTCCAGGGCCGGTGCTTAGAGTTCTCTGCCTACAGGGAGGGGAGCATGAACAGTCCCCACAGAGAAGACTATACGATGGTAGATGGGGGAGGCTACACGGACATGAAGGGGCAAAAGCTCTGCTTGCCTGCCTTTGATTCTGCCCATGTGTCTGTGGCCTCCTGGTGGCTACCAGACATCCTTCTCAAAGTGAACCAGGGCAGGTCTTACCTTTCTGCAAGCCACAGTCACCCTGTCTATAACCAGACAGTCTCTAAGTCAAGCCCCAGGACTCCTGGCAGATGGCTCTCTAGAGCCTGTGGAGTAGAAATGGCCTCTCAGGGGCTCCCCAGCAGGTCATCTGGTCCCATTAGGACCCCATTCAATCAGCAACACTCCTTTGCCCTCCACACCCTCAGGTCCCTCTTAGTGCCTACCCTTGGGTCTAGGCAAGGGGCTGACAAAGGTCTCATCCTTCGAGATCCCCTGTCCCTGCCCAGCCTCTGAGCACCGCTGGCTTCTGTCACCTTCTCTCGGTTCCAATTTCCCAGGAGTCTCCATGTCTGTCATTCTAGGCTGTCTCTCAGAGTCTGGGATTCTAATATTATAAAGTTCTAAATTTTGTATTTCTAGTAAAGATTCTCAAGTACTTGTGTTCTATTATTCTAAGATTCTATGCCTCATATGGTCTGTGACTCCAAAAATTCATATTTCTACATGGTTACAATTTGGGCCTATGAGTCTAGGAGTCTGTGAAATCTGTTTGCTCCCAATTGTTAACCTGATGTGCTTCTTTGGGAGAATGGTCAAGGATGGGGACAGGAGTGGGCAGTAGCAATGGCCCTTAAAGCCTAGGACTTACGGCCAGCTAGGAGGCTTCTGTTCCCTTTGGACTTTGTGCTCCTTTTACAGCCCCTGTGAGGTCCAAGGTGACTTGTGTCTCTCTTATGCCTGGTACCTCTCCCTTGCAGTAACTGCCAGCAGCCTAGGCTGGCTCATGTCCCTAGCAACCCAGGCCTTGTGACTACCCCCCACCCCCACCCCTCCTCAACTCTCTAAGGTAGAAGGTCTTGTGTGATCATCCAGTTCAACCCCCACTCTATCTTACAGATGGAGGGATTCAGGCCCAGAGAGGGTCAAGGTTGTTCCCAGAGCTGGACCAGTACCACCCCACCTTGCACCAGTCTATATAAGGCCAGGTCTTGGCCCAAAGGGCTATAGTGAGTCCTCCCCGCTTCATGGCCTGGTGTAGATCAGAGCTTCCTCAAACACTGAGGCTGGAAGGCACTTTGGGGTGACCTGCTTGAGTGGTTTCAACAGAACCCCAAAGGTGCCACCGTACGGAGAACCCCAAGGGTGCCACCATATGGAGATTGAAGAGAGGTGTCCCCAGTAGAACTAAGGGCCTTCCACCTCCCTGAACACACACGTGCACACGCACGTGCGCACACACACACACACACACACTTCAATCAGACAGATTCTACTTTTATGTGTTTTTGTACCAGTCTTTGGAGTGAGGTTTCAATTGGGGAAAAGGTTTTGCTGCTAAAAACCCAGTTTTCAAAACTCCGATCTAGTCCAATACCTCCGTTTGACTGCCGAGGAGACTGAGGCTAAAGAAGAGAGCTGACTGAAAGCTGATCTGGCCCAAGAGTTTCCTTGGTGCCTGAGGTGTCTGAGTGCCGGCCTACCGGGAGGCCAGCAACAGGAGTTAGACATATGGTGTCTGTACCAAACCAGCCTGGGTATGAATCCTGCCTCTGCACTTACAATTCTGCAATCCATAAAATGGGTATAATCACAACGTTCACATCTTGGGGGTTTTGTAAGAATGAAACAAAGTGTGAAGTGGGTTGTTCAATGCCTGACAACCAGGAATGCTTGTTCTTAGTATCTTTCTCTGATCCAGCCAGCTCTTTAGAGTTTTGAAAAATAATGGAAAAATTATCTTTTTTTTCTAATATTCTTCTTACAGCTCACACCAAATTCACGTACAGTGCTAATAAAAGAGTGGGGAATTAGGCTGACATCTATTGCCTACTCTGTACCATGCATTGTTCTAAGCCCTTGGTATGTATTATCTCATTTAATCCTTGTAATCCACCCATGAAGTAGATGCAGCTATTACCCCCATTTAACACCTGAGGTGCCGAGTTACAGAAAGATTAAATAACCCGACCACATGTCTAGTGAATGGTGGAGCTGGGATTCAGACCCAGGAAGAGCATTGCAGGACCTGGGCTGAATCGCTCAGCCGAGACCAAGAGGCAAGAAAATAGAAACAGCAGCAAAAGTTTGCCAGAATGAGAGAGAGAAACATAAGAGCATGGACCACAAAGATGAAGTCAGTTGTTATAACTGAACCACTTATTTGGTTCTGAGCTTTCTGGTAGTCAAAGGGAAAAGAGAGGCATGGCCTGTTGCACGGATCTCAATACGAGAAAGCCCGAAGCATGTCACAATCTTCTGTGAAGCTCAGATCTCTAGGCACTCTGCTAGAAACACGAGCTCCCTCCCGCAGCAGGTAGGAAGTCTAGCAGATAACCCCATTCCCTGTGGCTGCTTGCCGTGGCCACCTGTGATGGACGCTGAGGGCATCACCTGCCAGGATCAGCGTGGCTCCATGGGGCTGGGGTCACAGCTCCACATAGAGCTTTCCAGGAACCCAGCTTCCTCTGAGGATGACTCCCTGGAGGCCCGGCAGACAGGGTCCTTTCATGTGGGGGACCACACATGGTGTCCGATGTCCTGCAGGCTTGCAGCAGTCAACACGCGGCCCCGAGAGGGGAAGTTCTAACCAGGTCACTAGCGCAGGCCTGCTGACCTGGGCAAACCACAACCAGATGTGTCCAACTCCAAATCACAAGGCTTTCGGTTTCAGAAGCTGGCTCTTAGTCAGGAGTCCTCAGAACAGATCTGGAGAGAGAGGCGGGAACTTGTGGAGAACACAGGACTGGAGCTAGGTCAGTGCTCCCAGTACCTACCAGATAAGGCCCAAGTAAAGTCCCTTAGCATGGCCCTCCCAACCGCCCAGCTCCTGCCCCAGCAACTCTTACCCATAGTCAGGATGGCTTCCCCATCACTTTCTGCACTGATAGACCCCTTCCCCCAGCCACACTCCTGCTAGACTATGCCCTTGCTTCAAATAACCTCTTCCTTCCAGTCCACAAATCTCAAACCTCACTTCTCCTGGATGCCTTCCCTGACCTCCCAGCTCCTGAAGGTCTGCCCCTCCCCTCTTCTCCAAACCCCATGCTCTTTTTCACAGCATGAGACAGTGTGGTACCATAGGACCCACATATGAGAACCTGCTCTGCCCATTGCTCCCTAGGTGACACTTCCCTTTCTGGGGCCTCAGTTTCCTTTTCTGCGAAATAGGTGCGGTAATAACCCCTTCACCAGACTGCTATGGGAATCAGATGACACAGTGGATGTGAAAGTGCTGGGTAGACCATATCGGGTTGTACAGGCAGACACTGTGGTTGACTCTACTGTTTACATGAAAACAAGGAACTCACAAGGTTCTGCCTGTCCAAAGGTCGAGCCTGTCCTTCCATCCCTGATAAGAAATGCTGGGAAGTTAATAGTTTACCTTAGCCCTTCCTGCTTCCTGCTTCTGTTTCTGGGAAGTACCCCAGGCCTAGTACCCCTCCCTGGGGTCCCAGGACCTTCCTGCACCGCCCTCCATAGCTTAGCTAGGACTAAGAAATGCGTAAGGAGATTCCCTGATTTTCTTAAAGACAGTGTGTCCAAAAGAAATATTATGTGAACCACATATGTAATTCTAAATGTTCTGGCAGCACATTCGAAAGTTAAAGACATTAATTTTAATAATTAAGTTAACCCACTATATCTAAAATATTCTCATTTTAGCACATCATAAATATGAAAAAAACTAATGACGAGGTATTTTCCCATCTTTTTCATACGAAGTCTTTGAAATGCAGCCTGTATTTGGTATTCATGGCACATCTCAGTTTGGACAAGACATAATCCTGGTGCTCAGTGACCACACATGGCCGGTGGCTGCTGTGTCAGCACAACTCGAAGGTATAAATGAATAACAGACCCCCGGAAACTTACCCAGAGTGGGTAAGACCCAAAGTGTGGGCTCTCAGGCCCCTCCACATAACACCACAAAGGTGCCTCCCAATTCTGCCTGTCTTGCATCAGGGCCTCCAACTCACAGGGCCTAGTGGATAAAGCATGAGTTTTCTACTCTGGTAAGCTTGAGCTCAGATCATAGTTCTGTGCAATGTTGAGCAAGTTACCTCACTTCGCAGCTTCTTTGCTCAGGTGTGAAGTGTAAGACCCCTTCCTTTGCAGGTCCCAGGGAGGACGGAGCAGGAGCCCACATACTGGTGGCCTGGCATATCCTGGAATCCCCATTCTGCTAGGCCCCTGGGGTACTCAGTGTGGACGTTTTGCCCTATTCCGAACCAAACTGAACCCACTTCTGAGCAGTGTACAAGCTTGCCTACATCACATTAGCATCTCCTTTTGATCTCATTTTTCTTCCAAGAGGCCAGCATTGGCTGCACCCATTGCCTGTTAGAGACATCTGTTGCGTTTCTTCTTTTCATGGATATTTATCAGATGCCTACTATTTTACCTCAGGCCCTATGCTAGGCACTAAGGTTTCAACAGAGAATAAGATAAAGATGATCCCTGAGCTCTTGCAGAGCTCAGAGCCCAGCAGAAGAGAGACCCTGAACAAGGTTTGACTTGGACGTACATGTATATGTAAGATCGTTATTTTCTCTTCAAATCAACTTACCTTCTACTCTGAATGCCCATCTTGCTGGATTAGCAAGACACTCAACTTCAGCCTTTCTTAGGGTTCCCCCACCAAGGTGAAGCAAAGGTCCTGAGGTCTTACAGGGTGTTGAGGCACCAGAGAGGTCTCACCCCCAGCCAGCAGGCCTGTTCAGAGCCAAGAATAAATGGAACACTGCTGGCCCCTATTGCTCCCAATGAGGTGACAGCCCCATACCCTCTTCTCTTTCAGAGTGTTTCCGCACCAACAGGCATATCTGGGCAGAATGTCTGGCATCCAGCTGACTGCCTGGGTTGTGTATCTTCCAGGGTGAAGATTCTCCCTCTGAGCAGAGTCTGCAGGAACCTCTAGAGAAGCAGGATGGCCTAGTCCAGATTGCACCAGACCTGACTGCGATCCAGTTTATCAAAGGTAAGAGAGCTCAGGCCAGGATATGGGGAAGGGGGACCAGAGGGGCATTTGAGGCTGCACGGGATCCAGCCCCTTCCTGCCCTTCTTGATTTATCTTTCACACCTACAGGCCCCTCATGAGCACCATACGCTCCTGTAAGTCTTTGCTTATATGATCCCCTCTGGCTGGAACATCAGTTTTTATTGCTATCTATCAAAATCTTCCTTGTCCCTCTAGGTCAAGCTCAAGTGCTACTCCTCTCCTTCCCCCAACAAGCCTGGCTCTCCCTCCTCTCAGCTCTCTGAATCCTCAGGGCCAATAATCCTTGCTCTGCTTCTCTCAAGGACTATTAGGAGAAGCAAATGGGGTGATGAATGGAAAGCCTTTTGTATAATATAAAAAAAAAACAACTTTACTTATATAAGATGCAATTATTATTTCGATTACCACCCGTGCCCTATTGCTATTATTCTGACCATGTCCTGGGACAGTAAGGTGAGCTGCCTATGGTTTAGGAGGGTGATAACCACAGGGTTTGCTTCAACACCCATCCCTGCCCCCACTGAGGACTTTTGAAAGAGGAAGTAAATTAGGCCCAATTCTTGGAAGTGTGTCCTAAGACTTGTTGTTGGGATGCCAGTAATCCAGCCCCCAGTTCTTCAGTATCCCCAGGGCATGTGGGGGGGGGGGGAGGGGGCTGGACCCCATGGGGCTGGGCCTAGAGACAGGAAGGGCTTTGACTTCCTAACCTCAGATCACCCACAGCTGCTGGAAGGCCCCAGCACACTCTCCATAGGAGAGTTTATTAATCACTGCTTTGGCTTCTGCCCAAAGGGAAGCTGGGGCCAGTCACTGAAATTGGATCCTGGAATGGGTGTCCTGGGCAGATAGCCTCTGGCTGTTTCAGCTTCTCCATGAGCCTAGAGGAGATTGAGGCAGGGCTAGCCATAGGCCCTGAAGTTGGTCAGCAAGCTTGACTTCTGAGCTTTACTGCTGAGTTCTGGGGAGATCATTGTGACCTGAGGTTTGGCCTTGACCATATGGGACCATGGGGGAGCCAGAGGGAGGAGGAATCATGGCCCTTAGCTGCAGGAGGCCTAAACTCTTAGGGGAAAACAGTCCCTGAGTTAGAGAAGGTCCTTGTCTGGGGGAAACATAGTCCCTGTGCTGGGAGAGATCCTATTCAATGAGAGAGACACAATCTCTGTGCTGGGGGGCGGGGGGGGGGGGGCTGTCTAATGGAGGATACATAGACCCTGAATGGAGGGAGAAAATGCTTTGTCTAATGGAGGAGAGCTGGCCTCTGTGCTGGAGGAGGCCCCTGTCTGATGGGAGAGATACTATTGTTGAGTTAAGGGAGGCCCTTGACAAATGGGAGAAACATAGTCCCTAAAGTGAGGGAAGACCTGGCCTCTGAGCTGTGAGAGGCTCCTGTCTGATAAGAAAGACATGGTCTCTGAATGGGGAGAAGCCCTAGCTTATGTGATAGAGGAGACACTGTACTCAGCTAAGGGAGGTAGCTACCTAATGGAGGTGCCCCTGGAGTTCCCCTTTAGGTATCCCTATCTAAGTGAAAGGCATAGCCCTGCCTCTAGGAATTTTCCATCTGTTCTAGGGATAGGCTGAAGATGTTGAAGAGAGATAGAGGATGGGTACAAAGTGCACTGCAATGATTAGCACAGGAGAATGGGATAGAAACAAGGAGACAGACCTCTGGAGTCAGGCAACCAGAGGGGGCACAGGAATGTGGGAGAGGCAGGGGAGGTAATAGCAGACAGAATGACCTTTACATTCGGAGTTAGGAAACCTCTGGAAACTCCTGGCCATGGCCTGGCCTCTCTAGGTGAACTTGGGTGAGTTCTATGGTACCGTCTGTACAATGAGGCCAGTCCTGGCCAGGGTAGCTCATGGGAGGGAAGGAGGCCAGAGCAGCTGTTTGGGGTAAAGGCCACATGTGATACCTTCTCATTCCAAGTGCTGGCTGAATGCGCTGCGTGGCAGGGACTCAGGACAGGAAGCAGGCCTGGGACAAGGAAGGGGGATTCCACAGCCCCAGCTCCTACCCACCCTGCCTAGATGATTTGTCTTTATTTTCTGGCGCCTAAGGAAACAGTTCCCGAGGGCCAGCTGACTGTGCTCTGGCCATGCTCTAAGGACAGATAGAGATCTCAAGTGACAGAGGCCCGGGTCCTGCCACTGCAGGAACAAAAGGGACCCCCCACTTGGCCCAGAAGAGCCCCATGGCTGTCTTTCCCTACCAGTCCCGTTTGCTCCTCTGATCTTGGAAAGGCCTTTCCTCCTCTCTCCCCTACGCCTCCAGTTAACTTCCACCTCCCCTCCTGCAGGCAGAAACACGTCTTTTCTCTTTTGATGTTAGTGGAGAGAGAGTTGCGCATGTTAGAACAGGAAGCATTCTTGGCTGTCACCCTGGCTGCCCCAGCTGATGAAGGCCCCGAAGCTCTTTCAGACTTACCCCATGTTACATGCCCTTTGGGTTAGCAGATTTGCAGTGAGGAAACCTGTATGCTGGACATCAGTTTAGGAGCTAAAAGGAGGCCGGGGAGGTCATCAAAGCCAGACCCGTCTCTTCGATGCCTTTCTCCGTGCCTTTGTCCCTGCTGCGTCCCTATAGGGATCCCTTTTCCTTCAGACCCGTTCTTCAGGCCCTACCCCTGTCCTGCCTTGAGAAGCCACCCAGCACTGAGCCTGCTCAGTGTTCTCCTTCTCTGGAGGTCTTGGTCCTGCTCCAGCATCTTGATAGTTGATCATATATGGGCCTGTTTGTCCATTTGTTCATTCCCTCATTTATTCCATAAATATTTATTGAGCGTCTGCTATGCCCCAGGCTCTGGAGATTCAGCAATTAACGTAACAGTCAAAAATCCCCCTGCTCTAAAAGAAGTTTATATTCTAGTGGAACGACTAGAAACTGACCGAGTGAGTGAAACATATGGTATGTTAGGTAAAGTGCTATGGAGAAATATAACTATTTCTGTTTTGTGCTGGGGACACCAGAGGGAAGACGAAGGGCCAGGTTGGCTTGGAAAGAGCTAGAGCAGGACAGGATGAAAAGGACTAAGTGGGAAAACTACGATGTGAATGGGTAGAAATGGAATGAGGTGGGATGAGATGAATGAACTAGAATCCAATAGAACTACATGGAATCAAAGTTGGGATAGAATCAAACGGAAAGAAGCATGATTAAATAGTGTGCAATCTAACTCAATGGAATGTAATGAAACAGTTTCAAAAGCAGAATAGAATTAAATGGACAGGAGTCCATTGTAATGGGATAGAAGCGAATGCAGTAGAATGAAATGAGATGGGATGGAAGGAATAGATCTGTCTAAACTGAACAGGGCAGGATGGGACAGAAATGAAAGAATGGCTGGCCTGCCCACTCTGACCTTCTCCCCGCTTCCCCAACAGTGTTTCCCAGGGTGCTGCTGCGGACCCTGCGCCACCCCATCTTCCTGCTGGTGGTCCTGTCTCAGGTGTGCATGTCATCCATGGTGGCAGGCATGGCCACCTTCTTGCCCAAGTTCCTGGAGCGCCAGTTTTCCGTCACAGCGTCCTACGCCAACTTGCTCATAGGCGGCCTCACCATCCCATCGGCCATTATAGGCATCGTGGTCGGGGGCATGCTGGTCAAGCGCCTCCACCTGGGCCCCATGCGCTGTGGAGCCCTCTGCCTGCTGGGGGCGCTGTTCTGCCTACTTCTCAGCCTGCCCCTCTTTTTCATGGGCTGCCCTACCCACCAGATTGCAGGCATCACCCACGAGCCTGGGTGAGTGTGTGCGAGAGCGCGTGAGCATAAGCAGGTGGGGAGACATGTCAGGGAGGGGGCCAAGACAAGGCCAGATGAATTAGGGGACCCATCTACCTCAAATCTCACTTTCCACCAGCACCTTCTCCTCCCCTCCCCACCTACCTTCAGAGCAGTGGGGCTTCTGTCTCCGGGTCTCCAGTGAAGGTGTCAGACATCACTAGAAGGGGCAGGGAACGTCACAGACAGGACAGTTTGGGTCTGCGGAGAGATGGAAGCCAAGGCAGGGCAAAGCCACTTGTGGGGATGGCATCTCCAGAGTGGCCAAGCCCTGTGAGCCAAGGGGAGGTGAGACAGAGGCCACGTCAGAGAGCAGGACCCAGCTCAGCCTGAGGAACACTTTGTTTCTGGCCAGAAGAAAGGCTGGCCTGGGAGCCTGCATACTCTCCATCCCTGGGAAAGGGGGGGCAGGAGTATAGAGAGAGGGGGTGAGCAGAGGGCTGGAAGCCATCTATCATGGATGTTGCAGAAGGGGCTTCAGCTCTAGGAAAGAGTTGGCTTACAGACCTCAAAGATTTGGGGTTTTTAGAGCCTGGCAACTAAAATTCTGTTGTCCCACGACCTTAAACCTTTATAGAGTTCTTTTTCCACATCTGGGCAGTACCAGGAGGAAAGCCTCTGATGCCTATCTCCCTTCTCCATCTCTTTGTCCCCCCACCCTGCCGCAGGCAAATGCCCTCTCCCAGTGGGGTCTGTCTTCGAGAGGATGTTGGAAGATACATTGCTGCCTCTTCAGAATGATTTCACTTTTCCCGGGAACTGCTCCAGGCTCAGGCTGGCCCAAGATGCAGCTAGAATTCCCCAGTTGTCTCCGTGCCCACCTCTCTCTGGGCACTTCCTCCCTCCACCCACATGCCATCTCTCCCCACCTGCAGGAGGCACAGCTCAGGGCCCAGAAATGCTCAGCTCTTCCCTCTGTCCCTGGTCCCACAATAAAACCTCTCCCCCATCTCCCTTTCCCTTCCCCTCCTTCCTTCTCCCTTCTTTTCCCATTGAGGCGACTCTGCTGCCTCCTGTCTGCAGAGCCCTTGTTCGAGGCACGGCTGGTGGAACTTTAGCCAGGCCCTCTAAAGTCCCCTCTTTGAGGAGCGAGCCAGAGCCTTTAAATGATTTGTAGAGTAAAGAGCAAATGGATATTTTAGCACCAGTTTTGCAAAAAGGAAATGGAAAAAAGTCACCTAGCACACATGCCAATTTCCCTTCCCTTCTGCCTCTCACCTTGACTCTGACATCTCATCTCACTGTGTTCTCTTCTTTGTGCAATTCACTCAACTGAGCTTTGGGCTCTAATTCATTGAAGAAGCCTTTTGGGACAAACTGAGCAAATTAAGGAGAATTTCTCATATTCCAGCCCAACTAATGATACTTACAGCTGCCAAGAACTGAGGGTCTCCCATGCTCCCAGCGTCCCGCCCAGTTCTTCCCATATTCTGTCTCATTGAATCTTCACAGGATCTCTGAGATGGGTCCTACCATTATCCCCATTTCACAGATGAGGATAGAGAGGCTCAGAGAGGTGAAGTCACCCACCCAGGGCTGTCCAGCTGGGAGGGGCCGAGCCTGAAGCCAGGGCTCTCCCCACAGGAGCAAGGGGTTGAGGAAGAGCCCCCAGCTCTCATCCACTTGGCCTTCCTGATGAGTGTCTGCCCCTGGATGGAGTCCCCTGGTGCAGCCTCAGTTCCAGCAGTGCCAGCCCATTCCCTCCCCTGCCTGGCAGAAAAGGAGGGAGAGATGATCTCCACACCCCGCCCCCCCCCCCCCCCACACACACTGTTGGAGGCAGACCCCTACCTGAGGGAAGGAGAAGGAGTAGAACTCACCTCTGCCCTGATGCTCTCCCACCCTGTCCCAACTCTGGCTACAGGCTGGCTGACTCAACGGTTGTCCTACTCACTTCCCCTGTCCCTGCTGGGCCTCTTCTCCAGGGAACCGGGATGGCACAAAGCTGGCCAGGCCTGCCACTCTGTCCATACCCACCCTAAGCCCACAGGACCACTCTGGCCTCCTCTGTAGCCTGGCCATAGGTTCCCTGGCAGGTTTTCTCCCTCTTAGTTATGAAGTCAGGTCACATTCTGAGTCCCAGGGGCCCCCTCTGCACCTCTCCCAGGGTGACTTACCCCTTGAACTCATCCTCTCTTCTGATCTCCTGCCCCTGTCCACCCCATCTTGCCCCAGCTGACTAGAGTGGGGGCACTCCTGGGACTTGGGGGCAGGCCCTCCAGAGGGAATTGGCGGGACTAAGTCCTGCAGTAGCCACAGTGAACAGGGTAGTGATGTGAGCTGAGAGGTTGTGAAACTACAGGATGGTGATAGGAGGGGGTCCCCAGCTGAGCTAAAGGAGACACTGAGGCCCAGTGAGAGGCAGGGACAGGTCAGTGATCCTGCAGCTAGTCAGGTGCCCTGACTGGTCCTAACACACATAACTAGAATTTTCTAAGAAGAGGAAGCAATCCAGCTCATCAAGAAAAAAGCACTTTTCATCTGAGACTAAATTCTTTTTTTTTTTTTTTTAATTTTTTTTTCAACGTTTTTTATTTATTTTTGGGACAGAGAGAGACAGAGCATGAACGGGGGAGGGGCAGAGAGAGAGGGAGACACAGAATCGGAAACAGGCTCCAGGCTCCGAGCCATCAGCCCAGAGCCTGACGCGGGGCTCGAACTCACGGACCGCGAGATCGTGACCTGGCTGAAGTCGGAAGCTTAACCGACTGCGCCACCCAGGCGCCCCGTCATCTGAGACTAAATTCTGGGATGAGTTTATCTTGTGTTCCCTAAAGAAGGGCCACTGAAGAGTGGAGATGCTTGCAAAAATTCAAAGTCTTGTAGGCTGTTGGGGCTAGAAGGGGTCTCAGAGGCTTCCATCTGACCGTGCTCCCTGCTTCTCCCATTGGGAGGCCTCCCACAGCTTCTAGTTCATCTCCCTGCTTGCACATCTCCATTGCAAGGTGCCCACCACTGCACCTTCATGGAACAGCCCTGACAGTGAACAAATCTCTGAGTGGAGTTGAAACATCTGGGCATCGCTCTTGGGGTGGGGAGCTGGGCTGCAGGGGTGAGGGGGCCAGGAATCCAGGCTAACTCTGCCAGCTTTCTCTCCCCCCAGCAACTTGCCTGGACTAGAACAGTTTCCAGCCTGCAGAGGGAATTGCTCCTGTCCATTGGACGACTTTAACCCTATCTGCGACCCCAGCACCCATGTGGAGTACCTCACACCCTGCCAGGCAGGCTGCACAAGCCGGGTGGTCCAGGAGGCTCTGGACAAAAGCCAGGTGGGTCCGGCCTCTGACGGCTCCCTCTGCCTCCCTGGGGCTCTCCGCCCCTCCCTGTCTTTGTGCACCCATCACACTCTCCATCTTTGAACATTCTCATTCTGTGGCTTTTCCATCTGTCTATCTGTTGGCCAGTCTGTCTCCTTCTGTTGGCCGATGTAGAACATTATTCTCACAATAAACTTTTATCGCCAGTCTGGGCCCAGCCATGGGCCAGGCCCCAGAGCACAGGGGTGAACCAGACCTGGCTCCAGCTGTCTGTGCAGGAGAGAGGCAAAAGGAAACAAGTCAGGAATTCCAGGGGTGGTGGTAGGCAGGAAAAAGGGTCCCCACAAGTACAGACAAGGATAGAAGAAGATACATCCTGCCTGGAAGGGTCCTGGAAGGCTTTCTGGGAAGCGGCCTTTGAGCTGGATCTTCAAGCATGAGTGAGCAAACTAGGAAAGGGCTTTCCAGGCAGGGGGAGCAGCAGAAGCAGAGTCTGAGAGCGAGCACATGCACATGGCACACGCACACAGCGTTTCAAGAAACTGCAAAGAACTTGTTGGAGCAGAAGCATAAGGTTTCAAAGAGGGAGAGCGAGGCCCAGGCAAAGAAGAACCTTGAATGCCAGGCCACCAGTAGGGACCGTATCAAGAGAGTGATGGGGAGCCTTGGATAGGTTTTAAGCAGGCAAGTGACAGGGTCCGATCTGTGTCTGATCACACTTGAGACCACAGTGTGGAGGAAGGTGAGCAGAGTGCAGGCTAGGAGACAGGGAGACGGTGGGGAGGCTGGCACAGTGAGCCCGGTCGGTCAACAAGTCAGTCAACAAACCTTCGCAGAATCCCTCCTCTGTGCCAGGCCCTGTGCTGGGGACTGAAGACCCAGAGGCAAGAGGCCCTACCCTCAAGGGACTCCCAGCAGGGAAGAGAGGGCAGAATAATCATCAGCGTGCACTCTGTGAACCTTAAAAAAGTCACCGAGACTAGCCACTCCTCTTTCCCTTTCTCCTCAGTCCCCCCTAATGACAAATGAGGATAATATCAGCCTTCCTCAGGCCCCCAGGCTGTAGATTAACATGTGTGTATGTGTGTGTGTGGGGAGGTGCTGGGGGGGGGGGTACAGTGTCAGGCTGGTCATTATGACACCATGTCCCTGTCTCCAGGGCTCCCCACCTTTGTCATGCAGAACCTCTGCCTTTGCATCCTGCTGGGTATCAGCATCTAAGCCCAAGGTTCCTCCAAGTAGAGAGACCTGGACCCCATGGCTAGTGCAGAGTAAAGCACCTGGTCAATGGGGTTTCAGAACCAACAGGAGCCACCTGGGCTGTGCAAACTGTATTTGCAATAATCATAATCCCAGGCCTTGGGCCTCCTTAGCACTCACTGTTCTTGCCTGGTTTGATCTCCCTAAGACCCTTCCAGAGGACCCCAGGCCCTGCCAGCTGAGGCAAGATCCCCAAGAGAACAGTAAACGTTTGTGGATATGGGCCCCTGAGCACTAAGGCCAGGCCACCCAGTTCGAATCCCTATTCTACCTATAACTGGCTCTGTTACCTTAGGCAAATTATTTGATCTGTGCCTCAGTTTCCTGGTCTATAAAATGTAGGTGATCATAATGAGTACCCACTGTATACTAGCCACTGTGCCAAATGCTTGCCTCAGCTGAATTCATTGAATAGCAAGTGAAGAGCCATATGACATAACCTACGAAAAGCACTTAGCGTGCCTAGTGGCTGGGACATTTTAAGCACTCGGTGATACACACTCCTGCTAAGTCCATTATACAGATGAGAAATGGAAGCCCAGGGAAGGATTAGGCATTGCCCAAAGCCTTAGTGCCAGAGCTGGGATTAAAACCCAGGGTTCTGGCCTCCCAGCCCAGCCCCCTCCCCAGAGCATCCTCAGAGGTTGTGTCTGGGTATAGTATTTGGGGGAAGGTGCAGCTGGGCCCTGGTCAGCATCAGGAACTGTCGCCCTGGCCTGGAATAGTCTCTGGCCTGCCTCTCCAGGTCGATGGTGAGCTCATGGGCTCAGGGCTGGGTCAGACAGCGCCCAGCATGGCTACACTCAGTAACCATTTATGAACACGTAAAGGACCAGGAGAAAGATGGAAAGAGGTGGGTGCTTGGTGGGATCTGGGGCTCAGGGGGTAAGGCTGAATCCCCCTGGGGAGTGAGAATCAGAGGCAGCTGGAGAGACTGAAGTCATCCATAGGAAGAACTTCCTGCCAGAATTAGATGAATGTGAACGAGGGCTGGGAAAACCCCAAGAGAAAGGCCTCTCACTTTGTGTCCACCCCTGCAATCTTCTGCTCCCCAGAAAAGGCACGGGGGCAGGTGATTTCTCTTCCAGTAATCTTGCCTTCACATATTTCTCTCCTTACCTGTCCCTCCATTGAACCCGGTGGGCTGCTTAGCCTGTAGGCAAAGGTCCAAATGGTGTGTGCTCAGCCTTAGTGCGTGCAGGAGCTCTGTGAGTCAATGGAAAGAGCACCCAGTTACCCAAGCCTGAATCCCAGGTCTCTCTCTTTCTCTCTTTTGCCTTGCCCTAATTTTATCTATTAAATATCTCTCAAATCAAAACCCTTTTCTGTATTCTCCGCCCCCTCCTCCTGCCTCCCTACCACTCTCTCCACATTGGGCATCTTGGCCTGTCTTCGCGCCCCCCACCCTCCCCCTCCCCGGGCCGTCCCCTCCCAGGGGCCAGAGCAGCTTTTGTACTGTCAGGTCTTGTCCCTTCCAAGCTTACAATCTTCCCAAGGCTCCCAGGGTCCAGCTCAGGGCCTCCCAACCCTTTCCACAATGGGAAGTGTCTGAGGCCGCCAGGGTTGGAGGTGAGAGGCTGCCCAGGCCGACCAGACCCCCTCGAGGGCTGATGGTACCCATCCCTGCACACCTGTCTCCCAGCAGAGGCTGAGGGTCCCTGGGGCACCCAGTCAGAAACTCTGATCTATGGGGAAGAGAAGCCTAGGCTTCCTGGCTTGCTTTGCTCCTGTGAGGCGCCTGAGGGCACTGGCAGTCTAGACCACTTCTGAAAGAATCCTAGGCTGGAAGTTTTCCAGGCCACGGTAGGGGGTGGGAATTTGGGCTACAGTCAGACACACCCTTGGGCCAGCCTAGGGGCCATTCCTTACAGTTTGAAAAGGAGTCAGCTTTTACTCAGACCTCAGCCTCTGGAAGGGTCCCAGTTTTCTGGGCGTCTCCTAGTAGATTTCACCCTGGCAGGAGGGAGGGCTAAGATTTATCCTCTGGCCCTGAAGCCCCCAGACCTCAGAAAGCTGTACTCCCTAGTACAAGTTCCACAAGCATATCGCGGTCAAAGCTTATTTCCAGATTCTGCTCACCTCCCTGGATTCCAGGCTCTTAGTACTAACCCGAGTATTTTTCACTTTCTGCCAGCTCATGGATGCACTCAGGACAATGTTTTCAATACTTCATCCAGCATTTTAAGTTGTTGGCAGTATGATTGGCAGGGTGCTGGTGCACTGTGTTTCTGGAAACAGAAGTCCAGGTTCCTCTTTTGTGTCCCAAGCTGTTCACCATGTCTTCCCAACGCAATCCTGGAGCGCCTCCCCTCTGCCCTCTCCCGCGTGCACGCTCTGCTCCAGGCTCACTGAAAGATTTGCTAGGTTCTTTCCTGCCACTTTCATGGGATTTTGCATTTGACCTTCCCTCTACTCACTTCAGTTTTCCTCTTGGAAAACTCCTATTCATTCCTCAAGACCCAAATCCAACGCCCCTCTTCCAAGAAGCCTTCCTTGCCCTTCACGTGCTGAGCCAGGGTGCCCGCTGTGCTGTCTGCATCTCTCCATCCTTTTGGAGAGAAATTTCCATTTCCCCTTGAGAGTCTAGTCTGGAACCCAGTGCCCTGGAAGAGGAACCCTGAGCTGGAAAATCCGAGTTCCTTCCCCAAAACACTCTGTTACTTTGATTCCTTGTGCAGACAGTCGGGAATTTGGAACACTCTGGCATTACCAGGTGAAAGAAAGAGAGTGTGTGTGCACATGTGCGTGTGTGTATGTGACTGGGTGAGTGAGTGTGGATGTATGTGTGTGGGTGGGTGTGTGAGTGTATGTTGTGGGACTGTGGTGTGTGGGAGAGAGTGTGTGGTGTGTATGTGTATGATTGTGTGAGTGTGGGTGTATGTGAGTGTGTGTGAATGTGTGAGTGTGGTGTGGTGGGGCTGATGCTCTTCCAGGCCCCTCTCTCTTTTCTGTTCACCACTTCCCTCTCCCGGCAGCCTCAGCCCATGTGTGTGTGAACCGTGCGTGTCCAGGGTCGTGGTTGGCTGCAGGGGTCAGAAATCCCAGCCTCCAGCCAGCTCCACCCCAGCTGGCTCGTGCCCTTGGGGCCTTCTGGGGCCTTCTGGGGCCTTCTGGGGCCTGGGCCAGCTGTTTGCCCTTGGAGGCTCCTGAGGGCTTTTCTCTGCCCCCTCCCCACCCTAGGTTTTCTACGCCAACTGCAGCTGCGTGGTAGGGGGAGGCCCTGTGCCCGCGGGCTCCTGCGACTCCGCCTGCAGCCACCTGGTGCTGCCCTTCATGTTCCTGGTCAGCCTGGGTGCGGCACTGGCCAGTCTCACCCACACACCCTCCTTCATGCTCATCCTAAGGTGAAAGCAGGGGCAGGCCACACCTGGTGGATACCAAGAAGTCCTTAACCCTAGGCAGGACAAGGAATCCTGAGGGAGGGGTTCCAAGAAGGAGGCCACTCGGGTGTGCTGGGCCCCCCGCAACAGGCCAGGCTCTCGCTGCCCCGTCTTCGTCCTCATGGCAACCTGCTAAAGTGAAGCTTCCTCCCCATTTACAGATAGGAAAACCGAGGCTCAGAGAGAGTCAGATGTCAGCCCCAGGTCTTGTCACAGCCGCTGGGCGGAATAGTACTGGTGCCAGCACCAGAGCCCAGGTCCTCACTTGCCTCAGGGGACGGGAGGCCACACCTAAGGCCCTGCCCTGGCCACCCAGGCACAGCAAGGAGAAAGTGGAGTGTCCCCCGACTCCCCGCCCCCACCCTACCTGTGATGAGTGGGCCACAGGAGGTACATCCAGGAAACCAAGCCCTGTAAGTTGGGGCTCATGAGCCTTCAAGTCAATAAGCACTTGCCTGTCCACTGTGGACCCAGCCCACGCAGAGCACTGCTTCTTGGTTCATGTTCTTTCTGGCCTTTGTCCTGAGGGTGCCTGCTGGGACCGACAAATTGTTACCTAAGGCCAAAGTCAGCATTCCTAGGGTGGGGGCTGGAATAAGGGGACCTCAGAGCAGGACAATTCTAAATTTTCATCATGTTGGGATTATTTTGGTTCCCCATCTGTTTTCTAGAAAATGAGAAGGGGGATGGAGACCCTCATAAACACGACAAGACATGTAGATCTGTAAAGCAGCCTGGCCAAAAGAAAGAAGGTAGAGGAATCAGATGCCCTGGCAAGGCAGCCCGTTTAAGAGGAGTTACTGCAGGCGGTGTGCTCACAGATTTTTTTTTTTAATTTTTTTTTTTAACGTTTATTTATTTTTGAGACAGGGAGAGACAGAGCATGAACGGGAGAGGGTCAGAGAGAGAGGGAGACACAGAATCTGAAACAGGCTCCAGGCTCTGAGCTGTCAGCACAGAGCCCGACACGGGGCTCGAACTCAGGGACTGTGAGATCATGACCTGAGCCAAAGTCGGACGCTTAACCGACTGAGCCACCCAGGCGCCCCTCACAGATTCTGACCCTCTGACGCCCACCAGCTGTGGGGGCTTGGCCAAGTCAACCTGTCTAAGCATTCATCAGTTTCCTTATCTGTAAAATGGGCCTGATGGCATAAACGACCTCATGGGGGTGAGGCAGGGGTTGCAGTACAAAATGAGCTCATAGGGAGCACTCCCAAAACACCAGCTGCTGGTATTACTACGAAGGAGGAGCCAGTGATTTCCGGGGCAAACTAGGCTGGGGCTTCACGGCACTTGGGGAAGTTGGAAGCCATGTCTGGCTGCCTAGCTTCAGGTTTTGCCAAGTGTAGGAGGAGAGGGGAATCTGGTGGGCCCAGGGGTAGGGAGAGGGGAGGCGTCTGTGGCCAGGAACACAGGGAGGCCAGCACAGGACCCTGATGGCCAGTGGGGGTGCCTGGAACATGGGCGCTGGGCTCGACAGGTTGAAGGGAAATGGAGTATGGAACCTGAGCCCACCCAACCCCAAACCCACAGACCTTCAGACTGGGGGAATGCTGGCCCCTGGGTGGTGAGAGAGCAGGGGATGGTGAGAGCCCCTTGAGGGCCGAGACCCTCTCAATCCTCATGTCACTGTGTTTCTGCTTCTTAGAGGAGTGAAGAAAGAAGACAAGACGCTGGCTGTGGGGATCCAGTTCATGCTCCTGAGAGTTTTGGGTAAAGAACCTTCCTGGGGCCCTTAGACACCCACTGTGTGCTGGGCCTGTGGCACAGGGATGAGCGGGACCCAGTTCCTGACCTTAGGGTTCACAGGCCCATTGGGCAAACTGGACCTGGTGCCCTGGAGGTGGGTGTGCAAGCAGCTAGAGGGCCGTCCAGGGAGGCAGCATCTCACACCAGGGTGAGGGGTGGGCTTGAGGGCCAAAGACTTAGGGGACAAGAGGCCCCAGTGGCTCTGGGGGGGTTGCATATGCCAGGGAGTAGGGGGGTTGGGTAATGCAGGATGCCAGGCCCGTTGTCCCCTGAGCATGTCCTCCTCCAGCCTGGATGCCCAGCCCAGTGATCCACGGCAGCGCCATCGACACCACCTGTGTGTACTGGGCCCAGAGCTGTGGGCGGCGGGCCGTTTGTCGCTACTATGACCATGACCTGCTCCGAAACCGGTGAGACCTGAGGTGGGGGGTGCCAGGGGCCCCATGGGGAGGCTGCCGGAAATACTCTTGGGGTCTCAGGTGGGACAGCAGCAGGGACGAGAGGCCCATCGATATCCCCCTGCTAGGCAGCAGGTGCTATATCCAGTACTGAGCTCACCAGTCCTGCGAGCTAGCCACTGTCCCCCCACTCTTCTGGATGAGGAAAGTGACCCATTAAAGCAGCCCAAGGTCACACAACTGATAACAGGCAAGGCTGGGCCTCGAACCCAAATGGTCTAACCATGGTCTGTGCAGGAACATGTGTCACCGTGGTGGACCATGGGGGAGGATCAGGGGAGCAGCCCAGCTGTGAGAAAGATCGGGAGTGGAGGTGGGGTTGGGAGAAGGCCAATTTAGGACACAGGAGGCTTGGGATCCAGCCCAGCTCTGTCTCTTTCATTGGAAGACCTGTCTTTTCTGGAACTCAGTCTTCCCATCTGTGCAATGGGGAACCCAAAGAAACCTGAAGGCAGAGAGCTGCTGGGATGGGATAGGGGGTTGAAGGGGACTCGCTAACAGGGCTGGGAGCAGGGAGTTGGTCACTTCCAGCTCTGAGGAGGGCATGGCTCCTGTGGGTTGGGACTGACTAGTGCCCTTTCTATAGGAAGAAAGATCAAATAAGAGCTTTGGTGAGTTAGGGAAAGAGTGGAGAGGGAATCCTCTTGTGGCAGGTGGGGTGATCCCAAGTTGCAACTATCAGGCCCTCTGAGCCCTTAGACAGAGAGGACTGTCCCAGGCTATAAGCCAGCTGGGGACAGGGCAGGGAGGATGCCCAGGCTTCTGCCTCCCTGTTCAGGACTGCTTCTGCAGAGCATTTCCCCCTTTTCCAGGGAAGGGGCTAATTCCAGGGGCTTCCCCATCTCCCCAGCCAAGGCCATGGTGATAGGGTCCATTGCCCTGGGGCTGGAAGCCTCTTTTCCACCTGCAAGGTCTCAATGTCTCTGATCACACAATGGGTGATGATTGCTGACCCTACTCTGCCCCAGGCCAAGGCCATCTAAGCCCTAGACAAGGGAGGTCCTGAGTTGACAGGTCCCTTGCTCTTTTCCAGGTTTGTCGGCCTCCAGTTCTTCTTCAAGACAGGCTCCCTGGCCTGCTTTGCCTTGATTTTGGCCATCCTAAGGCAGCAGGACAAAGAGGAGAGGACCCAGGTCACCGTATCCATCCCTGGCCTACAGCAACAGCAGCCATTAGTGTCAGGGCCAGAAAAGAAGCCTGAGGAATTCAGAGCGTGAGCTGGTCCCAGAGTAGCCGCCACTGGGAATACCTCCTCTGGGCTCTTTGCCCAATATTGGGTGTCAGGAACCCCGTTTTCTAATTCAGACTCCTCTGCTAACTTGCTATGTGACTTTGGGCAAGTTTGACCCTCTCTGGGCTTTTGTGACTCATCTGAACCAAAGAGTTGTCTAGGGGTTTGGTGTGTTGGCCACTTCTAATGCAAGATGGTCTTCCCCCTTCCTCCCCCAGCCAGACAGGCTGACCTGACCAGGCTTTCCTGGTGGAAGGACTGCATATCTTTCTCCCAGGTCCTAAGATAGAGAAGTAGACAACAGTAGGCCAGGCTGCCCTGCACACCTGGTCCTAGCCTAGCTTTGCCACTCACCGGGAGCACCCTCTCTGGGCCTCAGCCACCACCTCTGCCAGGTGGAAATGGACTTGCCAGCTTTCAGGCCTCTTCCAGCTATGACCATCTGTGTGGTCAGTATGGACTCAGGTCTCATCCCCAGCCCCACTCAGCCTGGAGGTGGGGCCAGGACAGCCTCCGACAAGAAGTATCCATTTGGCGCCCCCTGGAGGCAGAGCCCTGAACTCTGAGCGGGACCTACTAGGGAGGGAGCTGGCCTCACAGGACATCCAGGCTGGTCAGGGCCTCCAGCAAACCTGGTGTGAGGGCCCCTGGGGAGTTTAGCTGAAGCGGAGGCTCGCTCTCTGGACTCAGGAAGTCCCAGTCCTTGCCCTCAGGGAACCACAGTCTGGGTGTGGCCTAGTCTCTGCCTTCAGGGCTCCAGTGGGGAGGGAGACCCAGGTCCCACACTTGGGCATTTTCTGACTTCAAAGACCACACTCTGCACACATTCACTGGTACTTATGCATTGCCAAGATCTCACTCTGAGCAGGGCCCACCAAAGTCACTGTTACTTTTGTGACTAGATCCTAATTTCACCATTTCCTTCCTGGTGCCTTACTCTTTGTGGCCTGGGGCTGTATAGATGCCTGGTTCTGTGATAACCATGTTTTGGGGGTAACATCTGGTTCTCTGTGATGCCTGAGTTGGTATAAGCACCTGTTCTTTGTAAGTCCCAGGCCTAGAATGCTGGGACTTGTTAATGTCAGGCTCTATGTAATGAGCGGGTCTGTGGAATGCTTGTGTCTGAACCAACTGGTCCTTATCTTCAGTGGCCTTGTTTTATGGCTAGTCTGGTTATCTCCCTGAGAGGGGGAGAGAGTTTCCCCCATCTACTCCAGCCCATTCTGTTGCCACCACATACCTGACCTGGCTGGGACCTGCTGCTTGGGA
The DNA here is from genome assembly GCF_028018385.1 of Neofelis nebulosa. Classification (NCBI taxonomy): domain Eukaryota; kingdom Metazoa; phylum Chordata; class Mammalia; order Carnivora; family Felidae; genus Neofelis; species Neofelis nebulosa. The sequence continues at coordinate 56,944,990 of NC_080791.1, read as the reverse complement.
GGCAAGAGACAGATCTGTCAGCAGCAGCTTCCCAAGCCCTGTGCTGGAGGCAGGGGAGAAGCTGGGGGGCAGGCGGGGGGCAGGAGGGCAATGCAGCTCTGACCCTCTGAGCATCTCCTTGTGGCAGGGCTTTGAGGCTCTTCCATGTGAAAGAGGAAAGGGAAGGCACAGAAGTTCTCACTCCCATTTTGATTCTATTGGCTGGTATCTTTAAATGTTTAACATCTATCTGAGCCTATTATTATCAATGCCAAGAATTTCAAATTCTCCTCCAACAAGAAGAAGCTGTTTATGTTTTATATTCCTTTTCCCAGGTTTTGCAGAAATAATTTGGAGTTATAGATACAGCTTATTATTAAATTTGTTCTTGCATAATGTCTCTTCTATTACAAAATTCCTTTCTTACAAACTGCATTAGAGTTTGCAACAACCACATTACTTCCAGCTATTTGGATTTAAGTTTTACTGGATTCATTATTCACTATTATTTCTTATATATGACATCTTTCCCTGTCTGTATATTCTGGTCTAATTTTCATTTGACTGGGTTACTTCCTCTAGTCATGGTTTCAGAAATGGGATCACGTCATGAAGTTTGTGAGGCTTCACCTGTCCAAATTGTCATTCACGTTTTACAGAAAAGGAAACAGTTCAGAAAAATTAAGCAACTTGCCAAGATCAGACAGAATATAAATGGTGAAGCCAGGGTTTTGTGCGAATTGAAGCTTATAAACTTTGGGGAGCCCTCTTTAAAAGAAAAAGAACACAAAATTGGTAAGAAAGAGTGAAAATTTATCTCTCTGAAAATAATGAGAAAAGAAGTCAAAAAAATACATCACACAATTCAGGAGAATAGCATGCTTTTTACTAACTCTTGTGCACACCTCTAAAATACATTTCCCCCCTGACGATTGGAAGGATTTTCTGCAGCCTCGCTTCTGGTTCTGTCTTCTTTAGTGCCCATGTACTTCCAGGGCCAGGTAGCATAAAACACATTCATGCTATGAGATGACCTCTGGATATGATACCTTGATGTCACAATGCTGAGTGAGTTGGACAGTGAGGAGGAAGATTCCTAGAGGCCATTCTCTATACAGAGGTAGCTAGCAATGATTTATCTATATACAGAGGGGACTGAGAATCACATAAATATATCCCAATGAGCCCAAATTAAGGTGATCCCCAATTCAACTGCCCCTTAGCCAGATCCCAGAAATGCCCATGGCCCCTCCAACCACCTCACATAAAGAGAAACTGGGACACAAGTAGCTGGAGTAGAAGGAACTAGCAATCTTAACTGCTTGTGGTTAAAGCATCTTACTTTTGCAGATTTCCCAAGGATATGACAACCTGAACACATTGCAGAGGCCCTTTCCTGGGCCTAGAGAGAGACCCGGATACTCAAGCAGCATTAGCTTCATGCTGAATCTGCCTCTGGGTCAAGCTCAGCTTTGAAGGAGAAAATGAGGTCCTTGTGTTTAAAATCTCCCAGGCTGGTCAGGGCGAGGAGACTCCAGGAGTCATCGCAAGAGAGACATGGGGCTGAGAGCCAGGGGTGGAACAGGTCAGGGCTGGAGGGGTTCCCAGGGACTGATGGATTCCAGGGAGCCATGCTCTTATGGCCTCTGGCCAATGCGGAGCCACAAGCTATTGCATCTGTGAGCTCACTTTCTTCTCACCCTGCCATTGGAAGTTGAGAGAAGTCATTAAAGTCTCCATGCTCGTGTCAACTGGTGGTAAAATCTAGCAGTTTCTCCTGGGACCAGAACGAACATCTTGATGCCTGGCCTAGAGGCCCTTTGGCAGACCCACCCTGGAAAGTTGCAGGTCAGGCAGATGCCTCTCTGGAGCTGGGAGCCAGGAGCCATGATTGGAGTGCAAATAAATGAAGAGCAAGAACCCACAGCACCTTCAGCATTCTTTGGTGGCCACGTTGAATTCTTTCCCCCTAACATTCCCCAACACGGGCACTTCCCGCTACCTAGTAGGCCTGCTTCATCCCCACCCCACTGCTTGGCTTTCCATCCCACCTCATGAAGTCCTACCCAATCTTCCAGACTCAACTCAAAGGCCACCACCTCTACAGAGAAAGCCTGGTAGAGGTAATGGAGGGTGGATGACAACCACCTTAAAGACACTGATAAAAAGATATATCTCCATTAAAATTGCACACAGTCATATAAACACTTGTGCATCTGATTTCAGAGGCTGGGGACCATCTGAAGTCTGGCTGTAGACCTCTGGTGGAGTGGAGTGAAGAGAACAGTTTTAGAGTCAGTGAGATTTGGGTTCAAATCCTGACTGCCACTTACTCACAATGTGACCCTGAACAAGTGATTTAACTTCTCTGCATCTGTTTCTTCACTTGTAAGGTGAGGCTGATCCTTCCTCTTTCCTGTCTCCCAAAAGTTGTGAAGACCAAATAATAACATACAGGCAGTGCACCTGATGACCAATATTTGTACGTTTCCTTCCCCTGTCCCTGAAAGAATTTAAGGCACACATAGAACATGGGGGCAGGATCGGGGTGAAGACAGAGGGAGGAGCCACCAAGGAGGGAGACACACTGCCCTGGCTGCAGCTCTGTTTGTCCCCTAATCTCTCTTCTACTGTCAGCCAGGGCTCAGCCTGCCCAGCCTTATCTCTCCCCACAGCCAGCCTGGGACAGCTTTTCTCAACTAGATTTACATTTTTATTGATTTTCTTTCTCCCTTCTAGAGCAGTCCCTTCCCCTGCTGCCCCTTTTGCTATAAAATGGGCTTACCCTGGGAAACAGTAGTTCTGGAGCTGACCAAGAAGTGATGGTTCAAGGATGGATTCATTCACCATTCATTCATTCGTTTGTTTGTTCAACCACCCACCCAACCAACAAATCCTACATGGCTGCTCTATGCACCTGTGCTGGCACTGCTGGGGACACAGTCACGTGTCAGATACAGTAAACTCCTAGTGTAAGCAGACAAGCTGACACACAGTGACAAAAACATGAGTAGTCATATAGGGAATAAAGAAGAGGAAGCCACAAACTCTTCCTGGGGCCATCAGGAAAGTCTTCCAGAACAGGTTAGATCAGAGCTGGCTTAGGAGATTAGGCAGGAAGTCCCCAGGTAAGATGAAGGGATTGGGCATGAGAAACACTGGGATGCACAAAGATAGGAAGACATGAGAGAGCAAGGTGTGTCTGAGATATGACACAAGAGCAATGTGGCAGGGGTGTACTGTGCTGGGTGGGCAATCAGGAGAGACAGGAGAGCTGAGGCTGGAGACACCACTGGGGACTAAGCCTTGAGTTCCAGCAGAAGGCTTTGGATATCTTCCTGAGGGCAAGGAGAAGCCCTTGAAGCATTGATTGATGGATAATTCCATTGACTGGTTATTTTAAGTGGAGTGACATGACAAGATTTGTGTTTTAGAAAGGCTGCTGGCTGCACCATGGGGGCTTTGAGTGGTAAAGGGAAGCTGGAGGCCAAGAGCTCAGGCAGGAGGCTGGTGCGCTAATCAAGGGGAGAATTAGGAGGTCCTGAACCGGGTCAAGAGAGGCATCCTAGAAGTGGGGACATCTAAGCTGAGTCTTGAAAGATGAGTAGGAACACACCAGGTGGAGAAGCTGGGAACGGTGTCCAGGGAAAAGAAAGGGCACAGATAAAGTCTCAGCATACAGAAAGCTCCTGGCAGGCTTGGGGAATTTCCACTAGTTCAGCATGGCTGCAGTGTGGCCTAAGAGAGGGGTCATGGTGAGGGATGAGGCTAAACAAGTGAGTCGGGGCCTTAAACTTCTCTCAATATTCTGTCTCTGGAAGCAAAACTCAGGTGGGAGAGAAGAGGGGGAGCGCTGGCCACCTGTGCAGAGGTAGCTGTGTGGGACTGGAAGGGCCCTGGGTCAGGGGTGCTTTGTACTCAAAGCAGACCTTTCCATACTCAACAACACTTCACATTTTACACATTTTACACATTTACACATTTTACACATTTACACAATCCCTTCACACTTGATCTTCACGGTTTCCTGGTGAGGCATGTGGGACAAGGGTTATATTTCCCATATAGTGGACAAATAAACTAAGGCCTAGAAAAGCACAAACATTTGTCCAAGGTTACTCAAGAGCCTCTCAAAATTCCACTGTTTTTTCTAATAAAACTTCTTGCCACAGAATCACATATACACACTTGATGATGTAGTGGCTGCTAACTAATGTGATGGAATAAAAAAAAAAATGAGAGGAGACACATCAGAGAAAGAGACCTCCTCCTCCTGTTCTGTTCCTCAAACTTCACCCTGCAGACATTCCAGCTGAGAAAACAGAACCAGGTTTTCCCTCTGCTCTGGAATCCAATAAACATGAGGGCAAATCCCAGCTGTGCCACTTTCCAGGTGTGAGAGGTCACTGCACTCAGCATTGGTTTTCTCATCTTAAAAATGGAAGGAATGGGGCGCCTGGGTGACCCAGTCAGTTAAGTATCCAATTCTTGATTTGGGCTCAGGTCATGATCTTGCAGTTGTAGGATGGAATCCCGCACTGGGCTCTGTGCTGGTCATGGAGCCTGCTTAAAGTTCTCTCTCCCTCTCCCTCTGTGTATGCATATGCTTGCTGTCTCTCTCTCTTTCTGTCTCTCTCTCTCTCTCTCTCACACACACACACACACACACACACAATGGAAGACACAAACTCCACCTTTCAGGGTTGTTGTGAGGGTGTAATTTGACAATATAGCACTACAGCAGTTAACTACTGCTGAGTAAGAAACTACCCCAAAACTTAGCAGCTTAAAATAACACATGTTTATTATCTCACACAATTTCTGAGGATTGAGAACCCAGAAGTGGACTGTGAGATTGTGGCTCAGGATCTCTCATGAGGTTGCAGTCAAGTGTCAGCCAGGGCTGCAGTCATCAGAAGGCTTAACGGGGATCCACTTCCAGGCTCACTCTGTGGTTGTTGTCAGGCAACCATTTTTTGCTGGCAGTTGGTCAAAGTTTTTACACAAGCCTCTCCATAAGGGTACTCTTGCCGTGATGGCTAACTTCCCCTGGAATGAATGATCCAAGAGAATGTGTGCTACCAAGATGGAAGCCATAGGTGTCTTTTCTAATACAATCTTAGAAGTGATATGCCATAACTTTTTCATATTCTGTTGGTCACACAGACTAACCCTGGTACAATGTGGGAGGGGAACACAAAAGTGGTAAACACCAGGAGATATGGAGCATTGGAACCAGCCATTGGAAGCTGGTTACAAGTGGCCAGAGGAGTGTCTGGCACACAATAATTCATTAGTAGCTGTCATTAGTTTCCCAATGCTCACAGACTGCGTGGGACAACAAGACTTGAACATGAATAGATGAAAGAGCTGGGCAAAGTAGACTTGAATTGGGTGATGCTCAATTATGTGGTAGAACAGGGTGTGCTGGACAAGGGTGGAAACCAGGGCAGGATCCCTAGCAGAGGTGAAAAGGACAGGAGAGGCCGATCCAGAGAGGAGACAGAGTTAAATATGGCAAGCACTACTGGTTGACTTCCTATAGCCAATTCCCTTTCCTTGTTTTAGTAGCAAGGTACTTAGCCACAGGGATAATCCAAACCATTCATGGAAATGCCTTCCTCTTCACCAGTGAGTAGTCTAAGAGTAGACATGTGACTTCATTTTGGTCAATAAGATGTAAGGGGATGGTCTGCTTGGAAAAATCTCCTCCTGGATGACACAGGCATGAGAGAAGAAGACCTTTTATGCTCCCATTCCCTTTCTTCCTGCTTGGGAAGACATGGTGCTTGGTGCCATATCAGCCATTTTGTGATCACAGAGGAATCCCTCTCAGAGCTTAGAATTGGAAAAGCCTTGATCATTAAACATGGTTGAGTCACCAGACAAACCTGGACCTACCTTCCTCCCCTCTCCTTGTTAAGGAAACAAAAGGTTTAAGCCTCTAAATCAGGTATTCTCTTACTTGCATTCTAACTGATTTAGTGAGCAAAGTATTCCAATTCCCTCTGGAGTTATTTCCTTTTCCCAAGGCAGATAGAGTGGAAATGTAAATGGGAAAGTGACTTGGCCTTGGAGGCAGGCGGCCTTGGTCTAACCCTAGCTCTGCCTCTAAGTTGCCCTGTGATCTTGAGCAAGTCCCTGCCCCTCTGGACCTCCAATAATTATAGCTAATATTTATTGACTGCTTACTCTGTGCCAAGCACTCCACTAAGAGCTTCCCTTGCATTATCTCATTCAATGCTCGCATCAACTATAGTGTGTCAATATTATTATTCTCTCTATTTTATGGATAAGGAGACTGAGATCCAGACATATTATGTAATTTACCCAAGGTTACACACAAAATTAGTGCTGGATCTCTGGATTCTGAATTCAGGCTCATCTCTCTCTAAAACCCAGGCTCCTGACCATGATGCTGTACCACCTAGCGGTAAAAGGAAGTCTCTGGACAAAATGACCTCTAAGGGCCTTTCCAGCTCAGATATTCTTTGATTTGCTGTCCCATTTCTAGCTACATGATGAACAAACCAGCTTATCTTAGAGAAGAAAGAAATAAAGACTGTCTTTAGCCATATGAAAAGCTGTCATGTGAGTGGGAGATTAGACTTTCTCAGTGTAGCTCAGAGGACGTGAACTGGACCAATGTGGGGACACTACAGGAAGAGAGTGCAGCTTACATAAGAGAGAACTTTCTATCTGCCATTCAGCAGGGAGTAGAGGTATGCACACAGATAATGACTCCCCTGTCATGAAACTTATGCAAGTATATGTTTGATAAACTTTTGACAGAAGTACTCCATTGTGTAGGTACAGGAATAAATGGCTTAAACCTTATAGTAGAAATTAAATGGGAAAATATACTAGAATACTCTCAGCACCATAACTGATACAAATAGTGGGAGTCGATAAACTGGGGTTTCTTTTCCCTTTTGACACTGAGATTCTTGGATTTTAATATTCCCTAATATGGACTTTTGGTTCTTTGGCTCTAGTATTCTATAGTATTTCTATAACTTCAACACACTGTGTTCTGCCCTGCTAAGTTGGTACGGTTTTAATATTCCAACTATCCATGGTCATGTGGCTCTAGAAGCTGAGAAGTCTATGATTTTGTACCTTAATAGTCTCTAGTTTTAACAGTCCAAGATTCAATAAAGTGTCTCTCAGAAGCTCCAGAAATATGAAGGAGTTGTTCCAAATGCTGTACTTCAGTGACCTGGACATACATTGGGCTACTCCCTGTGTCCATCTTATCACTCCACCACTATCCCCCCACCCGAGCCTCGGGCTCTTCATTCCAACCAACCCTCCTCCTTGATCTCTATACCATCCTCACTCTGCTATCTCCCCAAACACTGAGGAAGTACATTCACTCTCTATCTGCTGGCAATTATACATTGAACAAGGATCTGCTCTGTGCCAAGACTTGTGCTTACTCTAAAGGGGATATAAGGGAAGGAGAAGGCATGGTCATGACTCTCAGGAGGCCTAAGATTTAGAGACCCAAGTCTCTTGCTTTCCTTTAAGTTCAGCTCAAGCTCACCTCTACCAGCAAATTTTCCTTTATTAACACAAAATGTCTAGCACCAAAAACCTCAATCAGAAGCGTGAAGATCTGAGTTCTTTGGTAGGTTATTGTGCACATTTTAATGTCTCTGTCCATCCTGTCTCCCTGATTATAACTGAGGTTTCCCTCTAAATCAAGAACATGTCTCCTCAGCTGAACTTTGATTTTCCAGAGGAAGACCAGGTCTTCCTCATAAGACTGGAGGCTCCATGTAGACATGGTCCATGCCTCCCTTATATCATACTTGAGTTAGAGTTAAAGACACAGTGATGTTTCTCCACCACTTTAACAAATTCTCAAAGGTAGTTCATAACTATCATTGGACTGAGGATTTTATAAAAGCATAACTCACATCTCCCTTTAATATGGGAAAGTCCTCAAGGCCAAGAAAGGGCTTCCACCCTCATACTGGGGTCCATCTCCCTGACAGCAAAGGGTCTAGGGCTCTTCCCTCTCTTCCTATTTCTTCAATCCCAGCCGAGGACTCTAGCCATAAGAGATATTTTTCCTAAAGATGATAAACAAATAAATGGAAAAGGGAAGATTCAGAAGACAGAATAGGAACTCAAGCCTGTCCCCAGCAGGTCCAGACCTTTTCTTACTCTATCCTGGTCCATCTTCTAAAAGCTGCTGTTCCTCTGCCTCTCCTAGCAACTCAGAGCAGTAAGTGAAGATGTCAGCACCCTGGACAGCGCCCAACCCATTACAGTTCTCAGAGCCAGCGGAAGCCAAGCTCTCCAACTCCCTTAGCCTCTGGGTGATGGATTTCCTCGTTTCTCAATTTGATTAAAGCCCAGTAGATAAGCAGAGCGCATTGTTCCTTTCTCTTCTCTCTTCCTGATGAACATAATTAACTCCGTCAGGCTGGGAATACTTGCTCTTAAATAGTGCCTTTCCAGCCTCCACCCAGGCATGCGTCAATAATACGCAGTCAAAACATTTGGAAGATACACGTTCTTTCCTGGGGAATGGAAGTGGGAGAGGAAGCTCTTCCTGAGATATACAGGGGCTGTGACTGGAGACTGAAAAATTGTGGTTGGGTAAAGAAAACCTTGAGCCAAAAGTCAGGAAATCTTAAGTTTGTTCTGGCTTTGCCACTAATCCAGATAGGATCTAGAACAAGTCACATGCTCTTTATGAGCCTGTTTTTTCCATTTATAAGATGAGGATATTGGATGAGAGGATCTCAAATGCTATGTTCAGTGCTTAGATTCTATGGGGAGGATTAAAACAGAGGGAAAGAGGCTTGTCTAAGGTCACAAAGCAAGCTCGTGGCAAAGCTGGTTTTGAATTCATGACTCCTGGCTTCTACTTCAGTGCTATTTCCTTTACACAGAACTTCTCCCTTCCTCCATATTACAGAATTTCTTGCCTGGGGATGTGGCTGAGGCAGCTGAAGAGGGGTGGGATTGAGATTATTGGTGCCAACAAAAGAAAATAAAATTTAAGATATGTGGAAATGCTGATGTCTCTGAAGAGAGCAGAGAACATAGTAGAAATAATTAAAATTAGGGGGAAAGGACCACCTGATAGAGACAGAAATTCAACTCCAAACTCAGAGAATCCCATAGAGGCTTTGTTACTTCTCCAAGGCCATCCAGCAAGGCAACTGTAGAATCCTCTTAAAGAGAAAGACTAAACTCTTGATTAACTACTGGGGGTATCCCTGTCAGAGAAGGAACAATATGAATCACTGCATATGTATGAGGTTACTAAAGTGTGCCCAGCTCTGTATTTCGTACTTTAGTGGGGGCATAAGGAGTAAGACATGAATTCTGTTCTCTGTATCTTTGATATGCTGCTTCTTTTACTTGGAATTACTTCCAATGCATTTATGTATGTCCACATACTGTTGTTCTACTAAGGCCCAACCCGAAAGTTTACCCTGGCAAGAAGATATCCGTAGCCTTATCCAGATACCACTTCTCCCTCCTCTGAATCCCCAAAGCATTTTCATTGTTCCTGTTTTACAGTACTCATCATCATCTGCTTTAACTGCTCCCAAAGAATGAGCACCTGTATTTTACTCAGTTTTGAATCACTCAGAATGCTCAACACAGATTTAAAATATAATAGAACCCCAGTAAGTACTGGATGGATGGACAGATGGATGATGAATATAGATGTATGAGTGACTGGGACAGGGAGTACATGAAGAGATGGATGTGTGGATGGATAGGAGGTTTATATTGGTAGATGGTGAATGGATGGATGAACAGTTAAGTAGATGATCAGACAGGTGGACAGAAATGTATAAATGGGTAAATGAGCTGGTTCGTAGGTAGGTGGATGGACGGGTGAATGAGTGCATGAATGAATCTATGGGCAGCTGAGTAGAACAGTATGTAGGCAGAGAGTGAGGTTGGTGAATGGATGGATGAATATATAGATAGTAGTGTGGGTGAATGGGTAGATGGATAATTGCATGATTGTATGAGAAATGTCAGGGTAGATGTTAAGAATTATGGGGAAGAAACATGGAGATGTTCCTAATTATCACAAAGATCATTTTCATGGAGACTTTCCATTGCTAATGTCAGAAAAAAAAAATGATGATGGGGATTTGCTGACTCTGTGTGTAAGCTAAGTCAAAAGTGTGCTATCCAGCCTCAAAAGATCTCCATCAATTTCAGGCTCTATCAATGGAAATCTAATATCAACATCAGAAAAGGTGACAGTCCTGCCCTGACCTGTTCACACTGTCCTGAAGTCTTTGTTCTGCTCTGTGCATCTGGGGAGATGATGATCTCCATGCCTTGTCCACAGAAGAGATACAGTGGGGAGTAATATGTAAAGTCTACCAAATAAAGAACTAGTGAAAGAGCCAGGAGTGTTCAGCCTGAAGAAGAGCAATCACCATGTCTCAGGATCTGGCTGCCTGTTCTGGGGCAGGCCCTGTGGCCCCAGAGGCAAAGCTGGGTCTCAGAAGTCACAAGGCTGGTGTCTCAGCCCCATTTGAGAAAGGCCATCATACAAGGGAAGGGTTATCTCAGGGGAGTGAGCCCCCCATCTCTGGGGGTACACAAGTAAGATCTGGACATCCGCTATCAGAGAAGCTGCAAAGTGAAGATTTGCTTGGTGTAGAAAGTAAATAAAGATAACACCGGGACACCTGGGTGGCTCAGTCGGTTAAGCATCTGACTTTGACTCAGGTCATTATCTCATGGTCTGTGAGTTCAGGCCTCATGTTGGGCTCTATGCTGACAGCTCAGAGCCTGGAGCCTGCTTCCCATTCTGTGTCTCCCTCTTTCTCTGCCCCTCCCCCACTCATACTCTTTCTTTTGTCTCTCAAAAAATGAATAAACATTAAAAAAAGTTTTTAAAAAGGCAACACCAAGGTCTCTTCCCACCCCCAAATTATATCATCTGTTCATCTCTTCATTTCTCAATAAATTATGTTAGGCTGTGCCCTGTGCTCAGATTGGAATGCTGGCCAGAGCTGAGAGTTTGGGGAGATTTGAGAGAAAGGTAGTGCTTATGGGACCCTCAACTTTCTGTCCCTGTAGGACTGGGTTTGACAAATGAGGAGGACGTGAAAATGTCCTTTCAGAGACCCAAATGACTGGGGAGGGGGAGGATCAGAGCCACGCAGAGCCAATCCATGACCTAGATTCCCTGTAATTAATGAGCCTACGTCACTGACGTGTTGGCTTCTGATCAGTGCTGTCTCCCCAGCCCCGCCCAACTCTCTGGTATGAGAAGATTAAATCAATTAGGAGGAGGAGATCTGGCTGGCGCTGGTTGGGAACAGAGGATAATTCACTTACATAACAGGGGATTGGGGTTTGCACTTGGCCCTTGAGTAGTGGGTGTGGGTCCTAGACCCCAGGCCTTTGGGGAGAGACTTCAAGAGTTAAAAGTGAATGCAGAAAGGGCAAGGGGGTCCAGGGAAAGAAAGGCCCATCTTTCGTGTTCCTGCTGAGAACTAACCCCCTGTTTTCTGGGCTGAGAGAGAGCCAAATTGAAAAATTACTCTTCTTACCCCAAATGAGAGGGGTCCCAGCCACTAGAATCATTCAACAGTGAAAATCTGACCACGCCTCTCTCCTTAGCTGGCATTTAAGGTCCTGCAGCCTCTCCCACCGCATCTCCTACCTCCAGGGCAGTGGAGGTGTGTAGAAAGGAAACAAACACGTCCTGGATTTCCCTCTGTGCCAGATCCTGGCTAGGCACTGAAGGTACAGAGAGAAACAAGTCCAGTTCCCTCATAAGTGTTGCCTTCTGAGGAAGACATATACCTGCAACACTCTGGGCCAAGCAGTATAACAGAGGACTGCAGGGGCAGGGTCCAGAGGGGGCACAGTGAGGGAGGCCTCCCAGGGCCAGTTCCAGAAGGCTCCCTAGAGGAGGCAACACTTGCATTCAGTGTGCCTGATAAGAAGGATGGATTAGTGGGAGTTCTTCAGGCTGACCTGGTTAAGGGAGGGCCTTGGGTAGAGGGAACAGCATGTACAAAGGCACGGCAGTGAGACAGCTTGGCATACACTCAGGGAACTAGTTGATGTGGATGGAGCCTACAGCATAAGGCGGGAATGGGGGAGATGAGGCAGGAGAGATAGCCAGGTCCAGGTCTCACTGCCGATGGCATGCCAAGAAAGGACAGAAGCAATAATCCCAGAGTCTCTGATCAATCCATGCTTCCTGAACACTGACAGTATGCCAGGCTCCAGGTGGGATTCAGGCCTGGCTGATACCTCTGGAGTTCTACTTGTAGGCTGCGCCTGCCTGCAGCCCCTTGCCTAAGATACCCAGGCAAGCAGTCTTACTGGTTAAATTTGAGCTGGCCCCTGGGGGCCTGCTCCTGATACCTAACTGGCCTCCTGAAGACCAGTCCAATGGTGAGTAAGGGCCCCATAAGGGTGGGCTGAGATGATATCCTGGAGACGGAGGTAAGGTATGGATTAAGAAATGTTTAGGAAGTTGGACTGGAAAGACACAGCCAGGGTTTTTACCTCCAGCATGCCATCCTATGGGAAACCCAGGTCTGGAGGGGAAGAAAATGAGCTGCAAAGGTTTCAGGCTGCTTAAGTCACAGGATAAAGCAGGTGGAGGTCCAAGGAGCCTTAGGAATTCAAGTGAACCACACACAAGCTGCCTGTAGGAAGCGGGCATGTAGAAGTCCCTCCTTTCCTTCATTCTTGCCTTCAGCAGCTCTGAGTAACTCCTCTCTCCAGGCAGGCTCTGGGCTGAGCAGTGAGGCACAGATCTAGGATCACCCTGTTCATCGTCCAAAGGGCCAGCAGTAAGCCCAACACTTCCAGCACATCCAGAATTGTCTGCGTTAAAACTTTGGCTGGTGGTTAAAGCCAGTGCCTGAAATTTATTTCACTGTTGAAAGATCTAGGAACTAACCTTTGTGGTTGCAAGCAACAGCAATGGACTCAGACGAAGCAAAACAGAAAAAAATTATTAGCAGTTCCACTGGGCATCTCAGAGTGGATGAGAAAGCTGGGGAATCAAAAGAGTGGGCACCTGAATTCACAGCCAAGGTCATACAATAGGAAGAGCTGGTCCCAACGCCTCTACTGGCATGGCCTTTGAACATCTCCACAGCACTACACCTCCAGATGTTGCACTGCTGCATGGCATGAGCACAGATATATTCTAATGAATCTTCCTCCCAGCCTCACTAACTGTCACATCGAAGTCCTGAGCCAGGAATGGCTGGCCAAACTGCCAGGGGGTGACAGTGGGAAAGTTATCTGGCCCCCTTCGGCTTTGAAATGGAAGGTGGGGTCCTAGCTCCCAAAGGCTTCACCTCCTGGGGGATTCATTCAAAATATAAAAATGGATTCGTTTTAGGCAGCAAAAAATGTGACAAGTGTCCACTACATTTTTATTGAGGACTCACTAAGTATGGGATGCATTGCCAGATGTTTTATATACACAGATCTGCAAGGCAATTCTCTAACTGGATAATGGTTGATCTCATTTGATAGCTGAGGAAACTAAGGTTTTAGAGGTGAAAGTAACTTCCAAAGCCACTCAGCTAATGAGTGATAGAGCCAGGATTTGAATACAGGTGGGTTTTTGTTGTTATAAAGACATCATGCTGTCTCCCAAACCGTAAGCCAATCACTGTACTTATGGTTCCTAACATGTAAAACAAAAACAAAAACAAAAACATGTGGGGGCACAGAAAAATGTCAAGAAGTAAATATTCCAATGTCTTCACAAAATGATTGATGGGATAATGGGATTATTGAGTTGTTGTTTTTTTTCCTGCTTTTTCATGTTTCCCTATACTTTTTTTTTTTTAAACTAAGAGCATGCTAGGGGTGCCTGGGTGGCTCAGTAGGTTAAGGGTCCAACTTGGACTCAGGTCATGATCTCACCCTACATCGGGCTCTGTGCTGACAGCTTAGAGCCTGGAGCCTGCTTTGGATTCTGTCTCCCTCGCTCTCTGCCTCTCCCCCGCTCATGCTCTGTTTCTCTCTCTCTTTCAAGAGCAAATAAACATTAAAAAAAGATTTAAACTAACAGCATGCTTTCCCTTAATAGTCATAAGAAAAAAGTAAAAGTAAAAGTTTTAAAGATTAGAGCAGTGTTAACACAATTATGGAGAACATACGCTGAGAAAAAAGACAGGAAGGAAATTTGTCAAAAATGTCTCTGGATAGTGGGATCATAGGTGTGTTTATCTTTACCTTCCATTTTTCAAATTTTCTATAGTGAGCACACTCTGGAAAAAAAAAAAAGCAAAATAACTTAAAAAAAAAAAACAGGCATAAAATTATATTAACAAAGAGATGGCAAGGCCGTGCTTTGGTTCTTTAAGTTCCTGTAGTCCTGTCCTGTAGTGGTTTGGAAGTCAACGTAGTTCTGGGTTTTCTGGGGCAGCCTGGCAGTCCCCTGCAGTGTCTGCTGCCAGAGCTAGCCCAGCTGGCATGGACCACGGTCACCACAGTTATCTCAGGCTGAGCGCTCCGAGCCAGGGTGGGAATAACTCAACATTCCCACCTCTTCTAACAACGTGTACCTTATCAGGCCCTGCTACGCAGTAAGGTAAGGACTCAGCCCCCGGAGCTGAAATTCTCTCTGTTGGTTTTATCTCTCATCTCACAGGCTTTAAGGTTCGCCTTCTCCTCTCTGAATGGGGCAGTGCTGGTCAGTTGTGTCAAATTTAAGCCCCTCTGAGGTGCCTTCTGCGTCTCCGTATCTGAGGGGCAAGCCCCCAGTCCCCTCTCTTCCCTGCACTGCTCCAGCTCCCAGTGCTGTGGATGGACGGAGGATGGATGTTCAGTCCTGTCCTGGCCCCAGTCTGGTGAGGGAGGCAGTCCTCCAATCTCAGGGAGCCTCCAGACTATTCCCTACCTTAGGAATGTCTCAATCAGATGGAAGAGGGGGTCCTTATTTTACAGAAGTTCCCAGTGAGATGGGAAGAAAAGACAGGAGAGTGGGGCTGATTCTCATACAGGAGGAAATCAGTCTCAGCCAGCTTTGACTCCAGAAAGTTCTGTCCCAGGACTCCCATACCTTTCCAACACCTACTCCAGGTGGAACAGTCAACTACCATGGCTTTCCCTGGCCTCCAGGGCCCTCTGCTCCCTCCCCTTCTCCACCTCCCCAATCATATGGAGCTTCCTTATGCCCGATGCATCCTCCACTCCAATCTCCCCCACGAGGAGTCTTTCCACCTGCCTCCCCTGCACCTCAGTTTCTCTCTGAGAAATGAGGGAGCCAAATGAGGGAGCCAGATACTCTTGAAGGTGCTCCAAAGCAATGGAGACATTCTGTGTCTCCTTAGCCCCTTTCCAGACCCCTCCCCTTCCCACTCCCTTCCCAGCTTCTTAACTAATCTGTTCCCTTTCCTCCAGGTTCCAGGTATGCCTCCTTCCTATAAAGCTCCCAGAATCTCCAGGCTAAGACCCACTCTGCCTCTTGCAGTGACCAAGCTGCTGCAGTAAAGAATGCAGTGGGGTAGAGCAGAGGTGGCTAGGGAGGGAGGAGGGCTCAGGCCAAGGCTGAGGTCGAGGAGCCTGGGCAGGGCAGGCGGCCAGTCCTAGCAGCCGGGGCCAAAGCTACCTCAGCAGCTTCTGCAAACCCCAGCAAGGCATCTACGCTTGGGTGGAGCTCCAGAGTTGAGAGGCTCGTGGGGGAGGGGAGCACCTGCTGAGGTCAGCACAGCCTCCAGAAACCTCTCCAGAGGAGGAGGAAACCACAGAGAGTCCCAGCCCAAACTCTGGACTCAGGGATAAGAGGAAATGACACTCCTTACTCCCTAGGGGAAATGACTCAGGTCCTGGGAAGCTAGAATCCAGGGCAGAGAGGGTCCCCAGAGGACACCTGCTGGATATAGGAATCTCCCTTACTCCCCACAGCCCCATAGAACCCCTGCTCATGTGCCTTCTGGGGCAGGAAGCTCATTCCCTTCTATGGCAGCCCATTCCTCTGAGAGCTGCTTCATGCATCAACTATCAAATTGCCACTGATGCCTCCTCTGTGCCAGGATCTGTGCTGATGGGGATGCAGAGATACCTCTGGTTCCTGCCCTCATGGAGCTTGCCATTGAAGTGGGGAGACAGACACGACCAAACGCTGCAGGGAAAAGCGGTGGAAGCCCAGAGGCAGTCCTGAGCTAGCTTTGGGGCAGGGTTGGGTGGGGGGGTCTGCCTCTCAGAGCAGACAACGGACCCATGGGGGCTCTCAGTAAGCAGGCAGCTTCAATTCCACCTAAATACTGACGCCAGCTTCGCATTTCCAGCCCTGACACAGCTCCTGAACTCCAGACAAATATCCCACTGTCCATTCAACATCTCCACTTGGATGCCTCAGTATCTCTAATTCATCAGCACCAAGGCCGAATTCACACTCTCTGCCCACCCCTTTCCTGGTCTTTCTGCTCACGATGGATGGTCCCATCATCCACAGGCCAGACATCCTGGAGCCATCCCTCCTCTGCCTCACTATCTGGTCACCAGGCCCCGAGTGACAAGCCTACCACCCCTCCCGCCTCCACACTGCCACCCAGCTCCAGTGCTGTTGTCACCCACCTGTACCCCAGGCACCTCATTTGTCTTCTCGCAGTCAGCCCCCTCCAATCACAAAGTGACAGTGATCTTTCCTGAAAGGAAAGATCCTGAAAGATCCTGAAAGATCACCTCTCCGCTTAAAAGCCTTCAGTGGCTTCTCCTTGCCTTTGGGATAAAGGTTAAAATCTTGACAAGATCTGCAAGGCCTGGCCTTTGCAGACCTCGCCAACTGTATCTCAGCAACCCCCCTCCTCCATCTCCTGCCCTCCCATCTCTGGCCCATCTAGCCTTGTCCCCTGACCTCAGGCCTCTGCACGTGCTATTCACATGGATGCCCCATGGGTTCAAAGACTTGGGTTGCCCTCCTTTTCTCTTCCAAATGACACCCAGGACATCTGTTCTTTGCACGTTCCCTGGCCCTGAGCACCAATCTCTGGCCCTTGAAGGAACAGCTGTGGACACAGCCTATGGTTACAAAGTAACCGGCAGGTTTGGAGCCCAAGGTCCCAGAACCTCCCAGTGTTCCTAGAGGAAAAGCCCTGACTCTGGCTCCCAGATGCCTTCCAGATCTCCCGCTCCTCTCCTGCTCTCTTCTTCCATTCCTGGTCTGGGAGCTGGGGGTGGAGAATGGGCAAACCTCCCCATCTCCTCAGCCCAGATTCTTCCTGGGCCTTACAGTGGGGCTCAGAGCTGAAGGATGAAAGAAATGAAGTGCCCAGACTGGTACACTCTATCTGGACCCGCAAGCCATGTGCTCCCTGGGCTCCCAGACAAGCCAGTCATCCTCAGGCCTCAGGCCAGGTACTGCCTCCTCTGTGCAGTGTGCCAGGACTCCCTGAAGCAGGAGTCCCGTTTTCCCAGGGCTCCCATGGCATGGAGGACACCCGGCGCTACCAATTTGCCTGTTGTTGTGTTGGGTTCTCCTCCCCTAACAGCTCTACTTGCGTAGGAGGGACATGTTTTTCCCTCTGCGCCCCAAGCCCGGGTCCAGGGTGGCCCCAAAAGAGAGGCTCAGAAAAGGCTCAGCATTACAACATGGGACTAACAACACAGAAACGTGTGTTTTTCTTTTCTTTGCACATAATTGCCGTTAAGCTCTGTCTCCTTTGTCTTCGACATTTTGTGAGAAGGTGGGCCTATGAGTCTGACCAGCCTCAGCTCCTCTGCTTATTAGCTGTGACCTCAAGCAAACGCTCAGCCTCTCGGGGCCTCAGTTTCTTCCCCCATAAAACGAGAACAGGGGCGCCTGGGTGGCTCAGTCGGTTAAGCATCGGATTCTTAACTTCGGCTCAGGCCATGATCTCCCAGTTCCTGAGTTCAAGGCCCACATCAGGCTCTGCGCTGACAGCATGGAGCCTGCTTGGGATTCTCTCTCTTTCTGTCCCTCCCCTGGTGGCACTCTCACACTCTCTCGCTCTCAAAATAAATAAACTTAAGAAATGTTTAAAAAAATGAGAGCAACGTCCTCCTCCGAGAGTTTTCATAACTAAGTGAGCTACCTTATGCAAAAGTTATGGCACAATATGTGAGCACAGTATGTGCTCAATAATTCCTTTCCCTCTCCCCACCCCAACCTTTGAGCCCTAATAGGAACCTAGCATTTACTTCCATGAACTTGAACCTATGGCTGTCACCTACATATCAAGTCAATCCAAATCATTTTGAAACCCAGTCCTGCCACCTGACATCGTCACCCTTCTGCCTGCAGATCTGATACACGTTTTATTTGGTTTCATCTAAGTCCTTCAAAAATACATCAGACCAAGCATGTCAGCACGGAAGACTAAGCCATGGGCAGGGCTACAGTCTGCCCTCCAGACTGCCATTGATCCACTAATCAATTTTCCTCCACCAGCTGTCCAGGCAGCTAGGGATTCCCCTAGAGTATCACTATTTGATCCCACCCCTTGTCTTGCCATAAAAACACCTTGGGAGATGTTCCAAATGCCTTTTTGAAATCAAGATTCTTAGGACTCTGACAGACCCCTGATTTATCACTCAGGGTCTCCCAAAGGAGGAGAGAGGGGAGATTAGCCTGACTTCCTTTAAGTAAACTTCTGCTGGGTCCTGGTGAGCACTGCATTTTCGTCTTCTTGTTTCAATGATACAAGCCATTCTTTTTCTGTCTTTGTTAATGCTGTTAAGTCTGAAGAATTTTTAGTCTTCAGTGAAAAGTCTCACTTAGAAATGATCTAACACAGGCCACTTGCCTACAACAGTTGGCCGTTGGCTGAAAGCAGTGCAAAACACTTAAATGAGAACCTCCCTCTACCACAGGGAGGTGGAAATCTGCCTTCCAAATGAATGAAGGTTTTCTACAGGAAGGTAAATTTCCATCCTGCTCTTTCGACTTGTTATAAATGTAGAATGGTGAATTTCAAATAATCGCTGCCTTCTTGTAATATTGAGTCAAACATTCACTTGTTAAAAATATAACAACATTGTGCCTTAATAAAAGCTTAGCTGTATATTTTAAGACCAAGAAAATAAGCTTAGCCAACTATGATTTTCAAAGTTTTGTAAGATGGAGAACATAAAAAGCCAGACAAGAGGGAGCATAATGAAATCCAGCAGGAATAATTTGTAATTAGAAAACCCCACGCAATTCTTCAGCCAAGGATAATGGTGATCCATCTTAAAAACACATGTGTCCCATGCTGGGCACTGATGAGCCTAATCAGACACACTCCACTGACATTTTTCACAATACCGAGGGGCCCCTAATTGCTGGTGGGTGCAGACAGGCAAGCTTCTGCTGTTCCTCTCAGGAGATGATGATGATTAAAAGCAGGCCTGGAGCCAAACGGCTGGGGGTGGAATCTCAGCCCTCCTCCTACTCACGCTGTGGCCTTGGACAAGTTACTTACCCTCTCTGGGCCTCAGTTTCCTCATCTTTAAAATCAGGACTGAGAGTCACTACCTTTGAGGATGTAAAGCTGTAAAGACAGCAGCTATGTAAAGTCTGCCTCACCCAAAATGTGTTCTCTCCTACTCCCCAGTTACTGCTGGGGTGCTCATAGGCGGGGCCAAAGGAGGGTCCTCTTCCCTCTCCCCATCCTGCTGCCGCTCTCCTCTATTAGGAACATTCAGCCGCTGCCAGAAGATTCAGCCTGCATGGAAAGGTGCTGTGCCCACAGTGGCCCTGCCCTGAGGCCTAGTGTATCCTCTCCTCAATGCCCCCCAGCCCGCTCTGGACCACAGCCTGGCCCTGGCCCAGCTGGTCTGCTGGTGATCTGCCCGAGTTAAGCAGAGGTGGCTTGGCTCCAGCAGGGGCTAAAGGTTCTTCATTTTGTTTTCTGCTTCAGCTTAACCATCTGGGGTGGGCGGAAGGGTAGGAGGAGTGGCAAAGAGGGAAAGAGAAATGCACTGTTCCCTCACTTCTTCCTCCCCTGCCTCCCCCACGGCCAAGCACAAGCTGTGTTCAGTCCGGCACTGTCCTCAGCCCCAGGAAAGCTGCCCCAGGGGTCCCCTGCATGATGTCCCAGGGGATGGAAGTGATCTGTCTCTGTACTGCCTCCAACATCCCTCCCTCCCCCCCTTTTTATGTCCTTCCCTGGTTCAGCCTGTCCTGCCTGTTGAGTACAACAGCTCTTCTCTGCACTTGCCACGTGCCTGCCCCTCCCTGGGCCGAGCACTGGGGCACAGGAGATGATGCAGGCGAGGGCTCTGCCCTCCAAGCACTCATTTTATAGCACCAAGAGCACAGGCTGCCGAGCACAAGCCTAAGCTGGACTCTCCACTCGGCCCCTTTTAAGCTGTGTGATCTTGGGTCAACTACTTAACCTGAGGGTCCACTTCTTTATTTAAAACTTGAGGCCAAAGTACCTCCATTTCAGGACCACTGTGAAAATTAAATACAATCATGTATGTAAACCTCTCAACTCAGCACACTGCATACAGTGGATGCTCACTCACGTCTGACTGCCTTCCCTCCCTCCCGTCTTCCTCCCTCTTTCCCCATAGCCAGCTGCCTCTTTCAGAGGAGTGGGCCATGACAGTTCTACGGGTAGGTGTGTAGATGTCGAGACCTTCCCCAGCTGGGGGTCCTAAGAGCCAGGGTCGGATGGGCTTGCGTGGGGCCAAGCCCCGTGCTGTGTAGTGTGGGGGTACAGACCAGCCATGCCTCTGCCTGCCAGGTGCTTTCTTTCAGAAGTAGACTCAGGCCTCTGACCTCCTTTTCTCTCTCCCAGTGGCTAATTAGGGCCGATTGTGGGCTCCTTTTTAGCCTTTCCTTTTCTGAACTTCCAACTGGCTTCTCTTTTCCTTTCCCAGGGCAGTGCTGGGGACATACTGGCAGAGCCAAGCTGAAGCCCCCACCATAGGCAGGCAATGCACTAAGGAGGGGTGAGAGCTGTTTATCCTGGGTGTGCCATGGGAGCTGCTGAGGCACACACTTTGGGGTTGGCCCAACAGGGAACTGTGCAGGCTGCTGTCCACCCATCTGTCCTGAGGTTCCTGTCTTAAGTCCAGGAATATGTGGGGCGTCCAGCAATCAGTGTTCTGGCCAGCTTTCAAGGTCTTCCTGCCCACCCACAGACTTCCAGAGAGTGACGAGCTCCTAATGATCCCCAGGGATATTGTGCCCTTATAGAGCTGGGGGAAGCTACCCAGTGCACCTGAAGCTGAACGCTTTCTCTATCATTCTGGGACACAGCTAGGGAAATCTAGGGACTTAGAACCTGACCTGCTGGGGGAAACCAGCACTAGACCATCCTGATAAAAGACCAACGTAAGGCTAGAAAGGCAGAAGCAGCTCTGGGGTGGCAAGAACCTCCAGTTTTGAGGGCCTAGTCTCGTGGTAATAGATGGTCTAACTGCAGGCTCCTTCATGAGCTGGGAGCTCCAGCACACCAGAGATGGGAAATGAGTGAGTCAGGAGTCCCAGGGCCAGGGATTAGCAGCAAATGGGGCCGGGACCCAAGGTGGGACCTGAACATCTTCAATCACTAAGAAACAACGGAAACCACGGTGAAATAAAGATGCTCCCAGTGGACGGAGAGGAGAAGGGCCACAGTAGCTAGAGCCAGGCAGGGGTGCCACTTATAAGGAATCACACATCAGTGGAAAGGGTAGGCAGGTCAGGGGGATGTCATGGAGGAGCCCTGAGCAGAAGCAGAGAAAGAGACAAAGGAGGCAGAGGGCAGAGGAGTCATTAGGAAGGCTTCCTAGAAGAGTAGTGTCACCGTGAATGGTCAAGAAATATGGTGTCAAAGGTTCAGGAGGTGGGCTCACCAACCATCTTGAGAACCAAAGCCTGTGGTGACCTTTACGTTCTAGGTGGGTGCCAGGGGAGTGATGCTGGAATTACTCAGGCCAAGGTGTCCTCCGCCCTCCATCTCCAGCGGGCAGGAGGCTGCCACATGTTTTCATCACGCCTTCTCACCTGGAGCCAGAGCCTGCTGCCTGATGGCTCCTCTGCTAATGGCTTCCAGGTGTGTCCTTGGGCCCCTGGGGGAGACATCCTGGAGGACACACCCCCTCCATCCCAAGTCCCACTGTTCTGGTCACCTTCAGCCACAGAACCTGGGCCGGCCTGGGGCAGGCCATGGAACACCGGTGCAACCTCACTGCAGGTGGGATGGGTATCAAAGGTCACACTGTTTCCTTCTCTGATTGGCTGCTGAGCTCTGAGCCCCCTCATCAAGGTCACTTCTGGTCCCTGGTACCTTCAGTGCAAGGGACCCAGGGGTAAAATGAAAGTTGTCCCATGGAATAAGATGGCTGGACGGCCTGTGTCTCTGGGGAGAGGGGTCGGCCTCGTGCCTCCTTAGGATACTAAATGTGTCTGTGCATCTCCAGGACTATGGGCTGTTTCTTTCTGCAAATCTGTAACTCTTTCTCTATGTCTGTCCTTGGAACCCTTTATTCCTGTTTTTGAGACTACATATCCACGTGTTTCCCTGTGTACTTCACAGCAAAGCCAACTCTGACTGCAACAACAAATTCCATCAGTGTTTATTGTCTAATAAATGGAAGTCCAGTATCACTCTTGCTGCTTCACTTCCCTGAGGCCTTAAGTTTTCATTCCAGAGTTATTTCCAGCCTAAATGGGAGGAATCTGATTCATGCTTTGCTCGGGGGTGACTTGGCCTTAAGAAGGCAAGAGGCTCACGGCTGATGCGCTGAAAAGTAGCAGTGCCCCTGTGGCTTGGAGCAGACTCCAAGCTCCAGATACCTTGCAGTCTGTTGGGTCCATCTTCTGGTATTCTCCTGGGCCAGGCTGATGCTTGAGTGAGTCTGTGTTCCTGGACCAAAGCTTATATTGGCCACTAGCTTTATTATCCATCCTCGCCATTATCTCTTTGTTCATCACCATCACTATTATCATGACTGCCATCACCATTATCACCTCTTCTACTACCATTACCACCACCATTACCATTGCATTACCACCGTCAACACCACATCTAGGATGCCACAGTCACTGTCGCCATCAATACCACTGTCAGAGATATCCAGTTACTTTTTAATAGCTATTTTTCCTTCATTTTCAATAGTAATGACTATAACCTTTTGCTGGGCACATTGCCTCCAAGTTAAAAGACTTATTGACCATGCTCTTTGAAGCTAGTTACATGTGGCCATGTAAGTGAAAGTGCTGGATAAAAGTAAGGGAAGTGGCCCCCTTATTTATCTTCTGTCTCCACTTGCTATCTGATGTGATGGCTGGTGCTCTAGCAGCCATTTTGTACCAAAGAATGAGGACTATACCCTAGGGAAGGCAGAGTGGGGGGCTAGAAGGAGTGTTAGTTCTCATGAATGTGGAGAAACCATTCAGACTCTGGACTGTCTACATCTGGACTTTTTTTTTTTAATGAAAAATGAACTTTTATTTTTTTATCCTTTAAGAGACCCTTGTTTTTGGGCATTCTGATGCATACCACTTAACCTAATCCTAATTAGTATACATCACCACACATTAGTTTTCATTAAATACTGCAGCCTAATGATCTGTATGAGTGATGGGGGAGGGCAGGGAGGAGGAGATGGAGAGAGGAGGGACAGAGGTAAGGAGAGGAAGACAGGGAAGGAGGGAGAGGGAGGGAAGGAGACAGAGGTGGGCATTGATTGAGAGATTTAATTCTAGGACACAGAAATGATTCTTACCTTCTAGAAGTAGCCATTCTGAGGCAGGCAGTGGCAAGAAGCATAAAGACATTCAGCACCGTGGACAGATCCAGGAACGCTGTAGTAAGGGGACACAGCAGGGAAAGGCGAGAAGGTTGGTGGTAGTGGTGGTAGTTTTCTTCAGGACATACATGTTCATTAACTCACACTGTACCAGGCACTGGGATAAATAACAAGACGAGTTTCCACCACATACACATTTAGCCCCCAAGACCAAAACAAGCAGATCAGCATGAGACAGCTTCCTAAAGCAGAGGGAAGGGATTGAGAAGCCAGCCCAGGGGTAGGACAAGAAGACCTTGTGACAGAATGAACAAAATGCCAAAGAATAAAAGACCTTGTGGGTGGAGGGAAGGCTCCAGGTTGTAAGAGGGTGAGTGGGTCAACTGGTCTCCCCGTCGGTCGATAAAGAAAAGGAGTGGGTCTCACTGGTTAGAGGTGTCAGGACCCTTCTAGTCCTCAGTTGCTACATCAAAGATTCCAGTCTCTGCTGCCAGGAACCAAGATACATGCTTGTAGGGGTATATGGAATCTGTGACTAAGACTCTACAATTCTAATTCTAAGCCTCTGAATCAGTTATTTACTGCTGCATAACAAACCACCCCCCTCCAAAACATAATGACTTAAAACAGCATCGACTTTATTTGTTCACAATTCTGTGAGTCAGCAATTTTGGGCTTGGGTCAGCTGGATAGTTCTCCTGGTCTTCTCTAGGGTCACTCAGGCAGCTGGCTGGAAGATCACTTGGGAGCCAGTTGGTCTAGAGGGCTTCAGCTGGGGTGGCTCATTTCTGGTTTCTTCCCCTAAGAAGCTTGCCCAGGTATCTATACATGGAGATCTCAGGGGACCAGGAGAAGGAAAGCCCCAATGCACAAGCACTTTTAAATCCTCTGCTTGCGGGGCGCCTGGGTGGTGCAGTCGGTTAAGCGTCCGACTTCAGCCAGGTCACGATCTCGCGGTCCGTGAGTTCGAGCCCCGCGTCGGGCTCTGGGCTGATGGCTCAGAGCCTGGAGCCTGTTTCCGATTTTGTGTCTCCCTCTCTCTCTGCCCCTCCCCCGTTCATGCTCTGTCTCTCTCTGTCCCCAAAATAAATAAAAAAACGTTGAAAAAAAAAAAATTTTAAATCCTCTGCTTGCATCACATTTGCTGATGTCTCAATAGCCAAAGGAGTTCAACTGGCCAAACTAGTCAGTGTGGGAAGGGACATCACAAAAGTATAGATAGAAATAGGCAGGATTCATTGCAGGGGAACATTAATATAACAACCTTCCACAAGTTCTAAGTGTTTCATTTACCACCATAAGAGTCTTACATTCTGATTCAAACAGACCATGGTTCTATGGCCTTCAAACTCTGTGGTTCTTATAATTCGGTGCTTTGATTCCAAGATCCTATAATTCTAGAAGTAGAAGGCTTAGAGTAGCTGAGGAGGATCATGAGGACCCGAGATAACAAGGAAGCCAAACAAACTAAGGTCACTCCTAGATCTAAGCAAGAACCCATTTGCCTCTCCCATTCCCATTCCTCAGCCCCCAACTTCCTGCATATGGCAAGGCAGTGGCATGAGCACCAAACTGGGAATCAGAAAACCTATAA
Organism: Neofelis nebulosa; assembly: GCF_028018385.1. Classification (NCBI taxonomy): domain Eukaryota; kingdom Metazoa; phylum Chordata; class Mammalia; order Carnivora; family Felidae; genus Neofelis; species Neofelis nebulosa. The sequence continues at coordinate 56,919,744 of NC_080791.1, read as the reverse complement.
AATAGGCTTGTTGCATTATTAATTTGGGGTGGCCCCCAAGCATCACTCTTACAACCAACAGAGGTATCAATTCCTATTTTTCGAATGACACAGAACAGTGGTGAAGCCAGGAGAACTGGCCTCACTAACTTCCATTATCAGGAGCCTGAACCTGGTGCAGCTTAGAGAGTTTAGCTCTCACCTCTTCAAAGCGCATCTATAGCTGAAGAGACCTTGAGCTTTAAGGAAATCAAGATTTAAATAGGCTACTGCCCTTGACCTGTCCCAACCTCTACCTGCAAAACATAAGAAGAAAAGGGGAGGAAAGGAAATGGGAAGGGAGGGGAGGAGAGGAGAAGAAAACCCCCAACCCTGCTCCTTCCCCTTCCCCCTACCAACTCCTGTCCCTGACTCAACTGAGTGTGTATACTGGAACCCTGGCTGGCCTTGAGCCTAAGTCTGCTCTGCCTTTCAGCTTCCCCAGGAAGAAGAGTGTGGAGGCAAAAAGTAGTTCCGTGAGAGGAGACCTAGATCAGGGCAGTAACTCATGAAAACTTTACAGCTAGAGGGACCAGCAGCAACTCACCGGCTGAACCACCTTGTAGCACAGTGAAGGGATGAGAAGCCCAGAGAGGGACATGAACCTGCTCACAGTCACACAGCCAGCCACTAGTAGACCAAGACCAAAAGCAAAATGGGGTCACTTTCCTTCTCTAAACTTCAGGTTTCAATTCTAACCTGGGGGTAACAAACCCAGACTGGGACACCACTTAAAAACTGTAAAGCACAGTGCAAGGCTAATAAAGAATCAGGTTTTCCCCAATGGCCTGGGAGTCTGGGTGGGGGAGGGTGGGTTGAGGTGGAGGCAGGAACACTTACGACTTTGAGAGGACTCATCCAGCTCATTTATTCTAGCCTTTCCCCAGAGGCCCAGGCTGCAGAGTGGAGGAGGAGGGTATTAAATATCAGAGAGTTATTTAAAAGCCAGTTGCTGGCCCCTCAAAAGCAGAGCGTGGCCTCTGCTGACTCAATGGAGAAAATGAATCTTGGGCCTATGGATTTTCCTGTGTCTCATAGTCAGTGGGGGGTCAGGGGGGAGGGGAGTGAAAAATGGGAACAGCAAAGCCTGAAGTGGAGTTTTCCCCTCCCTGCCAGTGCAGAAGCTACAGTAGAGGAGAGAACCTGGGGCCTCCCCCACTACCTAATGACTGAGCTTCGTCATGTCAGCCCTGCCCAGCTGCTCCTCCACTTGCCTCAGAGGAAGGGGGGAACAGACGAAAAGGGAGTCTGCCAAGATAAAGGGGCCCTAGATATCACAGGCTGCTACAGACTTAGGAAGACCGTCCTCCCCCACCAGACTATGCTACAGCACTATATAGTTGGGATGGAGCCAAGTTCAAGGTCACACACCAGCACTATATAGTTGGGATGGGGCCAAGTTCAAGGTCACACATCAAGGTGGGCTCACCAACTTGGGCAAATCACAGTATTACCTTCCCTTCCATGACCCGCATCCTTAAAAGGTCAAGGGGCACAGCACTGAAAGCCCTCCAAGATCATCCTGTCTACACACACACATTTTTTGCAGACAGGGAAACTGAGATCTGGGAAGGCAGACTTGCCTAAAGACTTCTGGAACACTGAGACACCTCTGATGGACAAATGGAGCTGGAGGCAGGTGGGGAAGGGACTACCTGGTGGGTGACCTCAGGGAAATTGCCAAACCTCTGCAGGCTCCCTGCCAAGGCTCAGTGGACCTTACAGAGGGCAAGGCCTTTGGAGAGGAGAGTGCCTTGGAAGGCTCAGAGAGGGGCTCTGGAGCCTAGTGTGGTAATAAATTCAAGAACTAGGTCCAGTGAAGCTGACATGGGGGGATTCTCAACCTGCAAAGGGCAGTCACTCTGCTTGGGTGGGGCTGGGATGACTCATTTGCTGAGTCCTAAGGAAACCCTGAACGCTTGAACTATTTGCCCACAGGGTCCCGTGGGACCTAACCTAGTCACACTCTACAGAGAGAGAGCCTAGGATTGGGAGGGCTGCAGCATAGAAGATGAGCAGGAAACCCGAGCTACTGTCAGGCTTGGGTCAGCTGTGCAACCTTGGGGAAAGCACTTCACCTTTCTGGGAGGCTGTGTGAAGTGTAGATGGGGGCTCCTCATCTTGCCTGTCTCAGGATCAGCAAGAGATTTTTGAATCATTATTTCACCCATTGGTCCCTTCTCCATGCTGAGCTCTGAGATGACACCACAGGAGACCAGACCAGTCCTGAGCTCATTTGCTGACAGTTAGGGGGCTCAGAGGAGCATCAGCCCTCTGACTGCTAAGTGAAATTCAAAGGAGAGAAAAGGAAGCCATGAAGGCTTCCTGCAGGGGACAGAACCCAAGGTGAGCTCTGACTGGGCTGTGCTGAAGGAATAGAGTCAAGGGGAGAGAGCACCCCAAGTGGGGAAAAATGTGAGCTAAGATAATTCCACCGGATGCATCAGGGAATGAATACAGCCCCAGACACAATTGGACTTACATTTATTGAACACCTACTGCGTGCTGAATGCATGACAACATGGAGAGAGAAGTTCCTCCAGAGAAGAGAGACCCCAAAATAGCTCACAGACTTGGTTCCAGGGGAACTTGAACAGAAAAGGGGAACACCTGCATAAAGAGGAGAGGGGAGGAGAAGAGGAGGTTGGGTAGGGACATTCACAGAGACCGCAAGTAGAGATTCATTCCTTTTACCACCTATCGTGAATTTGCTATGCTGGGGGCAGAAGGAAGACTAAACAGGGCAAAATGACGCGGGAGCTAATTAGTCCCAGAAAAGGACAATGCCATGTCCTGTCACAGAGGGGACAAGGTCCCCCCCCCCCCCCGGGGCCCTGGTTGATAAGGCTTTTCTTGTTGCAAATCACTTTCCATTCACATTGTCACAATAGCTCTGAGAAGACTAAGAAGGATAGGAATTCAGAAGCCCATCTACTTTCCAGAAGTTGACAGAGGTGGAGAGAGGTCCAAGGTCACACCATACCCATCCTGGTGTCTGTAGCCGGCTTCAGTTTCCTGGGGGCAGGATGAGATTCCCTGTTGCACTGGCCCCGCTAAGATGCGGCCAATACCTTGGACAAAGGCCTGGGCAAGGAGCCTAGGGCCAGGTCCTAGGCTAAGCCCAGACAGCCACTGGCTTTGAGGCAAGTCCCTGGCCCTCTGGCCTCAGACTCCCCACTTATAAAACATGGTCATTGCTTTATTCTCTGGTACCTGATGTTTCTAGGTTCTCTCTGGGCCTCCATCTTCAATTGAGATGTCTAGCTCCCCCTTTCCCCCCTAAGGCTGCCTGCTGTCCTACAGCCCTTTCTCAAGGAGTCCATCAGCACACCAGGAACCAGCCACCATGGGGTCCTAGAGAGGGGGCTCTGGCCTTGGCAGTTGGGTTGTAATTCCTCAGAGGCTGGAGGCAGAAAGGGTTCTATGCAGTGGGACAGGGAAGCAGAGACCTTTCCATCCATCCATCCATCCACCCACCTACATTTACTGCACACTCACTGGTGCTAGTTCCTGTCCTGGAAACACAATAGGAAGAAGAGCCAATGCCTCTCACTAGGGAGATGTCAGAGCTAGGGCTTAGCGTTGATACGGGCCAGGAGTGGTGGGAGTGCAGTAGCTGAGGGCACAGCCCCAATGGCTGTTTGAGCACCTGTGCCCATATAAGAAAAGACATCTCAGCCTGTTACTTATACAGACCAAGGGAATGGTGGAGGGCAGGAATGGGCTCAGGGTGTGTTGTCCAATCTCTGGATGCATGTGCTTGCATGCATGGGTCTGTAAGCTTGCCCCTCAGAGTATGTACCCAGGAACCTACATAACAGAAAAATGAATATTCAAGTGTGTATGTGCTTATGAATGTATGGACACATACCAGGATGTACTCAAATCTATGTTAACATGTATGTATGTTACATGTATGAATGAGCTTGCATGTACTTGCATGAGTTTTATCTGAGCCTGCCTGCAACCATGTGCAAGCTTGTGCACACCTTCCTATACATGTGTATGCACACTCAAGTAAGCATGAGTCTGTATTTCCTCACATGTGGCTGTACCTTGGGCTGTTCATGTGTCAAACTTGCTTCTACATGTACAAGTACACATGCGTGTACATCTTATAGACATGTTCAATCCTGCACATGCAACTTCTTGTTCTCATCTGCTAAAAGCTGGGAGTGATTATGGGAATGGGGAGAGAGATAGAAGGCGGAGGGGAGCTCCCACCCCCCACGCCAGCATCAACAGACCTGGTCCTTGATGTTGTTGGTCTTTGCCTGGGACCCGGCCACCGCAGGGTCTGCCTCTTCTCCTTAAGTGGTATTGATCTGTTGGCCAATCTGTTAAATATAACCTCAGGGAAGAAGTCAATCCAACAACTGTCCCTAATTCAGGAGAAAGACTGATTCCTATGGGGGGGAGGGTGGAGCCTCCATCCCAACCAGCTCTGCTGATACCAGAATGGCCTGTGGATCAAGTGTCAGCCTCTCCAGCCTGAATAATTCATGTCAAGGCAAGGAATGCTCCCTTCTTGGGAGCCTATCTCTTTAAATCAGGTCTGGAGCTTCCCAATTCTGAAAAAAATAAAAAAATTAAAAAAATCCAGAACAAAACAAACCTATAAGCAGCTCAGCCATGGCCCCCTCTGAGAACCCCACTCCCTCCCAATGCTTCAAAATCTACTCCAGTTCTCCAAATCTCTGGAACTCCAAACCCTCTCACCCATTCACCATTTACAGGTGGGATACCCTGGAGGGGAGGAGGGGCAGTCAGTGGTATCTAACAATCCCAGGCTCCTGAGACCCAGCAGAACAATCAAACGGGGTGCCCAAGTACTGGGAGGGGACAGCAAAGAGCTGAATCACCACACCCATCAGGTCCTAGGGCCTAGGAGAGTGCTTGGGGGTGGAGTCCAGCCTGGTGGAGGAAACCAGATGTAAGAACTCCCTGCAGAGCAGCCAGTGAGTTGGGGTGGTGGGGGGAAAGAAAGGAGGAGGGGGTGTCGCTGACTCCCCTGGGTGAAGGTAGGATGGGGTTGAGAAAACGTTGGTCCCACAGGACCTGCTAGAGTGGTGACCCAGCCAGGCCTAATGTAACTGGGTTTGCTGAGGGGGGAACCAAGGCTGGGGATTTTCCAGTCTCTCCTAGCACAGACCTCTCCTTGGCCACACAGATCAGGAAGAGGCTGAAAGATGAGTAACTTTCTCAGCCCACCCCTCACCCCTGCCTGTGTTTGAAGGGGGAACTCTAAGGTCCTCCCCGCAAATTCTCGCACTGTGGTGCTGACCCACCTGCCAGCTCTCCCCCGCCCGGCCCCGCCCCACACGTGCCTTAGAGGGAGGAGGAAGGAACCAGCTTCAACCTGGGGGGATGGGGGGAGATGAGGGGGAAGCAAGTCAGAGGCTCGGAGAGCCAAACTTCTCAGCAGCCCCGGAGCTGGAGAGTGGGGGAGAGAAAGCGCAGCAGCGGAAAGCTCTGATTCTCCGGAGCCTCCCACCCCTCCTCTGGGCGAGGAGGGCGCGGAGGCTCCTCTGGGGGAGGAGGAGGAGGCCGGGAGGCGGGGAGGGGGGAGACAAACCGACAAACCCTGCCCACTCGGCTCCAAGCCCGGAACGGCCGCGGAAGTCGGAGGCCGGCGCGCAGGGCGAGGAGGGCACCGGGGGCGGGGGGCTCCGCTCCCCGCCTGACCCCTCTCGCCCCAGACAGGAAAGTGAAGGCTCCTCGGACTTTAGAGCCAGCGGACGGACCGACCGCGACCGCCAGCCGCTCCGGGTCAAGGACTTGCCCCGGCCGCCCCCCTCCCCGCCCCCCCAGGCGCTCCGAACTCACTGGTGAGCGCGGCGGCCAGGGCGCTGGATGCGGGGGCAGCTGCGATGGCCCCGCGCTCGGGACAGCCGGAGCAAAGGGGGCCGCTCCTGCCGGGGCTGCTGCTGGTGGCGGCGGCGCTGAGCCGGCCCGCCGCGCCCTGTCCCTTCCAGTGCTACTGCTTCGGCGGCCCCAAGCTGCTGTTGCGCTGCGCGTCGGGCGCCGAGCTCCGGCAGCCCCCGCGGGACGTGCCGCCCGACGCGCGCAACCTCACCATCGTGGGCGCCAACCTGACCGTGCTTCGCGCGGCCGCCTTCGCCGGCGGGGACGCTGACGGGGAGGAGGAGGAGGCGGCAGCGGGCGGCGTGCGCCTGCCGCTCCTCAGCGCGCTGCGCCTCACGCACAACAACATCGAGGTGGTGGAGGACGGCGCCTTCGACGGGCTGCCCAGCCTGACGGCGCTCGACCTGAGCAACAACCCTCTGCGCGCGCTGGGCGGCGGCGCCTTCCGCGGACTGCCCGCGCTGCGTTCCCTGCAGCTCAACCACGCGCTGGCGCGGGGCGGCCCCACGCTGCTGGCCGCGCTGGATACCGCGCTCGCCCCGCTGGACGAGCTGCGCCTGGTGGGCCTGGCGGGCAACGCGCTCAGCCGCCTGCCGCCCGCAGCTCTGAGCCGGCCGCGCCTGGAGCAGCTGGACGCGCGCCTCAACGCGTTGACCGGCCTGGGCCCCGACGAGCTGCGCGCGCTCGAGCGCGATGGCGGCCTCCCCGCGCCGCGCCTGCTGCTCGCCGACAACCCCCTGAGCTGCGGCTGTGCCGCGCGCCCCCTGCTGGCCTGGCTGCGCAACTCCACTGAGCGCGTACCCGACGCGCGGCGCCTGCGCTGCGCCGCCCCGCGGGCGCTACAGGACCGGCCTTTCCTGGACCTGGACGAGGCTCGGCTGCGCTGTGCCGACGGCGATGCATACGGTCGCGGGGAAGAAGTGGAACTCGCCGGCCCGGAGCTGGAAGCCTCCTACGTCTTCTTCGGGCTGGTGCTGGCGCTCATCGGCCTCATCTTCCTCATGGTGCTCTACCTAAACCGCCGCGGCATCCAGCGCTGGATGCGCAACTTGCGCGAGGCCTGCCGGGACCAGATGGAGGGCTACCACTACCGCTATGAGCAGGACGCTGACCCTCGCCGCGCGCCCGCTCCGGCTGCCCCCGCTGGCTCCCGTGCCACTTCCCCGGGCTCGGGCCTCTGAGTGTCACCCCTTGGGGGTTGATGGCTGTTCCTGCCAGCTTATGACTTTACTGGGGCTGTCTGGCTTGAAGCCATGGGTATGAGACACCCGCGAGTTGGGGGCTTCGAGACTTGCCCCTTCCCGGCCTGAGACCTTTGGATTATGGCATCCCCCCGACCCAGAGACCCCAAGCTGTACCCCCTCTCCCCAGCCTCTGAGAGCTCTCACCATCAAAGATCGAGAGACACCCCCTTCTGATTTCAGAAACCCTACTTGCCCATCCCAGGCTCTGACACATCCCTCCTAAACCACCAAAAGCACCTTCCCTTTTCAAGACTCTTCAGGAAACTTTGTCCTTCAATCCGAAAGCCCTGAGACTGCCTCCACCACCCTGTACTTTGAGGCCTGCCCTCTCACTGGGAAACCATCCTAGACATTACTGACTCCCATCTCCAGCTTGGAGACCTCAACTTCCTTCCCAGGGCTCAGGGACCCTTACATCCCATTCTGGTCTCAGAAGCAGAGCACCCCCACCTGAAGGTTTTTGTGGACTTCGAACCTTTTTTCTCATCCTGGAGCTCTGAGCCCTCCATCCTGCAAACACCCACATCCCCAGACTCTGAGGGTTAGGCACCCTCCCCCAATAAGGGGATGTATTTCATACTGCCCACCACCGCAGCTCTGGCTCAGGCTGTTCCCTTCCTTGGCCCAGGCTTGGGGCTCAGCTCCAACTGTCTCCCATCCCCGGGACAGTCGTACCCCATTATAGCCTTAGTATGGAACCGATCCTCAGCCTTTCTCACCGGGGCTCTCTGATCCCCTAATACTCAGTGCTTGTCCCTAATCTCCAGACTCTCAGCTCTTCACCCGGATCTGAGTTTAATCTTCCTGCCCAAGTTTTAGGCTATCTATCTCCTCCTACACCCATCACTTGCATTCACTATCCACCTCTGCCATTCACTGGGTCAGGGTCCAGTGAGGAATCCATTCCTGGGATGTGCCCACCCTCTTTCCTCCTAGGATGAGCTCTCCAGCCCTGCAAGGCAGGTGCAGGTGCCAAGCGTCCTCCAACCATACTGGCCCCAACCAGATGCCCATGAGGAAGGAGAGACTCCTGGGGGTTCAAAGTAGTTGGCTGGGCCTCAGAGCTAGGGTCACCTGTACATTGTGGCCTCAGAGAGAGGTAGGGGAGGGGCTCTGAAGGGCTGGGAGCTGCTCTCCACACACCCTTTCCCACCCATGTGACTCTTTTCTCCCTGGGTTTCCTTGCTGTCATGCCCCCCTCCCCCATGCCTTTTGGAAGAGGTGAGGGGCCTCATTTCTTGTCTCAGGCACAAGCCATCCTGTTTAGGGTCAGAGCCTCAGTGCCCTGCCTTCTGCATGATCCCAAAGCACAACTGGTGAGTGGGGAGGGGGCTGCCTCTCCCTGACTCCCATCCCCTAGGTCAGGCAGAATGGCTGGCCTGTGCTGCCTCTACACACAGGAAGGCTCTCCTCCTTCAACGTATTGGCTGAGGCCTGCCTTCCCACCCCCACCCAGGACATCTGGATCTCCCTTGGGCAGTTTTCTATAAAGTCTGCAATAATCTCGGATACTCTACTCTTGTAAGTGGTGCCATGTCATTCCTGCTGACCTTGGGGCATTGAAGGAGGTGGGAGGGGACACTTGGGAGGGCGTTTTGGACCTCCCTGAAGTGAGGCAGTGACCTTTGGTGTCTCCGCCTGGCGTATGGGGGAAGAGATAGGCTCTGACTGCATGTAGCAGGCATGGAGGGACTTCCCACTGTGATTGCATTGCCCTCCAAGCCAGCCTGCCTTTTATCCTCTGAGAGGGGGTTATCCACAGCCCACGTGGGATCCTACACTTCCTCTACATCCTCTTAACCCTGTCATTCTTCCTCATCACTGCGGTGAGGGTGGCGGCTGTGGGGGAGATGCAGTTGGACTGACAAACGCTAGCATCAGATGAGGCTCTCGGGGAGGAAATCCAGCTACAGAGAATCAGAGGCAGTTAATTCAGGCGGGAACAGAGGGATCATGATTTGCCACTTTGATATCATCCCCTCTGATGAGTTACCTGACATTCCCTTATGACCTGTGCCATGCTATGCTGTCCTGGCTAGAAGGCTAAGACCTGCACCTTGGGTATGCAATAGGAAAAGCAGCCTAGAGGTGGAGAGGGGTGGGTGTGGATAAAATGACCCCTCGAGATAATGTGGAGCAAAAGGACAGGTGGGTTCTGGGCCAGTAGGGCCAGGGTAAGCGGCGTATCTCCTGCCCTAAGGTCCCCAGACTGGATTATTTTGCATTCATGGTCTTGGCGCCCTAGAACCACATGGCAGAAGGCTAGAATTCTGGCATTTTAGAATCTTAGGGCCACATAATTTTAGAATTTGTGCCTTCTAGACGCTGAAAAGGACCTCAGAGGTAAAGTGGGAAGCCACCTAGATCATCCCAATAAGGAGCACCCTCTTTCGATGAGGAGCTCACTCCCTCCTCTCCTGGGAGCATCGCTCTCATTGCCAGAGGTGTCTGCCTGGGACTCCCTGACAGTGGCAGCTCTGCCCCAGGGCCAGGCGTGTAGGTCACCCACGATAGCTCTTCTCAGAATTGGAAATGGTGCCATGAGTCTCCTTATCTGTTCCCAGCAAATTCCCTACCCCTTCTCCCAGTCATTCCTCATGAGAGGGGGTCAGATTCTCTTGAAACGTTCCCATCTGTGAATGACCCTCAAAGGGTGCCCTGCCAGTCCCCCAGGACAAAACAGTAATGATCTCTCTAACACAGGTTAGAGAACTGTGTCTCTAACAGGTCACCTCCCGAGTTCCAAAGATATGCCCTCGTAAGGTAACATAAGACTGCAGTGAGTCCTGGCGAATAAAGCATGCTGTTAGCTGTGGGTTCATTGTCAGCAAAAATCTTTGAGGGTTTTATATGAGAGCTGCTGTTAAGCTAAGTACCAAATCAATAGTTGTCAAAAATCAACTAATTGAGTGCCTAATGTATGCCAGTTCGTATTTAACCTCAGTGCCATTCACTGATTCCCGTTAAATGTCATTTCTGGGCTGCCATCCTTCTTGCAGCCTGTCAGTGGCCTTTGGCCGTATGGGACTATCAGCAGGTCCCCAGGGCCCCTAGCCTTGCCTCCCCCACAAATCCAGCCAGCCATTCAGCCTCTACGGAATACAACTTTGCCAGTTCTAGAGAAGCTAATGACCCAGGGAGAATCCTATTTAATCATGATCTAGGGAAAAGAAGTCCCAGGAAACAGAGCTTGGAGTAGGGGCCCCTGGCCCTGCCTTGAGAGGCTTCTACTTAGAGGAAGTCACATTTGAGCAGGGTTTTGAAAGAGGAGTAGGATTTTGAAGAACGGAGAAAACTCAGAAGTATCAGCTGGGCAAAGAACTGGAGGCAGGAAGAGCTTGTTAGTCTGAGAATTAGAGAATACCATTAATGGCTGGGGTTAGGTAGGTGGGTGTGTGTACATAAGTCAGATCTGCATTCCTCACATTCTTCACTGGGAGGCTCTGGAGGGATCTCTTCCCTTAGAGGATATGGGAAGCAGGATCACTGCACGGTGCCTCTTCCTTTTTGCTCCCTTCTGCCCATCCTTTTTGTGCCAGACGCTGGGCACTGGAGACAGAGAGAGGAATCAGATCTAAGCCATGCCCATGGGAGCCCAGATGGGCAAGGAGATAAGGGCTGTGGCTTCCACAGGAACCCAGAAGAGGCCTTGCAGGAAAGGATAAGATGGAGGGGTCTGGCTGGCCCTGACCTGATACCCTGATGCCACCCACCCCTCCGGACGGTCTCAGCAGTGCCGAAGTCTCATCGATCGAATGACCAGCCTTCCGCTCTAATCATAATGCTTCTTATGCTGCTGGAAGTCTGAGGTGGGCAGGGGGGTGCAAGGGCCAAGTGCCAGGGGGAAGAACTCCATCTGGTTTGTCCCCCTAAAGAGAGAAGAAGGAGAGAAAAGGTGTGTAACAGTCAGAAATGTGATAGACGTGAAACCAGCTATGCTCTTTGAGAAACATGTCAGACACCCCAGGGTTTGTGGCCCTGTAAAAGCTGAAATTTCCTCTCAGAAGCAAAGGGAAGCAGTGGCCTATCTCCTTGAGAAGACTTTTACTTCTGCAGCCCCTTTCCTACCCATGCCCTTCGGGTCTGCTGTGGGAACTAGGAAGGGCCTGGCTAGAGTCCAGAGGTCTGGGTTTCCATCTGAGCTTAGCATTATTTGCCACACCATTTGGTCCTCCGTTACAAATACTAGTTGAGACCCTACTGTGTGCCGGGTGCCGGAGATACAACAGTGAACATGGCAGAGCTGGCTCCTGCCTTCCTGGCCCAGTCCAACATTGACCTTGGACACCCCGTGCCCCTCTCTGGTTCCAGGTTCTCTTTGTCCAGGCTGGGACTGGACTTGTGACCTCCAGAGGTCTTGCCTGTTCTCACTGAAGTTCATCTCCTTCATTAAGTCTCTGCCTGGCAGACTCACGGCCCTAATTTATGGACATGGCCTTTGCCGGACTGGGAGAAGTGATGGGGCAGTTAATATTTCTGTGGTAATGTGCTTGGTGGCCTTTGGAGTCCCCTCCTCCATCCCCTCCCTCACCATCCCCACCCCCTCCTTCAGCACCGTCCCAGGCCAATTCACCTAGGGCCGGCTGGTCCCATGCGACCACTTCAACTAACCCTTCATTGTATTGATGGGGAAATTGAGGCCCAGAGAGTGTAGGGGGCCAGCCAGGTCACCCCAAGTGTCAGAATCAAAGCAGATCCAGAACCCAAGATACCTCTGGGGCCATCCCTGCCCTACTCTAGGTTTGAGTATCTGGCAGGGCTGTCTCGTCTCCTCACTCTCTATCTCCATCCCTCTGGTCATTCTTCTTAAAGCCAGACCCAAGCCTGTGGTAGCCTAGAGATGGGGTGGGGGGAGGGGAGGGCAGTGGGGAGGGGAAGCCAACAACAAAGGGTTTGGAGGACTTTGCAGCCTCCCATCAGCAGCTTCCAGCAGGCCTTGGAAACCTCTTGCAGGCAGAAACCCTGCTAGGGAGTATCTCTATCCTTCCCTGAGAGAAATGAAGGGTTTGCTCTGGAACCCCAAGCTCTGTGGTCCCCACGTGTAAAACTCATTCTTCCTGAACCTCAGCACCTGCTGAGATGGACCAGATCCTGCTCCTGTCCTCAATAAAGACTGGGTCACTGTGATAATGGAAGCACATGGGGCCCCTAAATAAGGTGACCAACCAAACCAGAAAACTTTGGAGAGTGAAAGAGGCCACTGTTAATAGTTATATTGGGACAAGAATAATGTAGGACTGTTCCAGGCTGGTGGGCCTTGGACTCCAGTGACTTTTAACAAGACGTGAAGGGGAAAAGAAAAAGTCCTAGACTGCTAGACTAGCTAGTCTACCAACACTAGATAACTAATACACTCTCCGTCCTTGACCTTATCCTCCAGCCTTCTTGAACGTCTATTCTCCAGCTACACCAAACCACTTAGATTTTAGTAACTAAAATCTAAGCCCGGTGATTCCAGACCCCGTACCTTGGCTCACCTGGTACCCTCTGCCTGAAATGCTTTCCCTATGCAGAAAGCATCAGGACATCTCTAGTCCCCTCTGCTGTCCTCCCCTCACCTCTTCTTCCCATCACTACACCCGCTAGAACTTTATTTGTATAGATTGGTTTTCTGGCCCATTGTCCACACCGGACCAGAAGTTCCCCTCAGGGGTCGGGTCCAGTTCCCTTTTGGGTTCCCAATCCTGGAGGACAGAGATTTGTGAGCACTGTCCTTGCCCCACAGAAAGCCAAAGCACCAGGGAAGAAACATCACGCAGGGCTCATGGCCTCCCTCTGCTGCCCATCAGATGCCCACTCCCTTTGACTCCCATAACCTTCCACATCATTGAACTGAGGTTGCCATTATAGAAGATGCCTGTATGGCTAGCTCCTTATTACTGTTTAGTAAAGTGAGAAAACAGAAAGAAAATGCGGCTATAGAATATGCGATCGTGTAAAACATAATTTATCCTTAGCTCCTCAACTTTGGCTTTTTAATACAATTCTAACTTTCTGGCCCTCCATTTGGAATATTTGTCCATCATCCCATCTGGGTTTGACCACTGGCTCAGCCAGCTCAGTCACAGGTCTTGGTTCCTTTACCCAGAGAGCTGCAACGACATCTGTTGGCCAATTTGTGGCAAAGTGGAACGAGTTTTAATTTTTCTTTGCATACATACGCCATCTGCTGGTGAATATAGGAAAGTTCCTTCTTTTCAGTTCCTCACAATCCATTCAAGTATTTTATAAAGTGCCTATTATGCGCTATAAGCACTGTGCTAGGAAGAAACTGGGGGTTGTTCTAGGCACTTTATATATATTAACCCATTTTATTTTATTTTATTTTATTTTAAAATTTTTTAATGTTTATTTATTTTTGAGACAGAGAGAGACAGAGTGTGAATGGGGGAGGGGCAGAGAGAGAGGGAGACACAGAATCGGAAGCAGGCTCCAGGCTCTGAGCCATCAGCCCAGAGCCCGACGCGGGGCTTGAACTCACGGACCGCGAGATCGTGACCTGAGCTGAAGTCGGACGCTTAACTGGCTGAGCCACCCAGACGCCCTTATATTAACCCATTTTAGCCTGATGACAGTCCTGTGAAGTAGTTATTATTATTCCTATTTAGAAATGAATAAAATAAAAAGAAATGAAGAAACTAGACACATAAAATGTGAATGATTTGCTCACACTGCTAATATGGCCACACTGCTAATAAAGGGCCAAATTGGGCTTGGAACCCAGAGCCCATGTGCTTATACCATAAACAAGCAAGACTTATGAGGGAAATAAACAGAGTGATATAAGAGCAATAGGGAAGGATGTCTTTGACTAGGGTAGTCAGGCAGACCCCTCTGAGAAGGTGGCTTACCCTGAAGGATGGGAAGAAATGAGTCTATAGGATCTATCAGTCCAAGCAGAAGAAACAGCAGGTGCAAAGTGCTGAGACTGAATATTCAAATATCGAATGGGAGGCCAGTCCTAGCCAATGTCCATAGCCTCTCCTCACCTGCCTAACTTCTCATCCTTCAAAACTCAGTTGAAGCAATTCCTCCTCTAGGAAGCCTGTCTTATTCTCCATCTTACCCACCCCACCTATACCTGATGACCCCTACTTAGTGCTCTCATGGCATGCTATGACTACATGTCAGCCCCATCTCCAATATCCCTCAACAGCAATTCCAAACCTTTGTTGTCATACCTTATCCTCCTATGAATCTGTGAGCTCCTTCAATGGGTTATATTATTTATCTTTGTGTCTTCAAGGGTCCATCATAAGTTCCAGCAAATGGCACATGCCCAGTAAATATTATTTGCAGTCTGTGATATAAATTGTTTACTTTCTTTTTTGCTTTATTATTATTATTTTTTTTTGCTTTTGCTTTTTTATTGAGATTCAGATTTGCATAAAGTAAAATCCACTCTTTTGGGCTTACAGTTGATTTTGACAATCAAGATACAGAACAGTTCCATCATCCCCCAAGTCCCTCCTGTAGTCTCTTTGTAGTCAGGCCACCCTCAATCCCAGCCCCTGGCAACTAGGGGTCTGTTTTCTATATTCCTAGTTTTGTTTTCTCCAAATGTCATATAAATAGCATCATACATATTTGTTCTTTTAAGTCTGTCTTCTTTCACTTAGCATAATGTATTTTAAGATCCATGTTATAGGTATCGCTAGTTTGTTCATTTTTTTATTGCTGAGTAGTATTCCATTGTGTGGCTGTACAATAGTTCATCCATTCACTCTAACTGAAGAACGTTTGGGTTGTTTCCAGCTTTTGACAATAAAGGCATTATTAACATTCACATGTGGATGTTTGTGAGAACATAACTTTTCCTTTCTTTGAGGAGTAGCGCTGTCAAGTCTTATATAAGTATATTTAAATTTATAAGAAACTGCAGGCTGTTTTCCAAGGTGTCCATACATTTTACCTTCCCAACAGCAGTGTATGAGTGTTCCAGTTCCCCCACATCCTCACCAGCCCGTTTATTGAAAGGACAACAACTGGGTTGCCTTTGAACTTTTTTGGAAAATCAATTGACAGTATATATGCAGATCTATTTCTTGATTCTGGATTCTGTCCCATCAATGTAGATGTTTATTCTTTCACCACTACCACACTGTCTTTATTACCATAGCTTCATGGTAAGTCCTTAGATCAGGTGGTAGATAATTCCAACTTTGTTTTTCCTTTTAAAAATTGCTTGGCTGTTCTAGTTCTTTTAATTCTCCATATACACTTTAGAATCACCTTGTCTATATCTGCAAAAAACAAGCCTGCAGGGATCTTGACTTGGATTTCATTGAATCTGTAGTCAGTTTGGAGAGAATTGGTATCTTAACAGTATTGAAACTTCCAGTCCATGAACGTGGTAAATGTCTTAATTTGTTTAGGTCTTCTTTGATTTCTTTCACCAATATTTTGTGCTTTAGAGATGTGCATCAATATTCTCATATTTTAATGCTCATATTTTAATACTGAAGTATTTCCATTTTGGTGCTGTTGTTAAATGGTGCTATCTTTTTATTTGGCATTTTTTTAAGTTTTTTATTTATTTTGAGAGAGAGCATGAGCAGGGGAGAGGCAGAGAGAGAGAATCCCAAGCAGGTTCTGAGCTATCAGCACAGAGCCCAATGTGAGGCTTCATTTCACAAACTGTGGGATCAGGACCTGAGCTGAAATTGAGAGTCAGAAACTTAATTGACTAAGCCACCCAGGCGCCCCTGGCATTTTCTTTTTAATTTCATTTTCCAATTGATGTTACTATCCAGAAGTACAATTGATTTTTGTATATTGATCATGTATCCTGCAACTTACATAGATTCACTGATTGGTTCTAGCACTTTCTTTGGTAGATTTCTTGGGATTTTCTATGTAAATAATCATGTTGTTTATGAATAGAGAACATTTTATTTATTTCTTTACCGTCAGTGGGCCTTTTATATCTTCTTCTTGCCTCATTTTACTGGCTAAGACCTTCAGTAGGATGTTAAATAGGAGTGATGGGAACAGTCATCCTTGCCTTTTTCCCTATCTTAGAAGAAAATCATTCACCACTACCACACCATTTCACCATTAGATACGGTGTTAGCTGTAGGTTTGCTGTAGATGCCCTTTATCTAGTTAAGACAGTTGTTGTTGTTGTTAATCAGGAATGGATACTGAAGGGGGACCTGGGTGACTCAGTCGGTTGAATGTCCGACTTCAGCTCAGGTCATGATCTCAGGGCTTGTGAGTTCAAGCCCTGCGTCAAGCTCTGTGCTGACAGCTCAGAGCCTGTAGCCTGCTCCAGATTCTGTGTCTCTCTCTCTCTCTCTGCCCCTCTCCCACTCCCTCTTTCTAAAATAAATAAAAACATTTTAAAATTTTGAAAAAGGAATGGATATTGAATTTTGTCAAATGCCATTTGTGCATCTATTGAAGTAATTTAGCAGCATCCCATAAAATTACTTATTTTTGTTTTCATTTTCATTTAATTCACAGATTTTCTAATTTTCTGTGTGGTTTTCTCTTTGATCCATTTACAAGAGTTGCTTAATTTCTAAGTATTTGTAAATTTTCCAGATGCTTTTCTATATTAATTTCTAGTTTAATTGTTATAATCTGAAACATCTTTTTTATTTAAATTCTTTTAAATTTGCCAAGGTTTTTTAGACCCAGAAAATGGTCTTTCTTGGTGAATGTTACATGTGTACTTGAAAATAATGCTCATTTTATTGTTTTGAAATATTTGATTAATATAAAATATCAAATATTAATAAAGGTGAAATATTTGATTAATATCAGTTAAGTTATTGATAGTGTTCAGGTCTTCTACATCCTTAGATATAGTGTTGTGGATTTGTATATTTCTCCTTTCAGTTCTGTCAGATTTTGCTTCATGTATTTCAAAAACACAATTACTAAATGTATATACAATTGGGATTGTTATGTCTTCTTGGTAAGTTGGCATTTTTATTTTTATATTATGTCCCTCTTTATCCTTGATAACATTCCTTATTCTGAAGTCTACCTTGCCTTCTATTAATATAACCACTTCAGCTTTCTTTTTATTATTGTTTGCATGGTTATCTTGTCCATCTTTTTACTTTGAACTTATCTTTGTCTCTATATTTCAAGTGGATTTCTTGTAGACAGCATATAGTGGGATTTTTTTTTAAATCAACTCTCACAATCTCTATCTTTTAATTGTTATATTTAGACCACTTACATTTAATATAGTTACTGATATGGTTTGATTTAGGTCTACCACTTTTACTTTTTTGTTTGTCCCCTCTGTTTTTCATTCTTTTGTTCCAACTTTCCTGCCTTTTTTTGGAATATGTGCTTATTTTTTAGTATGCTATTTTATCTATATTTTTGGGTCCATTTTAATTGTTGCTCTACAAATCACAATATACATAATAATCTTTCTCAGTATACTTAGGGTTAATATTATATCACTTCAATATAATACAGAAGCTCTACAGATAGGTCTCTTTATCTTTCCCCACTGAACTTTACATTATAGTATATATAGTATTGTATAGTATTTTATCTATGTACTGTGACAACCCTACTAGACAATTTATTGGTTTTCCTTTCATCAATAATACATATTTTAAGGAACTTAAGGGGAGCAATGTAGTCTTTTATAATTTACACAAATAATCACCGTTTCTGTTGTTCTTAATTCCTGAAGATGTGGATTTATCTCTGGCATAATTTCCTTTCAACCAAAAGAAATTTTTAGTTTTTATAAGAGCAGGTCTGCTGACAAATTATTAGTTTCCCTTCATGTGAGTATCTCTTTATTTTGCATCATTCTTTAAAAAAAATTTTTTTTAATGTTGATTTATTTTTGACAGAGAGAGAGAGACAGAGCATGAGCAGGGGAGGGGCAGAGAGAGAGGGAGACACAGAATCCAAAGCAGGCTCCAAGCTCTGAGCTGTCAGCACAGGACCCACTGCAGGTCTTGAACTCACAGACTGTGAGATCATGATCTGAGCCAAAGTGGGATGCTCAACCGACTGAGCCACCCAGGCACCCCTATTTTGCATCATTCTTGAAGGATATATTCACTAGATACAGAATTCTAGTTTGACAACTATTTCATGTTAGCACTTAAAGATGCTGTTTCACTCTCTTCTGGCTTCCATGCTTTCTATTGAGAAAGCTCCATCAAATCATCATTTTTCGTAAAGAATAAGATAGAAAAATGTGTCATTTTCTCTAGCTGCTTTTAGGAATTTAGAGTTTATCTTTGGTTTTCAGCAGTTTGGTTATGTGTGTCTATGTATGGTTTTCTTTGAGTTTAACCTGTTTGAGGTTTGCTCAGCTTCTTGAATCTGTAAGTTTACACCTTTCATTCAAAGATTTTTTTTTTCTGCACCAGACTTTTTCTCCTCTCTTCTGGGAGTTCAATGACATGAATCTCAGAGCCTATATTATGTCATAGGTCCTTGAAGCCCTGTCAATTTTTCTCAGTTGTCCCTCTTTTTCAGATTGAATAATTTTATTAATCTATCTTCAAGTTCATTGACTTTTTCCTTTGTCAACTCCATTCTGCTATTAAGCTTATCCAGTGAATTTTTTATTTCAGATATTGAAGTTTTTGGTTCTAAAATTTCTATTTAGCTCATTTTCAAGTTTCTATATCCCTTTTTATTTTAAAGGGTTTTTTAAAATTATTATTTTAAGAGAGAAGGTGGGAGCAGAGAGAATCCCAAGCAGGTTCCATGCTATCAATGCAGAGCCCAATGCAGGGCTTGATCTCACAAACTGTGAGATAAGGACCTGAGCCAAAATCAAGAGTCAGACACTTAACCAACTGAACCACCCAAGCACCCCTATATCTTTTCTGAGAACTATCTTCCCATTCATTTCAAGTTATAATCAAGCACAATATCTTTTCTTATAATTCCAACATCTAAGTCTTCTTAAAGTTGGCATATGTTGATTGTATTTTCTCTTGATATTTGGTCATGTTTTTCTGGCTCTTTGTATATTGCATAATTTCAAGTTACTATATCTGAAAAGGACACTGTAAATGTTATATTGTTTAGACTCTGGGGTCCCATTATAATTCTTCAAAGAATGTTGATTTTGCTATTGTTGTTTCAAGAGGCAATCAACTAATTTAGGTTCAGACCCTAAGTTCTCTCACCTTCTGTTGGTGGTGGTTCTAACCTCAGCACAAATCCACAAAAGAGAGAAAAAAAGGAAATGCACCCCATGCAGCTTACTTCTCCAAATTTTGACTCCTATGTACCATCTGCCTGCTTTTGTTTAATTTTCAGAGTCATTAGTGTGTTTAGTACTTCTGTCAGGAATTTTTATGTAATCAGTTGAAGTGATAGGCTGTAGTGGACTTACTCTCTTGGCTATAATTTGAAATTCCTACCCATTTTATCTTGATTTTCTAGAGTTTAAAAAAGCTAAGAGAAATGAAGTCCCAAAGCACCATGAAGACAGTGACAGCAGGAGAAAAGGTCAAAGCTAAGAGGCAAAAACAAATACTCCCTCTCCCCACCCCCCGACATTTACAGTCCTGTTTAGAGGTCAGGGCACTCCTCAAATTGTGGTATCCGGGCCAGTATGATTATTTTTATTTTTTGGATGAGAAGATTCGAGGAAGAGCTGATTTGCTATTTGGTCGCAGATCTAATCCCACGATCCTCCCCTGCTCTGTATTGCAGGGCATCAACCATTGCAAACCACATATCCTAAGATTCCTTGAAAATTAGCTTTTGATTAGATTCTGCCAATAGTAGGCATGGGCATGATGTTGGAGGGCAGAAAGAAAGGAGAAACCAGAATATTTCTCCTACTCTCTCTGCTTTGAGTAGCATCCCCAGTGACAGATGTGTTTCTATGGTGGTCTGAATTCCTCAGATACCCTCTCCCTCAATGTCCCTAGTTCCTTAGCTCTGTAACTCCTCTCCCTGTCCTTCCACCCTCCAGGTGGTAGTGGTTTCCAGTTGCACCTAATCTCTGGGTTACCTCCAATTTCACTTGCCCTTTTAACTATTGCAATATTATAACCAGTTTCATCAGTAAAATCCCTGCTCCTGAAATACAGGCATGGGGTATTTCTCTGGACTCAGACTGATATAGACCACGAGGGAGGGCAGAACGAAAGCCCTAGCTCAGGTCTCTTAATTCAAATGTCAGTGTCTTCCCACTACCCTTTTCTGGCCTAAAGGGAGCATCAGAGGAAACAGACCACCTTCTGGTTAACCAGGAGGGCAATGCTTTGATCTAGGTTGCACATTATTTTGGAGGAATGTAAAAAAAAATATTTTTCATACATAATCAGTTTTCTGGGAAAGTCATCTTACATTCATCAGTGTTTTTCTTTTGTGTTAATACAGCACATTATCATGTAGAACTTTGAATCTTCCTCACATATATCCCCACTCCTCCCATGTGTTCTTTTGGAACAGACAGTGGGTAAGTCATGGAAAGTGAAGTGACTTCAGGGAGACCCAGTAGAGCAGGAGATGAGAACTGAATAAGAACCAAGTCTGGGGTTGGGGTAGGATTCCAGCTGAAGTGGTTGGTGTTGCCAAAAAGAATATGGGATAACTTTACCTGAGGAGCATACCAGGGGTCATGGGATCTAGTGATGCCTGAGAGGGAAAAGAAGTTTGGCAACTTCCCCAAGACCATAATACTGGTAAATGGCAGAGCGGGGAGAAAGCTCTTTGGCAGTTTCCAAAAAGGGTGCAGGAACCCAGGTTGGAGTTCGGGCCACAGAAAACACCTGACCCAGTCAGTCACAGGTCCTGTCCACCATTCCAGGGCAGCAGGGAGAGAATTTACTGGTCTGTGTCTTACTAGGAGCTAATGAGACAGAAATGAAAGCACATCCAGGATCTGTCACAAAAGACCTTTAATGGTCTCTTATTTATGGTTCTTTTGTTCATTTGTCCTGTTAGAGTTGAATAAACTGTAATAACTTATCTGACGTTATAAGGAATGCCACAGGTACAACAGATAAACCTGGCAGGTGGCCCAGGAATGAAGGTGTAACAAAATAATCACTTAACAGAAGAGCCACAGACCTGGAGACCTGTCCCAGCTACCTGTCACTCCCTGCATCCAGGTTCCACACAGTCACTGTGCCAGGCTCAATGCTGGCTCCCATTGGGTAGGAAGAAACACGTCTCCCATAGTGTCTGTGGCTAGACCTTAACACCAAGCAGAGATGCCCCAGGAAGATGGTACATCTCATAATCATTCCCCCAAGCAGTCTGCTGATCTGCAGTGTAAGCCATGACCACACCCCAAGTTTGTGCAGATCCCCTCTCATATGACACTACCTATCATGCCCACCTATGACCCTTCCTTGCTGTAATCCCTGTGAGGAAGGCAGAGCCTGGCACTAGCCCCATCTTACACATGGGGAGACTGAGGTCAGTGGGGTTCCAAGGGCATGCTTAGACTGAACATAGAACGCTTTCTCCCATGCCACATGGTTGGCTATGCCCTGACCTTCACATTTTCCCCATAGAATTCCCTCAGCAGTGGGCCCAGACAGGATTCTGTGTCAAGGGCTGGTCCAGGTCTCACCAGTGTACCCACCCCTTAGCCCTGGTCGTGGGCCCAAGCAGAGAGGCAGGCTGGTAGAGAAAGAATATGGGAGACTGTGGGTGGGAGACCAGCATCTCTTCAGTCACCTTTCTGTTGCCCACACACTTGCTTGTCCACAGATGTGGGAGTGGAATCCTACTAGAATTGCTCAAGGGAAACTTGCTGCTTTAAAAGTCTCTGGAGGGGCATGCTCTCACAGGAGGGACTTCTGTCATGAAGCCCTCCCTCAGCATTTGTTTTGTAAAAAATCTGGACATCCATCCATCTGGCTGTATGTAAAGAGGAACCTGAGTCTTGTTTCTCCTTCTCCCACCATGTGGCCTGGGGCAGGGAGTTGGGGTGCTGACACAAGTCATGGGGTGGGGGCTGGGCCTAAGTCCTTGTTCCGCAGTCCCTCACACTGCACGGGCTGATATCAAGGTAAGACTCACCCTCACTGAGCACCAGGCCCCTGCCCAAATTAAACTCAGGCCAGAGCTTCAGGGTGGGTGAGCAACAAAACCATCAAATGTGTACACACACACGTGTGTGTGTGTGTGTGTGTGTGTGTGTGTGTGTGTGTGAGCAAATGCTTGGGCCTGGGTCTGGGACCCAAGTTCCAATACAAAGACACTTTGTATTGGAATGCTAGAGCCATTCCAACATGAAGAGCAAGAATAGAACCTATGCTTGCTGGTTGAAGATCAAACCTTAGAATGGTGGTTTGAAGAAGTTTTCCTTCATAAGTTTGAAGGTGAAACCTCAATAGGCAAGACAGATAAAAGCAGAGTTGTCCTGGTGGAAGTGGGGATGGGGGGAGAGCTGGAGATCTAGCCTTTGCCTCCACCCCCCATCTTCCCACCTTAGCAGCCCCTGACAAAGCTCTGTGAAACCCAGGGGTTCCACAGCACCTGGTTTGAAAACCACTGTGTCAGAGTGTCTATAGACTATGGGTCCTGGGGACCTGTGCTTTGATTTCTCATTCAGAGTGAGGAGTTGGGAGAGAGTCCTGCGGGCAGGGGGAGGGGGGATGCTCCCCCTTCAATGGGCCTTTGAAGCCACTGTGCAGGGACACTGCAGGGGAGTGGGAGAGGTGGGGATCCTGCCCCACAGGTAGGCCATTTCAGTCCTGGAGGGAGGACAGAAGCAATGGACCTTCCTGGACAAGAAAGGCAAAATGCCAAGCTCAGTGCAGGCATATGCATGAAGGTCAGGGGGGGTCTGTTTTGGTCCCTGCTGACTTTAAAAACATCAAAACAGATATAGGCCTTTGCCCACGAGACCCAATAACAGTTCAAGATTGGGGCCAATGACTTCCTCTGGGATGGGTGGAGGATGTCTGGTCCCCAGTCACTGGCAGGAGAGAAGCTGCCTTTGTGGGATACTGGAGCCACTGGGTACAGGTCATCAGGGCTCAGCTCTCAGGGAAAGAGGCCTGGGTTTTCCCTGGGCCCAAATCCCTCCTGTCACCAAGCATTGGCAGCTGTGTCTGATGCTGGAGAGGGCCTTCTACTTTGAAGGGCAACTTCTATTCCACCTCACCCTTGGGGTTCTTAGATGGAATAGTGGTTCAGCCCTCCTTGGGCCTGGGGGTTAGGGGCTCTCCCTAACCTGGGATCAGAGCCAAGGCTTCCTGGCCTCTGTGGGATCTGAAAGATAGGAGGTGTGGGTGGCACCAGGCCTGGGATGGTCCAGATGCCCCCCCAGCTCAATCACTGATATCCATGGCTGATATCCTTTCTGTCAGGATCTCTGGGACCACTATCTGTGGGCGAGGCATTCCTGAATTGCGTCTGGATTTTTCTTTCAGCTGAGGCACCAAAGCCAAACTGACTGCACTCATTCTGGCTGACATCTGCCTAAGTGAGAAGGGGGCAAGAGATGAAGACTGCTGGGAGGAGGACTCTGCCCACAGTGACCTTCCCACGTGACTCTGGGTTGCTCCCCTGCAGTGGCAGTGCCACGGCCTGTGCAGCCATTTGCAACTTCCAGACCTGACTTCCATCTCCTCTGGGCCTCCCAATTCCTTAAGTCAGGTGGGGAAGGGATTACGATCTTAGTTTACAGTTAGGGACACCGGGCCCAAGAGGTCAAGTGACTTGCTCAAGGCTACTCAGCTGGTTGGTGACAGTTGGGCAGGAGGCACTGTGGACTTCCAGGCCAGCATGCTTTTCATGGCACCATGTGGGAACCAGCTTATTAGCAATACACCCAGCTGAACCAGCCCCTGGTGGGCCCACGCTCACCTGTCTGCGCCTTGAGGCTGAGTCCTTATCTTCATGGGGACTGAACTCTTCTCACAGTTGTAGTGCTGAGGACGCCCCACTGGCCCTCTGCCTGTAGATTTTCACCTGGGGCCATGCTCTTTCCTCCTGCCCAGATTGCTATGTATATGCCATCCACAAGACCCACTGGAAGGTACCAGTGTGGACCTGTGTGGTCAGCATAGAGCCCAAATGTGTGTACAGAAAGAGCCAATACCGTGGGCTGGCGCCTGGGGCCCAGTGGGGCTCCTACGCCCCCAATTTCACTCCAAGGTCTCACCTGATTCCAGACAGGCTAAACTCCAGATGGAGAGGGGCCCTGCATAGAAGGACTCGATCATGGTTGGGGGCCGCAGGTGGAGTGGGGTCTGGAGTGGAAGCTTTGAAAGATGATCTGGGTCTTTCTCCCAGGAAGAGGCCAAAGGAAACACTCTGGCCTGAGCATGGCACCTGGGCTGGGCAGGTGGGGCTGAACTCCAATCTATGCGCCATTCACAAAGTTTTGCACTCTAACTAACATGGGCTGAATCTACCTGGAAGGGGCACTGCTTCTAATTCACAGCAAGGCACCATACGAACTAGCAGCAGCCAAGGAGCCCTGAAAGCACTTGGCTCTTATTACCTATTCCCACTATAACTTTCACCTGACCATGAGCTTTCTGAGGACAGGGGCTGGGACTGACCTATCTCTGTGTGTCGAGTGCCCAGCACTGAGCAGAAGTCATCAGCCAAGAGCGGTGAAGCCAAATTCAAATGAACTTGACCACTGCCCTTCTGCAGCCCTGGGCCCAAAGAGTAAAAGTCTAGATGGGGCTATGATACTTCCCACAGCTGGAGAAATTTCCATTAAAATACTGGGATAAAGCCCAAAGGGTGAGTGTGATATTGAGGTGAAGAAGCTCAAGTAACCAGGCTGACAAATCTTTCATGTGTGTAGGTGAGGGATAGAGGAAGAGGTTTGTAGGGGAGTGATCGATCACCTCAAATCCTAAAGGGTCTCGTACCAGCCTCAAAGGTTCCAGAGGAAGACACTGGAGAGCATATGCTTGGCCCATGCTGTTCCAGCCCTTCGTCAACTCTTCAGCTGTCCAGTGAGGGGCGGACTGCCAGCAATCTCTGGTAGAGGCTGGATGCCTGGGGCATCCACAGCTAGGACCCCAGGGATGGCCAGGAGAGTAGAGCTGCCCCAAGCTGACTTGGTCCTGACCTGGGGCAGGGAGTCCCTAGCCTCAGATCCTCATGAGATTCAGAAGTGGAAGGGCTGAGGTGCAGTGCCAGGCCTGTGAACTGGGTAATCTCGCCATGGATAATGGTTACGCAGCCCACCCCAGGAGGGGCTGGAGAGTTTGAGACCCAACTAGCATAATAAAAGTTTGTTGTCTCCTTTTTCAGGCAAGCATGGGACAGAGATAAAAGGGAGCAGGGATGGAGGAGAGATCCCCTTGCCCTGCTAAGCAATATATTTGCTTGGGTATAAGGTAAACCTCAGGGGGTCTGCCATCCACAGGGAGCTGTGGGGCACCAGAAGCCCTGTCATAAGCAAATCCGAGCTTGGCCTTCTGTAATACTCAGGCCCTGGGGCCAAGCAGCTCATGCTAGCTATGGCCACAGCTTGACATCAGATGACCCTCCAGAGGCCCAAGAAGGGCCCTTCTCAGGCCTGGGGAGGCGGTGGCTAGAAGCTCTCCAGGGCCCCACTACCAATGAATCACCTCTGGCGGCAGACAAACGAGAGTCAGTGGTCTGGCTCTGGTTCCACCTACCATACCAGAAGCTCTAAGGTTTGCAGATTCTTAGAGGCCAGAGCTGGGAGGTCCCTTTGTGATTATCTGGTAAAACCCCAGGTGAAGAACTCAGGCCCAGAGAAGGAAAGGAACTTGCCCAAGGTCACACAGTAAGTGGGCCTTAAAGGTCAGACAAGAACGAATACCTTTTAACACTTTCTACCTCATCATCTGCCCACTCTATTGCTTAAAAATACCCCAGGTCTCAATCACACAAAACACCAGCCAATGGGTAGTGAGTATCCATGACACTGGGAACTGGCGGAGGGTCATCAGCTCCCTAAGGAAACGAAGGGTTCTTTGCTACCTGGCAGTCCCCTTCCTTTCAGGTGACGGCATCTTGATGGACCATGCCACCTTCTGCGAAGAAGCCCCTTTGACTGTGGGCATAGTGGCCTCGAGCGCTCTCTCCCAGCCTGCAGGGCCAGCCCAGCTCAGCCCGGATGAACCGCAAGGGAAAGCCGGAGGATACCGGTGTCCCCAGCCCTATCTGGACCGCCAGCCTTACTTCCTGAGGGATCACCGATTGCTCTCACGTCCGCAAAGGAGGGAACAGAGCAGATTCTCATCTTCTTGCTCCGACCCCATCTCTCAGAGCCACCCTTCGGGAAACCTCCCCAAGAGCTTGGGCTCACTCTACCTCCGGTTGGTGCTTTCTGAAGACCCCTCCCTTATTTCTCTGTGCATGTGTACAGACAGGACACACACATAAGATACAAGGTGGCTAGGATGTTACATCCTGACAGTACTGAAATAGATGGGCTAGTTCACACAGCTTGCCTTAGACTGAGTAACTGCTGGTGAGAAAGCCAGTCTGGTGGCTTTTCTCTACTCCTGGGGTCTGCAAACCATCACCACAGACACAGAGGGTCACTGTCAGACACAGAGGCATGTAGGGTGGGGACGGAGGGGTGGATGCAGAGAGGTGTTTCATGGGTCTCAACTGCCTGAAGGCAGTAAGAATCTATCCACAGGTGTGCCCCTCCCAGCCAGAAGAGGGTGGCCCTCAGCATAGTCATCTTTTAGCTGCCAGAACTGTGTTAGCCACCTAGGACCGTGGGCACCCTCTCACACGTCTTGAGCCCTCAACCTCACCCCTCCAAGCCCTATGCCCCACACTCCCTGTTCTGCTCCCCATCCCAAGTCAAATTCCAAGGCCAGAGCCAGGATGGCCTTTCTGGGGGGTCAGCAGGAAAAGAGAGGGGCTGGAGGGGTGCCCCGCGACAGGGGTGAGAGGGGTGAAGGTGGCCCATGTGACCCTCGTTGGCATGGTGATGTGGGGCCAATCCTGAGGCCAGAGGTTCACCACCGTGACCTGGAAGAACACTGGGCCCCCTGGTAGAAACTAGAAGAACAAAGGGGAGGGGGGAACGAGAACAGGAAGAAGACGAATAAGCATCTTAGTGCAGGAGAGCAGACCCGGAGCTGCCCGGAGGGAGGGCTGGCCCCAGTCTATCTGTCGTTGAGCTGTGGAGAACCAGTGCCATCCTCCTCTTCCTCCTTGTCATCCTTCATGCCTTTCAGTCTCTGGCGGGCAAAATCCTCAAACACGATGTCATCATCGCTGGTGGAAAAGACAAGCAAAACGGGGTGCGTTTGCATGGCAGGGAGGGTAGGCTCATCCAGAGGGTCAGATGGGACTCAGAGGCTGGCCCCTAGGGTTGACCTTGGGCAGAAAGGCCTGCCAGGCTGGTACATCCAGATGCCCTCCAGTGACAGTGGGACTGGTCGTATCTGGACTCCAGCTAGTCGTGGAAATACCCAAGGGAGGCGTGGGTTTGACTTTCCTGCCTAAGGGCTGGGAAGTGACCCAGTTCTTAAGGATTTGGGGGTGCGAGGCGGATATCAAATGGGGATGGAGGTGCAGTGTGGCCGGGCTGGGGCCAGAGGAAGAACTTATTCCCACTGTGAGATGCCAGGCCCAGTAGTTTCATAGCCTATGCTGAATCCCTCAGAACAGGCCCAAGAAACCCCACCACCCATCCAAAGAACTACCCTCAGGAAGCATTCCTGTATCTGCACAGGATGGTGTGGGCTTGGCTTAGTGGAAGAAAAAACCACAAGTGCCCTTTCTCCAGGGAGCTTTCAGCTCACACTCTATCCTGAGGGATCTTGGATAGGATGGGGTCTGGGGGTAGTAAATCTAAATAGTGGGGCAGAGGGAAGGGTGGGTGGGGAAAGGAGGTGCCTGAATGGGGTTTCTGGACTGAGGACCGCTTTTAAGAACAGTGAGTTCTGTTCTATCACATAACATGTACACTTTAGGCCCACCCAAGTCCCCCGCCCCACAGAACTCAGCCAGCCTCATGAGGTGTCCTCATGGGGTGGCTTGAGACACCACATCCCAAATATCCCCTGGGGGACAAGGAAAGGGTGAATTTGGAGCTGGAGAGAGAAAGCTGCTTGGCTCTGGAGGTGGTTCATCCTGTCGGCCTAGGTCCTCCCCCTCGGGCCACTGTCCGGTGAGGCGATGGCCTTTGACCGCAGGGAAATCCGCATCGGTCCTCAGGAGGCAGAAGCAACAAGAGCCCCAGAACCTTCCCCACCCCGCAGCCTGATTCCACCGGCTGGGCGCTGGCAGGGCAGGAGAGCCCCAGCCCAGGGCCGCGAACCCAACCAGCCCTGTGAGAGCCGAGCAGGCGCTGTGGACGGACGAACGGATTGACGGACGGACGTGCAAGGACGAGGGAGGAAGACAGACCCCACCAAGGCAGGAGGAAGAGGAACAGGCACGGAGGGTCCTTCAAGTCACATGCAGGCAAGCAGGTTGCTGAAGAGGCGAGCAGAGGCGGCTCTCAGCAGACGGGGTTAGATCAGCTGTTCCTCAGAGGTTAATAAGCATATATGCAAATAATCCATCGCCCCGCCCACCACCCAAGGCCCGCCCCCCGGACGTCTGCAGGCAGGGTTTGGCTTACTTTGTGTCAAGTTCTATGAGATTGGTATCTACTGGCGCCTCGTTCTCTGGAACTAAACACAGGGTGGGCGGGCGCCCGTGGGTTAGTGGTGAGTGGGCACAGGAGCAGGTGAGTACAGCTCCCCACTCCAGGGCAAAGGGGAGGGCTACGGAAGAAGGGAAGTGGGGAAGAAGCGTTGCTCCTTGATCTCAAAAACACCCCCAAATCATCCTAAAGGCAGGAAGGAAGGTCCAGGAGGGTCCAAGGAGGCCCCTTGTAGTTCTAGAAGAACAGAAAAACCTCTGGACCCTACTCCTTTGGCATGTCTCCCACATGACTTAGATTCTTTTCTTAAGTACGGGGCTTTCACGAAGTGTTACGACAATCCCCCTTTTTTTTTTCCCTCACAATTTCACATCTCTGAACTTGGGGTATGTTTTACAACCGATGGCATTTGATACTTTAATTGTGAGAACATTTTTCTTTCTTTGTGGTACATACTATAGAGTTGTCTCTTTCAACTCAAACAGCCTTTGATTTAAGGAAATATGACCAATCTGGTCATTGACCCTTCCACTCCCAGCCTGCCTCTCCATGGACAAAGGAGTCAGACCTCTTTGTCTCTTGGGGGAGTCAGATGCAAATAGAGGAGTGTGGGCCTCACAACAGATCCTGGGGAGCTGAGGAAAAAGGTAACCCAGGCCTGAAGGCTAACCCAGAGTGAGATGGGATGATGGGGAAACACAGCACTGGTGGAGAATGGGGTCAGCAACCTGCAAATTCCCACTCCAGTGACCCACAGATCCTGCTCACCTTCACGATGTGGGGGTTCCTCTTTGGGCTTGGGGTGCATTAGGGTGAAGGGCAGTTCCACGGCCACATCACTGAAACAGAGACCCAGACCCAGTGAGCCTTGAGCCTAGTCTCGGGCTGTAAGACTCAATGCCCTATCAATGCCCTATTTTATGGTCAGAGGAGGTAGGTCTCAGCTAAGGCAGGAAATCTGCTCAGGCCCCAGTTCTGCCACTCTCTGAGCTTTACTCTCTCTAGGAGGTGAACTAGAAGCCCTTTTCTGCTGGGTCCAAAAAAAAAAAAAAAAAGGAAACCTCCCCTTTTCCTGAGAAGGATCCTTGGATTCTCATGAGCTGGGAGGAGGCACAGGGGTGGGGAAAGGACTGCCCAGAGCAGTGTGCACATTGGTCCCTGGGTGGTCCCAGAGGTGTCCTGGGACTATGCAGGCCTCAAATCACCACAGCCAGCCCAGCCTTCCCTAACACAACCCTTCCTGCCGACTCAGTCCCACCTCCAACATCTCCATGAGACTCTTATAAAAGTGCTCCTGTGGTCCTAGCCCCCCACATCTGGATGATGCACTGCTGAGGTCAATTAATCGAATTCAAGTTGTATTGGCCCAGGCCCCAGGGCTATCTACACTGTGCATAGAGCCTTGAAGCCCTGTAGGGGCGGAGGGTCTGGGTGGTGGGGAAGAACAGGGGGAGGTGCCACCAACACCCAGTGCTTCTGACCAGGACCTCCCTCCCCTTGGCCCTGATGAACAGAATAGTAACAAGAGCAGACATATGGTGCTGACTCTCTGCTAAGGACTATTCTAGAGTAGCTCCTTTAATCTCCACAACAACCCCATTAGTATAGCATATATACAGACTAGGAAACCGAGGCACAAGGAGGAAAAATAATACTGCACAAGGCCACACAGCTATTAATGGGAAGTGACAAGATTCTGACTCCATAATTGACATCTTTGCCCAATGAGTGATAACTGCTCAGAATTGAGGTGGTGATTCCTATCCATCTTCTGCTCTCCACTCCTACAGAAGGAGCCATGAAACCTTCTCCTCTCAGCTTGGGATGGTGTCACCTTGGAGGCCCTGCCAACAGTGAGCACCTTCAGGCACAGCCTCATCTCACTGACCTTGCTGCCCAGAGCCCAGCTGGTGGGGAGGAAGGGAGAGTGGAACAGAGTGGGCAGGGACACCGGCTGTGCAACCAGAAAGGTCTGTTCCCAGCCCCAGCACTGTCTGGGAGGGACACTTTTACATCTTCAAGTCTCACTGAGCTCATCTGGAAAATGGGGAGAGCAATGCTTACCTTCTAGAACCACTAGAACTTCTAGCAAATGATATAGGTCAAAGGTTTGACTGAACTGTGACACTGGTACCTGCCAGAATCATTACTTCCCCTCAATGGGAACATGGGCGATTCATAGGCTATTATAATAGTCTGGCTTTTCTTTCTTTCTTTCTTTCTTTCTTTCTTTCTTTCTTTCTTTCTTTCTTTCTTTCTTTCTTTCTTTCTTTCTTTCTTTGCAAAGGGGATTGCTTTTCCAGATTCACTTGGAAGAGTGAACTATCAGAATGGAAGAATGAGTTTGCCAACCTTCATTAAAGCCATACAGGATATGGGTGGAAGAATCTAGACATTAACTCCAGCAGGCCTTGAGTGATCAAGGGCAGGGGATGTGTCTGATTCCTCCGTGGGATCTCAGCATGTAGCACAAAGCTGAGCACAAACCTGGGTTCAGAAAATCTTTGCTGAATTGTACTGAACTGAATTGAATTAATTTCACTTCTCCAAATAGATGATTTCTTGGGATGAACAATACTGCCATCTTGTGACAGGAGGAGGCAAAACCACTGCATGTGGAGCATGTGCCGTTTGGGGAATGCTCGTGGATCCAGCTGGCTACAAGGAGAGCAGATCTCCCCAGGACCTCTCCTTAGCAGTGCATGGCCAGCGGTTAATTCCCATTAGTGTACAAGTTTGGAAGCCACGAAACCCGCATTTCTCCAAAATGCCAGACTTTTACGGGGCTATTCCCCAGATCAACGAAGCTGACCTTGCTGTCTGCAGAGGTTCTTATCTCTTGGGTGGAATGGAAGAACAGGGCAAGGTTTTTAAAGGAGAAACTGCATCTCCCTAGTCCCTTTGGGGAGGGTTCTAGTCCCAGCACATGACTGAGTCTGGCAATCGAAAGTGACTGCTAAGATTCCTTCCAACCCAGTGCCCTGCACTTCTGGATCTCTGGGCCCTCCAGGAAGGTGGGTCGATCAGGTTGAAGGGAGGGACTTTACCTGGATGCAAGATCTCCCAACAGGCTGGGTGGGTCAGAGGAGGCGGGAGAAGTGGTCAGGAGAGAGTTCAGAAAGGAAGAAAACAGAAAGTACGTTCATTCACCACCTTGCTGCCCACAGGGGTAGGGAAGACCCTGAGAGGCACTCCCACCCACCACTGCATGGCTGTAACCTCATTCAGAGATACACAGAAACGGCATTAGCCTTGCCTGGGGGACTGAAATCCAGGCCCAGCTCAGCCAAATCTCCTCACAGGAGGCCTCACTAAGCCCGAGGATCCTCTTCTGCAAAGGAGACAAAAAAACTGACCCCTGTGCTGCCCGCCCTGGGGAGGCCTCTCTGATGGCAGAAGAAATCAATCTGGGATTCACCGAGGATTCCTCAAGGAAGAGCTTGAGGCAGACTGTGGATCCTGCAAGAGCCACAGGGCACAGGACTTGGGATTTGCAGTTCTGAGATGTCCTGTAATATGTGGGCACATTCTAGTAATAAAGGGGATTCAATGTCTAATGCTATTAGCATTCAAATCTTTTCATAGACATTTATGAACAAGAAAAAAAAACCCCTATGACAAATTAGAAGTCCTAATTCTAGGTTTCTAACAACATGCAGGCCAATTCAGTGGGGAGAAGTTGTGTCTGAGCCTCCACTAGACTGTGCTCCGGGGCAGGGAATGTGTCTGGTCTACTGCAGTGACCCCAGCACCCAGCCTACAACCTAAGATTAGGGGAGGAGATTTCAGGAAATGTGTGGAGAACGGTTTGGGCCTCTGTTTCCCCATCTGTCAAATGGGAGTCAGAACATCCCTAATCCAGCTCTGGGATTCTGAGCCCCTTTAGCCACGTCCTCAGCAGATCAGCATGTGCATGAGCAGGGGTGGGTGCTGTGCCCCAACATGTGATGAGGGGACAGAACCCTCTGGAGATCCCACAGCACAGACTCTGAGGAATCTTCCCCCACACAACAACCCCATGTGCCCAGACAGGGATAGAGAAGAGGAGGAGGGGGAGGAGGAAGAGAGAAACATGGAGAGGGCAGGCAAGGGATTGCAAGTCTCTGAAGTAGGAGAGGGAAAGGGGGCAGAAGAGGAGGAAAAGGAACATGAAGGGGGAAGAGAAAAAACAGGAAGTCCTCCAGCTCGGTTTACCCTCTTGGTGGCTGCAGCTAAAAGGTCCGACAAACAGGCAGAATGGGGCAGTGGGCTGTGGGTGGTCAGGGATGCCCCCCTCTGCGCTTAGAGTCTTGGGCTGGGCTAGAACACTTACCCGCCCCGAGATACCACCAGCTTCACTTTCACCTTGTAGGAAACAATGATGCCCAGGATCTCCCGGTTGGCGCCTTCCCTCAACCTGCAAGGTGACATGGGGAAGCAGGTTCCTGGAGGATGGCTGGGTAGATGAGACAAGGTAGGGTAGGGTGCAGTGGGGGCAGCAGCCATCCATCCCTCTCCTGGGCCGCTCAGCCACCATGTGCAAACAGAGCTCTGTATGTGAGAAAGGTAAGCTTTGCCCTGAGCGGGTAGGAACCTAGAGCCCTGGGTCCCACATCTGGTTGTGAAATTCACTCCCTGTGCACACCTGGCAAGCCCCTTTCCTCCCTGGGCCTGACTCCCAGCAGCGCTGTAGGTTCTTTCTACCCTTAGATAGACGGAGTCTGCTTCTCTCACTGTTCAGCAACCCGTGGGGCACAAAGGGCTCGCCAGGCAGGGGATTCAGAGAGAAAGAGGGAGGTTGGCAAGGCAGTGGGGCGGAGGTAGCGGGGAAGACCCTGAAGGAGGTGGGCCCTCAAGTCTGGAAGTCTTGAAGTCAGTTAGGATTTGAGCCAGGGTGGAAGAAGGGGAAGAGGGCAAAAGCTTGGAGGTGAGTGGCTAGCACATGCATGTGAGCAACTGGGAGTCACGGGCAGGGCTGCTGCAGAGGCGGGCCAAAGCCCCACTGAAGGGCCAGACCTCAGCAGATAGGGCAAGCTGAGTTCTCCACACCCCAGGTCTCCACTAAAGCAGGTAGCCTCAGAGTCAGTGATGACCATGAGGCAAGAGTGATCATATGGCCCTGGGACCCCTGCCTTTGAGGGCCATACTTCCATCTGGTCTTGCCCAGCTCACTGTCCACATTTTCCCAGACTCCCCACCCCTCTTCTGATTCATCCTGTCCTGCTGGATGAATCCAGCCTTACTCTGCCTCAGGGACACACCCCATATGACTGTAGACCCTAGGTCAGGAGCTGCTGCCTCCTGCAGGAAGTCTCTCCAGGTTGCCCTCCCCTAGGCAAGCCAGCAGAGCCCAGCACTGACTAAGAGAGCGGGGTCTAGGGGCCCAGCTTGCTCTCTGGCCACCCCTGGATAGGGATGGGAGTAAGGGGACAGCTTCCCTATAGTTCAAGCTCCTGAGGATGGGCCAGGGACAATGCCTGGGGAGAAGGTAACCACACCATGTACTGGCACTGGTGGGAATAGGTGGGTGTGGACCCACTGGGGGCAGGGAGTAGGGAGGGTGGGTCCTCACAGGGTGCTGGAGGCCAGGTTCGTGTCTTCATGCTTGAGCTTCCCGTCCAAGGCGAGGCCCCGCTTCTCTCGGTTGTTGGCCAGGAAGGGGGTCAGTGTGTAGACCTTGCAGAATGTCGAACTGGGTGCCACTGTGTCACTGGGAAGAAGGGAGGCGGGTGTGGAAATACCGCCCCCCCACCAAGAGCCAATCCCCAGCCATCACCCCCAGCCCAGCCAGAACAGCTCCAAGATCACATAGTAACATTAAAACACGTTTTTAATTTTCAAAAGTACTGATTGCTATTACATGTAAACACACACACACACACACACACACACACACACACACACACACACAGAAGCATGAAAAATTACATGAAGTGCACTTGCCTCCCAAAAGGAGGCAGGGCTAGGAAAAAAACAAAACAAAACTAAACTAAACAGATGTGTCTTCTACTGGGAGCATCTACTTCCTTTAGGTAAGAAAAGATGTTTCACTTGAGATCTCTCCTCTTGACTTAGCTGCTAACAGGTTTGGGACAAGATTCCATGCTGTCCTCAAACCTAAATTTTTTTAAATTAAATATAATTTATTGTCAAATTGGTTTCCATACAACACCCAGTGCTCATTCCAACAGGTGCGTTCCTCAATGCCCATCACCTACTTTCCCCTCTCCCCCACCCCCCATCAACCCTCAGTTTGTTCTCAGTATTTAAGAGTCTCTTATGGTTTGCCTCCCTCCTTCTCTGTATCTTCTTTTCCCCTTCCCCTCCCCCATGGTCTTCTGTTAAGTTAAACCTAAATTTTTTAAATATAATTATTCTCTACCCTCCCACATACAACCCCTTTTACCCAATGAGCTGGATTATTCCTTTATCAGACAAGAAATGCTACGTACCTAGTGCCTTCCCCTCTTTGCTGTGGCTGC
The DNA here is from genome assembly GCF_028018385.1 of Neofelis nebulosa. Lineage (NCBI taxonomy): Eukaryota > Metazoa > Chordata > Mammalia > Carnivora > Felidae > Neofelis > Neofelis nebulosa. The sequence continues at coordinate 56,884,630 of NC_080791.1, read as the reverse complement.
CAGGAAGCTCAGAGCAAAGTATCGCCTTCAATCTAGGTTTCTGGTACAGTGTAGTCATGACCCTAGTCCCCTTAGATTCATTAGCTTTAATTTGGTCATTCTAGTTTAAGTAGGTCTTTCCCTTGACTGCCACATGCATTTTCCTGTAGCTAAATCAAGTGGATGTTTTCTAAAAGGCTGCTGTGAGTGGCAAGAAAATCTGAGGTCCAGCCCTCTACCAGGTGGAAAAGAGCCATCTGCACCTGTAACTGGAGCCAGGACTTCTCATTTCCCACCCAGTCCCACACATCCAAGGCTGGGCTTGTGCTCACTTACTCAGCCTCTTCCATGGCCACAGGGCACTTGTACTGGGCTGTGTTGAAAAGGCAGATGTCCGCATACTGGCGCACTGGGGAGGAAGAGGGAAACAAGCTGGTGTGAGCCAGGGGTGCAGCTCCCAGGCAAGCCAGGCTCCCTTGAGTTGAGGATGTTCAGCCCCAGGAATGGCCAGAATGCACTGGGGGATTCTGCAAGAGACCACCCCCGTCTTCTACCTAAGAGGTAGCCCAAACTCACCCATTTCCTTCCATTACCAAACATCTCCCTCAAGGACAGCTTTGCCCAGAACCTAGGGAACCTAAGAGTAGGTGGCTTAAACAGTAAACTCATTACCTGGCCAACGAGCAGCCTGTGTTACTAGCCTCAAAAGCCTTACCCTTTGGCTTAGAGCAGGCCCTGGGCTTCTCTGCAGGCCAGAAGTTCACAAGGGGAGAACCTTCAGCTACCCCCAACCCTTGGGTGGATTCCCTCTTGCCTGCCCCCCTGGGCTGGCCCTGTGCCCAGAGTACCCGAGATCTTGATCTTCTTCACTGTCTTGTTGGTGTTGTTGGTGACGTGAACATTAACGCTGATGGGTTCTCCATGGTAATAGATCTGGGAGGGGTAAGAAGGGAGAAGGGTTGGACCAGAGAGTATTAAAGCTCTAGATAGGGAGAGAGAGAAGAGGCCCCACACACATTTCCTGGGGTTCCCCAGACTTTGTCCACTCTGACATTGGCCTCAAGTTCATCAGCCACTTCCCACTGATGCTAAGTCACTGGGCATGTTCAGTTCCTTTGTGGGATTTTTGAAAGATGATTGAATTAGAAGGTGATAGTCCTGGCTCCAGTCCTGACGTGGTCACCAGAAATAATGAGAGCAATAAAACAATGGTAATGAAGGATGAGTGCAGCGTGACCTTGGACCGGTCTAAGCCTCGGCTTCCCCCTCTATTCAATGGAGGGGTTGGACTAAGTGATGTATCAAGTCCCTGCTCACAATGGGTGCCAGGAATTTTAGACACAGGAGGGTCTAAAAGAAGCAGGAGAAAGGTGGGGAAGAGCTGACCTGCTCACTGAGGGAACCAGCTCTAAGAGCTCACTGAAGGACCTCATCTCAAATCATGCCCCCAGCACCTGCCTTTGGCTGTCCCAGAGATGAAAGGGCAGTGTCCACACCTCTAAAGGGGGAAGGGGTGAGGGGAGATGGCCAGAACCCAGGTCCCTTTGGGAGGTACCCTGACTTCTAAAGTCAATCGTACCCTTCAGGCTCATGCCCCACTCTGCCGCTCCTTTGGACCCCCAGAGGCTTCCCCAAATCCCCCCAAGGGAGGTCTCAGATTCCCTTAACCCTGTGGCCTTAGGACTGGGGGCGGAAGCTCCTACCCAAGGAGCCCAAGAGGCCATGAAAGACCTGGGATCTGAGGTCCCAGCCCCAGTAAAGCAGCCCCCACCCCCTGCCAAGTCTAAACCTCCTACCTCCTTATCCAGGGAGGCCTCTAGATGCAGGGGCTTGTCCGACATGAGGAACTGCCTGGTGGTCTCAGCTGTGGGCTGGGGGCCAGGCCTCTCCGGGGCATACTGAACCTTCCTGATAACCAGGCGCACGGAATTCCTAATGGAAATGGGCAGAGCGAAAGATAGCCAGAGTCACCTGCCTCCATCCACTTCCCTTGGGATCCTCCCTTTCCTGCTCAAGAGACTGCCACAGCTCCCCATGGCCTTAGAATCCGTCCAAACCACAGAGGTTAACACAGGCCACCTGTGTTCAGAGTCGCCACCTGGCCCCACTCCATCCTCCCCCACTGTGTCCGCAGCTACCCCCACTTCCTCACTATCATCCTTGATGGTCCATCTAGTCTTTTCTCTGCATCTTCACTTGCACTGAGACCCTGCCTGCAACACCCCCTTCCCTCTTCTGCCCTCATTTGCTTCCTTCTTCAAGGTCCAGCTAAATACCTCTTCTTCCAAGAAGCCTTCCTGGATCAGCTCACTTGATCTCCTGGTCTGAACTCCCACACCATCAAAGTGAACTACCCCATGGAAGCACTTCATGTGGGTCTGTGTCTTGGTAGCCAGCAGGATGGCAAGAAAGGGACTATGTTTTCACTTCCTGCATCCTTATGTCACCTAATAGCATAAGCTCCTTAAGGACAACATTTTGTATCTGAAGTGTTCACTTCTGTGTTCTCACCACCTACGACAGTGCCTGCCATCTAACAAACGTCCGCCAAATATCTATTAAATCAAAATACACAGAGGGGCCCCATGAAGAAATGGGGGCTCAGAGAGGTGATGGGCTTTAGTGGGGGGGGTATGGATTCAGTCAGGGGGATGCTGGCCAGTGAAGAGGACAGAGACTCAGTGGGAAGATGGAGGCCCAGAGAAGAGATGGTGCTCAATGAAGGTGACAGGCACTCAGGGAGGAAATGAGGGAGGGCTCAAGAGTTGGGAAGGGATGGGACCCGGTGAGGCAGCGTCTGTGGCGTGCTGGGTATGCCAGCAGCACCCCCGTTTCTCACCTCCACTCCCTGGAACTGGATAGCCAGGGTTGAGGTCTTAGCTCTCCCTTTATTAGCTGTATGACCTTGAGAAAATTAACCTCTGGGTCTCAGCTTCCTCATCTGGAAAATGGTAATAATAGCCACACCCACCTCACAGGGTTGCTGTGAGGATTAAATTAGTTCATACACGTTCATCACTCTGAATAGTGTCTGGCCCTTAATTGGCCCTTGATAAATGACAGTTGCTATATCATTAGTAATAGCAGTTAGTAGTAGTATGGACATAAAATGTCCCATTGGTGGTGGGGTGAGGGTGGTGGCCTTCAGTGTTGTTCCTCTTCCTTGGTCTGGTGAGGCCCCTTCAAAAACCCACAACCTCCTTTCTTTCCCCTGGTCTCGGGTCTTAAGAAGAAAAGGAAGACAGAAGCCAGGGAGAAGGGTCCCATCTCCCCAAACTCAGGAGTTTCCCAGGCTGAAGATAGAGATGCCTGCAATACACCCTTCGGCCACCAGATGGCAAACTCAGCCCATGCCCGAGGAAGCTGCAGCCCCTCCCTCAGCCAGCCTCCGGGAGGAATTGTGCCTGGGGAGGCAGAGCACATCAGAGTTGGGGGCTGAGACCAGCCTCACCAGGAGGCTGGGCAGGGCCTGCCTGGAGGAGGAGCAGGCATGACAGCAGGGCTGGGCAGTCCGGCTCAGAAGTCAGGGCCAGCTGTTTCCGCCTGCCAGCCTAGACTGTCTGCCCAGGGCTGTGCCTGGCTGGGAGAGCACTACCTTCTCTGACACGTGGGCTGACCCTCACTTTCCCCGGGGGGGGGGGGGGGGGGGCTTCACTTACTCCACTTCCCTCCCTTGCTTAGAAGCCTCCACTGACCCCACATCCCCCTATCCCCCCACCCACCCCAACCACCACCTGCTGATGGCCTCCCAGGAGGAGAACTGGGAAGTGGGGGCGGGGGGGGGGGTTCCAGGGTGGCTGGGAAAAATCTCGTCCACTGTTAAAAACAATCTGAATCTTGTGTTTCTTTCCAAAACAAAATAAAAAGCCATGCAGTCTGGCGGGGCAAGACTAGAGGCAGGGAGGAAGATGGAGGAGGCAGGTACAGTGGTGTAAAGGAAAAAATGATGAGGCCTGAGCCAGGGCTACTGAGCCACCTCCCCCAGGAAACCCTCCATGACTTGCCGGCCTTCCAGAGTGCCCTTCTCAGAGTTCCTGAGGCTGGAATGTGTGGCCCCTCCTCTTACACTTCCAGGTATTGTTACTTATCTCTTCTTCAGACTTTGCTGCTCCTGTCTCCCTCCCTCTGCCAGCAGGCAGCCCACACCCGGGAGGAAGCTGTGCCCTTCTCACCGCTTGTGGATCTTCTCCTCCAGGTTCTCAGCACAGAAGGCTTTGACTTCATAGTCCACACCACAGGCCTGAGGGGAAGGGGCTGCTGACCACAGGGCCTTGGAGCGGGCAGGGTCCCGACAGCACAGCCATCCCACCCTCTCGTTTTACAAACAAGGACGCTGGATGGGAACACATGACTCCCACAGCCCGGCCACCCCTCAGCCTGACTCAGGGGCCCTGTGCTCAGCCCCAGTGCTGTGCCGCCTCCATCTGCGGCGGCCTCCCCCATCTGACCTTCCCGCAGAGCTCTCCCAGCTCCCCCGACACTGGACATCCCAAACTGCCCTCACTGGGCTCCACTCTCCAGACACCTGCCTGGTCTGGGCGGCTGTCCTCACCAAGGCAGCCACCCGGCAATAACAGCGGGTGCCTCAGCCCCCCTGTTTGGGGAGCACGTACTGTGTGCAGACCCTACAGTGCTTCAGTGTCTCGCTCCACCCTCCCAACCCCATGAGGGGGTGCATCCTATTGTCTCCATTTTGCAGATGAGGAAACTGGGGCTCAGAGATCTGGGGCCTGTGACACTGGAGGTGTCCCTTCTCTCTGAGCCCCAGTTCCCCCACTTGTGAAGCCACCACGAAGGCACCTCCCCCATGTGAGGTTGTGAGGCCGGGTGGTAGTCCGGAGAATATTTTGGTTCTGCTACAGCCAACAAGCCCGGGACAGACTGCACGTAACTGAACGTGGGGGTGGGGATGACACAGTATCAGCCACCCTGTATGAAGGGGCTGCTTATCTGAGGTGGTATTGAGGTGGCCTAGACACGAGGAGGCTTCCACACAGAGGGTTCCAGCACCTAGCAGAGAGAAAGCCAGGGCCCTGGGGATACAAACGTCCTACACCCAGAGAAATGCTCCGAGAGAGGTGACCCACCTTCCCTGTGTCTTCAGGCCCCGGCTGCAATGTCACAGAGCATGGGAGGTTCGGAGGGATCTGTTAAGGGAACAGACGAGCATAGGTCTCCTGTCACATTCACCACTGACCTCCCCATGTCACCCACCCATCACCCCCATGCACATTCAGCAGATCGGGGGGCCCTAGCAACAGGCCATGTCTCTTCCATCAGACTCGGGGCTCCAGAGGACAGACCATGTCTCCCCCATCAGACCATGACAAGGATGCCCCACATGGGGCCAGAGGCCCCTCCAGTAAAGCCAAGGATTTCAGGGTCTTTCTTTACCTAGAGGGTTTCACCTAGACTGTAATAGGTAGAATAATACCCACCCCCCTCCAAAGATGTCCACATCCTAATCCCTAAAACCTGTGACTGTGCTACCTTACATGGCAAAAGGGACTTTACAAATATGGTTACGTTAAGGATCTTGAGATGGGGAGAGCATCGGGGATTATCCAGGTGTGTCCGATATGGTCACAAGGGACCTTGGCGGGGGAAGCAGGAAGCAAGAGAGCCAGTGTCAGAGTGTCGGGCTGTGAGAAAGACTGGCCGGTTCCTGGTGGCTTTGAAGACAGGGGGGCGGGCTTTGAGCCCGGGAACGTGAGTGGTCTGCAGAAGCTGGAAAAGGCAAGGCCTAGAGCCCCCAAAAGAACGCAGCCCTGCTGACACCTTGATGTCAGCCCAGTGAGACCCATTTTTGATCTCTAACCTCCCAAACTGTAAGACGATAACTTGTGTTTTAATTCCGTGTTTAATTCCCACCAGGTTGGCGGTGGTTTGTCACACGGCTACGGGAAACCAATACATCTACCATGGAGAGGATGACTGTTTCCTCTCTCCTGCTCTAACCTCCCAGCAAGCCAGGGGATTTCACTGAATCACAGAATCGGAGTCTGAGAAACAGGAGATTTGAAAATCCAGCATCTGGGAGTCTTCCCATTCAGCAAAGTGGCAGAGCAGGGAAATCACTATGTGCCACCCCTGGTTTGTGAGCCGGGCTGAAGCCAGGCCATGTGGGCAGCTGGTCTGAGGGAGGAGACAGTCTTTGTAATAACTCAGGGGCGAGAAAGGGCTCCTTCTTTCTCTACAGTCTCTCCCCACCCCACTCTCTCCCGCCAATGACCTGGACACAGGAGGGTCCAAGGAGTAGCCCAGAGGTAAGGTGCCGCCCCTGGTGGTGGCCAGAGAAGAGACACTTACCAGGTAGTGTAAGTGACAGTGCCCCAGGTCCCAATGTGCACTGAGAAACTGAGTGCCATGGAGCTGCCGCCCCAGCTGCCCCCATGTGCCTGCCCAGAGGGCTGGCGGTCCCTAACCTCAAAGGTGAAAGGGTAGGCGTGCTCGCCCAGCTTCTTGATGAGGCGCTCCTGCAGCCGTGTCAGGGGCTTCTTGTCCTCAGGGGCCGGCGGGAAGGACTGCACGTTGGCCACAAACAGGTCCTTGCGAAAGGTCAGGCCCAGGACATCCAGGTCCTCCCGGCCATAGCGGAAGGCGCAGGTCAGTGTCACATAGACTGTGGGAGCAGGGGGCACTGAGGACGGGCCCAGGAGGGCAGCAAGCAAGCCCCCAGAGCACCAGCTGAGCCCTGGGATCGGCCCAGCTGGAGCTCATAGGTCTGTCCCGAAGCTCCTGTGGGGAGGGCTGTGCTGCCCTTGGGATGGGGGTACTGGGTACCTGGGAAAGCCATTCGGGTCTGGCCCCTGGGAGGAGGTGGGGGCTGACTGCTGGACCAGCTCTGTCTTTCCCCACCCCCCACTCTGGCCAGCGGAAGTGAGGAGGAGCACAGGAGACTGACAGGGTTGGTGAGGGCTGGCACAGGCTGGCAGGACTGGGAGGGTGGGGCCGATGAAGGGACTGGCTGGAGAGAGCAGAGGGAGGGGGAAACAAGGGCTGGGTGGTATCTGGAAGGCACGGGGTCTTGTCCCAGCCCAACCCCCACCCAGTGTCTCCCTTGGACAAACCCTTCACCTCCCTGGGATTCCATTTTCTCTCCTGTAATGAGACCCTAACTCCTGCCCTGTTGGGCAGCCCCAGCCTTGCAGCAGTCATGATATACTGACGTTGAGAGTGCTCAGGGCACTGAAAAGGTTCTCCCAAAATGGGCCTAAGTGGGCCGCCCCAGGCCAGAGGAGGCCAGGGCACCTGCTCTGATGCTTGTTGGAGCTGTAAAGGGAAGAGCCAGGGGGGCTGGGGAGGGAAGGGCCGTAAAATTAGTTGATGTCCTGCCCGGGACTCAGGGAAGCCCTGGGCTAGAAGTCGGCGGGGAACAGGAGGCCCCTTGACGGGCTGGAGGTGGGGACCACCACCTCACCTCTCCTCTCCTTGAGATACTCAGGATCCACCAGGACCACACCATCTGGAAGAAGGACACAGAGTGAGCACACCCTCCCAACTTGACCTCTCACATTCCTGAGCCCCAAAGACCACGCCAAACCCAAACCCAACCTTCTGTCTGCTGGGAATCATGAGAGAAATGGGGAGGCCTGCACCTAGGGGACAGCACTACCATGTCCCAACCCCTGCCCTCAGGCCGGCCTTACAGATCCAGTTGGTAGCCTGGGGCACGTTACCTCTCTGCTTCTTCTCTGTTAATAAGGATGACGATGTGGGTCCGAAACCCCTACGATCAGGTATACTTCAGAATTGAGAGGTTCTGAACTGTGGAAAGGCCCCATGGTACACCTTCCATATGTTCTGTAATACCCTCTGCAGGATCTGGGGCCCCATGATCAAATCCCTTAACACCTCAGCAGGGAAACATGGATATCTTCATCAAGAGGCTAAAGTGTAAAGAGCTCCCTATGGGTTCAGGTCAGGTTTTGCGTCTAAGTGAATCCCACGTCAAACGTATGAGCAAGTTTAGACTTCCAGAGTTTCTTGGACTTGGGATTTGCAGATCGGGACTTGTGATCCTGTAGGACCAAACTCACAGGGCTCCTGCGAAGACTAAGTGAGTTGATATGTTTAAAGGGTTAGTTGGTGCCTGGCTCATGCGCTACCACGGAAAATGTCCCATGGCCTGGCCCTGACCCAGTAGAGTCCAGCTGGACACAAAGGACATTTTCTCTGCACAGAACCCCAGGAAGCCAGAAACTCTGGCTCAGGGGTCACCTCCTTGCCTGGCATTCCTGGTCACGTCTGGTCAAACTTTACTCAACCATACGCATACCCACTGAGCAAGAAAATTCTCTCTCCCCAACTCTGGCCCACTGCCACCCTCCCCCGACGCTGCCTTACAGCAATCTCTCTGGGAATCTCAGAGGCCACATCTGGAAGTCAGTGCCAGAGGGCTCCTGGTCCTATCCTGGTCCTGGGCAGGTCCAAGGGATACCTGGCCAGGGGATGCCCACCCCATTCCAGAACCTGCTGGGCATCTCCCCTCCTTTTACTATGGGTATTCCCTCTGTGCCTGAGCACCAGGGACTCCGTAAACAAATCAGTGGAGAGGGCACTCCCCCAACCAGAGGTATCAGTCAGGGAAGGCTTCTTGGGGGAGGGAAGTGGGAGCCAGGACTTAAAGGTGTCTGGCGTGTAAGAAGCCTTATACTGAGTGGCGGCTGCTATCGTCATCGTCAGGCCACCCTCCCTGCTTCTCCCCTCAACCCGCCCACACTTTCCCCTCACATGGTCCTCACTGAAGGGAACGGGGCTGCTCGGTAAATGTGGTCAATGTTTGCCAACTGACACAGGAAACCGCTTACACCCTGTTCTTGAAACCAGGCCCTTCTGGAGACCTGAGAGCTATTCCTAGGTGGCTCTAACAAACCCTCTTTAGAAGTGGCCGGATCGGCCCCACCTTCCCCCGCCTTCCTCCCTGGCCTCTGCAGGGACTCACCGACAGGGTCCACGAGGTCGATGTGGTCCACAAAGTCCCGCTTTCCCAGATACACAGTGAGCTGGGGAAGATAAGCACAGGGGGTGTCAGCAGCTGTGGGCCTGGGGGACACATCCCTGAAAAGCCACTGGCCCTTGCTCTGGAGGAGAACCTGGGAGCTGCCTGTGAAACACCTACACCCATCCATCCTTAACACACATTAAAGTCCTAACTGGACTTGGACCCGAGCTCCTGCCCTAATATCAACAAACCCTTGTACAATTTTGAAAGTACCTGCTTATCCTAAACCCCAATGAAGAAGTTATCAGTGTTCCTGGTTTATAGATGAGAACACTGAGGACGGCACACCAGACGCACCAGCCCCCTTGATGGTCTGTGGCCTGCAACCTCGCAAGCTCCAGGCCCTTCTCCTCTCCTTAGGCCAGACCAGTCATCCTAAAATGCAAATCTAATGATGCCACTCCCGTCTGAAAACCCTCTAATGGCTCCCAGGGCCCAGAGGTAAGATGACAAATGGATTTCATTCTAAATGCCAACTCTGATAGATGGGGGCTGCCTGGGGCTCTGGGTGGAGAAGGACTCCAAGGCGGAATCCTGGCTCAGCAGGAAAGGGTGAGCAGTGACTGGCGATGTCTGCTGTGGGCACGAAGGGAGACAAGGGAACACGCGTGGTACTATCTGCCAGCCCAGGAGTCCGGGCTCCTGAGCCCTACAACCTGTCCCACCTTGGCTCCCGCTCCCCCTGCCTCCCTCCTGGCACTCAGATTCAATTGCTGTTCATTCCCCCACACTCCCTGTGAATTATGTTCATGGCTACAATGCCCTTTTTCACCCTGTCTTGCCTGGAAGACAAGGCATCCCTTTTAGAGAAGCCATCCCTGACTGCCCAGGCTGGGTCCCGTAGCCCCTGGGCATCACTTTATCCCACACCTGCCATTTCCTATTGAAATGACCGGTTTCTGTGCCTGCCTCCCCCATCTGACTGTGAGTGGCACGGGGTGTGCCTTATTTGTCTTGGAACACCCTAGCCCAGTCCCCGCCGGCTTGGCCTGCACCAGACAAGGAATGATGTCAGTAATATCTACTTGCTGAACCGAAAGGAAAGCAGGATGGAGCCTGCGGCCTGTGGGAAGAAAGAAAGCAGGACAGACCCTGGGAGCTGCCCTGGATAACTAGGTGATGGCAGGGTTCAGTAGAGAGGCTGCAGGCACCTCTCACACCAGGGGAATCAGTGCCCCCGAGGCCCTTGACGCTTAGTCTAATTATCACACTCACACTGAAGTCTATGATAGGCTGTATCTCAAACCAGAGCAGTGGCTCCCTAAAGTCCGGGGGAGTTGAACTACCCCCCGCAGACAGAAAAGTTTCCCGAAAGGCCCCTCTCCCTGAGGTGGATAGCTCCTAAGGACAGACAGGGGAGTGTGGGGTCCTGCATGGGCAACACAAGTGGCCAAGGCAGGACAAACATTTGGGGCCAGGGAGGAGCTGGGGTGCGGTTGTTACAGACTCACCTTTCCATTTGGGCTGGCCTTCTTGAACACCCTGCGGACAGAAAGCAAGAGAAAGCCAGGATTAGCGCATCCCACCAGGGGAAGGCTCCTGCGGGCCATCCCTGGGCAGGACAGAGGGCAAGGGCCTGGAGGGCTTTCCAGGCACCATCCAAGCCTTGAAAGCCAGAACAGCGTCTGGCATAATCAGATCCCAGCACCTCCGGCGCCCACCCAAACCTCCCTTATTGCCGTCACAGCTTTTGTGGGATCTGGCCATGGCCCCTCGGCCTCCTCCGCACGCAGCAGGCTGAGGGAGTCTCTAAAGATATGTCATAGAATACCACTCATTTGCTCAAAGTCCTCCCAGCTCAGGCAGCGGAAAAGCTTCTGTGTGTGGTGTCCCCTGCCTCCTTTACCCTTGGGCTCACCTCCCACTCTCCCTCACCCCTCCATTCACACTGCCTCCAACACACCAGGGTGGGACCTGCCTCAGGGCCTTTGCTCTGGCAGTCCACTCCCCCGGGCATGGTCCCCACAACAGATCTGCTTGCCAGCCCCATGCCTTTCTGTGACGTGGCTTCACTGTGGCCTCCCCTCTCACCATCTCTCCTCCTCTGGCTCTATTTTCTTTCCCACAGCACTCACCACTGGCCAACCTACTACACGAGCGACTTGCTAATTTACGCTTGTCTGCACTGCTAACATGTCAGGTCCACGAGGCAGAGGTCTGGGGTCTTTCTTCTCCACTGAAATATCCTGACCTGAGCATCTAGAACAGCGTCCCTGGTAGGTGTTTAATAAATCTGTGTTCATGCATGGCAGGTAGCAAGCAGTCAACAAATATTAATAGAGTGAGTAAATGAATGAATGAGTGAAGGAATCAAATGAAAAACTGAGGCCCAGGAAAGGTAGGAGATGTTCCCATGGCCACACAGCAGAGCACTGGATGTGCATCAGGCAGACCCGCGGCCCCCAACCCTTGCAAAGTGCTTGCTGGGCCTTCTAGAGCACACTATGGTCCCCATCAGCGCCCCCACCCCATCCTCTCTCCCCGCTGGGCCTGGGAGCTTGAGACCCCCTCACCTAGCCCCCATCATCTAGCCCCAGAATTGCTCACAACACTGTTGGGAGGAGAGAAAAAAAATGAAAGAGGCAGAGCCTCAGAGACTAGAGAAGGTGTTGGGGGAGGGAGCAGGGAGGGAGGGGAGAAGGGAGAGGAGGGGAGAGGGATGCTGTCCTGCAGGCATGAAAATAACAGATGGAACGAGAGATGAAAAAACAAACAAACGAACACAAAGAGAAACTCACAAACAGAGCAATGGAGTGGAGGGACGGAGCAGGCCCACAAGAGGCCCAGAAGGATCCACACAACCCACATGGGTCCCCAGGGGCAGGGGGCGCAGCAGGTATCCAGGGCAAGGCAGGGTGAGGCCCACAGTGCCACAGTGACAGTTGCTCCTCCCAGGGGGGTGTCAGGGGGTGGCCCCGTGCTGCCTCCACAGCATCCCCTCCAACTTCTGGGGCTCAAGGGACCACAGACAGGTCTGAGCCTGGCTTGTAAGGAGGGCCTGGTGCATCTCTCCCCCACCTCCCCTGGTTCTGGGCTTTTCTCCTCCTTATAAATATTTAGCAGTGTTTGGAGTGTGAAAATGCCACAGTCAGCTGGGGTGTAATAGTTGCTAAAGTGAGAAACAATACAGATCACATGGTTTGAACCAGCAGCTCCTAAGTGGACCTGCGGAGGAGACCAGAGAAGGGCCACAGGGACCCCTCAACTGCTTTCAGAAACCTCAGTCTAACTCAAGAGCCTGGGGTCTGACAGAAAGGAGAGATCACAAATGCCTGAGTTATAACTGAATCAGGGAAATAACTGAGTCAGGGCAGGCCATTCTAGTGATCCTTGAGAGGGCCAAGGGGCACCCTCACCACGGGAGGGGGCTGAGGGCCAGCCTGGGAGGAGTGACAGTCAAGAAGGGAGGGACAGAAAGAGAAAGGGCAGTAAGACAGAACTAGCATTTGTTGAGTGCCTACTTGTTTCTTACAACACACTCTGAAATGGGCATTATAACTCCCACTTTACTGATAAGGAACTTGAGGTTCAGAGACATCTGATCATTTGTCCAGGAACACACAGCAAGCAAGAGGCTAGTCAGGATTCAGACCCGATTCCGTCTGCGTCTAGAGGCTGGGCCCTTTATAGCCAACACTGCTGCTTTCCTAAAGCAAGTGTTTTTCATCAGCTTTGGGGAAAAGCAGAAAAGAGGAGAAATGAGAACTGGGGAGGGGAGGGGGAAGAGATGAAAGGGTGAGTAAGGATCAAGAAGGAGAACGAGGGCAACAAGGGCAGGAAACATGGCCAGTGGTGGGGAATGTCCCGATAACTCAATCAGTCCCTGGGGCCACCTGCTCAGGAAGCTGGGACTCTGACGGTTTCTTCAAACAACAACAGCAGCTTCCCATACCCTGAGCACCTGTTCCGCCCTAGTCATGCCTCTGAGTATTTTTCCCAGAACACTGCTGACCGCTCAACAATCCCATTTCAGAGATGAGGAAATTCAGGCTCTGAGAGGTGAACTCTGTCTCCAAAATCCACATCCTTTCCACTCTGCTGCCCAGCCAAGCCCTCCGTGAAACAACCCACCGGCTTCCTGACCCCACCCCGGGGCGGGGAGGGGGGTGCTTCCAGTTCACCGGGCCCTGCCCTTGTGCAGCACCATATGGATGGCTTCTGCTGGTCTACTGCGAAGCGCAAGCACAAAATGTGCAAGACGGTGGTCGAAACCAAACTTCCGGATTGTGGAATGGCTGGCTCTGCCTCACCCCTGAGACCCATCCATGCCCCACCAGCCTGATTCTCAGAGTCAAAGCCGGGTCTCCTAAGAGAAATACCAGTGGTGTCCTCGCTAATTAAAGCTCACTGGAGACAAAGAACAGAAACCCAACAAGGGTGGCTGGAGGAAAGGAGGAGGGAGTATGAGAAGGAGACAAAAATCTCACGGGAAAGATGCGCAGGCAGAACGCAGGAGTGCTGGAGTCAGGAACGGGGAAGCCATCAGCCCTCGAGGCGGTTGCTCTCTCTCCACCTCTCCCCCTGGGGCTGCATGTTCTCACGCTGCTCTCCGCTAGGCTGCTCCATGGTCTCTGGGGACCAACTCTCTCTGCTTACTCAGGGCTTTTCTGCTCCTCCATCATTTTGGCTTGCATGTGGCTCTCACTCCGACCCTGTTTCTACTCTGCCTCTCGCTCAGCTTCTCACTGTTAACTGGCTGAATGGCCCAATTCCAAATTCCCAGGAAAGGAATCTGATTGATCAGCTTGGGTCAGGTGCCCCATGCCCGGACCAATCAGCTCTGTCTAGGGTGTGTCATGTGTTCCACGAGGCTTGAGCAGAGGAGGGCTTATAGAGCGGGGTTTAGGAATCGGGGGTCATAACCCATTAGCTGATAATGAAATCAACTTAAAGAGTTGCCACCAGCACTTACAGAATAGAAGATAAAAGCATGAGACACAGATAACAAGGGTGTAGTAGATATTACTATATTTGCCAATATTCCATTTCCCTCTAAGGCTGGGCAAATTTCTCCAGCCCTGTGAAATTAGACATGTCCATGTGGCTTGCTCTGGTCAATGAGATAGGACTAGAAGTGCCCCCATGTCACTTCCGGGCAGAAGCATTTAAGGGCTAGTGCGTGTATTCATTTTCTGTGGAGCCTGTAACAAGTGGCCACAAATTTAGTGGCTTAAAACAACATATACTTAGCTTACAGCTTTGTAGTTCAGAGGTTCAAAATGTACCCCACTGGGTTAAAATCAAGATGTTGGCTGGGCCACATTCTTTTCCGGAGACTCCAGGGCTGAATCTCTTTCCTCACCCTTTCCAGCCTCTGGAGACCACCCACATTTGTCTCACGGCCTCTTCCTCCGTCTTCAAGGCCAACAGCAGCAGGTTGCGTTCTTATTATATTGCCTCATTCTGACCTCTTCTGCCCCCCTTCTTCTATTTTTAAAGACCTTTATGAGTACATTTGACTCCCTAATTTGAGGTGAACTGGTTTAGCAACCTTAATTCCATCTGCACGCGTAATTTGCCTTTTGCCAGGATTTATAACATGTTCAAAGGTGTCAAGCATTAGTATGTAGACATATTGGGGGAGCCATTTCTTTTGCCTACCCTGCCCTCCTTCCACTGCCGCTGAAACCAGCAACGAGTGGATTCTGTCAACTGAATACCAGGGCTCTCCTGCTACATGATAGGTGTGTAACAGGACAGAAAAAGAAAGCTCTCGCACCGCGAAATGGGTGCTGTTTGTTACTGCACTTCTCTGGGCTGATACAAAAAGTATTATTTAGTGAAACTTTCATTTTAGGTCAGCTGAGTTACAATGTTAGATGAATTTTCATGTTGCAAATGTTTTAATGTTTTAATCCACTGTTCTAGAGAAACACGTCTAAAATGAACATGTTCTGGGGCGCCTGGGTGGCGCAGTCGGTTAAGCGTCCGACTTCAGCCAGGTCACGATCTCACGGTCCGTGAGTTCGAGCCCCGCGTCAGGCTCTGGGCTGATGGCTCGGAGCCTGGAGCCTGTTTCCGATTCTGTGTCTCCCTCTCTCTCTGCCCCTCCCCCCTTCATGCTCTGTCTCTCTCTGTCCCAAAAATAAATAAAAAACTTTGAGAAAAAAAAAATAAATAAAATGAACATGTTCTATCAATGCCTGTGTAGTTGGTTGGATCCTGTTTCCTGATTTAATTCCCTCAGGCTGGTGCTACCACGCAGGGAGGCAGGTCAGCTCTCCAGTAACCAGCACGTTGGCTTTTCCAATGAGTCCCACTCCCTACCTGCAGCATGGGATACTTGCTGATCAATTTTAATATTCTGCTGCCCTTCTGGGAGCCACCTGTCCTCCCAGTGTCCGTCTGTGCCTGCGCCATGAAGGTACCAGAACAAAGTACTTTCCATGACAGGTTACCCAAAAACCAACAGGTTTTGGTACAGCCAAACAATGGAATATTACATAGCACTGAAATTATTCTTGCATCTTTTGTAACACAGGGAAGTGCCTATGATAGAATATTAAGCAGAATAAGTCAGGATTCAAAACAATATATCTGGCATGAGCTCAACCCTATACTCAACAAATACCAAAAGAAACAATGGGAAGACTTAATGTTAAGGTGGCAATACTTCCAAAATTGATCCACAGATTTAGTGCAATCCCTATTAAAATCTCAGCCGGACTTTTTTTTTTTTTTTTTTTTCCAGAAATGAACAGGCTGGCCCTAAAATTCATATGGAAATGCAAAGGCCCAGGATAGCCAAAACAATCTTGAAAAAACAAAATAGAATAAAGTCAGAGGACTCACACTCCCAACTTCAAAAGTCACTACAAAGCTACAGTAATCAAAAGTGTGTGATGTTGGCATAACGATAGACACATAAATCAATGGAACAGAATTGAAAGTCTAGAAATAAACCCATATATTTATGGTCAATTGATTTTTGACACAGGAGCCAAGACGAGTCAATGGGGGAAAAAAACGCAAAGCAGTCTTTCAACAAATGATGCAGGGACAACTATATATCCACATGAAAGAATAAAATAAAGTTAGACCCCCCCCCACCTCACACCATATATAAAAATGAACTCAAAATGGATCAAAGCCCTTAATGTAACAGTTATAACTATGCAACTCTTAGAAGAAAACTTAAGTGTAAATCAACATGGCCTTGGATCAAGCAATGATAACCTTAGATATGACACCAAAAGCACAGGCAACTTACAAAAAAGAGATAAACTTGCTTTTATTGAAACTAAAACCTTCTAAGCTTCAAAGGTCACTATCAAGAAAGTGAAAAGACAGCGCCTAGAATAGACAAGATATTCTCAAATCATGTATCTGATAAGGGTTTAGTATGCAGGATATATAAAAACCGTATTATAATTCAACAATAAACAGGCAAACAATCCAATTAAAAATGGGCAGGGGCATCCGGGTGGCTCAGTCGGTTAAGTGACCGGCTCAGGTCATGATCTCACAATTCGTGAGTTTGAGCCCCACCTCGGGCTCTGAATCAAAAGTACAGAGCCTGCATTGGATCCTCTGTCTCCCTCTCTCTCTACCCCTACCCAGCTCTCACTCTCTCCCACTCTCTCGCTCTCTCTCAAAAATAAACAAACATTTATTTTTTTAAATTTAAAAAAAAATGGGCAATGGATTGGAATAGACCTTTTTCCAAAGAGGATATAACAAGTGGCCAATAAGCACATGCAAAGATGTTCAACATTATTAGTCATCGGAGAAATGCAAATCAAAGTCACTTCACACCCACTATGATACCTACAATCCAAAAGAAGACAGTAACAGTGTTATCAAGGATGTGGAGAAATTGAAACCCTCCTCATGCATGGTTGGTGGTAATGCAACCCGGTGGGATCACTTTGGAAAACAGTTTGGCAGTTTCTCCGAAAGTGAAACACAGTTACCATATGACCCAGCAATTCTATCCCTAGGTACATACCTGAAAGAATTGAAAATAGATGCCCACACAAAAACTAGTGCAGAAATGTTCGTAGCACACACTGTTCATAACAGTCATAAAGGGTGAGGAAGAAAATCAAATGTCCAGCAATTGATGAATGTATTTTTAATGTGGTATATCCACACAAAGAAATATTATTTAGCTATAAAAGGAGATAGCATACAGATTCCTGCTACAACATGGACAAACCTTAAAAACATGTCACATGAAAGAAGTCAGACACAAAAGACCACCTATTTGTGTGGTTCCATTGACAGGAAATGTCCAGAACAGACAAGCACATAGAGACAGAAAGCAGATCAGTGGTTGCCGGGGTTGGTGTGAGGGGGAAATGAGGAGTGGCGGCTAATGGGTATGGGGTTTCTCTTTGGGGTGATGAAAATGTCCTGAAATTAGGGGCACCTGGGTGGCTCAGCCAGATAAGCATCTAACTCTTGATTTTGGCTCAGGTCATGATCTCATGGTGTGAAGTGGCCAAGCCCCAAGTCACTGGCTCTGGGCCGATAGCGTGGAGCCTGCTTGGGACTCTCTCTCATTCCCTCTCGGCTCCTCCCCTGCACATGCATGTGTGTGCTTGCTCTTGCTGTCTCTCTCTCTCTCTTTCTCGCCCAAAATAGACATTTTTTTAAATGTCCTGGAATTAGACAGTTGTTCAATCTTGTGAATATACTAAAAACCACACCACTACATTTTATACAAAAATTCGGAATATAATGGTATATAAATTAATTTTATGTCAATTAAAAAATAATACTAAAGGGGCGCCTGGGTGGCGCAGTCGGTTAAGCGTCCGACTTCAGCCAGGTCACGATCTCACGGTCCGTGAGTTCGAGCCCCGCGTCAGGCTCTGGGCCGATGGCTCGGAGCCTGGAGCCTGTTTCCGATTCTGTGTCTCCCTCTCTCTCTGCCCCTCCCCCGTTCATGCTTTGTCTCTCTCTGTCCCAAAAATAAAAAAAAAAAAAAAAAAAAAAAAATACTAAAACAAACCCCTGAAAATAAATGAAAAGAAAGGAAATGTGCCTAAATATTAACGGGGGTTGAAGGAGACTCCCTCCACCCACCAACCCACTCCTTGATACATCTTATTTTCCTATGTTGTATAATAAGTATAAATTACTTTGCAAAGACGCCAGGTTTTCCCTAACAAGATATGTCTCAGGTCTTGGTGAAAGGAGAGGCTGGAAAAAAAAAAAAAAAACATTGCTAGTAAAGTAGAGAAATATGGATCCTATTACTCTGAATCCTTTGATGTTAGAGTCTCTCCTTCTGCAATTTTACAATCCAGAGTCCATAAATCTGTGATATGATCCCTCCCAGGCCTGCTGTGCTGTCTTCTGCTCAGCTATTTCTTTCTCCAGGAAGCCTTCCCTGACTCCAAGTCCCACACCCAGTGGGGAGTCACAGCATCTCCCACACTTTGTGATGGTTTGTTTGCTCACTTTCTGCTTCACTTAACATGAATGAGAGCACAGATCTCATTTGTGTTATTGACACTGGATCCCCAGGGCACAGCATGGTTCTTGGAGCACAGTAGGGGCTCTGTAAATAAATATGGGTTGAATGTTGCTGAATGAACAAATGCTCTAAGAGAACACTGTCAACAGTGAGGATGGAGAAGGTTTAAAAAGATGGTGGTTGGTGATGATCCTTTGCTCTAGGTGAGCAGACCCTAGAGATTTCTTCTTCTGTCTATACTTCTCTTTGGCTGTCAGGATCAATGGGCACCAGGCTTAGAAAATGCTTCACAGGGGCAGTGTCCCAGCCCGTCAGGCTGAGTCAGGAATACAACCGATGTATCTAAAATGGGCCCCTGCTCAGCTTTGATAAAGTTCTCCCACTTACCACTCACCTACCCACATTCACACTGCCCCTACTACTGCCAGGCTCTGGGGGCACTAAGGTGAACAATTCATCGTCCCTGCTGATGAATGACCCTGGTATACAGCCCAGTTAGAGAAAGCCACCAAGCACGATGACCACGGTGTACTAAGCTCTCCTTAGGAGTCAGGTACAGTGCTAAGCAACTCACACGCTTTGAGATATTATGTTATTCCATTTAAATATTCCCATTTTTTAGACCTAAGACTCCAATAAATAACTTATCCAAAGTCATGAAGTCAGTGTCAGAAAATACACATAGGAGAGAAAGCCCATGAATGAGCCGCCTATGGGAAATCATTTAAACGAAACGCGTCTTACTCAACAGCGGGAACCTCCTCCTGGAGAGACTATTCGCGAGTGTGCATTCACGACCAGTGAACTGAGGAAGCGCTGGGAACAGTTCATTCCTTTATGAGCATCGGAAAGTTCGTGGTGGGGAAAAATGCTATGAATACAGTGAATGTGGGAAGACCTTCAAATATTACTCAGTCTTCAGTCAACATCAGAAAACTCACACAGGAGAGAAACCAGGTGCCAGTTGCTGCTCTAAGTAAGTGTGTCATAAAGATGAACTCATTTGTTCCTCCAACAACCTTAAGAGGAGGTGCGACTACATCCCCGTTTCAGCAATGGGGAAACCGAGGCACAGAGAGAGAGTCAAATTTTCCCAAGGTCACACAGCCAGTAAGGGGCAGGGCTAGACACTGGAGCCGAGGCGGTCTGGCTCTAGAGACCACACTTCTAACCATTCACACAATAATAGTACCTTGTAAGTGGGATTGTGTGGTTCTGTCTGGCAAGGCAGGAAGGTCTTCAAGGGAGGAGGCAGCAATGAGAAAGGCCTTGAAGAACATTCAGGGATGAAGAGGTGGCTGAGTCCACGGGGTGCTTGGGAGACAGCAGGCAGCCTGGTGTGGCTGAAGTGTGTCCCGTGCGCCTGGGATGAGCACCAGGGAGGAGGATGGGCCAGAGAAGGGTCCATTCCCCGCCCAGATACTCACGGAGCACTTCTACGCGCCAGGCCCTGGGCTAGGTGTGAAGGGTCTTGACAATGCCAAGCTAAGGGACTTGGACCATAACCAGAAGGCAACAGGGAGCCATGGGCATTTGGGGGAGGGAGAATGACTGGCCAGGGCTGTATTTTGGACGAAGACGTGCCCTAACCCCATAAGTTTCCTCCACCTCTGCCCCAATAGCAATCATGACTCAGTTGGGTAGGGTGGGGACCACACAAGGGGGCATTCCTTCTGCCCTACATTTTGACCCACTTTTTGGGTGTGAGAGCAGTCATCAGGGAGCAGGGAGGCGTGAGGAGCAGGTGGCTATGGCAGCAAAGAGGTTTCTAGGGCCCTTATCACACACTCCCTGGTAGCAGAGTTATTTGTGTACGAGCTTGTCTGCTCTGCCAGAATTGAAAAGCCCTCCCTGTGTCAGAACATTGCCTGCCTGTTTACCCACCATTAGTGCACCTGCTTGTCAGGACAGCCCGGAAGGGGGAAGGAGACAGGAAGACAGGAAATGTCACCCTCATTTCACAGATTTGGAGAGCCTGAGGGAGCACGCTACAGGCTGCTCCATTTGCCAAATGGAGAAATCACACCCCAAGGGAGGGAAGAGTCTTGTGCCGGGGCCCGGAGTGCAGAGTCACAGGGAGGAGAGAGCCCCCGGTTGTCGGTGCTCCTGTTGTACTGCAGCTCAAAACCGAGCACGGCTCCTTTGGGCTTCTGCATGGCTCTCTGGGCACAGGGTGGCATGCCTGGCAGGGCTGAGAGGCGAGGGGTGGTGGACGGGGGCCCTGACCAAGTCAAGCTCCCAGGCTCTGGGCTTCACATTGGCTTCTGGGCACACAGCAATTCTTCCAGTCCCCTGTCTGCATTCACGTGTTCACTTTTCCGGCCATGATCCATACTCGTGGAGATTTCCAGGGGGTGCAGGGTGAGGAAGGAGGAGAGCCACCAGGTGGCCGTGAACTGAGGGGAGAATTTCTTAACGGAGGAGCATGGCCCATTTGCTGGTAACCTAAGAAGCTGGAGACCTGAAAGTCAAGGGCTAATAAAAATTTCAATGAGTGGGCTGGCAGCTGGACCCCAAAGAGCCCGCAGACAGCACCTGAACATTCTCCAGTCTTCTCTAAGGTTGAGAGAGGGAAGGGAGGGCTGCTGGCGCAGGAAACAGTGCAGACCCTAAAAGCAAGCAGACCCTGCCTGAGTCCTGTGTGACCTCAGGCCAGTTTAATACCTCTCTGAGGCATACTTTCCCTCATCTGGAATATTGGGGTGATATCTACCTCACAGGTTGAAGGCACATAGAAAGACTTGGTACACAGTAGGGAATTGATCAAATGAAGCCAACATCATTGGTAATATGATTATTGTTACCACCTTTCCACTGGCCAACACTGTGCCTTGCTTTTGGTGCCCAGGGGATGGTTCCTGCCTAAATGTCCCTCAAGTGAGAAGGCCTTGGGGTGGGAAGAGATGGTTATGTTACCCTTGCTGGAGACAGGGAAGTTTTTTGTCTTCCTCCCAGTCTCAGATGGAAAACAATAGTTTATAATATAATGTTCTCTTCCCAGTTTAGACCCTCACATTTCAGATACCTCTGGGGACATGCCCTATTTCTTCTTTCTATAGAAGCTTCTCCTTTGGTTCTCCCAACGGCAATCCTTTCTTCCCTATGTCACCTCATCCAAGAAGCCTTCCCTGACTGCTTCAGTCAGTGCCTTTGTCCTGGGTCCTCTCATCTCCAGAGGGGCTTTGCTTGCGCCTCTCCCCTCCCTCCTTCCCTTCTCTCCTCTTTCTATCCATCTTTCTGACTTCCCTCCTTTCTTTTCTCCCTTTTATCTTCCAGTCTCTGGGCCTGGCACTGTTCTTATCTCCTGCAGGTACAGGCCCCTGCACCCTGTCCTCAGGGCACCTACACTCTGGAGCAGGGAGGCAGACGTTCCATAAATACACAGACCCTCCCTCAGAAGCACGGCGGGCGGGTGGGATGAGACGATGGACGATGTCTAGCTTGGTTCCAGGCATAAGACAGCCACCCACACACATTACCGCCCCTCTCCTCTTCTCCTCTCTCCAGCACCCGTGTCCCCTCAGCATCCACATGGGCCTGCGCCTCTCCTCGCCTCAGTGACAGTCACGGAATGCTGACAAAATGCAGAGAGCAGAAACCTCTTCCTTCAGTCATTCATTTTCCTTGGTACATAGTCAGTGTTAAGTAAATATTTTGAATGAATGAATCGAGGAGAGCCAAACCCTGAGCTTGAAGCTGGGGAAAAATAGGACTTGGGCCAAGTGGCCAGTCAGAGGTGGGCAGCCTGGCCTGCAGGATGGGACGCGCCGCATGGGCCTCAGCAGGAGCCCGGGCCACACAGGTTGGCCCCAGACACAGGGGGTCAGATTGTCCCAGCGGAAGACTTCATTTAAAGTTTCATTTGTCTGGGTTTGGTGTTTTGTTTTGCCAGTCTGAACATACAGACTTCCAGGGTTATAGAATAACATATGAAAATGAGTTATTAATTCAGAAGCATTACTTTTTTCCTCCTCTTACGTTTCATTAAACATCAGAACAGATCACCATGGCAACGCCTCACCCACTCTGTCGACCACTTTGGGGGCGGGTCAAAGGCTGAGAGCCCTCTGGGGTCTGGGGCTCTGTTCAGACCGTAAGCTATGGCCTAAGGTGGCGGCTCTTTTCTGAGAAAGAATTCTAGGGGGAAAAGCCCATGCCCTACATTTAGCCAGACATAGTGTCCTTGATGTGCTGGAGGGGGCTCCTATAGGCTCATAAGAGCCTACTGCCGTGTTTGTAGATTTTGTGAGCTGGTGGTTAAACACAGCCATTGCCAAGGCTCGCCACTGAGGGTGAATGTGCCCTGTGGGGGACAACTTGAAATGTCTGGAGACATTTTGGGTGGTCACAACTTGGAGGAGGGGTGCTACTGGCATCCAGTGGGTGGAGGTCAGGGACGCTGCCTGCACAATGCACAGGTCACCCCCCTTCCCATCTCCAACAAGGAATCGGCAGCCCAAATGTTTGTGGTACTGATGGTGAGAAATCCAGATCTAAGCTTATGGTTAAAAAAAATGATATGAAAAACAAAGGGAAGACATAATCAAAGCTTACCACTTGCTACTATTTCACTAAATTTCCCTACGATGCTCTTGAGGCTATTGATGCCCACTAGATCCGTATGGTGGGACTAAAGTATAATGGTGCCCTACCGTGCATCTCTTCCCAAGTCCGTGTTCGATGACACCACTTTAATAGTGTGAAATCCTTGGTGGGAGAATTTACACCACAGAAATTGGCAATTACTACACCATCCCCACCCCCACCCCCTGTTTTTTTCCTGAACAGCCACTTGTTACCAGTACGCCACTGGGCAGAGCCCTAAACAGAGAAGGGAATTCACAAGCCTGGTAAATGCCTCTAAGTTTCCAACCCAGGTAGATGGCTCAGTACCAGCCTGCTATACACGGTGTGGAACAAGGATCTAACGTGGTGACACGCACAAAGTACACATCTCATACACGGACACACACCATGCACATCGTACACACACGCACAGACACACACACTCCACACATATCCAGAGATACCACACACACACCGCACATCCTCCACATTATACCTACAGACGTCACACACACCACACGCGTAGAAAACACACACACATCACACTCACCTACACCGCACACACATACCATACCTGCTTTACACCTCAGGCGCCCATGTACCCCACAGACACTTATACACACTGCAGACAGATCACTCACACAAATATAAGCACAATGTGCAACTGAAACACACAACTCACGCACAACACCCCCCCCCCATGCCAAACACACACCACAGAAATACACATGTAAGTAGCCTTCTAGCTAGCAGAGAACTTATAGAATGAGAACAGTAAAAGAATGCCAACCTGACTGACCACAGTCTTCGATGTCTCAGTACCTTCACCTTTACTCCCTCCTCAGCCTCTGTGGCCCTCCCTCCCCCACACACCACCTCCCTACCAGCCTGCTAAGGTGAATGGCTCAACCCCCCCCCCACCCCAGGAATACCATCCAGTGGTCCTGTCTCGGTGCCCATTCCTCTTGGCCTCTGGAACCCCGGCTGAGTGGTTCCCTACCCCTGCTCTGTGCCCAGCTCTCTGTCAGCTGAGCCCAGCTGGCTGTGGCCTCCAGGGTCTGGCCTCCACCCCTTCCCAGAGCTCATGACAAGCAGTCCCTGGGTGACTCCACCCACTCAGTCACTTGGCTGCTACTAGATGCTGGTTAAGTCCAAACCTCTACCTCCAGCCAGACCCTCTCTGCCCCCACACCCGCCAGCCTTGTGACATCTCTACTCAGATGTCCCCCAACTCCTCAGACAAGTCCCAAACAGACTTTCCGTCTGTCCACACCTGTTCCTTGCCTAGGTTCTCTGCCCCTGCCCACCGCAAAGATCAGAGGTGCTCAATGCACATCTCATGAATAAAGGAAAAAATTATGTAAATCCTACAAAGAGACAAAAAAAAAAAAAAAAAACCCAAAACACCCAAACTTCCCTGTGAGGCAGAGAGGAAGTCTTACCCCATTTTACAGATGAGAGTCCTGAGTTTTGGCGAAGTTAAGGGACTGGCCCAGAAGCTGCAGCCAAGGAGGGTGGGGTGGGGGTGGGGGTGGGCACAGACAGGTAAGGCTGTGTTAGACCCAGAGCAGGGGGCTGCAGGCAGCAGCAGCCAGGCCAGGGCAGGCCCTTCAGGATCAGCTCTTGCCGGCCCCGAGTGAGGGGGTTAGTTACAAAGAAAAGGAAAAGGCGTTCCTGATACGCGTCCTGTTTCCTCTCCTCCTCTGGGCTTCTCAGGCCTTGGAGGGCGGATGTCTCTGGGCTGGCAACACTCAGACTGTGCACAGTCAGAGGGTGAGGGTCTCCCTGGGACCCTTCCCCCCCACACCAAGCAGTCAGGCCTGCATGAAGACAGGGGCTCTCTGGAGTGACCTCTCAAGTGTCCCTTCCCAGCCTGGAAGAGCCTCAACCCTCTATCTCCAGTGGAGTCTCATCATAGCCAGGCACCTCCTGTCCCTAAGACTGTCCCATAAAGGCACCTCCACTGGGAAGCCTTCCATGTCACCCTCACTTGCTATGGAGTCCTTCTATAATCCCCCTTCTCCCCTTCCTCCCTGCCCCACGGCAGTTGAGCCCATTACTCTGCCCAGCTTTCTGTGGCTGGTGCCTGTAGATCTGGGCTCCCCATAAATCAGGCAGAGGGTGGGAAGCAGGGAGGAGAGAGACAAAGGCAGAGGCCATAAAATGGGGCTTCTTGAGTGAAAGGACAAGATGAGCCTATCCCATCAGACAGAGGCCTTCCTGAGGGCAGAGGGCAGATCTCCTCTATCAGATAAAGATTTCCCTTAGGGAAATGGCTATGACTTTCCATCACAGGAGTTCCTGGAGGACAAAGATCATGCCTCTTTCCTTAAACATGGAGCTGCCAGAGGATAAGAGGGCTAGTTCCCTCCATTTTAAATATGGAGCCCCAAGAAATAGAAGCCACATTCCCCCCATCCGACAGGAGTCTCTTTCCAGGGGGATGGGGCCATGCCTCCTCCATTAGACTAGGAGCTCTTAGAGGGCACACTCCCACCTGCTGCCCCCACAACAGCCCTCAGAACAGACTTTAGCTCAGTCTAAGACACAGAGAAGGGCTTCCCTCTGGGGCAGAACTGGGGGGAGTCTTGCCCAATCCTCCCTTGCACAGGGTCCCATGCCAAGTTCCCATTCATGCCCTCAACTGAACCAAAGCTGCCTTGCCATACTTAAGATGGCCACGTGTCTGGGCAGAGGCCACTGGCCGTCTGTCCCAACCCAGGAATGTAGACTTCTCAAGAAATTTCGAAGGGGGCAACTAGGAGAGCCCTGAGAAGAGGACGCCCGGACAGGCCAGCCCTGGCCTGGATGTGACCAGACATGTGGGCTGGATGGGTCTCTGCTCCTGGCTCTGCCACCAGCTGGGCAAACCTCTTCCCCCTGTGGCCACTATCACCCCTCCCACCCCCAATCTCCAAACTGTACCATCACCTACTGCTGGCTGAAGTGGCAGGAGGCAGAGGAGAGGAAGGACAGCAGGGCCCTTCCCAGGTCCCGCCCAGAGGACATCACTGGCCGCCCCGAGTGCTGGGTGCCGTCCCTGAGCCTGGTCCAAGCCGCCTTCACAATCTTTTTCCCTACATGTGCCAGCTCCAGGGAGCTGCTATTAGTTAGCATTGATCCACAAAGTGCTTTGATGACACTGTCTATGGGCTTAGCCTCACACCCAGGGCCCTCGGGGCTAGGAGCAAGGGGTGGAAATGGAGCTGGGGACCCAGGCCACTGAGCAGAGTGACAGAACACTGGAGCCCCAAGACCAAGGCCCAAACAAGCCCAGGGCCAGCACTCAGTAAATGTTAGCTGAATACATGTTCACTGAAAAGCTACCTTAATCTGGTAACTTAATCTGGGTATATTTTCTTATTAAGAACTATTATTGTTGTTATAAGTGATGTTTATCATGTTTAATACAAACCCAGCACTTTTCTAAACACTGTATCAACTCATTTAATCCTCACAAGAACCCTGTAAGGTAGATACTCTTCCTCTTCACACTCTACATAGGAAGAAACTTAGACACAGAAAGGGTAGTAAGTAACTTGCCCAAAGTCACAGAGCAGAAAAGAAATGGAAGCAGCTCAAACCATCTGCTTGATAAATTAAGAAGTAAAAATATAATAACAATGCCTCTGAAGTTTTTTAAATGTTTGTGTATTTATTTATTTATT
Organism: Neofelis nebulosa; assembly: GCF_028018385.1. NCBI lineage: Eukaryota > Metazoa > Chordata > Mammalia > Carnivora > Felidae > Neofelis > Neofelis nebulosa. Next base: position 56,857,989 of record NC_080791.1, on the reverse strand, counting down.
TATTTATTTATTTATTTATTTATTTATTTTTGAGAGAGAGAGAGAGAGAGAGGGCAGGGGAGGGGCAGAGAAAGAAGGACAGAGGATCTGAGCCTGATGCGGGCCTCAAACTCATGAATCGTGAGATCGTGACCCGAGCCAAAGTCAGCCACTCAGCCAACTGAGCCACCAAGGCGCCCCAATGCTTCTGAATTTTAAAAGAATTCGATCGTTTTGAAAGATACAATTTATCCTGTGTTCCAAACCAAATACATTCATTATCAGACTTATCGTGCTATGGTCAGGAGGTAAGTCGTTCTCTCAAAGAGTAGTATGACAAAGGTAAAACATGTGCTTCTCGGTTATCTCAAAATCATAGTTCTTTAGAAACTTCGAGTAGTTTTATTAAAACTTAGAAAACAAGAAAAACTGACAATGGCAATGGTTTTAAGATTTATCATTTATGTGTTAGGTGCTAGGGACTTCGCATATTTATCCTGCTTAATCTTGAGGCCAACTCAAGGAAGAAAAGGCATTTTTCTCCCCTGAGGGTGCCTATCTCCTACACCTCCTTGGTGGGCCTGGTCCATCAGATGTCTGCCCTGCCCAGGTTGGGAGCTGTTCCAGGGCGGGGCTGTGTTTGGCCCAGAGAAGGGGCCTCGCAACGGAGTTTAGGGCTTGGGGTCAGGCGACTGTTGCTTCATCAGCCTGCAATTCAGCTGTCTGGAGTGTTAAATGAGGCCCTGGCACCAAGAGCTCTGTACAAGGGGTGTAAACACTAACCACCACCACCACCACCACAATAATCAGACTCACTGGGTGGTCTTGGGCAGGTTTCAGCCCATCTTGGCCTCAGCTGGCTCACCAGCTCTCAATGGGGGTCACGTTACCTTGATGGGCCCGGGGAGCTGAGAGGAGATAATGGGTATGAGGAGCTCCTTGGAGGTCAGAGACAAAGGCATGTTAGGAGAACAAGGCTGAAATATCAAGCATTTTTAAGAAATGAATTTCCATTATTTCCAAGAACACAGAGGCCTACGGATAAGGTGGGCACGGCAAGGCCAGCCAAGAGCAGCTGTCCTCCGCGAGGCAGAAGCAGGAAGGAGCACTGGGGGTGTCTCTGAACTTCTCCCCAAACCACACCCTGGGGCTTGGTAATCCACACCCTCACACCCACCCCAAATTCTCCACCCACTCCTCATGCTGATTCCCCTCCGTTGTCTGGGGAATTTTGAGAAGCCTGCCAGGAGGAACACTGCTGGCCCGTTCTTTAGCCACTGATCTGTCTGCACTGACAACTTCCCAACCACCTCCACCCGCCCAACCTAGATGCTTGTACATCTGACGGAAAGGGTCATGGGGGCCTGCTCAATTCTAAGGACTGGACTGACACATGGAGACCTTGCCCAGGTCAGATCCCAGGAGGCCAGCTCCCTTAGTGCCTCTGCTAGCCTGCCTCTGTTCTACCACAACTCCAGGGACCTTGACAAGCAGAGGGGTCTGTAGTGAATGTATTGCCCACATATGGTAGGGGAGACAGACATTATATTATACTTAAAGGGTCTATCCACCAAGAAGGCTTAACAATTGTAAACATTCATGCGCCACATGTGGGAGCACCCAAATATATAAATCAATTAATCACAAACATAAAGAAACTCAATGATAGTAACACCATAATAGTAGGAGACTTCAACAGCCCACTCACAGCAATGGACAGATCATCTAATCAAAAAACCAACAAGGAAACAATGGCTTTGAATGACACACTGGACCAGATGAACTTAACAGATATATTCAGAACATTTCATCCTAAAGCAGCAGAATATACATTCTTCTCCAGTGCACATGGAACGTTTTCCAGAGTAGATCATATACTGGGACACAAATCAGCCCTAAGTAAGTACAAAAAGATCGAGATCATACCGTGCATATTTTCAGACCACAACGCTACGAAACTTGAAATCAACCACAGGAAAAAATTTGGAAAGGTAACAAATACTTGGAGACTGAAGAACATCCTACTAAAGAATGAATGGGCTAACCAAGCAGTAAAAGAGGAAATTAAAAAGTATATGGAAGTCAATGAAAATGATAATACCACAACCCAAAACCTCTGAGACACAGCAAAGGTGGTCATAAGACGAAAGTATATAGCAATCCAGGCCTTCCTAAAGAAGGAAGAAAGATCTCGGATACACAAGCTAACCTTACGCCTTAAGGAGCTGGAAAAAGAACAGCAAATAAAACCCAAAACCAGAAGAAGATAGGAAATAATAGGGATGAGAGCAGAAATTAATGCTATCGAAACCGAAAAAACAGTAGAACAGATCAATGAAACCAGAATCTGGTTCTTTGAAAGAATTAACAAAACTGATAATCCCGTAGCCAGTTCGATCAAAAAGAAAAAGGAAAGGACCCAAATAAATAAAATCAAGAATGAAAGAGGAGAGATCACAACCAACACAGAAATATAAACAATAGTAAGAGAATGTTATGAGCAATCATATGCCAATAAAATGGGCAATCTGGAAGAAATGGACAAATTCCTAGAAACATATACATGACCAAAACTGAAACAGGTAAAGGAGACAGATGCACAAACCAAAAACTATCTGCAAAAGGCACTATGAGGGAGCGTTATAAAGAAGGTGACCGTAACTCCAGAGAGGGAGTGGCTTGAAAGTTACAGAGAACAGGCGACATCTGAGGTGGGACCGGAAGGATGATTCAGAGTTTGCCAGGTCATCAAGGTGCAGAAGAGAGGACATTAAAGTGATGTGCAAATGCATGGAATGACGCAAACCTAAATAGCAGAGTGTACATTTCAAAATCATTTCAAAATCACCATCCCAATTGATACTCTCAAATACCACAATGGGGTTACCTGCCCTGCCACACACACACACACACACACACACACACACACGCATGCGCGCAAGTAAGAAAAGTAAGGGCCAGTGAAGACAAATGATGAGCCCAAGGGGAAACAGTGACTGATTTCTCGGGAGAGGGTAGGAGTAAGGGAGGGACACTGGCTGAGATGGCTCTCTTGTCTTGAAGGGGGCGGTATTCTCATAGGTCAGTGATCCCTCATTTCCTGCCCCTGCTAGTCTGTGATGCCCTCCTCCCATCCCCGACATACATGCATCCTCCTCCGGGCCCCAGGGCCTTTCAGAAGGGTGGCCAGCAGAGGGACAGAGCAGCCTTCCAAGGAGACCAAGAAAGATCTGAACTTTCATGAGGCCCAGCTTGGAGGCCGTGCCCTACCCTCCCCCACTCCCCCCAGGGCACTGATAACCCCGACCTCTCCCACTGCAAATCTCCTCTCCTAGCCTGTCCTCTCCCCTTCTCTCGCAGCTGCAGCTGCCGCCAGCCTCTCCCTCTCCTCCCTCCACCCCTCACCATCCCCAGGGAGCAGTGAGCTCAGCCTTTCCCATCAGCCATCCCTGGGAATGATGGGAAATGCGAGGCAGGCCAGGAACCAGCAGAGGCCTGCCCCAGAGAGGGAGGAGGAGAACACGGGCTTTTCTGAGGGCCACTGGGGGCGTCTTGGGGGCAGGGCTCCATTCCGCTGCTTGCAATGAAGCCCAGGCTGCCGTAAGAGCACAGTCTGCCTGTCCTTACCACTGGCTCTAAATAAGGTGGGATCCAACTGCTGGAGCTGGGATGGGCCTCTTTTTCTGGATGGGAAGACAGAGGTCCAGAGAGAGGAGGGAAAGGAAGTATGTCTGGGAGCTGACTGCCACATCCCAGGCACTGTTGGAGCCTTTCACGTCCTTTGTCTCATTGGATCCTTACCACTACCCTGCAAGGTATGTGTGGCACGCTGAAGAATGCCCCCCTAAGATGCCCACATCCCCCAATCCCTGGAACCGTGAATATGCTACCCTACATGGGAAAAGGGACTTGGCAGATGAGATTTAGTTAAGGTTCTGGGGATAGGGAGCTTCCCCTGCATTACCTGGGTAGACCCAGGGCCATCACAAAGGTCCTTATAAGAGGGAGGCAGGAGGGTCAGAGACAGAAAAGGCAAGGACGTGCTGATAGAGGCATCAGGAGAGAAATTAGAAGATCCTATGCTGCTGGCTTTAAGATGGAGAGTGGAACCAGGAGCTAAAGAACGTAGGCAGCTTCTAGAAGCTAGAAAAGGCAATGGGATGGATTCTCTCCTAGAGTCCTCAGAAGGAACACAGCCCTCCAACTTACTTTAGGACTTTGGGCCTCCAGAACCGTCAGAGAATAAATCTGGGCTGTTTCAGGCCGCTAAATTTGTGGTGATTTGTTACAGGAGCAATAGGAGACTAATAAAGGAAGTATTCCCATTCCTGTTTTGCAGATGAGGAAACAGCCTCAGGGAAAGCACGTGACTTCCTCAGGTCCTACACGCTCCCCTCCACACCACACTGGGCTTACTGGGAATCTCCACGGGCTGTCAAGGCTGGGAGCCCCTGAGCCAGAGCTTCAAGGCGGGAGGAGGGGGGAGTGTGAGGAGGAGGTAGGGGTCTGCCACTGCAGGGCCAAGGTTGAGGACAGGAGTAGGGATGGGATCTGGGGAAAGTTAAAGCTCTGCCTGCAAGGACTTGTATTGTGGATTGTGGCTAGGGCCTTCTGGAGCCAGTGACTGCGTCCTACCCTGCCCCAACTTGACACAGGGAGGCACGGGACATGGACAAGGGGCGCTGGGCATGTAGCTGGGCTCAGCGGGCCAAGAATTTGCAGGATTTATCAAAATTAGGTGAAATTTCCCCATTATCTCTCTTTGCTCCTGATAAAATCCTTCCTGAGAGGAAGGCTCCTCATCCTTCTTCCCACATGACCGGTGAGCAGGATGAGGCCCTGGGGGTCAGTAGCTGGCCCAAGTTTTCACAGCCGGGAAGAAGTGGAATCTGGGTGTTCATGATGATCAACATAAGGAAAACATGACTAATAGCTATTGAGCTGTGTGCACCTGCTGTCCCTGGCATTTTCTCAGTCATTCTTGAGGCAGACCTGGTCAAGTCCCTCCTCTGCCTCAAACCCCTTCACTGCTCCCCACAAGCTCTGGGCCCACCCACCCCTCTGATCTCCCCTCCCACTACACTCCCCTGCCCCCCATACGCTCTAGCCCCACTGACCTTGGTTGTTTCCCTGGAAACATCAAACTCTTTGCAACTATGGACTCTCCCATGGGGCTCCCACCTCGCCAGCTCCAAGCCACACGGCACTCACGGCACTCACGGTGGAGAAACCATAGGTCTTGGCCACACCCGTTCCTTCTTGTGGCTAAGGGGGAGGGAAAAGGGCCAGAGGTCAGCCCTAGGTGGCAGGAGGCCTGGCAGGCTGGAACTGAGAGGGCCTGAGTGAATCGATCATTTCCTACACAGTAAAGGAAGAGCAGCCTGGACGTGGGACAGGGTGTGGTAGGGTAACTTCTCAGGGGGATGGGCCCTCCCAGAAATGCAGATCCTAGGGTACTGGGGCTGAGGAGGCCTCCGAGAACATTGGATTCCAGTCCTCAGTGCCTGTGTGGTGGCACCGAGGCCCAGAGAAGGACGTGACTCACCCCTGGCCCCAAGCATGTCACCAGGAAGGTCAGTTTGGGGCAGTGTTTTGGGCTCTGCCACTCACTAGCTGGGTGACCTTGGGCAAAGAGAAAACCGTTCTGATCCTCACTGATAAAGTGGAAATAATAACAGTGCTTTTCTTGGTGAATGCCTGGAGAGGACCGGGTGCAGGGAAGCCTTCGGTAAGTGAGAGCCGCTGTCACCACTGAGAGAGCACGGCCTGAACTCAAGGCACTGGATGGGGGAGCTCATCCCTCTGTGTGATATAGCGGGTTTAATTTCACCCCCACGCTGGGCCCTGAGGCCGGGGTGGGAGGGACACCCAGAAAGATGGACACTCGGCTGTCTGCAAAGCCACTGCTTCTGGGCCCCCACAGCTGGTGAGTCCTTAATCTCAGCGGTCTTCTCTAGTAAAGAAATTACCAGTCTGATTTTCCTTCCAGTTAAAGAAAGGACTCCTCTAAGGGATCAAGCCTGGGCTAGAGGGGTTCCTGATCAAAACCTGAGCTCTCCACTTCCACACTGACGGAGGCAAGAGGAGCCACTGGGCGCTGAGCACTCTTCCTGCAGGCGACACTGTGCTGGGCTTCTGTGCAATGACTTCTACCTCTGCACAGCCACCTGAGGGGACCAGGAGACCCATCCTGCTGAAGGGGAAGCTGAGGTCTGTAGAGAGTAAGTGACCTGCCTGCCACACCAGCTGGCAAGGCCACATTCTTACAGCTCCAGAAGGTCTCTGGGCAAGGGCTGTTCCTATTCTAAAGCCTTGGTTCTAGAGGAGGAGCCCAGAGCTGCCATGAGGCCCTGAGGCAGCCTCCTAATTGCCTGCAGCCCCAGCAGCCCATCTCCTCCCTCCAGGCCCTCTCACCTCCCCTCAGCTCCCCAGAGATCCGTTATTAATAACTATGAAAAAAACACATGGTAACGCCGTTGCCTCCGTCTGGACAAGGCTGTCCACCCCCACACCAAGTTCACATCCACCTTATCTCAGATATTTACTCATTGGGCACTTCCTCAGAAAGTCTTTGGTGACCCCTGACGAGGTCAGACCCCCTCGTAGGCACTCTCAGGGTATCCCTCACAGTGGGCACTCTGGCTGTCCCCCTGCTACAGACCATTAGCCCCATGAAGCCAAGGATAGTGTCTGTTTGCTGCCATGGTTTCCCCAGAGGTATGCCCAGTACTGGCACGCAGCCTCAGGAAGCCTCTCTCCACTTGCCTGGGCCAGGCACTGTGCCAACTGCTGATCCCAAGCTGCACATTTAATCCCCACGATTACTCTAGGAGGTGGGGGTTATCATCCTCCTGGACAGATAAGCACATGAGACCAGGACAGACAGTGACTTCCCCGAGGATACCCAGTTAACCTGGCACATGGCTGGGACCAGCACCTAGCACCGGCTATATGATCTGTGGGCCCAGTGCAGGATGCGGGGCCCCTAAGAGCATTTAACCAATCGAGAGGTCCTCCTGAGCTTGGGGCCCTAGGTGACCGCACAGGTCGCCCACCCCTGAAGCCAGCCCCCTTGGGCACCCATGTGTTCTGACTCCCGGCCCAAACCCAGGCTCCTCTGAGAGGCCCTTGGGCATCAGTGCCCTATGGCAGTGGTTCTCACACTGAGCATAGGTCAGAATCACATGGGAGGAGGGGCGCCTGAGTGGCTCAGTCAGTTAAGCATCCGAGTTTTGATTTCAGCTCAGGTCATGATCTCAGGAACTGTGGATTGAGCCACGCATCAGGCTCTGCACTGATAATGCAGAGCCTACTTGGGATTCCCTCTCTCTCTCTCTCTCTCTCTGCCCCTCCCAGCTTGCTTGCATGCTCTCTTTCTCTCAAAATAAATAAATAAATAAACATTAAAAAAGAAAAAAAAAAAGAATCGCATGGGAGGCCTGTTACAACCCAGCTTGCTGGGCCCCACCTTCAGTCTTCCCATTTAGTAGGGGTGAGGTGGACCTGGGAATATGCATTTCCAACGGCTGCATTTCTAAGGTGAGGTTGATACAATGGCCCTAAGACACTGAGAACCACTTCCCAGAGGAATGTATGTTTAGCAGGGGCATTCTGAATCCAGGGTTTTGTGGAAGGAGAGATTTATGGGCAGGCTATCAGGGCTGAGGATGCCTCACATCTGTCCCACCGTACCCAGGCCTCAAGTGGAAAGGACCAGCCCTACTAAGAAGGAGTGGGGGGAGGGGGCGGCGGTGCCGTGGAGAGGAAGGGGAGAGGCAGGGAGAAGCGGGGAGGAAAAACGAAAACTTTGCACAAATTATCTTAATTTTTTGTAACAATCTTGAGAGGCAGCTTCTGTTATCTTTATTGTAGAAGAAACCCCTGCATACACAAGTCAATGATTTGCCCAGAGTCACAGTCAGGAAATTACGGAGACCACAACTGAACCTGGTTCAAACTTATGTGTTGCCACAAGCCTGTTTCAACCAGCTGGCCCTGTCAAGTTCTAATCCCATGACCTGCTCGGCCCGGGGAAGCAGAGCCAATAGCCTTGGGTTCACTCAGTCCCAAGCCCTGGGAAAGCCTGGCAAGCCTCCAGGGCCCTGCCCCTCCACCACCTGCCTGCCCCCACAAACCCCAGCCTGCAGCACAAAGACCTGGGACCCAGCTGAGGGGGCTAAGGTGCTGACACCATTCCAGCAGGCCAGGACACCCATCCTGAGATCAGAGGTTCCTCCCAATCCAGGCCCTTCTCTCCAGCCTCCCTTCTTTCCACTCACTCGCACACGCTCTAAGCCCCAGATCACACGCCATCTGTTCCTTCTGCCTGGAATGCCCTTCCCACCCTGCTATCTGTCCAACTCTTACCCATCCCTAAACACCCCACATCACCTCTACTAGGAAGTGCCCCCTCAGCACCTTGACCATCCTCACCCCTCTATCACGCCACTGTCAGCTTCCCTGGCTGTACCTCCAAAGATCATTCTACAAATACTTATTATCTGCCCTGCTCCAGACACAGTGCAAGGTGCTGAGGATACAAAGCTCAAGCTGAGCTCCGTCAGGCTTGGGTGTGGGTCTGCTTCCCCCTGTGAACCTCTGCCAGGAGAGGCAGACAGAGAAGGAGTAGGTGAGGGTCGGTCGTCAAGGAGTGATGGGACCACAGCTGGGTATATGAAAAGATGGCTGGGGGCCTGGAAGGTAGTACAAATTCTATGTTCCAGGCACTGTGAGGCTGTAGGAAGCAGCTCCCCAATGTCCCACGCCTGGAGTGCAGATCCTTGACAAAGAGCACAAAACTACTACCGAATGAACACAAGGCAAGTTATGTGATGGGCAGGTTATGGGCTCCCCAGGAAACCAAGGCCCAGAGACAGAAAGGGATGAGCCCAGAGTACCACTCAGAGCAGGAGGCAGCCCTAGAATGGGCCTGCAACCTGCTGTCCCAGGAGATGTGGGTTTTAAACAGCAGAGGAAGGAGAAGGCAACGTGCCTTACCCTGAAAAACGTGCCCCGTGGACCCTTCCTCCGGAGACATAAGGCAGTAAGGGAAAGCCACAGCCCACGGAAGCCCTAGGCGGGAGAGGATGGCCACTGAGGAGCAGAGAGGCTGGAGTGTGGCCAGGCTGGTGGAGGAAACATCTTGAGAGGCAAGAGGGAGGAAGGGAGGAGGAATCAGAAAGGAGGAAAGAGCCAGACACGCAAACACCTCCGCCTCCTCTTTCCAACCAAAACAGAATCCCCAGCAGACAGACCTGTGAGGAAGGAGACAAGGAAAGAAGCTGGGGCCTCAGAGGGGCGGGTGGCTGGGAAGGTACCCAGGACAGGAGCCTCTGGAAGCTTCAGGGACTAGGTAGCCCTGCTAAGGATTGGGTGGGGGGTGGTTAGTGGGGAGGCCCCATCAATCAGCAGGTACCTGTGGGTACAGAGCTGGGGCTCGGGGAGGAAGGTGATGTGGACTCCACCTGGTCGCTCCTACTGCTCCTCCAAGACCCACTCAGGTACCAGCTTTTCTCAAAGCACCTGAAGCAACCACTGGGCTGGGCTGGGCTGGGCTCCAGCACAGGATTAGCACAGACTCAGAAAATACTGTGCAGCAAAACTGATCTGATGATGGTGGAGTCAAGGCCTAGCCCTTAGAAAGCCTACAGTCTGGTAGGAAAGCCAAGGCATTCAAAGGTTGGAGCGTGGGCACCGAGGTGACTCTGAACTCCTAGACAACCAGGACTGGCAGGCATTTCAGAACCATCCACAAAGCTTTAATGGGGGCCTTGTCCTCTAGAAGGACACGCTGCTGGGATAAGGAGTCAGGAGGAGCTGGGGGGATTGAAGAAGAAGGAGGCATCATCTTTGTCCCCCACCCCCACTCCACACACATACACACACACACGCACACACACACAGAGTGCTGAAGGCTGAGGGGCTTCCAGAGACCAGGATTCTGGTCCTGGCTCTGGGACTTAGACAAACTCCTTGACTTCTCTGGGTCTCTCCATTCCCTCACCTCCATAATGGAAACTCTCCTATCCCCTTGCCTCTCAGGAGACACATCAGGTCAAGGACAGGCTTCCATACAAGTAAGAACGAAGGCCTCGGGCATGACTTCAGCACATATTAGAGTCCCACCCCATCCCTGCCCTGGCTGCCACCTGCTTTCCTCAGGCCTCCATTTGGGTGCAGCGAGCCTGGGAGACAGAGGTTGTGGTCACGAGAGTAGGCAGCCAGGCCTGGTATCCAAATGGGAGAGTGGCCCCAAAGCAAATCCACTTCCTGTCCAGGAGCCTTCTCTCTCCTTCCTCTCTCCCTAGCGGAGGAAAACAACCCTTCCCACACAAACACGTCCTCACCACTGTTTGAGAAGCTTTATTGAAACTTCTGTCTGGGCTTTCCCTCACCTGGCTGGCTTTAAGCTGCTAGAATTGAGGGGTCCTTCTTTCATCTATTTTTTTATAGGGAACCAGTCTGGCTTGGTTGAACCTTCCACTCGCTAGAGGACAACAGTCCAAGAGTCAAGTGACTTCCCCTTCCTCAGCCTGTGTCTTCTTCTAAAAAGAGGGGATGACGATAGGGCCTACCCCATAATGTTATTCTGAGGATTAACTAAATGCAGTGCCTAGCACTTAGTAATACTTATTAATTCTTACTATCATTAATAATATTCCATGGGGCACCTAGGTGGCTTAGTGGGTTAAGCGTCCAACTTCAGCTCGGGTCACGATCTCACAGTTGGTGGGTTCGAACCCCGTGTCGGGCTCTGTGCTGACAGCTCAGAACCTGGAACCTACTTCAGATTCTGTGTCTCCCTCTCTCTGCCCCTCCCCCGCTCATCCTCTCCTCTCTCTCTCTCTCAAAATAATAAACATTAATTTTTTTAATTAAAAAAAATAATATTCCACAAATATTTATTGAGTGCCTTTTCTGTGTCAGACGCTGTTGGCCGCCAGGGACAAATGGGCAGATATGTGTAATGGATCCTGTCTATACAAAGTTTCCCCTCTAGCAAGGAAGACAGCAGGGTTCCACACTGCACAGCACCAGGGGTTTCCATGGCACGGACCCCAATGCCAACAGCATCCCCTGCAAGACAGATATCAAAGAAATCAATAGTACACAGTGACTCTAACAACAGGTGCTCTCAAATACAGTGCTCCGAGAACACAGGACAAGTGACTGACCAGCCTGAGAAGTGGAGAAGGCTTCCCCAAGAAGTGACATCTGAGCTAGGAGCTGAAGAAGAAGCGGTAATAACTCTGACAGGGGCAAGGTGTGAGCATGTTATACTGAGGCAAAATAAACAAAAGCTGCTGTGGGGAGGCTCTGAGGAAGGAGCAGGATTCATTCAAGGTCCTGAGGGGTATGGGCAGGCGAGGCCAGCAAGGGCAGGGCAGCAGGGCCCGGTCACCAGGTGGACTCGGTCAGCAGTTGGGATTTTATTGTCACCACGATAAGACATTGGCAGGGTTTCAGCAAGGGATGGACACAATGTAGTTACACTTTAATATGCTCACTTTGGCCACAGGGTGGTGAATGGAAGGACAGAGAGGCGAGAGTAGACACAGGGAGACCAGTTAGGTGGCAGGATCAATAATAAGCCTGCTCTTGAGTTCAAATCCCAGATCTGCCATTTATGAGCTGGAAGGGAGATCACAAGAACGCCTGCCTCCTTCAGTTGCTGCGGGGATTAAATGAGCAACTTCGCGCATGTGAAGAACTTGGAACTTGGAACGACCCCTGGCCCATAGAGTGCGGTGTGTGTTCAGCTGGGATCATTCATCCAGGGGAGAAATGAAGGTGGCCCACATTAGAGAGGTAGCAGTGAGAGAGAGGGAGACATGGCCAGACTCCAGGGATAATATCAATAAGGTCTCCTTGCAAGCACCCAGCTACTCCAGCCCCTGTGCCAGCCGCAACGGCATGAGACACCCTGAGCCAGAAATGCCCAGCTGAGCCCTTCCCACATCCTGACCGACAGCAACGGGGAGAGATAAAAAAACAAATGTTGTCATTTCCAGGTACTAAGTTATTGGGCGACTGTTTATGCAGCAGAAGACAAATGCAACAACTCATTGAAATTTACCTGGCAGGAACTTCCCCTCCCCCAAGAAGCTGCACCTTAGCCAAAAGAAAGGTGCTCAGAGTATAGCAGGCAGCTGCCGAGCCTGGGACGTTTGCAACTTCCAGGATTCTGCCTTCGGAGAGCCATCGGAGAGCTTCAAAGCTAATCATCTCAGCATTATTTACAATAGCAAAAAAAAAAAAACAAAAAACTAGAAGTCACATCAATGCCAAATAAGGAGAAGATTCAATAAACTGTGGAGCATTTGCAATGAGGAACTCTATGTGTCATTAATAAATACGGATTTATTAATGGTGGGTTAATGGCATGGGAAATGCTGGAAGCAAAAAAAAAAAACCCAGTAATCCAAATGTCACATACAGTTTAAGCACAACTGGGTTTGAATACACAGGCACAGGCACATGCACACGTACACGTACACATACAAGCAAAGAGGGAAGACACACAAAAAAAATTTTTTGATGACCTTCCAAAGTGATGAGATTATGGGTGATTGCTATCTTCTCCTTGTCCAAGTGGGAAGGTTTTGTGTTTTTAAAAATAATCACTGAAAGATAAGTATTAGTTCTTTTTAAATGCTGCATCAGAACTCTGGTCACTCTGTCTCTAAGAGGACACAACACTAGAAGGTTAGCCTGGTGAAGGGAAGGGTTCCTGCCTGCTTTGTTGCTTTGTTCACGGCTGGTGGCCCAGTGCTAGAATGGTGCCTGGTACGTTGCAGGTGCTTGGCAAGTCTTTGCTGAACGAGCAAATGAATGCATGGCCCTTATCAGACTGCACTGTATCCTTCTGAGTGCCCAAGGGCCTCCCTCGCCAGCCCTCAGGCAGGGACTTGGTCTGGTCTTACTCTCCCTGGGGTTCAGCACAGGGCCTGGCACTGAGCAAAGGCCCATGGATGAATGAAAGGCTGAATAAATGAGTATTCTACCAAAAGAACCTTCCCTGATCACGGCATGCCAAGCCCTCGAGGGCCAGAGTCTATGTGAAGGAGTGTGGTGAGCGTGCCTGGGAGAGAAAAGGGGGGATATGAATACACTGGGGCCCTCTGAGAACCCAGAGAACTCTGCCTGGCCTGACTCTGGCTCTACCTTCTTCCCGAGGCCCTCCAGTTCATCCGCGACTGCCTGTTTTGTCCATCCTCCCACCCCCAGGGAGGAGTTCCAGAAGGCCTGACTCAAGCTACTTACGATGTAGTTTTGTTTTTACAAGAAGAGAGAAGCGCCTTCCTGGAATGACATTCCTGCTCGGCTGCCCTGGGGCAACCTCTGGGACAAGAATCTGGCAGGGAAGCCAGCAGGTGAAGGCAGAGCTCTGGGGGATGGGAGGGCAGGTGGTCAGAGGTGGCTGGGGGATGCAGATGTTGGAGAGGGCAGTGCTGGGTGGGAGGCCCCAGAGCTGAGCGAGACTTTGCTGGGGGTGAATGGAAGTGACCATGACCAGGTGACTCCGTATGTATTGAGTGTCACAGTGAAGGGATGGGGCACGTGCCTGTGCCCGAGCGACAGACTGAGGATGGCCCTGGGAGGGGTGCCAATGTGGAGGGCTTGCCAGAGCGGGGTGCGGTGGGGGGGTGGGCAGTGGCTGGAATTGGATTGTTTCAGTCCATGAGACTCAGAGCCTGAATGACTGCTGGCGGGGCCAGGGAGGCTGACAGGGGCTGGTCAGGCCCAAAAGGAAGCAGAAGCTTGAAGGCTGGGGCTCAGGAGGGACCCCGACTCCCACTGCAACGCCCTACTTTGGTTGTCCAGAGTGCCAGCCCAAAAAAGACCGTCCGCTTTTTATAAATAAAATTGCGACAGATGTGACATCTCAGACCCATCCGAAACACAGGCTCAGAGGTCTGGAGGTTAGAAAACACTGAGAACCCCAGAGCGCAGCCCCCTGACTTCTTCCATGACAAGCAGGCAAACAATAGCCTTACTAAAGTTCCCGAGAGCCCAAGGCACCAGCCCCCAAGACCTGGGTGTTTTCAAAAGCCATGAAGGAGGTCTGCCAGGTCCTATAGGGGAAACAGTGCCCACTCAGGCAGCTCTGAAAAGCAGGAGGTGAGGTGATTTCATTAACAGCTGGAGCTGCAAGCAGCGTGGGAGGAGGCTTGATTCCTGCACCAAGACGAGACGGCACTCCAGAGAACAGGCCCTGGGTCCGGCTCACGGCCCCAGCCTCGGAGAACAGCCTAGGCCTGGTGCTCAGTAACGAGCACATAGATAAAAATGTGAATGGGCCATAATAACAGCAGCTAGCATTCACGCAGTACTTACTTTGTGCCAAGTGCTATTCTAAGCACTTTACAAATATTAACTCATTTAATGCTCCGGAAAATTTTACAATTTCCATAATAAAAGATGAAGATCCCCATAATACGAACTTCATTATTCCCATCTCACAGATGAGAAAATGAAACAAAGAGGGGTTAAACAACCTGCCCAAGGCCACATAGCTTTGCATCCTGTCAGTCTTATTCTAGAACCCTTGGTCCTAACCGGTCCGCCATACTGCTTCCCACTAGACACCTGCACCTGTCACGGCGTTCAATCCCACACCATCCTTTCTGCAGTAGTCTCGCCCCCCTGTCTCACCTCCAGCATCCCCTCCTAACCGATGCTGCCTTGTCTTCTTAGCAACTAAAAAAATATAATTCATTGAGGTGAAATTCACATAACATAAAATGTACCATGCCAAAGTGAACAATTAGCGGCATTTAGTGCATTCACAGCATGCAAAACTTCCTCCTTTATTTCCAAAACATTTCCATCCCTCCACAGTAAAATGCTTCACCCATAAGTAGTTTCTTCTCCCCATCCTCCTCTCCCCCTTCCCCTGGCAACTACCGAGGTCGGCTTTCTGTGTCTACGGATGGATCTGTTCTGGACAGTTCATATAAATGGATTCATACACACGTGACCTTTGTGACTGGCTTCTTTCGCTTAGAACGATGTTTTCAGGGCTTGTCCATGCTGTAGCGTGTATCAGTATGTGATTCCTTTTTATGACTCAATACTATTCTATGGTTTGGACAGACCACAGGTGGTTTAGCCCTTCATCCACTGATGCATATTTGGACCATCTGTTTCCACTTTCTGCTGCCTTTTGACCCCACCATGACTCTGCGGGTGAGGACTATTGTTCCATCTCGCTTCTAGAAGCAACACTGATGTTCATACGTGGTAGAGCGGTGATTTGCATTGGAAGCCCCGGCCTGCCGAACTAGGTGTTCTTCCCTAGAGTTTCCTTGTCTCCCACCAGCCACTCACTCGCCCTGCAAGTCACACTTTTCCTGGGCATCAGTGCCAGGCACATGCCAGGCTCCGGGCCAGGTGCTGACCACCCAGAGTGGATGGTTCAGGCTAGGCCCCAGGGTCCACCAGGGCCTGAAGCTGTAGGGATGGGTTCCTGCCCAGCCCAGAGGTCCCAGGATCCAGGCACACCATGTCCAAAATGAGTATAGGGGCAGGAGGACCCTGCTCCTTCCTCCCTGGGTCTTAGCTTTCTACCCTGGAGAGAAGGAAGATGGCCCCTAGCAGAATGTTCTAGAGTGCTTCACAGCGAGACTGTCGAGCAGAACAGGAATTGCTGAGCTGGAAGGGCCTCCAGAAAACACAGGACTCACAGCATGGAGTGGGGAGGAGCTGTGGATCAGGACAGCCATGAGGGTCTGCCCTGCCAATCTGTCATTTCACCTCTCAGACATAAATGCACTAGAAAAAGTCCTTTGCCAGGAATGCCCACTATGCGTCCCTGCTGTAACTTTGAGCCAAACCTCGTCTGAGCCTTCTCTGCACAGAGGTGGGGGCTTGGAAATCTAGAATTCCAGATTCTAGGTTGGGAGGAGTGAGTTGACTTCAGACAGCCCTTCGTTTTGACAACTTCCCCTCAGGCCACCTCTCTGTGTAAGACGGTGTGGCTATGAACAGTAGACACCCAGAGAGGCCATCCCCTGCCTGGCCCTCCAAGAAACCGCCTCTGCCACACATTTGCCTGTTAATGGGACCATCCTGAGGGAGTCTCTGGCATTCAATGTGGAGACAATCTGGACTCAGCCCAGTGACTCATAGTCACCACTGCCTCCTTAGGCCCCCTTCACACAGGACAGGGGCCTGACAACTATGTAGTGAATGAACGAGTGCATGAATGAGTGAACACATGAACAAACAATCCCTTGGTGATTTCCCAACTTCTGGCCTCTCTTTTCCAGTCTGTTTTTCTACACAGCTGCCACGTGAACCTTCAGCTCCTGCCTCCCCTGTGAGCTGTGTGGCTTTAAACAGACTGCTTCATTTCGCTGAGCCTCGATTTCTCCATCTGCAAACAGGGAGTCGGCTTGTGGGTAATGAGGAGGATGAAAAGAGAAAGCATTCACCCAGCACCTCAAGGGCTAAGGAACAGTCCAGGAAAAGCAGTTGAAGGAAAGCTGTTTCTCTCTGGCACCCCACCCCATCCCACACCTCTGGGCCCTGATCCCCTGATCTCTCTGTGTTCTAAAGGCTGGAGGAAAGAGCCAAGCCCCTGAGCTGGCCCCTGGCTGGATGTAAATGTTTATGCCAAGCCCAGCCTCCCAGGGACAAGTT
This sequence comes from Neofelis nebulosa, assembly GCF_028018385.1. Classification (NCBI taxonomy): domain Eukaryota; kingdom Metazoa; phylum Chordata; class Mammalia; order Carnivora; family Felidae; genus Neofelis; species Neofelis nebulosa. The sequence goes on along the minus strand of NC_080791.1, from coordinate 56,841,366 downwards.
ATTTGCTCTGCCTGTAATTAATTGCAGTAGGCCCGGCTGGGTAATAAACTCTGCCGGGGAAACATAAACAGTTTGCACAGAGCTCCAAATCCTTTGTGAGGCCAGCAGAGAGGGTCTGCAGGAATGGAATATTCTCCCAGCCAGAAGAGGAAGACCCCTGGAGATCATTTGAAAAACAGCAGCTGCCATTATTGGGTGCTTACCTTGTCCTAGGCACGGTTGAGCCCCTGATTATTTGGTACCACTATTTTCTCCATTTTATTTATTTATTTTTTAGGTTTATTTATTTATTGCAAGAAAGAGAGGGAGAAGGGGAGGGGCAGAGAGAGGAGAGAAAGGATCCCAAGCGCAGAGCCTGACGTGGGGCTCGAACTCAGAACGGTGACATCATGACCTGAGCCGAAACCAAGAGTCAGACGCTCAACCGATTGTGCCACCCAGGCGCCCCTCCCCATTTTAAAGGGGAGGAAACTGAAGCTGAAAGAGGCAGGGTGACTTGTCCCAGCTAGAAAGTGGCTGGGCTGGAAGGGACACCAAGCCTGCTTTCAGAATAGTGGGGGGGGAAGGCAGCCATTCATTCAACAAAAATGTATGTGATTCCCCCGTGCCAGGTACTGGGACCAGAAGGAAAGAAAAGAAAGTCACTGTAACAGAGGGTGATAGCAAATTACAAGTGGCCATTCAAGCTCTGAGGGGAAGAGACCACCCAGTATGCCTCCAGCAGGAACACGTAGTAGGTGTGCAATAAGTGAGTTTCTGGCTGAAACTTCGCGCTCTTCTCCTTGAGCCAATGGAGCTTGTCGCCAAGCAGTTCAAGGAGTCTTGAAGACACTGTGTCAGGGCTGGGGGTGTAATGATGGGTGAATAAAACATGACCTTCTCTCCCAGGGAGCCCAATCCAACTGAGGGTATGCACACATGGGTAAAGGAACAGAATGCAAGACAGGTTGATGAGGGTCATGGGGCAAGACAGAGGGACAATCAGTATTTATTGAGCACGATACTATGTGCCAGGCACTGTGCTAAGCCCTACATTATCTCATTTAGGCCTTCCAACAATCCGGGCAGGGGGAGAGAATATTATCACACCCATTTTAAAGATGAGAAAACCGAGGTGCAGCAAGATTACACAAATGTCGCAAGCACACAGACATAAGCAGTAGTGGTAGTGTTTGAAACCTGGCCTTACACCAAAGCCTACGTTCTTTTCTCCCCACCCCCACTGCTCCTCCCTCTCTGAAGGGGGCACCGAAGTTGGGAGGGACGAGGCAACCACCAGTAAGCTCCCTTCACCTCTCCCCACCTCGGCGCAAGGGTGGAGGATGTGGGAAACAGCGCACCCTGCTGGCCGGGTTTCCTTCCTAAGCCAGAAAGGTCAGTTTGCCTGCCAGGGCAGCAGAGCTTTCCAACAAAACCAGTCAGGCTGGTTACCTCCCACCCAACACCCCTCCCTCCTCCCCCCACCCCCCCCCAGAAGCAGACTTTTATTCTGACCTCTCCCACAAAAAGGCCACTCAGTTTACAACTGTTCCTTCCCAGGGAACTGTATTTCACAGCTTATAAACACTTTCCAACGTCTTAGCTCATCTGACCACCACCACCCCACCCCAGCAGCTCGTGTCCCCAGCACCCAGCAAGAGGCACAGCAGGGTGCAGGTGAATTTGACAGGCAGTGGACTGGCTCCACCCCAATGACCCCCAACCCCACCCCCCAATGCCCCAACCCTCCCCACCGCACCCCTGCCCATCTCCATCCAGCTTCCACCACCATTTATTGAGCTCCCGCGTGACAAGCCTGGGGCTGTACCAGGATGTTTCATCTGGGGTACATTGTTTAAACCTTTCCATGCCTTTTCAGGTAGGTATTGTGTCCATGTTGCAGATGAGGAAGACTGAGGGCAGAAGGACCTTTCCAGGCTCTTCTTTACATAGCAAGTAGGATCCGCAGCTGGGCCTGTCCCAGAACCAGCTCCCCCCTGGGAGACTTTCAGGTCCTGCCTCAGCAGTGAGGACTCTAACTAATGACCAGGTCCACACGCGTGGGGTGAGGCTGCTCTGAGCACACATAGGGACGCGGCACCCACATCCTGGCACAAAGGACCACCTGGCCTGAGCAGGGGCAGATCCAGTCTTGGATGAGCTCATCTCATCCTTCTGTTAAAAAAGGAGAAGGAGAAGGAGAAGGAGAAGGAGAAGGAGAAGGAGAAGAGTACAAAAATGTCTTCCTTTGGCGCCTTTCACAAAGCGTCCAAGCACGTGGACAGCGCTAGGCCTTGGAACGGGCCCTGGAGCACAAAGGGCCCGAAGCTGAAGCTGCACCAGCCTCATGGTGAACCCGCCTCTGGGCTGGAGGAAGGGCCCAGAGGCGATCCGAACACCACCCGCCTTCACAAAGGCCCTGCCTCCAGCCCAGCAGACAGAGGAGGCTCCGGAGGACATTCCTTCTTCTTGTCACGCGTCCTGCTGCTACTAAAACCTCCCTGCAATTGGGCCACGTCTGTCTGTCTGTCTCCCTCTTGCCATGGTTTCAGAAGAAGCGGAGATCATCTGAGCACAGGGCCAACCCACAGAGTACGTACGCTCACACGGACAGCACCGCTGGCTTTCTTTGTGATCCTGGAGCACATCCCCAGGAGGATCTTCTATGCCCGGGTGGGCAGGGTCATCCCCCACCTGTGCCTGGAACCCCAGGCCAGCAGGAACAGCCTTGGCAAGAGCCCCATCCCCAAATATTCAAAGGATACAACACTGATTATCAAGTGTTCCCGCATCCCACATCCCATTTGGCCCCCACATCAGCCCTGGGAGGTATGCAGAGCCAGTTTTATTGTTCCCACTTACAAAAAGGGACAACAAATGGCACTCACTGGACCTATGCTGTGCTAGACGTGCCAAGGGGCCTTCCACAAGTCACAGCTCACAGACACCCTGGCAGGAAGGGCTGATCCCCAGGCAACAGGTGGGGAACTGAGGCCTAGCTCCGTCTCTGGGCCAGGACCTGAGAATGGGGCTGCAGTCCTGCTCTCCCATCCCCCAGACCAGACCTCTGCGCAGTCTCTTCGCAGTCTGGAGTGGCTAGCTCAGAAGGCAGACAGGCTGGAACACAGTGGGCTGAGTGAGGAACATGAGGCCTCCCGCTTCCAAAGCAGAGGAGCAGCTGGTGGCTTCTCACAGGCCTTTCTAGCAAAAGTGGATCGGCGATTGCCTTCCCCTCTCTGGCTGTGTCAGAGGAAGAGTGCATAGGCCCTGGAAGCCTGAAACCTGCTCGAAGGCAATAGCCTCACAGACTCAGGACCTGTGTCTTTTTTCATGCTGCCACGCAGCAGAGGGCGCCATGCCCACCTCCCACCTTGCACCTGCCAGGTCTTCTAGTCCCTTCACAGGACCACCTCTCACCTGACAAGCCAGCTGCCCAGTGCTTGCTCTTGGCTGCCCTAGTCCTACCTCGGTCCTTCCTTCATGATTCATTCACTCCTATATCCATTCTACAAACCCTCATGGAGAACGTAGTGTAGGGCGACCCACTGTCCCCATTCACCCAGGACCAAGGTGTTTCCCAAGATGTGGGACTGAGACAGTCCCAGGAAAACTGGGATAACAGATCACGCTGATGTACTGTTACTGTGTGCCTGGCCCTGTGCTGGCCACTGAGGACACACTGGACATGGTCACTGCCCTCGGGAAGCTTCCAGTTGGAGAGTGGCTCTCACTCAATGAAGAACTATCAAAGGCACCTGCTTAGCACCTCACGCACATTATCAACTGCACTCTTAGGAGGAAGGTATTGTCATCTCCATGGTATACATAAGACAACTGAGGCTCAGAAAAGTGACCTGACTTGCCCAGAGTTACAGAGCTATCAGTGACATGCCAAGACTTGAACTCTGATCCATTGAGACAGATAAAAGAAAGGGCAGGTTTGTTCCAGCATGAACATTAAGAAGACAGAAAAATATAAAGATATGTTTTATTTAATCAATTTTGTAGCCCCCAGTATTTGGCATGTCCTAGAGGTTCAGAAAATGTGTGTGGAAGGAAGGGAGGGAGAGAGGGAGGGAGGGGAGGGAGTAGGCAGGGAGAGGAGGAAGGGAGGACAGAGGGCAGGAATGGGGGGGAGAGACCGGAGGGAGGAGATAAAGGAGACAGGAAAGGAAAGGAGGGAGGAAGGGGAGGGACTAAGGGGAGGGAGGGAGAGGGGGAGGGAGGGCAGGGCAGGAAGGGAGGGAAGCACGCGCCTGATTTAATCACCTTCAGGCTAGGCGATCCCAACCCCCAATTCAAAATACATATATTTCCCTTTTCATAGCCAGTGTCAGCTGTTTTCTTTCAGCAGCAGGGCCAGGAAGGAAGTGAGAAGAGGGAAAGAGTGCTTCTCTTTTGGGTCAGCAGCTCAGGGCTCACTTCCTCCAGGGAATTTTTTTTTTAATTTTTTAAAAAATATTTTTATTTATTTTTGAGAGAGACAAGAACACGAGCAGGGGAGGGGCAGAGAGAGAAGAAGACACAGAATCCGAAGCAGGCTCCAGCCTCTGAGCTGTCAGCACAGAGCCCAATGCGGGGCTCAAACTCATGAACCACAAGATCATACCTGAGCCGAAGTCAGACGCTGAACTGACTGAGCCACCCAGGCACCTCCCTCCAGGGAATCTTAAGTGACTCACACCCCCACCTAATTCTGGCCCTAACTTATTTGAGTACAACAGCCACGTGTATCACAAGTGTGTGTATGTGTGTGCACATGTGCATACACACATGGGCGTGTGTGTGCAAATATGCATGTGGTGCTTGTATTCTTGCTTCAATTCACTTCTACAAACCTAGGCCTCACCTGGCTGGGCCAGCCCTATCAGGAGCTGGGGGTCCAAGAGGTACCAAACACTTGTCTGTGCTCTAACATGGGAAACTGACATGTCAGCAGCTAACCATGATGATGCAATGAGCCATCATGGAATGATGCCACCATGCATCAATGAGCCACCATGCATCATGGTGCAAGGGAGCACGGAAGAGGGCACTGATTGCCTGGGCAGGGAGCACCAAGTCAAGGGAAGGAGTCATGCCTAAGCATACAGTGGTGCTCCGTGCAACAGATCAACTGAACTGCACTGAGGTTAGGTTCAACCTGAAAATATAAGGGAGATATCGTCAGAGGAAGAAGGTATTCCAGACAGAGACCAGCTTGAACAAAGGCACAGTGTGGATAAAGTGTGAAGACTGTGGAGGAACATCCAAAAAAAAAGTCAGTGCAGCCAGAGTGTTTGCTGTGTGGTGGGGAGAGCTGAGACAGGAACACTGGAAGGAAATTTGGCAAAGATCATGAAAGACCCCCCAATGCACCCCACCCTGCACCCCACGAATGTGGACTATCCTACAGAAACAAGCCAGGTTTTGTTGTTTTGTTTTTGTTTTTTAATTTTTTTTTAACGTTTATTTATTTTTGAGACAGAGAGAGACAGAGCATGAACGGGGGAGGGTCAGAGAGAGAGGGAGACAGAATCTGGAACAGGCTCCAGGCTCTGAGCAGTCAGCACAGAGCCCGACGCGGGGCTCGAACTCACGGACCGCGAGATCGTGACCTGAGCCGAAGTCGGACGCTTAACCAACTGAGCCACCCAGGCACCCCCAGGTTTTTTTTTTAATGTTTGTTTTATTTATTTATTTATTTATTTTGAGAAAGAGAGGTAGAGAGCGAGCAGGGGAGGGGCAGAGAAAGAGAGGGAGACAGAGTCTTAAGCAGGCTCTGCACTGCCAGTGGGGAGCCTGACGTATGGCTCGAACTCACAAACCTGAGATCATGACCTAAGCCGAAATCAAGAGTTGGACCCTTAACTGACTGAGCCACCCAGGTGCTCCCCAGTTGGTTTTTTTTATGTTTATTTATTTTTGAGAGAGAGAGTGTGTGTGTGAGCAGGGAAGGGGCAGATAGAGAGGGAGACAGAGGATCTGAAGGAGGCTGTGCGCTGAGAGCAGAGAGCCTGATGTGGGGCTCAAACTAACAAGCTTTGAGATCATGACCTGAGCTGAAGTCGGACGTTTAACTGACTGAGCACCCCAAAACTGGCCAGTTTTTAAGCCGGGGGGTGGGGGGGAAACAGAGTCAGATATGAATTTCAGAATAAGAGGAGGGTTTGGGGGGTGTCTAGACTGAGCAAAGGGACAGCAGTCAGAAGACTAGTGTAACAGTCCAGGCCAGAAGGGGGGCTTGGCCTGGGCCAATGGCAGTGGAATGGGGAGAAGAAAGGCACTTTAGTGATAGGGGCACGTATCCGTCAGCATCTGGTTGGGTGTCCTGAAGGTTAGGGTTGGTGTTTCTCTTCTCCATGGAGCTTGGCACACCCCTGTCCCCAAACACTCCAACAGAAACTGAGGCTTGAGGGAGCCAGGTTGCTGTGTGGCCTGGGACAGGACTCAATCTGAGACTGAGTCATGGTTCTTTGTTTGAAAGTTCTTTTTTTATTTTTATTTATTTTTGATGTTTATTTTGAGAGAGAGAGAGAGAGAGAGAGAGCGCACTCAAGCAGGGAAGGGGCAGAGAGAGAGGGAGAGAGAAAATCCCAAGCAGGTTCCGCACTCCCAGGGCAGAGTCCAGACATGGGGCTCGATCCCACGAAGTGTGAGATCATGACCTGCACCAAAACCAGGAGTCAGACGCTTAACCGACTGAGCCACCCAGGCGCCCCTGAAAGTTTTCCTTACCAAAAAACTTTACCTCTTCTGGGGGAGCAGGAGGGCAAAACTGACTGCAAAATAGTGAACATCAGAGATGACCAGATTGTTTCAAGTGTGCATACTGAGGGCCTTGCTGCTGAAGTCAGCCCTCTAAATGAGAAATGAATATGTGCATATTAACCACTCCATTATGCCATGTGATCATCTTTGTCATTTTTAGGATATTAAAAAAAAAAATCCCTTGCAAAGAAAAAGTTCTCATTACTGAGCTTAAAAATGCTTCCAGGTTTCTTCCACAGCCCTGGGGCAATAAAGACCCATAATAAAATCATCCTGCTAATGTGCTAGCTGCTTTCATTAGCACAGATACAACAGAGAAAGAATGGAAACTTTATGCCCAGAGGCTGAAAAGCTATTGGTAGCTTTTCACAAAGCACTTGGTAGAGGAGACGTGAGACCCAAAGCTATTGGTAGAGGGGAGGTGAGAACCCCCAGCCCACTGCTTCTCTCCACCAGGCAGCCACTGGCCTCTGGCCTCCATGTTCCCAGAAACAGCCGTCACTCAGAGCTCAGAGGTGTCCCCACCTCCACCGCCACCCCACAGCCCCAGAGCCTAGAGCTGTTTCTCAGACGATGACACGGTTTCCTATTTCACGGCCACCGCTTATCTGGGAAGTCATCAGACCCTCTCTGCCGGGTTTCCTCCACCGGAGGAAAGCCTTTGCTCCAGTGGCCTTCCACCAGAAGAGACCTGGGCAGACCCTCGTGGCCGGACCTGGTGTCTCCTCCTATGTCCGTCCCGTTTCTTCTGTCCAGGCCCACTCACAGTGATGCCATGTAACAGAACGTGGACTTTCACCCGAGATTTTGTGTCCTCAAGCAGTCTGCAGCCCCAGGACACCCCTAACCGACAGCAGAGGAAGTGAGTGTCTGACACTGTGCCTGGTACACAGAGCGTTCTCATGTATCTGACGAAGGAAGTCAGTCCTGGCTGAAAACCGCCATCACAGATACGCCTCTGGCTCACTTCCACCTCACCATCCAAAGCCTGCTCCGGTGCCCCCCTTCCGAGGAGCCGCCTCTGACCCTTAACCACCGGGCTCGCTCTGCCCCCGATAGAAACTAATCCACGTCACCCCCTTCTTACAGTGTGCTGTGATGATCTATTTCCTCTCCCCTAGAAGACAGGAGCTGCACCAGTGCTGAGACTCGCATGTTTCAACCTCACGCCTCCGGTACCTGGCTCAGGGCCTGCGATGTGGCAGATACTCAGAATTTGTCCACAGGTACCTCCTCGGGAGGCGGGGGGGTGAAAGAAATAAGCCAAGCCCAGAGGAACCCCCACGGTGTTCTCTATCATGAAGTTCCCTGCCACCCCAAACCCAGGAGGGCTAGGCCCCAGCTTCTGAGAAAGGGTCTTCGGTGGGAGACAGGAGCAGAGCTGCTCCCTAAATCAGCCTCCCACCAGAAGAGGCAGGCAGGCCACCGGGGTGGGCCAGGCGGCTTGGGGACATGCCTTGAGTGGAGGTTGAGTGCTCAAGAAATGTCTGTGGAACCCAGTGGAGCAGACCAAAAGCTGCTATTTGTTCTTCTGGCTGCAGAGAGGCCAGGTCCCCTCTGGGGGCACTTCACACGCAAATTATCTCAGGACACGGCCTATTCCTCTAATGAGGCTTCTCCCCTTTGCGGCTTTGCTCCCAGGAATGTGGGAGGGGGGGGGCGGTGGTGATACACAGAGCCAACCTCAGTGGCCACGGCCCACACTAAGGCCGTACACACGGCCCTCCTCCCGAAATGGTGTGGGCAGGCACGTACCACCCAGCCAGGCAGGGGATGGTCACATTGACCTCTCAGGCCCAGGAATCCTGAGCAAAGCAGCGCCTGCCTCCTCCTGGGCCCCTCTGGGGAGGAATGAAAGAAGGAAGCAGGGAGTTGGGCTGTGTTATGTAACCAGCTTCCTTGGAGTCAGAGGCCCTAGCTTGTCTGTCATAGCCTAGCGTTGCAGGGAGAGGCTGGGGGAGGGGGAGGCGGCTTTCTTCCCTCCTTTGCTGTCTCTCCTCCAGACCTCAGCAGACCTCCTAGGCAGGCGCTGCTTTCCAAGCGCCTCAGCTCCAAGCAGGCACCCCCGCTAGGGGTGTTGTTGTCTGAATGTGTGAAACAGTGGCCTGCTGGCTTCCCTGCTAGAAAACCTGGCTCTAGACTCCACCGCTGCACCTGGGCGCATGGGGTAAGGGAGAGAGGCCTGGGGCTCTCCACGAGGCCCACCCCTGCCCCCGGCTTCCTGCCCCCCAAATTCTCCCTGCTTCCTCCTACAGAATCTGCAAGAGCGAGGGGCCAAAAGGTGGGGACGCTCAGGCTGCCCCAGCACCACGCTGCTCTGCCCCTCCCCGGCCCTGGGCAATCTCACTTCCCTTTCGCGAAGTCATCTGAACTTCTTCTCGGGCCCAGTGCAACCCCCCACCTCCGCATAGTCAGCGATGTGCACAGCGCTGTTCAGGACAGGAGAAGGGAGGGGATGCGGGAGAGAGGGGAGCACAGAGGACAGCAGAGATCCACTCTTGGTCTTGAATGATAGCAACGACTTCATCGAATCCTGACCCTCTCAGCCACAGCAACCACATGCAATAGGTGATATTATCACACCTATTTCACAAAGGAGAACACTGAAGCCCAGAGAGTTTAAGACCCTTACCCACAGTCACGGAGCTAGCGTGCGATATTGCTGGACAGCAAAGCCGAGTCTGTGTGACTCGACCCCATGGCTCTACCTTTGGGGGATGCTATTTGGGAAAGGCCTAGGCTGTTGAGAGACACTGTGCGGCCTTCACTGGTCACTTGCTGAGGACACTAGTTTGGGAACCACAGGACAGTCGTGAGGACAGGGACAAGAGCATGACAGAGGCCGAGGGCTTTCCTGTTGCCAATAGTCTTCCATCCTGATGAAGCTACAGGCACTCAATCTCAGGCTGGAAGACACCCACACACTGCCTGCCCCTTCTAGAAGACAGGGCTGCAAGCGGCCAAGCTATCAAGCACAGAGCACAGCCTGCCCTCTATGCTCTCTCCTGTTCTGGCTGCAGAAAAGAGAAGGAAAGCACCCTACAGACCTCCTAGGCCAAAGCCCTTTCTCCTTCCTGCTTGACACACGGAGAAACTGAGGCCCAAAGAGGAAAAGCAGCTTATCCATGGTATCAGAGGGATGGTGAAGAAGTGGGGTCCCTGTATCCAACGTCAGAGCCCCTGTCCTTGATTTATCTCACTTGGGTGCTGTCCCCAGATAGCACTCTCTCTCATCTGTCTGTGTGTCTGCCTCTCTCCCTGTTCCCCCACCCTCTCTCCCCACCTCCTGCTTTCTTTTCGCAGCTCTCCTTGCAGGCCCAGTGTCTGAAGCCTCCTTCACAGCATCCCTCGCCTTCTCACGCTCTTCTGAGCCTCCCTACCCACCCCCCCCCTTCCTTCCCCTCCTCAGGGCCAATGAGCAATTCTTGGGTGGTTTAATTAGCTGATTATGACCACAGCCTGCTGGATCCAGTGCCCAGAAGCTTGTCCCCAGTAATTAGGTGGGTTCTGAGTACTTGCCCAGTGGGAAGCCAATGGGTAGATCTCTCCAGCTGCATAAAGAGCTCCTTGATCCCTGGTGGGTCATCAGAAGCCATGGTCCTTGCCTCAGGCCAGGTCAAACCACACTGGATATACTGTAGCTAGATCTAGATGTCCATCCTAAAGAGAGACTCCGTACTCACCCATGCCACAGTCCAGACCCAGGAAGGCTCAGGAAATGTCTGAGGATGGGAATGATGAACGGATGCCACACTCTGGGGGCCAGGAAGGGATGGCTTCGTGGCCAGGGCACTTATTGAGGAAGCAGGATTTGGACAAGCCGTGAGAAGCGAGGATGGCATTCTAAATGGGGAAAGCAGCAGAAGCAAAAGCAGGAAGGCTGGAATGAGCCACCGATCCCCATGCCAGATAGCTCTGGTTACCAGAAAGCACATTCACCTAGCAAGGTAAAGCTGCTTATCCACTGACCTCCGCCCTTGGGGTCACAAACACTCAAAGCCACTTTTAGACATTTCAAAACCAGCAAAGATGTCCCATTGTCCTCATCAACCACATTGCCCACCCCCCACCCCCAAGTATATCTTTTCCCAGTGAAATACCTACATTCGGCCTCCTTCACTGAGCAAATATTTATGGAGTTCGGTGCCATGCCAGGTCTGCCCAGGAACAGGGACAACAGACACAGGGCAGGTGTCCTTGGTCTCACACAGAGGACATCACAAGTGTGTAAATAAACAGGACCCATGGGGGGTGGGAGGGAGGGGGATCGATGCCAAGAATGAGAGACAGAGAGAGAGAATGGCAAAAAAAAAAAAAAGGTCACAAAGCACTTGGAAATCGGTGAGGGCTTCCTGAAGGAGGAGGCCATATATGATCCAGGCCTTGAAGGACAGACAGGAAGAGCACTGTGTTGGGTCAGGTCACCACCTGTGTACTAAGGGCCAATGACAAAACAGGCTTGTGCTGAGACCTTTGAGGCCTCCAGCGTGAGTCAAACAGGGTCCCTCCCTGGGGGAGTTCACAGCCCGGGAGGTAGACCCAGTGAGAGGTCAGCTAAGAGCTAACCTCAAATAACACTGCCCTTGCATCAGGAGACTTGTCTCTGAGCTTTACCTATTTTAATTCATTTAATCTACCAGACAACCTGGTGCAGGCACTATCACCACCTCATTGTGCAGAGCACCCCATTCTGCTACAGCAAAGAAAGGGTTAAATAATAGGGGAAGTCACAGAGCTAGTAAGTGGCTGGGCGGCGGCGGCGGCGGGGCGTTCGAACCCAGGAACCCTGGTTCTTCCTAAAGGCTACCCACCATTATGCTAATCAATCTATGCTAATCAGGCTGAAGGCACAACCCACAGCCACCCAGGCCCAACTCCCCTGAAGTCTCAGTCTCACTGGCCTATGACAGAGGTGTGAGCTTTGCCCAATCCCCCACTTCTGGCACCCCCTGGAAGAAAGGTCACCCCTACACTCACTAGCAGAACACAGGAAAGGAGTAACTCAAGGAGAGTTACCTCCTTGCCCATCATGGCTGATTTGACTTCCAAGGGATATCAAGATCCAGAGAGGGTGAACGTAGTGCCCAAGGTCACACAGCAATGATTAAGCATTAGAGCATACCTCTGGGACCCTCCTGAGATGGTACATCCCAGCTGTCCACTCCCCACTCCTGCCCCCACCCCGTGCCTGCCCACTAATGGTACTGGAGGGGGGGGGGCCGGTTAAAGGTGCAAAACAACCAGGAGGACCTGCTGTGGGGCCAGAGGCCCATGGCCACTATGGGAGAGATCTTCAGTCTCATCCAGGTCTGTATCCGTTCAGTTTCTGGACCTCTGCATACGCTCTAGAGAGAGGCTGCACCCTGTCCCACGATTGAACGCTCAGACCCTGAGTGAGGAGCGTGTCTCCTGCTGGCCTGACATCAGCCACAGCACCCCACCTTGCTCCACGCTCTTTAGACCAACAGACAGATCCCTCTCCAGGTACGAGGGGGTCCCTTGGAATCAGCTGCCAGGCCCAGCCCAGCCCTAGGCAGAGACTCAGTCGCTGTCATGACTTCAGTCACACAGAACACCAGGACCTGTCTGGTCCAGTCCCTGGAGCCTGGCCTCATCTGGCACCAGGTCTCCTGGGAAGGAACAAGCAGTTCCTCCAAAGTGGGCTAAAGATGGGGCCAGTCCCAGAAAGGAGGAGACGTCTCCAGAGAGATGACCCTGCCAGGGCCCCTTGGGGAGGGAGGGAGGGGGCTGGGACAACAGACTCCTTTGTTCCCCTCTCAAAAGCAGCCACCCTGTCCTGCCCCACCCCCCTACTGTTGTACACCCCCCTACTAGGACTCAAGCCATTCCTGGGGCAGGACGAATCCTGCACACAGGAAAGAGAGAGGGTGCCTGAAACCATCAGAGATAATATCTATTCTAATCCCAGGTCTCACACTGGAGACACGCCCCATCCTCCGTGGGAGACAGGGCTTCCTCCCGCAGAAGCCCGTCTGATGGGGGAGAAACCGGCTTCACTCCCAGGAACCCCATTCTGATAGGGATGGTACATCCCCTTCCCTAAGGACTTCACAATCGGATGGAGGAAACTGTTCCTCCCCCACCCCACCCCCAACCTAGTCTAACGTGGGAAACATGGCTTTCATCCTTAGAATTCTCTAATGGAAAAGACCTAATATTAGCCCTTAGGATGCCCCTGGGCTGAGAGTAGAGGCAAGAAGGGAGGAAAGAGTTCAGTCCAGTCAACAAATCCTTGCCAGGCATCTCCAATGAATCAGATCCAGGGGTGGAAAATGGGCCAGCAAACAGAAAATAGAAATAGCCCCAAACCACAAGGAGCTCACCAACTGGGGAATAAAAACACCTGGGGTATGAATAAATGTGTGAGAGAGTGCCACGAAACTCACCCACCCTAGCACCCAAGGCCTACTCACCAGGGCTGCCAAGACCCTTAGCGGCCACACCCCCATACACTACTGCACCTGCACCCATGGTCTGCACTTTCTGTCTAGATCGCCTGGCCTTCCCCATGCCCCAGGACCTGCTCAGAGTGCACTTCCTCCAGGAAGGCTTCCCCAAGACCCCCAGCCCGAATCAGATGCCAAGAGCCAGCACGGACAGCTTCCCCTGTGACCAGCTCACATTTCTGCAATGTCCCTCCCACTCCCAGCTGAGCCTGAGCCCCCAGGTTCCCACACCTCTGGTTCCCACCACCCGGGGCCCAGGGCTTTCCTCCAAGAGGCCCACCCCAGCTCCAAGCATGAGGAATAGCAGAGTCCTCCCCTCTGCTGTGCCCCTGTGCCCCTGTGGCCCAGCTTTGCCCTCACCCCATCCAAAGCCCTGTCCCCAAGTCACCAGCCACTGCCTTCTAGCCAACTCCCACGAGTCTCTCCCAAGGTCCGTCCCCTCTCCCCCCTCAGACATCAGTGCTCTCCAAGGCCCCAGCTATCCCTAATTCTCCTCTCTTCACACACCATACGTCTTCCCTGCACCACTTCTAAACCCAAGACTTTCAAATCCCCAGCTCCCTCCTCCATCCCTACCCCAGGAGCCTGACCCATCCATGCAGAAGGTGTCTTCCTCAACTTCCAGTCTGGCTCCCTGCCAAGCTGCCCCCTCCCTGCAGGCCTCAGAGTGATAGATGGCCCAGCAAGGTCACTGCGAAAGCAGCAGAAGATGGCTTGGCCAAGGCCAGGGGGCCACTTGGGTTGTGGTGACTCCCCTCCACCCCCCACCCCCCCCACCCCTGCTGTTTTTCCACTGTCACAGCCCCGAGGGGTTATAAGCCCCCTGAACCAATGGCAATGGAAAGCTTCAGCCTCGGGCAAGGATGCCCAAACTTGGACGGAGGAGAGGAGGAGAGCCGTGGAGAAGCCCAGAAGCCAGCCTAGAATCAGGGCCCAGAGATGGTAAGTCAGGCTCAACCCTCCCACTCCCAGCAGCCCCAGAAGCATCCCTGGCCAAAGCCACAGGACTTCCCCATCTTCCAGCCAAGATAGGTCACACAGAGCTTAACCGCCAAGAGAGATGACAGCCAAGGTTCAGAGAGCTGGTGATTACGTGTCCCCATCACACCCACCCTCCTCCCCTTCCAGCGAAGAAAACTTCATAAACATCTGTAGGAAAGAGAATTCCATTCCATCGCATTGTGGCTCAGGAAGTCCCACCTGTTGCCCAACTCTGATTGATCCTGTTGCCAGTTGAGTTAGGAGAAACAGCAAGAACCAGAAGGGATGCACGACTTGAGAATGGAGCTGCCGGGGAGGCGGGGAGGCCAACCGTGGGCCAGACAAGCCCTCTCCCCCTGCGTGAAAGCACCGTGCAGCAGAGGGCTCGGCGAACAGACAGGGCTGGGTTCAGAAGCTTGTCGGCTGCATGGCAAGGGACAGATTACTTAATCCATCCTAGTCTCTTTCCTCATCTGTGAAAGGGAATAACAGTCCCTACAGCAGCAGGAACCCTGGGAGATCCAAATGAGACCGTGCATGTAGGTCTCCTGACATATCAGACACCCAAGCAGTCAGGCTAATGGACACCACCTCCTTATTCTTATTTCTCAGCTGCTTCCTCTCCACAACCTTAGCTCAGATCCCTCCCTCTTCCAGGCTCCTCCTCAGCCTCCTCACGGGTTTCCCTGTTTCTGCCATTCACCCCCTGCCACATCCCTCTGGAAGGGACATCTGCTCCCATCCCTCCCCTCACAACCCCCTCTGAATCACCACGCGCTTCAGGAGAAAATCCTCTCTCCTTAGCTTGACATTCAAGGCTGTGGCTGACTAGTCAGTGTTTATCTCTAAGGCTCACCCATCATCGCCAGCCCAACCCGCAGGCTGTACACGTTGCTTCATGCCTCCCAGGCTTCGCACATTCTGCCCTCAGCCAGGAATGACATCCCCAGTGCCACCACCTGGGCCTCCTCGGCCTTCCAGGTGAAGTTCAGTAGCTCCAAAGCCACCTGGTTCCTGGGAAAGCTTCCCTCACCATGCCCCCTGCTGGGACTGGCATGGGGACTCCTCCTTAGGCCTGCCACAGCACATGTCACCCTGCATTATAATCACCTGCTCTGCTCGACGTCCCTTGGGGACAGAGTGGGGCCATTTCTGTCTGAAGCCCCAGCCCCTGACACTCAGTCAACATTTGTTGAATGGATGTACGATTGCTCCCAGAGCACCTTGTTGGAGCAGTCATCATACATCTGCCTTGTAACTAATCCCATCCAGGCAGATGAGAGTCTCCTTGACCCTGGGAGTTCCTAGGGGGCAGTGACAGTTTCTGACTAATTTTGTCACTTTCATATGGGGAGTGAGCCCAGATACAGAGATGGATGCCATGACTCCTGATCTAGATAGAGTCCTGGGTATTTGCAGTTTCTTCTTCTAGGTCAGAGACAAAGTAAAAGCCCATGGCCTATGGAACAAGGCAAGGCACAGCCCATTACTGAGTTTGCCCTTCTCTTCCAAATGACTCAAGAAACCTGTCTGAAAGCGGGAGGGAGGCTTCCTGGGGCTACTGGGGAGAGGGGGAGAGGGCAGAGGGGGTGGAGGGAGCAGGGCCACCGTTCACCGAGTGGAGTTTAGCCAAGCCTGGACTCCAGGCTTCAGGCAGCACCTCTTCCCCTGCCCAGCAAATTCCATAAACTCAAAAGAGCCTTGACATTTTTTTGAGTATTGACAGCTCCAATTTACAGATAGGAAAACTAAGGTCCAGAAGGGTGAAGACAATTGCCCGAGGTCCCCCCAATGAGTTAGAGGCAAGCAGAGGGAGTCATGGAAAAGGTCCTGACCCCAAAGATAAGGTCTCCAACAGGTACCTGGCTGCTCCTGGTGTCCCCATCCCGCTGACAACCTACGCCAGCAGGGGAGCAATGACACTCCTCCTCTAATCACAGAGAGGCAAACCAGGGCCCAAGAGGGGCTGAGTCACCCTGATGGCGAAGCAGCATACTAGGAATAAAGGAGAAGACCCAGGGCTGCTAACCCTCATGGGGAGAAAAGTCTAACCTCAATGGTGAGGAAGATCTTGGCTTTGGGGGACGTGGACACAGAAGACAGAGGCACACATCCTCCTGCCGAGGACAGAGACCTGGGCCACAGTGCCGGCCAGCCAGCTGCAATGAGGACTAGTCATCAAGGTGAATGCAGACACCTCTCTATCTCCTGCAGCCTCCCCCACCAGCCTGGGCCTCCACACATACAGCAGGGCACCCCACTCTGGCCTTTACCCCATGAAGGGCTTGGCAAGGCCCAAGGACAGGCCACAGAGAAATGGACCAAGTAGACTCCAGCCTCTGCCCTGCTTCCGGTGCCTCTCGGCCTTAAGCAAGTCAGGTAACCTCTAACACTCTGGTTCCTCTTCTGGAAAACAGGAAGAAGAAAATTAACCTCTTTGTAGAGCCGTCAGGAGGATGGCTAGGAAGCAGTTTCTAAATTACTTCCAAGCCTCAGTTTCTTCTTCTGAAACATGGAAATAATCCCTGGAGGATCTTTCTCATGCTGTCGAGAAAGAGGGCCAGATGACAGTCAGTGTGAAATTGCTTGGTCGCAGTAACAAAACATGATGACCACTGGGGTCATTTCTTCCTAGTCTATTTGCTCCTTTGGGGTAGGAATAGGTCGTACACATCTTTGATCCCCGCACTATGCCTAGTACACGGCAGACACTCAATAAATAATTATTGAAGGCAAGGAGACCGGGAGGGTGGAGAGAGGGAAGAGAAGAGGGAGAAGTGGGGTACAAGGATAGAAGGTAAAGAAAGAAAAAGATGAAAAAGGGGGGTGTAAGAGGGGTAAGGGGGGGGAGATGAGGGAGAAGCTTCTACTAGCACTTAAGGGAGTGGACAGAGTGAAGGGATATAGATGGGGTGACAAACCTGGGCGCCTGATCAGGGCTGGTCTTGGTCTAGAGGGGCTGTCTCCAGGGGCTGCCCTACCCCAGCCTCCTCCCCCTTTTGGTCCCAGTTTTCCATTTCAGAGGCAAAGCCTCTCCCTTTCTGAGCCAGGGCAAGCTCCTACAAAGATAGGAACCCCTCTTCCCACCCCAGCCTGAAAGAGATCCTGGCCAGCCACCCCAGGCCTCCAGAGGTCAGAGGGAAAGGAAACAGAGTGGACAGGATGCATTTTTCTCAGGCTCCGGGGGACCTGCCACCCCGTGTGATGTGTGTGTGCCACTTCTTGCCACGTGGGGACTGGAGTGTGTGTGTCAGCAGCCCCAGGGCCTGCTGGCTTGTGACCAGGGGGTACCAGTCTGTGGAGGCATTAGCCTGACGTCTCTGTGGGGGTTGGTGCTGGGGTGGTCTTGCAAACACTGTGTTGGGGAGACATGTGCCAGCACAAGTGTCCGTGTCCGTGAGGGTGTGCCTCAGTGAGAGTGTTCATTACAGTGAGTGCAAGGGACAGTGTATGCGTGTATCAGTGTAGGCCAACATGCGTGTGCCAGGATGAAGGCGTAGAATTGATATGTGTTGCAGCGTGACCTGTATGTGCCAACCTGACTGTCAGTAAGAATGTGTTCACAAGTGGGTACCAGTGAGCGTGACAGTGTGTACGCGATCGGTGTGTGGCAGTGAATGTCAGTGTGTGTGCCTGCGTGAGTGTGCCCGCGGATGAGTGTGTCCGTGTGTCCATGTGAGCGCGTGTGCCATTGTGTGCCAACCTGCCCCCTTGTGTCTCTGCGTCTGCTGGCCACTGCTGGGTGTCGGCAGCGAGTGAGTGTGTGTGAGTGTGTGTCCGTGGCGAGAAGCCGCGAGCCAGATAGGGCGGCCCCGGGTCCTCGCCTCTCGGTACCCCCGCCCACGGCCCCACGGCCCCACGGGCCCCACGGCCCCACCGCCCCACCGCCCCGCCAGCGACCGCACAGGAGACCTCGGGCACGGGAGAGCTGCTTGCCGCGGGGCCAGGCGTCAGCGCTCCCCGGGGTGACCCACAGGAACCCCCGCCCGTGCCCTCGCCCAGGTCGCCCCCCACGCGCACCGGGCCGGGCCGCCGCCCGCACTCACCGCGTCCCTTTGTCGCCCATGGTCCGCCGCGGCTGCAGGAGGTCCGAGGCGACAGCGCCCAGGCTGGAAAATCCCCGGCCGGCAGGAGGAGCGCGGGCCAGCCGGCTCCCGGCTCCCTGCTCCGCCTCCTCCGCTCTCCCGGCCGCCGCCGCCCCCGCCCCGGGCCCGCCCGCCGCGCCGCACAGCGCCCGGGCCGCGGCCAGGGGCGTGGAACAGTGCGGGAGGGTGCGTGTGCCTGCGCGTGGGTCTGCGTGTGCCTGCGTCGCGCGCCAGGGCAGGGCGGCTGGCGCGTCAGGGCCCCGAGGTCGGCATTGGGGGTCCGCACGGCCGTGCGCCCAGCTGTGTGTGTGTGTGTGTGTGTGTGTGTGTGTGTGTGTGTGTGTGTGGTGTACGTGAGGGTGCACGCTGGGGTGTCTATACGTGCGCGTGTAGACACGCTAGTGTGCCGGTGCGTGTGCACGACCGTGTGCGCCGCCGATTAGGGACTGTGTTTGTGTGATGGAACGGTGTGCACGTCTTTGTGCATTTGTGTCTATGTGCAGGAGCGCTCCCCCGTGCACGCCGGGGACAGCCTTTGTGTGTGCGGGAAGGTGGAAGCCCAAGGTCGGCCCACCCCAAGGCAGAGCTCCCTCCCTGCGGCGCCCCTGGTAGGGTGGGGGTGGGGGCCTGTCGGAGACCCCGGGTGCCTGGAACGACCTTAGCGCTATGCTCCACCCTCCCCCACCCCAACTCCCCGCCCTTCTGGAGAGATAACACCCAACAACCCAACAGGGACCGGAAGAAGGGGCCCAGAGGGCAGGAGGAGGCAGCAGTCAACGCTGGGGAACTGATGAGGGTGGGAGGGGACCGGAGGCCAGCAGGGGTGGTGGCAGTGGCTGCCCAGGAAGAGGAAGAAGTGAGCACAGGAGATAAGAAAGAAGCCTAGAGCTGGCCTGCTGTGGACTGGGAGTCTGACCTTGCCGGGTTAGCACAATGGAAAGGCCCCTACCAAGCTTCATGGCCTGTTTATGGGTGACACTGGACACGAGCCCTCTTCAAAAGGGCTCCAAAGGCGGAGAGTGAGATACCAGCTTGCACAATTGTTCACAGGTGTTTGCTGGCCTCCCCTGAGTGCCTGACGCTCGGTAGGCGCCCAGTAGATGTTAGCTTATCCCTCTGCAGACATCTTAGTGTCCTGGAAAACCCTGGCTGGGATTCTGCTTTGTCAGAGGCCTCTTCCTGCTCTATGCTCAGTGGGAGAGTGTGAAGTCTTTCCCACCCTGCTCAGTGCTGGGATTTGGCTAATTGGACCAGACAGTCCTAATATTGGCATACTATTGGGAGGAAAGGAAGCTATCATTTACTCTTCTGTGATTGTGGGTCTGTAAACATCTCCAGTAATTATGCTCAGAAGTAGTTACCTATGCTTATCATATATAGGTGGGTAAAGATATCCCAGTATAATTACTGTAATTATGTCCAGATAGAGGGGTGGTTGAGAAGGGGTGTGCTGATGGGCAGACAGGGTGGTCCAGGGTCTGGGCAATGTTAGGAATTAAAAGAGTGTGGATTAAGGCCCAAGACTTTCCTCTTGGCCTTGGCCACTGGGCCTCAGCCTCACTCCCACAGGGGAAGGAGAGGAAGCCACCTGCTGTTTCTCCTGAGGCCAGGGATATTGAGAGGGGCACCTGAGAGTCCTGTGTGATGACAGGAGGCTCATTGTGTGAGCTGGAGAGGACCCTAACTGGGATGGAGAGACCAGATCCTGCCACTCTCTGCATCAGTTTCCCCACCTAGAAAACACAGGGGCAACCCAACTGTATAATCTTCAATGGCGCTCCTTGCGGTGATGACCAAAGCACCTGGATTTTAAAATGCAGACAAATTCTTCATTTGATTCCATAAATAATTTGTGTTTAGTTTACTACAAAACATAATGTTGTAAATCACTTCCAAGTGAAACAAACAGTCCAGGAAGATGCATCAGATGGTACCAGGTAACCCCGACCCCAACACAGCTCTTCTCAGCCCATTTTGTAAAGCATGGTCCCAATGTTCTGGGTACAGTGAACAGACTGGTAGACTGAGCGGTCAATACGCAGGATTTCAAGTGCATCCCCACTGATAAATTCTTTTCCCTGGTTTATAAATACGCAAACTGATGCTTGGAGAAGCTGAGAAGGTTGCCCCAATCCATAGCCTCCTGCGGACCTTGGCCTCTGACCTCCCCTTCTCCAGCCCCCGCCCCCCCCCAAGGGAGGCTAGTATGTAGTAGAGCTAGACGTTGACCTTCGATTGACTCTTCATTCAATAATTCTGTGTCAAATGTGCCATGCATGGCTCTAGGAACTCACAAATCAGTGATCAGTAGGACAAACAGAGCTGTCATTCAAGTGAGGGGTCTAGGATGGGGGAAGAGGAGTGAAGGGGTGTATATATAGAGAGTATATATACTCTATACTATATACTAGGAATACTATATTCCTAGTATAGTTAAAATGAACAAAATTGTGAAAGTGGTATGTTGAGACCTCTATAAATATAAACGATCTGATTTCAGGCAGTAATAAGTATCATGAAGGAAATGAAACAGGGTGATGGGGGCAAGGGTACTTAGAAATGGGCTCTTGACCTCTGGGTGAAACCTGCAGGTAAGGACCCAGTGATGGGCGGTCCTTAGCTGGGCCTTTCTGAAGCCCAGGAACAAGGTGAGGGTGCCTGGGTTTTGGTGAACAGGGACGTAGTGGTGCAGATCATACAGGGCTTGTGGTTGGGCTGAGGAATTTGGGGAGCCAGTGGAGGACTTAGGAGGGGAGAAACGGTAACTGCTCACATCTTTAAAGGTCACTCTGGCTGTTGGCTGGAGATGTCTCGATCCAGACAAGCAGAGGCAGGGCACCCCCTTACCAAAGTAGGCAAGAGAGAGCCGATGGTGGTTTGGACTATGGTGGTGGCAGCAGAAAGGAGAAGAAAGGGGTTCATACATATTTGGAGGCAGAGCACCTGCTGAGGGATCAACTGTGGATGGTGGAAGACCCAGGATTACTCAGAGGTTTGGGACAGGTCTGTTTCTTCCACCCCTTATGCAGGCCACCTCCCTGCACCTTCCTTCAAGGGCACTGATAGTTGAGAGTCCTGGAGGCTCCCTCCTTCCTATCTCAATCCATTGAGATCCAGACTGGCCTTTCTAACAGGCAAATAGATTCTACTGCTGAGGCTCATAGGAGACGGTCAACTCCAACTATGACCCAGCTTGGGCCAGTCACATGCCTGAGGTTTACCACTCACAGTAAGAATTCCTTAGCAAGGGGCGCCTGCGTGGCTCAGTCGGTTTAGAGTCTGACTTCAGCTCAGGTCATGATCTCACAATCTGAGTTCAAGCCCTGCGTCGGGCTCTGTGCTGACAGCTCAGAGCCTGGAGCCTGCTTTGGATTCTGTGTCTCCCTCTCTCTCTGCCCCTCCCCTGCTGATGCTGTGTCTCAAAAATAAATAAAAACATTTAAAAAAAAAAGAATTCCTTAGCAAAAGAGAAAGAGAAACGAAGTATTACTCCTGCTTTATAGATGGAAGAAAAAAAAAAAAAAAAAAGAAGGCTCTAAGAGGGAAAGTCCTTAAGCCAAGGACATAGCAAATAAAAAGTAGAGTTGCAGCTCAAACCTAAAGCTTCTGTTTAGCTGGTCAGGTAGTTGAAGGTCAGATTGAAGAGGGAGTGAGCAGGTGGGTGGGCAGAAGTTTTTAGCTCCCTGTTCAACAAAGGACGTGAGGCTGACTGATGCGTGCCTTTGAGATGTTAAAGATTAATAAGCTAAGGAGCTTCCCTACTTCTGCCCCAACCAGAAATCTAGGTATCATCTTTGACTTCCCCTTTGCCTCCCTTGGTCAGTATCAAGCCAGTCCCAGACATGTACCTCCTAGTGTCTCCCAGTAGAGCTGAAGAGGTAGGCAGGAGCCAGACCATGCCGGGGCTGGATGGTCATGTTAAGGAATTTGGTCTTAATCCAAAGATCAATGAAGAAGCTTTGAAAGATTTTAAGCACAGTGGTGACATGCTCAGACATGCATTTTCAGAAGATGGCTCTGGCTGCTGTGTAAAGAATGGGCTGGACATGAGCCAGAGGGGATGCAGAAGGGAGGGACCTTGTCGGCAGTTTAGAGGAAGGATGATAACCACATTCCAGGGAGAGGACATTCAACAGCTGCAAAACCAGGCAGGAAGGAGAGGGCACAACTCTGAAAGAATTCAGATGGATCTGTGGCCAAAGCACAGAGACAGGTTGAAAGGGGTTGAAAAGGACGATGGGTGCTATATCTTGAGGAAGCAGGCTCATAGCTGGGTCAGCCCCCTAATATGGCAGGATCTAAAGAGATCTAGGGGCACTTGGGTGGCTCAGTCGGTTAAGCGTCTGACTTCGGCTCAGGTCATGATCCCACAGTTCGTGAGTTTGAGTCCCGTGTCGGGCTCTGTGCTGACAGCTCAGAGCCTGGAGCCTGCTTCGGATTCCGTGTCTCCCTCTCTTCTCTCTCTGTTCCTCCCCTACTTGCACTCTGCTTCCCTTTATCTCTCAAAAATAAATAAATTTTTTTAAAAAAATTTAAAGAGGTCTTCAGTTTGTCTAACAAGACTTCCTTATGGTGGGATTGTTGGTATTAAACTATCACTAAGTGGACAATTCAAGGTTCTCATTTGTAATCAACAAAACCAATTCTGGCTGACTTAAACGTACAGAGAACTTATTGGCAGGATATTCAGACGCTGTTACTGCCGAGGGAGGATCGCCAACTATTGCCAGCATCAAACCTTGCCCCAGAAATTAGGTATGGCCACTGCCACCTCTGTCACCAGAAAGGATTCTTCACTGGCCCTACATCTCAGAGTCAAAGGCCTCCATGCATCAAAATCCCCCATGATTGGCTGAGCCTAGTCATGTGATCCTTTTGCAGCTTTTGCTGCAAAGTTACTGAGAAACCGTGTTGTTGGCATTTGTGATTCCCATACTGAAAGGCAGGCTTTAACTTACTCCAACACTTATAGGGTAAAAGATTTGAGGGAGTTTAGAGGATGAGTAGCCAAAAATTACAAGTACCCACTCTACTGTGAAATGCAGCTGAATGAGTTACAGTAACAGCTCAGAACCAGAAGATGACAGGAAGGGACAGATACCCTTGCTAACAGAGAGGGCTTTGCCAGGTTGTGGTAGTATCGTTCGCTTTCTAAACAAGAGAGGGGCACCTGGATGGCTCAGTCAGTTAAGCAAGCGTCCAACCTGGGCTCAGGTCATGATCTCGTGGTTCCTGAGTTCAAGTCTCAACGTCCAGGCTCTGTGCTGACAGCTCAGAGCCTGGAGCCTGCTTCAGATCCTCTTCTTCCTCTCTCTCTCTGCCCCTCTCCCATTGGCACTCTGTCTCTCCCTCAAAAATAAATAAACATTAAAAAAAAAAAAGAGAGAGAGTCAGTTGGGTGTCCAACTTCAGCTCAGGTCATGATCTCATGGTCCATGGGTTCGAGCCTCACATGGGGCTCTATGCTGACAACTCAGAGCCTGCTTCAGATTCTGTGTTTACCTCTCTCTCTGTCCCTCCCCGCCCATGCTCTGTAACTTTCTCAAAAATAAACATTACAAATTTCAAAAAAAGAGAGAGAGACAGCAGATATGATTGTAGCAGTGGTAAAGTATCTTATAGTTGACTAACCCCCGGGAGATAGCAATATAAACTTTGAAAAAAATATAAAAACAAGAATTTGGGGGCTCCTGGGTGGTTCAGTCGGTTAAGCATCTGATTCTTGATTTTGTCTCAGGTCATGATCCCAGGGTCATGGGATTGAGCCTTGCGTCGGGCTCTGTGCTGAGTGTGGAGCCTGCTTGGGATTTTCTCTCTCCCTCTGACCCCCCGCCCTTGCATGTGTGCTCTCTTTCATAAATAAATAAGTAAATAAGTAAATAGGTAAATAAATAAATAATAAAATAAAATTTAAAAAACAAAGGAATTCGAAGGTACTGGAGTGCAAACAAAAACTGTCCAAAACTGGAGGAGATTTTGCTCTTGAAAGATGGGAACCACACTGTGGGAAATCTGCTTTTATATGTTCTTCCCCTGAGGGCACTTCCCAGTCTGGGCAGTGTAGGGAAGCTGGAATCAAGCAGAAACCTGGAGGGACCTGAAAGCTGTTTGAGGTATCAGAGGAAGGAATTTGGGGCTGCTAGAATGGCTGGAAATTGAAGGGGGGAAATCCTGGAAAGGAGGGAACTAGAGGGGCCAAGACCCCAAATCTTCATATAGATTGTTCTCAAGTCCTCTCTGACACATGGGCAAAATCATGTAGTTTCAGCCCCAGAAAAAGAAGTGACAGGTCATCGAAGCAAATATACGCAGGCCAAGAAGTAAATGAAAAGATGATTCACATCTTATGACATGAGGGAAATGCAAATTAAAACAGCAATGAGGGGTGCCTGGCTGGCTCAGTCAGTAGAGCATGTGACTCTTGATCTCAGGGTCATGAGTTTGAAGAGTCCCACTTTGGGCATAGAGCTCACTTAAAAAAAAAAAAACAGCGATGAAGTACTGCTACGCACCCATTAGGATGGATGAAATTTGAAATACAGACATCAAACGCTGGTGAGGATGTGGAGAAACAGGAACTCTCATTCATTGCTGGTAGGAATACAACTTTGGAAGACAAGCTTCCTTGGAAGACAGTTTCTTACAAAACTAAACATACCCTTACCATATGATCCAGAAATCATGCTTTTTGGGATTTACCCAAATAAGCTGAAAACGTATGTCTACACAAGAACTTGCATAGATGTCTGTAGCAGCTTTATTCATAATTGCCCAAAGTTGGAAACAGCCAAAATGTCTTTCAGTAGATGAATGGATAAATAAACTGGAATACATCCAGCCAATGAAATATTATTCATAAGTGCTAAAGATAAATGAGTTATCAAGCCATGAAAATGCAGGGAGAAACCTTAAATGCATATTGCTAGGTGAAAGAAGCCAATCTGAAAAAGCTACATACCGTATGATTCCAACTATATAACCTTCGGGAAAAGGTAAAACTATGGAGACAGTAAAAAGAGCAGTGGTTGATGATTTTTAGGGCAGTGAAAATACTCTATGATACTATAATGGTGGATACATGTTATTATATATTTGTCCCAACTCTTCAAATGTAAGACATCCTAATGTAAATAATGGGCTTTGGGTGATTATAATGTATGAATATATGTTCATCAAATGTAACAAATGTACTCCTCTGATAGGGAATGTTGATAGTGGGGAAGGATATGCATGCGTGGGGGGAGGGGGGCAGATGTGGAAAATCTCTGTACCCACTTTGTGGTTTTGCTGTGAACCTAAAATCACTCTAAAAAATCTTAAAGAATAATAATTTTTAAAAATTTTTATTTATTTTTGAAAGCGTGACAGAGCAAGTGGGAGGAGGGGCAGAGAGAGAGAGAGAGAGGGAGACACAGAATCTGAAGCAGGCTCCAGGTTCTGAGCTGTCAGCACAGAGCCCGACACGGGGCTCCAACTCAAGAGCTGTGACATCGTGACCTGACCCGAAGTTGGACGCTTAACCGACTGACCCACCCAGGCGTCCCAAGAATAAGAATTTTTTAAAGGAAGTGAAAATGAGGCAGAAAAAACATTTGAATAAATAATGACTGGGAATTTCACAAAGTTGGTGAAAAAAATCAACCTCTAGATCCAACGAGCTCAGCAAAACCCAAGTAAGATAAATACAAAGGAATCATATCTAAGTACATCATAATCAAATTTCAGAAAACCAAAAATAAAGAGAAAATCTTGAACGTGGCCAGAGGAGAAAAGACACGTTACAAACACAATTATATAGGGAAAACCAATTCAAATGAAGATTGACATCTCATCAGAAACAAGAGAAGCCAGAAGACAATGGAATAACATTTTTAAAGTGCTGGGGGGGGGGGGGTTGTCAACCCCAAATTTCATTTCAAAAAATGAAAGCAGAATAAAGATATTTTCAGATACATGATGGCAGACTGCATTCATCACCAGCAGAGTTGCATTACAAGAAATGCTAAAGAAAGTTCTTTGAGCTGAAGGAAAATGGCACCAGATGGAAAAGGTAGATCCTTTGAAAGGAATGAAGAACACCAGAAATGGTAAATATATGGACAAAATAGAAGGCATTTTTTTCCTTAACTTTTAACTGTTAAATACCAAATTAATAACATTTTACTATGGGATTTTTAAGGCATGTAGAAGTAAAATATATGACAACATTAGGACAATAGGACATAGAGGACAGAGGTAAATGGAATTATATTGTTGCAAGGGTCATATATTTTATTCTAGGTCGATAAGTGTGACATCCTAACTGTGATAAGTTAAGGATGCATATTATGATCCCTAGAACAAACACTTAAAACTTAAAAAGTAAATAAATGAAGATGAAGTATTAAAAGTATTTGACTAAACCAAAAGAAAACAGGAAAGGAGAAACAGAGGAACAAAAAAAAGAGAGGGAACAGAAAAAGAAAACCGATAGCAAAATAGTAAACCTAATCCTACCATATAGAAAATCACATTAAATAAAAATGGAATAGGGGCGCCTGGGTGGCGCAGTCGGTTAAGCGTCCGACTTCAGCCAGGTCACGATCTCGCGGTCCGTGAGTTCGAGCCCCGCGTCCGGCTCTGGGCTGATGGCTCGGAGCCTGGAGCCTGTTTCCGATTCTGTGTCTCCCTCTCTCTCTGCCCCTCCCCCGTTCATGCTCTGTCTCTCTCTGTCCCAAAAATAAATAAAAAACGTTGAAAAAAAAATTTAAAAAAAAAATAAAAATGGAATAAATATTTCAGTTAAAAGAATAAAAAAATAAGATCCAACTATATGCTGCCTTCAAGAGTCACACTTAAAAAAATTTTTTTTGATGTTTATTTATTTTTGAGAGAGACAGAGACAGA
This sequence comes from Neofelis nebulosa, assembly GCF_028018385.1. Taxonomy (NCBI): domain Eukaryota; kingdom Metazoa; phylum Chordata; class Mammalia; order Carnivora; family Felidae; genus Neofelis; species Neofelis nebulosa. The sequence goes on along the minus strand of NC_080791.1, from coordinate 56,814,218 downwards.
ATGCAAGTGGGGGCAGGGGGCAGAGAGAGAGGGAGACACAGAATGGAAAGCAGGCTCCAGGCTCTAAGTTGTCAGCACAGAGCCTGACGCAGGGCTCGAACTCATGAGCTGTGAGATCATGACCTGAGCCCAGGTCAGATTCTCAACCGGCTGAGCCACCCAAGCTCCCCAAGAGTCACACTTTAAATATAAAGACATAGATAGATAGAAAATAAAGGGATGGGGCCGGGGGGGGGGGGGTGGCAGTGCCCGGAAAGCTCAGTTGATTGAGCATCTGACTCTTCATTTCGGCTCAGGTAATGATCTCATGGTAGCAAGATTGAGCCCAGCATCTGGCTCCGTGATGAACATGGAGGCTGCTTAAGATTCTCTCTGTCTTGGGGTGCCTAGGTGGCTCAGTCAGTTAAGCGTCCGACTTCAGCTCAGGTCACGATCTCACGGTCCGTGAGTTCAAGCCCCGTGTCGGGCTCTGGGCCATCAGCCCAGGGTTTTAAAAAACCCAAGAAAACAAAGAACATATTAAACCCGAAGCAAATGGAAGAAAGAAAATGATAAATATAAGAATATAAATCAATGAGATTAAAAGAATAGAGAAAAATCAACAAAGCCAAAAGTTGGCACTGTAAAAAAAAAAAAAGATTATGAAAACCCTACAACACTGATTTTTTTAAAAAAAGGAAATACAAATTACTAAGATTAAGAATGAATATAAGAATATCACTCAGATCCTACAGATATTATATAGATGATAAAGGTTATTATGAACAACTTTACACCAATAATCCAACAATTTAGGTGAAATGGGCAAATTCCTTGAAAAACACAAATTACCAAAACTGGCACAAAAAGAATAGAACATCTGAATTCTAATCCAATCTGACTTTATTATCAAAAACCTTGTCACCAAAAACCTCCTGGTCTAAAGGACTTCAATGGTGAACTATAAAAAATATTTAAGGAAGAAGTAATACTAATCTTACTCAAACATACTCAGAAAATAAATGAAGGAACACTTCCCAACTTATTTTAAGTGACCCTAATAATCCTGATACCAAAACTTAAAAGATATTACAAGTGAAAAAAACCAAACTATAGTTAAGTATTCCACATGAGCCTCATTATACATGAAAGCAATGTAGTTTTATTAGCAGAGCATAATACATAGTAGGTGCTCAAAAAAAAAATCCTGAAGTATTAGCAAATTGAATCCAACTGCAGATGAAAAGACACACTATATCATGATCAAGTGGGATTTATCTCAGGACATAAGGTTGGTTTAACATTTTAAAATCAGTGTAATTTACTGCATTAATGGATTAAAGGAGAAAAGCCATATGACCATCTCAATAGATGCAGAAAAAAGCATTTGGCAAAATTTAACATCCATTCATGATAAAAACTCACTCAGTAAATTAGCTATGGAAGGGAACTTCCTCTAGCTTAATAAAGGAAAACTATGGAAAGCCTACAACTAACATGCTACTTAAAGTTGAAATACTAAGTACGTATTTAATACTTTAAATACTAAATACTTCTCCCGTAAGATCAGGAACAAAGCAAAGATAGCTCTCACCACTTCTACTGAATGCAACAGCGGGGATCCTAGCCACTGCGATAAGGACTATGGTTTGTGGGTTCAAGCCCCCGCATCGGGCTCTGCTCTGACAGCACGGAGCCTGTTTGGGATTCTCTGTCCTCTCTCTCTGTCCCTCCCCTGTTTGCATACGATGTGCTCGATCTCTCTCAAAATAAATAAATAAACTTAAAAAAAAAATCTGGGCTTCTAAGTTTGAACTATATGCCCCCCACCTGGACATAATTTCTGGAGGGGGAACAACTACCCTACCTTAACCTATCTTGCCCCACATCTCCTAGTTCCCTTCCTCAGAGTCCTCTCTTCCCCTTCCCCTTCTCCATCCAGAAATCAGCATCACCAGCTTTCTGACCTACATCTCACCCCCCAACTATTGCAGACCCTCTAGAATTCAGAAAGCGCATAATGCTAGTGGCTCTAGAGGTGACACCCACAAGCCGTGGGTTCTTTGGTCTCTTCCAGCAGAATAAAGATGGAGGAGTAGTGAGAGTCAGGGCTAGAATTGTCCCCTTGGAAAGGGTGACCAAGTACCTAGATGTGCCCTAGACAGAGGAGTTTCCTGAGACCTAGCACTTTCCATTTTAAACGGGGACGGTGGTGGGCAAACCTGGATGGTTGGTCACCATCCCTCCTGGGAATCCTCCCCCCACAACTACCTTCACTCTGAGAAGGAAAGTGTAAGTGCACTATATCCTGGCCACAGTGGAGAATGCCAGCTCCCAGGTGAGCAACCTTGTAAGGTTTGGTTAGATGTTAAGAGCAAAGATGCCTCCATTCTCAGCCCAAGACGGGCTCTGGATGGAGCTCAGCAAGGCCTGGGTATGTTGCCAGAGGAAGGAACACGCTGAAGGAGCAAAGGGGTCCTACCTTGGGGAGGCCGCCTACCCAAGGTGGGCTGTTTTTTGCAGCCACCACCCTGCACACAGCACACTTCATCCAACCCCGTCATATCCCTGCCTACCCCACATTTTCTACCAAGCACCCGTTTGTTTCTGCATTCAGCATTCACATACATTTATTTTCATAAAAGGACTACATTTTGTTAAGTGTTTAAATACAGAATGTTGCTAAGGAAAAACTCAGTTTTGCTCCACCCTACCTCACCCTGCCCTATGTCCCCTCTTCTAAGGAAACCAGCAAGCTTTTCTAACTTTAGATGTGGTGACTTTCACCCCAAATCTGATTGGTATGCATTTACCTTCATGTCTTGCTTGATCAATTGGATGAATCATTATGGACTCCCTTCATGAAAAAACGAAGAAATGTGCTCCCTTAAACTACTGTTCATCTTCCAATCCCTCCCCCATTGTATTGGTTATAGTGTTAGCTTATTCTTCTACTGATTTTTTCCTCAAGCTCAATAATCATTTACAATCTTTATTCCCAGTTTCATCCACGTTAGCTATATCTCACACGTTCTACCATGTAACATGAAGAAATTAGCATCCATACTCTATTTTACCTTTCCTCCACCCTATTCTGGCTTCAACACTTCTACTATTACTTTTACATTGCCAAGAGTTATAGTTACCTATGTTTTATAACCATAATTAAGTCTTTCATGCTTTACCTAGAGCATAATTCTGATCATTTAAATCCAGTAAACAAATAGCCCTTACAATGTTATGATTAGAAATAAGTTCTAATTGAGAGTGTTGTGGATTCATCAAACAAGAAATACATCTCTTTTAAAAAAATCAGGACAGAGTTCTGGGAAATTACGACTCTGATTGCCAAAGCAAAAAATATAATGTCAAAGTCTAGGAGCTTGTGACAGAAAGTACGGAAGTGCTTAAATTAATCAGGATGGGACATGTCAGCGGGACACAAGAGTCAACCTGAAAGAGCTCTCAATGGTCAAACCTGGGAAAATCTGAGTAACAAAATAAATAGTGTAGTATTGGAGGATAACACAAAGTGTAAAGCAAATATACTTGAGTCCAGGATGACCTAAATGATTGAATAAATAAATAATTGGGGGGAAAAATCTTCCTTATGGAAGAATTCCAGAAAACATATGTAGCTGCTCTCCCCTCCAGATGGAGCTTAATTGTCTCTTCTCCCTTGAATGTGGCTGCACTGAGTGACTCACTGCCAAAGAATAGAGTATGGAAAGGGGAAAAATAGTAACTTTACAGGAGACAAATCTGACAAACAAACACCTGCTTTAATCAAGTGACCAGGGTATCAAGTCACCAGCTGATATCACGTGATGAAAGAGGCACTTCACCTATGTGGTATTCTCCCTCAAAGCAACCCACCCCAGTCTGGTCATGGGAAGAAGTCCAAACTGAGGGATGTTCTACAAAATACCTGACTAATACTCTTCAAAACTGTCAAGGTGATTTAAAAAAGAAGACCAAAAAACAAAAACAAAAACAAAAAACAAAAAACAACAACAACAAGGAAAGACTGAGAAACTGTCACAAGAGAGGCTCAGGAGATGTGACTAAATACAATGTGCTATACTGGATTGGGTCCAGAAAGAGAAAAAAGATATTAGTGGGAAAATTGTTGAAATTTGAATGAAGAATCTGGAGTTTCCATAATAGTAATGTATGAATGTTCGTTTCTTAGTTTTGATGTACTATGGGTACGTATGATGCTAATGTTAGAGGAAATCGGGCGAAGGGTATATGAGAACTCCCTGTGCCATCATGACAACTTCTCTGTGAATCTAAAATTATCCCCAAATAAAAGGTTTACCTGAGGGGTGCCTGGGTGGCTCGGTCAGTTGAGCGTCTGACTTTGGCTCAGGTCATGATCTCACGGTGCGTGAGTTGGAGCCCCGCGTCGGGCTCTGTGCTGACAGCTCAGAGCCTGGAGCCTGTTTCAGATTCTGTGTCTCCCTCTCTCTCTGCCCCTCCCCTGTTTGTGCTCTGTCTCTCTCTGTCTCAAAAATAAATAAACGTTAAAAAAATTTAAAAAAAAAAAAGGTTTACCTGAAAAATATCTGGAAGTGTCCAACTCTTGATTTAGGCTCAGATCATAATCCCAGAGTCATGGGATTGAGCCCCATGTTGGGCTCTGCACTGAGCATGGATCCTGCTTAAGAATTTCTCTCTCCCTCTTCCCTTCCCCCCTTTATGTGCGCGCGCTCTCTCTAAAATAAAATTTAAAAATCTAGAAGCAAAAGTCATGGAATTCTCCAAGAATAGAGAAAAAAAAATTTTTTTTTTGAGAGGGGAAAAAATCGTATCACAAAGGATCATTTCAAGTGTCCTGGTATTTGTATAATGAATATTCCAGAGAGAAAAGGGAAAATAAAAGCAGGAAAATAATTAGAAATGATAGAATAAAATTTTCCCAGAGAAGAAACATCACATCTTTAAGATTAAAAGTACACACTGAATACAGAGGAGAATAAAAAACAAAAAACATGCATGCTTAGGGTCTCATGAGGTATCAGAAAGCCTAATAGCTCCTGGAAATTGAAAACAAACAGATTATAAAGGTATAAAGATCAAGTTAGCATCAGGCTTCTCTGGAGCTAGAAGCTATGAAACAATGGCTTGCAAAATTGGGGCCGATGTTTTTGAAGCAGCCAAACTAAAAAACAAGTGTAGGGTCCAAATAGAGTTGTGAGAATGAATAATGTTTACCACCCATGCACTCTTGCTGAAAAGAAGTTACTTGAGCTTGTCTTCAAGGAAAACAACCAAAAAAAGGAAGATATAAGGTTGTGATCTGGTTCTCAAAGTGTAGCTCCAGGGCAGCGTCTGGTATGCTGTTAAAAATGCAAATTCTCAGGCCCCCCCTCTGACCTACTGAATCAGAAACTCTGAGTGTGGGCTCCGAGATTTGTGTTTTAACAAGTTTGAGAACCACTGGATTTGTGGATGGTGTTCCCAAATCTTCAGCAGTCTGGTGCACCTACCGTGCACCACAGCCGTGTGGGCTGCTGTGAGTTGCTGCATAAAATGCCCCCCTCACTCCCCGTTCCACCCCAGTCTCAAGGCGAGACAGACTCCAGAGTCTTCGCGGGACCCTGCTGAAGCTAGTCTTCAGCCAAGAATATTTCCTTGCTTAGCTTTCTTCCCCTGCTTTATCCTGGTGATAGTGATTAACTGTGGGAGTGGTCTCAGTTTCACCAGAATCCTTGCCTCAGGCTCTGCTTCTGGGTAGCCTGATCTAATAGCCAAGAAACAACAGAACTAACTCATACACACATTGAAAAGAATGGGTAATAACTGTTTGCCTAGAAGTATTTCATTTAAATTGGAACAGGAAAACATAGGTTCTGGTAACAGCATTTTAAAAATGTCTTCAACAATGAAGTGAATTCCAGTTAATAGATTGTACAATTAAGAAGTTTAAAACTCCTAATCATATGATAAAGAAGGCGCATGTTTCTTCTCTCAGAAAGGAATGGGAAAGATGCCAAAAAACTCCAGGAAAAGCACAAAACTGTACCAGAAAATTGTGATTCAAATATGAAGTAAACAAAAATGTGGCATGGTTTTAAACAATTGATGATATGTAAGGAAAGAAAATTATTTGGTCTTAACATTTGAAATACTCTTTTTTTTTTTTTTGGCCTTATTTTATTTCACTTTTACTTATGGAAAAATTCAAATATATGCAGAGGCAGAAAGAATAGCAAATTCAGCCCCATGTACCCATCCCTCAGCTTCAATGGTTATCAAGATCTGCTCAATCTCAAATACCTAGAGTTTTCTCTTTTACAGTTGATTTGTCTAAATGAGGATCCAGACAAGGTCTGTATACTGCATTTGGTTGCTATGTCTCCTACATGCCCCCTGGGCTGCTCCGCCTTGGGCAACACCAGTCTAGGGACCGAAATGACATTTCCTTCCCTACTGACCCAGTCACCACCTAAAATCTGCAGGGGTTGTTCTGTTCTTGTTTTAAGGCCAAATCCTTTGTCTTAATCAATATCATCTCCTGAAATAACCATTGGGTCATCCTCACGTCCAGGCTGCTTCAAGCTTTCTCAAATCTTCAGTTTCTTTAGAGTCAAAAGAATATCCAGGTGCTTTATCTTTAGATTTTAAAGGAACTTTTCTTGGTGATCCGGTCCACATGGAAATGTGGGATTCCCCATTCAAGCATAAACACTGAGGCAGGTGTCTAATGTCTAGAAATCTTCTGGACTTTTCTGTTCACTGAAGTTTATTAAGAGCTCCTCTTAATAAATAAATAAACATGCAATGGACACTTGAGTGCTGGATGAGATTAAAGAGATCCAGACAGGGCGCCTGGGTGGCGCAGTCGGTTAAGCGTCCGACTTCAGCCAGGTCACGATCTCGCGGTCCGTGAGTTCGAGCCCCGCGTCAGGCTCTGGGCTGATGGCTCGGAGCCTGGAGCCTGTTTCCGATTCTGTGTCTCCCTCTCTCTCTGCCCCTCCCCTGTTCATGCTCTCTCTCTGTCCCAAAAATAAATAAAAAACGTTGAAAAAAAATTTAAAAAAAAAAAAAAAAAAAGAGATCCAGACAATGCTCTAATTTATATCTGGACTTCTCAGAAAATTCAGAAAGTCTAGGTTAGGAGCCAAAAGGTGTTTGGAGCTACAAGTGCAAAATCCCCCCAGGAATGATCCCGTGGGTCCCAGTTTTTGTCATAAATTTCTCACTTGACCAGGAAGGTGAAGGAGGTGGCCCAGCCTGGGACACACAGATGGCCATCATGGAAGCTTCTGACTCCAGTCCAACCATGCCGGGGTCTTAGGTGCTGGACTTTACCCCTTCCCTTCTCTGTATCAAGTGGTTGATTCTAGGTGGTGCTGGGAACACAAGAAGAAGGGAGTTTCAATCTCAGTGGCCCAGGGCCTCACAGTGACCTGCGGGTGGACCAGGGTTTGGACCCAGGTTAGTCCAGGTCCATATTGTACTCACTTCTCCTCCTTCCCCAGCCCTGTGAAATCTGGGAGCCAAAGGGAAAAGTCCTAATGGGACCTGGGTGTTCCCAGAGGGGCCCAAAGGGGATTGCCTACGGTCAGAATGGCCATGTTTCCTGCAGTTAAACCGTTGACTCAGACAAATGTCAACAGACACTCCCAGAAACACGAAACCAAAAGTCAACCAACCGACTAACAGAAAACAGTCTCTCCGACAGGTGAGGAAAAATTGGAGAATTATCAAGCCGATTTCTTCACTATTGTGCTAGAGGCCTGGGGGACTCAAACATTAACCAGCTAATCTGTGTGTGTGTTGGGGGCTTGGTGGGGTGGGGGTGGGGACTGTCTAGCTTGAACATGCCAGACACTGAGTCCCTGCCCTCAAGGAAGCTTCCTAAGTGCTCTCTGCCTGTGAATGATGAACCTCTGATGGCAGAAATGCTTTTCATCATGTTCTCATTCATTCTCATTGCCAGTATGGGGTCAGGCACAACATAAACACTGTGTGGATGAATTCCATTTTTGAAAATGAGCCTACTCTCTCTGCCACCAGATAATTCTTCCAGCATTCAGTGATTTTGTAAATTTTTTCTAAAATTTTACAGAGAAAATTGTCATCAGGGAAGGGAATTTAGAGGTGAAATTATGCATGCTGCTTTGTAGACATATTTTTTAAATGCCTTCCTGGATAAAGTAGGGGAAGCAGAGGGAGAGAAAAGGCAGGCTTAGAACATTTGCTGAGGAAAAGGCTTTTGATATCTGAAGGGGGTGTGGGACTGGTGCAGACTATGGTGCTGTGTTCAAGGATATCTAAGGATCCATAGCCCTGAGGTTGGGAAGGAAGCAGGTGTTGGGATGGTCATCAGGGGCATATCTTCAGGCTTCTAGGAATGTGTTCCTCATTCATTCAACTGTACTTATTGAGCATCTACTCTGTGGCAAACCTTATTTGAGGCATTGGGGATCCAACAAAATTCCTGCCCTCTAATGGAGCTTACATTTTAGTGGGGAGAGCAGGTGAAAAAAAATAAGTAAGATAAAACTAGAAATGCATTTACCCGGGGGTGGCTGAGTGGCTCAGTAGGCTGGGCATTGGACTCTTGGTTTTGGCTCTGGTCATAATCTCGCAGTTTTGTGAGTTTGAACTCCGTCGCAGGCTCTGTGCTGGTAGCATGGAGCCTACTTGGGATTCTCTCTCTGTCTCTCTCTCTGCCCCTCCCCCACTCGCATTATCTCTGTCTCTCTCAAAATAAATAAACTTAAAAATTTTTTTTTCAAAAAAGAAATGTATTTACTCCCTGAGCTGGCATCCCACTTCTATGATTATAGCCCAGTGCTTCATCTGCAGGGTGAAATGATGTTGGCATGAGGTTATTCATTGCAGTATGATTTGTACTAGTGAAAGACTGGACACAACTTTTAATCTTGAACTGTGAGAACATATTACTCATTCAAATCAAAACAAAAAATTTTTAATGTAATATAGGTTTTATTAGATGGTGATAAATATGTTATGGAGAAAAATAGAGAAGGGAGGAAGAAAATTAGGTAACACTTGGAGGGGATGTTACTATTTTAAATTGAAGGTCAGGGAAGCCCTAATGGGGAAGATAACATTTGAGTAAAAACCTAAAGGAGGTGAGGATGTATTGGGGAAGTATTCCAGGCAAAAGGAACAACAGGTGCAAAGGCACTGGGGTGGGATATCAAAGGAGCAGCGAAGAGGCCAACTGGATTGGAGCAGAGAGAGCCAGGGGCAGAGGGTGTGTCAGTGTTGTAACCCCAGGCACTCTGAGTCTGAGGGGCTGCAACTATGGGGTACTCATGACCCTGGGAAGCTCCTTTCTCATGCTGACCTCCCCAGTTCATTCTAACATTTCCACAAATGTAACCTGGTCCTTCCCTGGATCTTCTATTCCTATGAATGTTCGTCCTGAAGTGTGATGCCCAGAACTGCCCTGGCTTGTATCCCCAGTGCCCCCCACCACCACCTCCAGCCCACCTGCCCCCTCAGCAGTGCTGCTGGCTGCCCACTGCTCCCTCCTGGGACCTCTCTTCTCTGCTTCACTGGCCCTCTGGACTCAACTCCTACCCAGCCCTCTGACTGTTTCCCCTCACTGCCCCTGCATACAGCGGCTCCCAGGCTCTGTCCCTACCCTCTTCTCTCTCTCCTACCAACTCTTGCCATCCCACCCTCACCCAGGGCTTCTGAGCACATTTCTCTTCCTAGCCCAGACCCCCAGTTCTTCTGTTCCTTCGACCTCAATGTCTCCGGTACCATTGACTCCACATATATCCAGAGCTGGACTCACCACCCACTAATCACTCCTCTGCCCCCCAGACCAGTTCAGGCTGCTCCTCTCGATGCCCTCTCCCAGACAACACTGACCATAATCCCTGCCTAGGCCTCCCATTCCTGCCCACCTGAATGGGGACCAGCTCTGCCTGTTGGCTGCTGCCTCCCTAGCACCTAGCACAGTGCCTGGCACACAGTGAGCACTCGATAAATAAACGTTATCAATAGGTTCTGAGTCTGCTTGCCTCTCCTAGTGACCCCTGCCAAGTTCAGTGGATGGTCCCCCCAGGTCCCCACCTCCCCAAACACTGGGCAGGGGAGGTCCCATGAGTCTGGCCTCATTCCTGAGTGGATTCAGACCCCAGGAGGCACTGGACCTTTACATTTGTCCACTGGAGGCTTAGTGTCATTCTTTGAGTTTCAGTGAATTCCCCCTGCAGGAGACAGAGTGTGAATGGATCATGGAACCCTTTGCAGACAGCTGTTTGAGTAAGAGGCGGGAGAAGCAGAATCAACAGTTAAGGGCCCAGTCCAGCCAAGCACCTGAGGGACTTTAGTGGCCTTCTCAGCAGCATCCTGCATGAGATTGTAAGCCCCACAGAGCAAGGATCTCCTCTGTCTGCTCCTTTCTGCCTGGCACCCTATGGCAGGGGCTTTTAACAGAGGGTTATCCCTCCATCCCCACCCCTAGGTTGCCAGGTAAAATACATGCCACCCAGCTAATTTGAGTTTCAGATAAACAAGTAGATTTTCAGTGTATGTCCCCTCCCAGTATGTCTTTGGGGTATACTTACACTAGAAAATTATTTCTTATTTATCTGAAATTCAAATTTCACTAGGCAGCCTTATTTCTATTAGTTAAATCTGGCAACCTTCTTCCCGGGTGACAGTGGCAATGTCTGAAGACACTTTTGATTGTCACAACTGGAGAGGAGGTCAGGGATGCTGCCAAACATCCCACAGTGCAGAGGAAAGTTCCCCACAACCAAGAATTATCCAGACCACAATGGACCTCTCCTTATGGGTACCCAGAGCACACAGAACTCCTCACTCTACCTCCACCTCTTACCCCTGCCCACCTGCTTTCCTTCCTTCAGGCCATTAAGAGATGTGGAGGGGGGTGGGAGGGAGGGGAGGGTGGGGGATGGGTATTGAGGAGGGCACCTTTTGGGATGAGCACTGGGTGTTGTATGGCAACCAATGTGACAATAAATTTCATATATTGAAAAAAAAAAAAAGAGATGTGGAGAGGGGCACCTGGGTGGCTCAGTGGATTAAGCGTCCAACTCTTGATTTTGGCTCAGGTCATGGTCTCGTGGTTGTGGGATCAAACCCCCATTGGGCTCTGCTCTGACAGTGCGGAGCCTGCTTGGAATTCTCTCTCTCCTCCTCTCTCTACCCCTCCTTTGCTCTCTCTCTCTCTCTCTCTCTCTCTCTCTCTCTCTCAAAATAAGTAAATAAATAAACATTTAAAAAAAAGTTGTGGAGAGAAACTCATGGTCCTGTCACAGGTGCTGACCAATGCCAAGTCATGAGGTTAATGGGAAAAACAGAATACAAAATTGTATTCCCTCTGGACACTGTGCAAGAGTAAACTATGCACAAAAACATTCAATGGAGGGAAAACGTAAAAGGTCAAGGTGGTTACTTTAGGCAATGGAAATATTTTTCCCCCTCTCCTCGTCTCTTTTTCTTTTCTCACACACCTCTTGAAAACCATGTTTATAAAATACTTCAAAAATTTTCAACTTTTCATTACATAAGTATTGTATGAGTACATTCTCCTTGTATTAGAAAACACTGGAAATAATATAGCAAGGCCAGTGTCTTTGACCTGCACATCCAATCTGGGCCTAGCCCCCACAGAGAGAACTGCTCCTGCGGGGCTAATGCAGAGCCATCGGAGGGACCCAGGTCTAACTTTGACTTTGAACGGACGCTGGAAAATGGGATTATACAGCCATAGGACAAGTACATTCAACTCGTTACTGCCAGGTTGTTTTAGAGTTAGCTGTTATCAATTTACTTCGCCACCAACAAGGAATGACAGGACCGGTGTAAGCCAACTCTTGATGCCAGACTTGGAAATGCTGACTGATCTGATGGGTGAAAAATATAATCTCATTGTTTTAATTTGCACTTCCCTTATTACAACTATTTTATTCAGCTTTACTGAGATATAATTGACATACGACATTGTGTAAGTTTAAGGTGTACAGTGTAATGATTTGAAGTGATCACCACTATTAGGTTAGTTAACACATCCATCACCTCATATAGTTATCCTCTGTGTGTGTGTGTGTGTGTGTGTGTGTGTGTAGTGAGAACTTCCAAGATCTACTCTTAGCAATTGCAAGTGTACAATACAGTATTATTAACTATAGTCACCATGCTGTCCTTAGATGCCCAGAACTTATTCATCTTATAACTGGAAGTCCAAGTATGTGACCGCCTCTACCTATTTTCCCCACCCCTCAGTCTCTGATAACCACCACTCTACTCTGTTTCTATGAGTTTGGCTTTTTATTTTCTTTTTAAAAAGATTCTACATATAAGTAAGATCACACACTAGGGGATCCTGGCTGGGTCAGTAGGTAGGACATGCAACTCTTGATCTCAGAGTTGTAAGTTTGAGCCCCACATTGGACATACAGATTACTTAACAATAAAATCTTTAAAAATAAAAGTACGTAAGATCACCCAGTATTTTTTTCCTCTGACTTCCTTCCTATGACTTAGCATAATGCCTGTGAAGTCCATCCATGTTACAAATGGCAGAATTTCCTTCCTTCAGCTGAATGATATGTACGTTTATATATGTACATATGTGAATGTATATATGTATATTTGTGTAGGTATATGTGTATATGTACATGTGTGTATATATGTACATGTATGGATATATATATATATATATATATATATATTATATAAGTGTATATCACATATCATTATCCATTCATTCATCAGCTACCACTTGGGTGACTTCAATGTCTTGGTTATTGTAAATAATGTGCATTAAACATGGGGGTGAAGATATCTCATCAAGACAGTGTTTTCATTTCCTTCAGATGAATATCCAGAAGTAGGATTACTGGATCATGTGGTAGTTGTATTTTCTTTAGTATTATTTTTTTTATTTAAAAATTCTTAATGTTTATTTATTTATTTTGAGAGAGAGAGAAAGCATAGATGGGGGAGGGGTAGAGAGAGAGGGAGAGAGAGAATCCCAAGCAGGCTCTATGCTGTCAGCACAGAGCCTGATGTGGGGCTCGATCTCATGAACCGCAAGATTATGACATGAGCTGATATCAAGAGTTGGACGCTTAACCAACTAAGCCACCCAGGCACCCCTATTTTTTTATTTGAGAGAGAATCCCAAGCAGGTTCCACGCTCAGCATGGAGCCTGACATAGGGCTTGATTCCACGACCCTGGGATCATGACCTGAGCTGAAATGAAGAGTTAGGGGCACCTGGGTGGCTCAGTCAATTAAGTGTCCAACTTCGGCTCAGTCATGATCTCACTCAGTTTGTGAGTTTGAGCCCCACGTCGGGCTCTGTGCTAACAGTTCAGAGCCTGGAGCCTGCTTCAGATTCTGTGTCTCCTCCTCTCTCTGCCCCTCCCATGCTCATGCTCTGTCTCTCTCTGTCTCTTAATAATAAATAAACGTTAAAAAAAATTTTTTTTTGAGAGTTAGACACTCAGCCCACTGAGTCATCCAGGTGCCCCTGGTAGTTAAATATTTTTTTCAATTTTTTGAGGAAGCTCCATACTGTTTTTCATACTAGCTGCATCAGTTTGCATTCTCACCAACCATGCACAGGGTTCCCTTTTTTCCACATCCTCACCAGCACATATTTCTTGTCTTTTTTTTTTTTTTTTTTTTTTTTTTTTTTACAAATAGCCATTCTAAAAGGCATGAGGTGCGGCTTGTATCTCTTGTGGTTTTGCTGTGCATTTCTCTGATGATGCGTGATGTCAGCACAGAGCCTGATGTGGGGCTCGATCTCATGAACCGCAAGATTATGACATTATGAGCATCTTTTCATGTGTCCATTGGCCATGTGTTTATCACCTTTGAAGAAAATGTTACACCTGAGCTTGGATATCTTCAGGGGTTCATCTCTGTTTTCAAATTAATGAAAAATTTACTCAACATGCATGCACATCCTACAACATTCAAAACGGGTGTTCAGTGAAAAGTCAGCCTCCCTTCCATGTCTGAAGCCCCGCTCTGCAACCCTCCATCCAGAGACCACATCCAGACGCGCGGTCTGGCATCTCCATCCAAAGATATTCAATGCACTTGTAAGTGCTCACATATATAACCTTTCTCTTTCATTTTTCCACAAATCGTAACATTTTCCACACTGTTTCCCCACCTGGTTCTTTTCTTTTTTTAATCTGGAACGTGGTTCATTCCACTAGACACAGAACCATTTCATTCTTGTTCATGATTTCACAGAGTCCCATCTGATAGGGGTATCACAATTGGTTTAAACAGTTCCCTAGTGTTGGACACTTTGGTGGCTTCCAATCTTCTGTCACAGTGCGCATTCCGGTGCATATGCAGTTTCTCACATAGAGGAATACATTTGCAGGTAATTTGCCAGAAGTAGAAGAGCTAGGTCAAAGGGGAAGTGTATTTAAAGCATTTTTTTTTTTAACGTTTATTTATTTTTGAGACAGAGAGACAGAGCATGAATGGGGGAGGGTCAGAGAGAGAGGGCGACACAGAATCTGAAACAGGCTCCGGGCTCCGAGCGGTCAGCACAGAGCCCGACGCAGGGCTCGAACTCACGGACCGCGAGATCACGACCTGAGCCGAAGTCGGACGCTTAACCGACTGAGCCACCCGGGCGCCCCTGAAGCATTTAAGCGTGTAACCGAATTGCATTCCGCATCAGTTTGCTGATCATGTCATTTCATGACTGTCTTACTTTTTAATTCACAGAAAAAATATATTACAATCATTGTCTCTGATGATAAGAAACCATGATTTATAAAACATCTACTACGTGTCAGGAACTACACGTAGTGCCGAAAGCGCTCGTGACACCGTGAGGCATAGTGAAGTAAGCCGTTTGTTTAAGGCACCCATGGAGTGGATGCGAGCCAGAAGTCAAACCTTGGCCTGTTTGGCTGCCTCCGCTGGGCCTAGGCCTTGTCACCAGGCAGGAGGCTGACACCCTGGAATGAGGAACTAGGCTCCAGCATAACTCACAGTCAATCGTGTTTGGAGGTATTTTAATGGGTAATCTTTTCCTTCGCATTGTTTAAAAAATTTAGTTGGCAGACTGGTAATGATGCGGTCCATTTAGCTGAAGGTGACAGGAGATAAGGTCAGAACAGCCTGATCCAGGGACCACGGTTGTCAAGGTTTGATCACAGCCATGCCAGGCCCCTCCGGCAGCACGGCAGCTGACAGAGTTCCCAGAAGTTTACATATTTTGGCAAAAAAAGAATTGCTTAAGAGTGTTGAAATGCAGTCATGCAAACGTAGGGTTTTTTAGAGTTAACGTTGATTTAGCTCTTACTATGTGCCAAGCGCTGTTAAAAGCCCACCATTTAAGCCTCCCAACAAGCCTACTGGAGGCTTATTATCTCCAGGTTACAGATGAGGGAACACCCCTGTTACCTCTCTGAGGGTCTGTCTCTCTCAGTGGGCAACTGAATCTAGAATGAAGTGGCCGTCTTCTCAATCCCTGCACTCTTTTGGAGTTAATTTACGGAAACTGTCACACCTCCTCAAGCCTGAACAGCTCTGGTCTCAGAGCAGAGGGGAATGGTGTGGATGGGGAGCCACAGAAGGCTCCTAACCTGGGGCATGACACAGTGGCTTGCATTTCATTTTATTTTTTTAAGTTCAATAATTCATTTTGAGAGAGAGAGAGAAAGATAGAGAGAGAGAGAGCACAAGCAGGAGGGGGAGAGAGAGAGGGAGAGAGAGAATCCCAAGCAGGCTCCACACTGTCAGCACAGAGCCTGATGTGGGGCCCAAATTCACGAACAGGGAGATCGTGACCTGAGCTGAAACCAAGAGTCTGAGGCTTAACTGACTGAGCCACCCAGGATCCCTGACTTGCATTTTAGGGAGAGGTTCCATAGTGCCCCAGGGGAAATATTTACAAGCAGGTGTAGGGGGGTGGGGGAGGGGCGGCAGGCCAAGGCCAAGAGGTCCTTGGACTGACCCTCTGGGAAACTACTCAAATCTTCATGAGGCCCTTATCCTCTAAGAGGTACTTACCCGATGGAAATTAAATGTCTATAGTTACAAGCGGCTATTGAACCCTTGAAATGTGGCTCATCCAAGTTCAGAGCGCTGTAAATAGAAAATACATGTTGGATTTCAAAGGCATAATTAAAAAAGTAAGACATCTCAATAATGTTTATGATAATACCATGTTGAAATGATACCAGCTTGGACATACAGGACTAAATGAAAAATATTCTTAAATTTAACATCACCCGTTCCTTCTTTCTCCTTTTAAGTCGTTACCAACAAGCTTGAAATTATCTATGTGCTCACATTGTATTTCTACTGGACGGCGCTGGTCCATAACCTTCCCCCAGGCACCCGCCTCTTTTCCGCTTCTTGAGAAGCTGTGGTGGTGTCTAACGGGGACCTGTCAGCCAGAGGTGCACGCGGCCCCCACCAGCGTTCTTAATTTGAGACAACAGGACAGAGGCTGGGACTCCCCGCGACCTGGGTGCGTCCGCTGCGCTCTGCCGCCCTCTAGCGGTTCCTCTTCCAAGCTGACCTCTTTTGTGGTGGGATTGGGCTGGGCTGGGCTGGACTGGACTTGGGATGCTGAAACTCTTTGTGGTCCCAAACCATTTATTCCACTTACGTACTATCCTGCTTTGATTTTACTTTTTACTTTTTATGTTTTTGAGAGAGAGAGAGACGGACGGACAGAGCATGAGTGAGGGAGGGGCAGAGAAAGAGGGAGACACAGAATCTGAAGCAGGCTCCAGGCTCCGAGCTGTCAGCACAGAGCCTGATGCAGGGCTCGAACCCACAGAACCATGAGATCGTGACCTGAGCCGAAGTTAGACGCTTAATTGACTGAGCCTCCCAAGTGCCCCTCATTTTAGTTTTGATTTTAATTCAAAGTTGCCATACAGAAAGAATTTAAGAAATGTCCCGGTCCCTAGTTCCTATCTTCTCAACAGGTCTGCATACAATTCGGATGTCACAGGTATCCCTTCCCCAACGTGGCTTCTGGCTGGTGGAAAATTATCAATATTGCATAACCCTTTAAATTCCTGGATGTTAATAAGTAATTTTCTTTTTTTTTTTTTTTAAATTTTTTTTCAACGTTTTTTATTTATTTTTGGGACAGAGAGAGACTGAGCATGAACGGGGGAGGGGCAGAGAGAGAGGGAGACACAGAATCGGAAACAGGCTCCAGGCTCCGAGCCATCAGCCCAGAGCCTGACGCGGGGCTCGAACTCACAGACCGCGAGATCGTGACCTGGCTGAAGTCGGACGCTTAACCGACTGCGCCACCCAGGCGCCCCAATAAGTAATTTTCTTGAGGAGGCTAGAGTTTTTGGTCTTAGAAGGCAGTTTCCTTTGGTTGGCAAAATGGGTTAATATCATGGCAAATAGGTCATAAAGTGCATTGTGAGGATTTGGGGGAAAAATGCATATAAAGTACTTAGCATAGTGCCTGGTTCTCTTATAAGTTCTCAACATGTGGAGATATTGTATACAAAATTACTTGTTGGGGCTCCTGGGTGGCTCAGTCAGTTGAGCCTCCGACTTCTGCTCAGGTCATGATCTTGGGGTTCAAGGGTTCGAGCCCCATGGAGGGCTCTCTGCCATCAGCACGGAGCCCACTTTGCATCCTCTGTCACACCTCTCTCTGCCCCCCCCAATTGTGCGTGTGCCCTCTCTCTAAAAAAATAATTAAAATTTCATTTAAAAAATTTTTTAATGTTTTATTTTTTGAGAGACAGAGCGCCAACAGGGGAGGAGCAGAGAGAGAGAGAGAGGGAGCCACAGAATCCAAAGCAGGCTCCAGGCTCTGAGCTGTCAGTACAGAGTCCAATGAGGGGCTCAAACCCACTAATGCAAGATCATAACCTGAACAGAAGTCTGATGCTCAACCAACTGAGCGCCCAGGCACCCCAAAATAAATAAACATTTTTTAAAAATTACTTGTTCTTTACACAAGCAGAGATATTCTGACTGTTGTCGCAAGATGCTTATGTCCCTGTATGCTAGGACTTTATTTCAAACCTTTTTTGATGAGTAAACAGGGGGTAATGGGAAGAAAGGATTTCAGTAGGTCACTGAGCCAGGAAAACACCCAGCTGGTTTGGGGTCTTCCTGGAAAACCACCCAGCTAAATGAAACCTGAGTCAGCTTGGCCAATGAGGGCAAGGAGAGTTGCCGGAAAGAGGTCATGGATGCACTCCGAGGGAACTCTGGATTTGTCAGCGTGCACGAAGGCATTCACAGGGTTGTGCACAATAAAAATATAAGTTCAAAGAGAGAATGAAACAATATAAAATATGCAGCTGTTCAAGAAAAACTTGTTTGTGTATTTTTTAAGTGGATAATTGTGGGTATCAAATCACTGTGGCATTCATATTCCTATGGATTATTTTATTTTATTTTTTTTAAGTTTATTTACTTATTTTGGCAGAGACAGTGTATGCAGGAGGGACAGAGAGAGGGAGAGAGAGAGGGAGAGAGAGAGAATCCCAAGCAGGCTCTGCACCGTCAGTGCAAGGAGCCGAACGTGGGGTTCGAACTCACGAACCCGTGAGATCATGATCTGAGCGGAAATCAAGAGCCAGACACTCAACCGACTGAGCCACCCAGGTGCCCCGCCTATGGATAATATTAAAAGAGTGACTAACTGCTATATTTTAAGGTGCTGCCATTCTGATGATGATGGAAATTATAGTCTTTGCAAGTTTATTTAAACTTACAGCGAAAAGTTCTACCTATGTTAAAGTTCTACACAACTTGAAGTGTACGAAGAATCACCGCATCCTTCAAATTCTTGTAGGGAGAACGTGAGTGCAAAATTTTCAAGACCAGGGTCTAGGCTGCCTACCCAGGAGTGGAATTGCTGAGGTTTGGGGATGCACGATCGACATTCCTCAAGGATACTGAACTTTCCAAAGCAGCTGTGCTAATTGACATTGCCCCCCCACCTCCCCGCAGCGAAGGGCCAACGCCATTGCTGCCAATCCTCCCCCGTGCTCGATGACTGTGTGCAGTCTGCAACATTCAGGAAGCAGCTATGTCCGTTGTCTCCCTGGGAAAGTGCAAGGCTAAGCAGAGGTTGCTTGCAGCCAGAACTCCAGGCCTTCCGTGCCTGTAGGATCAGGGCCCGGAGAACTAGATCAAATGGTTCTAATGGCTTCGCTCTACAAAAGCCCAAAGCACCCATCTCTGAGAAAGAGCTCTCTCTGCTCACAGCCAGCCCTGTCATACCCCAGGCCTGGCTCCTGCCCCTGAGCAGCGCTGGCTACATGCCAGCTCTTGGCTCTTGCCTTCCCTCTTTGTCTCCAAGCTAACCAGCCGCCGTTCACACGGCCTTGCTGTGGGCAGGGAACTGGGCAGCTGGTAGCACTGGCTTCTTACCATCCTGTTCCTATCCTCCCATCACCTCAGTGGAGTCCATAAGTTCAGTCTTTTATGTATGGTTTCACTAGTCCAATCCTGGGAAGCCAGCCTCCTGCCTCTTGTTTGTGGAGCATGCCCATCTACCTGGCTATGTGCTCTCCCACATTCTCAGCCCCCTGCATTTGGCTACCCGAGATGCTCACTTGGTTAGTGGACCAGGGGAAGAGGTAAGGAGTACCCGCTGGGAAGAGCCCCAGCCCCGCGCCCTTCTGGGAAAGAGTTTGAGCAAAGCGCTGTAGTTGCAGATTGTGGCCGCCAGAGGGCAAAGTAAGCAAAGCTTTGCTTCGAAGAGCAGGTTCAGAAAGGTGAGATTTCCCCGTTCTAAAGTGAAACTAGACAGAGTCTAGTGCCCCACTTGTGTTCCCCATCCTCGAGCTGGGTTTGGTGACACCCTCTCAGAAAGGCTTTAGCTGGTCTTTCATACCTGCCTGCCCTCCCCTTACTCGTCCTAGTTACAGCTGTCCTTGGGCCCCACCTCTCCAGACCACATGCTGATCCCATGCCCTTGCAGGAAGCCTGATGATGTCTCCTCTTTCCAGATGAAGGATCTGAGCTTCAGAAGGTTAATGAATTGCCTGAGATCACAACACCTGTAAGTGGCAGCATTGGGATATGAAACAGATCGAGCAGGCTTCGTTATTTCCCCAATACCCCCCTCTAACCCTGCTTCCATCCCCTCAGCATCCTTCTGGCAGGGCTCCAGCATCCTTCATGGCCCCCGTGCATTGTGGTGACACCATTTGCGTGACGCTGCAGTTGCACATCTATTCGTGAGAATATATCTCACTGCCTGAGGAGAGATCTGGGGAAATGTGCCCCGATATGTTTACACTGCTTAACCAGTACAGCATCGTTTTTATTTCCTTCTTTATTCTTTTCCATGTTTTTTATGAATGCATTTTATTTTTTGAATCAGAAAAGAAAGCTATTTTCGTAATGAGGGAGGTCAGCCCCTTCATTTTGCCCGAAGTGTCCACTGGGCTGGCAAACACCTACGTGTCTTGTGAGCCTCAGCTTAAGGATTGGATCTCTGTGACATCCTTTCTTTTTTTTTTTTTTTAATTTTTTTTAACGTTTTATTTATTTTTGAGACAGAGAGAGACAGAGCATGAACGGGGGAGGGGCAGAGAGAGAGGGAGACACAGAATCGGAAGCAGGCTCCAGGCTCTGAGCCATCAGCCCAGAGCCCGACGCGGGGCTCGAACTCACGGACCGTGAGATCATGACCTGAGCTGAAGTCAGACGCTTAACCGACTGAGCCACCCAGGCGCCCCTGTGACATCCTTTCAACTATCCTGTCCTCTCAGAACTCTATTGCCCCCATCATGACACTTATGATGCTTATCACACTCATTTATCTGTATCCTCCACCTCATCCCAGATCTGAGCAGGGGCTGGGTCAGATTCATCAGTTTCCCCAGGACCTGGCATAAGCCGTGGATCCATGGAATAACTAATGCTAATTGAGCACTTACTATGTTCTGGGTGCTTAACTATGTGCTAAGCATTTGGCCTGTATTAATTCATTTCACCCCACAATCACCCCATGAGGTTGAGGTGGGTTTACTATTATTTTCATCCATTTAATAGAGGAGGAAATTGATGCAGGCATAACCTGTTTGAGGCCACGTGGCTAGTAAACCAGCAGACCAGGGGTGGGTACCTAGACTGTCTGGCTCAAGTGTGTGACCTTAAACACTATGCCACCCTGAAAAGTTGCTTGGAAAAGTTCTGCTGGATGAGAAAACTTGGAATTTCTCCAAAGTGTCATTCAACCTGAGAAATGTTTTGCCTAACCCCAAAGGCAAGGATTTAAATCCATACCCCAGCCTGCCATGTGGGTCTAGGGGCCACATAGGCAGTTCGCTCAGAAAAACCTGAACGCTGAGTTCACCTTTACTCATTCACCGGATCACGTGGGCTCGGTTTATGGAAGAGAGAGAGCAGATGTATGTGGAAGAAGGGCTGTGATGGTCTTACTTTCCTGGTGCTAGAGCTGCAGGAACGATCCTGAATGCCCCCTGATGGGTCTCTTCCACCTGTCTAGAGTGGGTCCAGGCCAGAGTGGGGTCCTAGTGATGTGGAAAAGGTTGGGGTTTGGAGCCAGTGGCCCAGAAAGAGTTCTTGAGACATCTTCGGTGTAAAAAGGTGGTTTCATTAAAGCACAAGGACAGGACCCGTGTCCTGCAGAAAGAGCTGCACGGGGGTTGTGACGGGTGATTGATTACATACCTTTAAGTGGGGAGAGGTTAGGGATAGCGTAAGTCTCCAAGGAATTTTGGAATCAAGGCTTCCAGGACCTTGAGGGGGCTAGCCAGTGTTAGGAAAAGGTCATTTATTACTGACCTCAGTCATGAGATCCTTCAGATGCATATCAGTGGGCCATAAGCTTGGACTAGGATTGCCAACATATATGTTGGTGGGGGCGGGTAGAGATAAAGGAAGTTTCCAAAGGGATTTTTATATGTTAAAGTAGACTTACAGGATCCCGGGGGTTGGGCTAAGATCACATCTTGCCCTTCGCAAAGTGTCATCATGGAAGCAGCTGGGTTCCCAGAGGAAGGTCACTCTGCCCGTCTCGAGGACTTGTCAGTGGACTGTAAGTTGTCAGGAAATTTAATTTTTTCTTCTGCCTTTGTTTCCCACATTGTTAGGACCTCAACTGAGCATGAAATTTAGCTCTGAGCTTCCCAACGCCCCAGGCAAACAGAGAAACAAGATTGGTACAACACTCCAAGTGAGCTTTCCTCTGTTCTGTAAGTCTGTGGGCAGTTGCCGACTGCCCATGCCCTGCCAGTCACTGTGCCCAATCCCATGAAAACAAGAAGACAGACACCATTGATCTCTGCAATGGAAAAGAGTACAGCAGCACTATCCAGTGGAAACGTTGAGGGTCTCAGATGGGAGCCATATATGTGATTCCAGTTTTTCTTCTTTTTTTAATGTTTATTTATTTTTGAGAGGGGGAGAGAGAGAGAGAGAGAGAGAGAGAGAGAGAGAGAGAGAGAGAGACTGAGCATGAGCAGAGAAGGGGCAGAGAGAGAGGGAGACACAGAATCTGAATTGGTCTCCAGACTGAGCTGTCAGCACCAGAGCCGGACGTGGGACTCGAACTCACAAACTGTGAGATCATGACCTGAGCTGAAGTCAGCGACTTAACTGACCGAGCCACCCAAAGGGCAAAAGAAACAGGTGAACTTAATTTTAATAGCATATTTTAACCCAACGTGTCTAAAGTGTTATTGTCTCAACATATAATCAATATAAAAATTATTAATGGAAATTTTTTCGTTTATATATACCTTGAAGTCTGGTGTGCATCGTATACTTATAGCGCTGTTCACTCTGACCAGCCACATCTCGAATGTTCAGCATCCCCGTGAGGCCAGTGGCTACTGTATGGGACAGTACAGATTTAGAATTTAAGAAAAGAAACTTTTTTCTTTACCTTAAACTATCAGAAGAAAGGATTATGGCATTTGGTGCTGGAGGCTGGGGCATTCACATTGTTTCACAAGTGGTCGTGTGGTCAGAAATCCAAAATGTATGTGGCCCTTGCATTTTTTTTCTTTGTTATTTGTATTTAAGTTCACAAGTAAGGAATATATATATTTATTATAAGGGAAGCAATAAAGTAAATAGCCCTTTCATCTCCCTCAATACTGTTCCATTCCCAGAAGTAGGTTTAGTTCTCCATCAGTTGGGTAGAGATCCTTCGATGTATCTATATGCATATATATTTTATTTTACCATACAAAGATATTGCACAGTCCATATTGTTCTGCAATTTGTTTTTCAGGTGTAGCAGTATCTCTTGGTGCTCTATTCATATGTGCACCTCATTCTCTTTAATGACTACATAATATTCCACAGCCATTTCCCTACAGTTTTGGGGCTGTTTTTAATTTATGTTTTCACTATTTTTAAAAAAAATTTTTTTTAACATTTATTTATTTATTTTTGAGACAGAGAGAGACAGACCATGAACGGGGGAGGGTCAGAGAGAGAGGGAGACACAGAATCCGAAACAGGCTCCAGGCTCTGAGCTGTCAGCACAGAGCCTGATGCGGGGCTCGAACTCACAGACTGTGAGATCATGACCTGAACTGAAGTTGGATGCTTAACCGACTGAGCCACCCAGGCGCCCCATGTTTTCACTATTAATAACATTGCTATAATGGGCATTCTTTATTTTGTTTTTTTAAATTTTTTTGATGTTTATTTATTTTAGAGACAGAGACAGAGCACAAGCGGAGGAGGGGCAGAGAGAGCTGGAGACAGAATCCGAAGCAGGCTGCAGTCTCTGAGCTGAAAGCACAGAGCCCGACGTGGGGCTTGAACCCACGAACCGTGAGATCATGACCTGAGCCCAAGCTGGACATCCAACCGACTGAGCCACCTCAAGCATTCTTTATTTTATGTTTATTTATTTTTGACAGGGGGGATGGTGGAGAGGGTGCAAGTGGGGGAGGGGCAGAGAGAGAGAGAGAGACAGAGAGAGACAGAGAATCCTGAGCAGACCCCCCGCACTGGCAGTGTGAGCCCAATGTTGGGTTCAAACTCACGAACCATGAGATCATGACCTAAGCTGAAGTCAGACACTCAACTGACTGAGCCACCCAGGTGACCCATAATGAGCATTCTTGCACCTACCTCCATGGATATATGCCAGGGCAAACCACACCTTTGGTCTTCTGGAATTTCACGACGGTATCTGTGTGGCACTCACAGAGCCCAGGCATGGCCTGCCTGCATGGCCAAAAGGCCATATGTGTTCTCCTGCCCACGGCTCCCTCTTCCAAGTTCCGAGGACACTTCTGTGGCACTGGGGGCTCAACACAGTGAGCCTTGGTTATACTTTGGATGTCCCAGGGGAGATTAAGGCATCCTCACAGTCCCTGCTTCTATTAGAGTTCAGGGTATTGTGGCCACTATTATTCCTGTGGTGTTATTTTGAGTAATACATTATCTTCTTATAATGGTCTTAGATAAAATGTAAGGCATCATGATAAAGACAAAGGCTCCCTTCACGGGCTTCCTTCTGGAACCAGAGGGCAATACCCAGGCAGGCAGCCTCTCCTAGTGTCGCTGAGGAGCTACCGTGGAGCCTCAGGGTGGATTTACCTCCAAGAACTTGCCATGGTCTGATGCTCAGTTTTGAGTCTCCAGAGCCTGGTTCAGAAATGGCACTTGCAAACAAATTCGTATGAACCATGCTACTAGGAAAGGATCTAAAACCAGAATTCATGCATTGATTTGATTGCTCGTCAAAGTTTACTGACACTGGGCTCGAGCCAGGCCATATCCCAAGCTCTGGTTATAACGAACAAAACAGGCTTGGTCCTGACGGTCTAGTGGGACATAAGCAGGCCATTCCAACCCAGTGAAATGAGGTGTGGTGGTTATGGGATCGACGAGGAAGAAGTGACATATTTAGCATGGGGAAGGAAAGAGCCAGTAAAAGAACAGTATCACAGGAAAGAGAAGGCATGACTGCTAGAGCAAGGTGTCAAAGGAACAGAACTAAACTTGAACCAGAACACAGAGGGGTGGTCGACCTTGGGCAAGAAGAGGGTCTCTTTCCTGAGCAGGGAGGAGGGCACACACAATCACAGGACGGGTGAGGGACAGTTCTTGCCTGTACAATCTACCCAGGGGCAGGGGTTAGGAGGGAAGCTGATCACTGAGAGTGAGGGGAGGCTCTGGTCTGGCAACGCTTACAACAGGCACCGTGGGAGAATGAGGGGCATATCTGGACGAGAAAATATTCTGACCCCAGCATGCAAGGCTGCTGCTGTCCCACAGCACCCAGGTCCTGTGTGAGGGCACAGAAAAGTCAGGTAGGCGGACTCATCAGGGCGGACGCTTTATCAGCCTGGCACCACCGAATCAACAAACCATGGAGCTGGATGAGGAAGGGAGTGAGGAGCAGAGGGAGATGACCCAGGGAGAAAAAAGCCTGATCCTGGTTGCCTCATCTCAGTGAGGGTTGCCACCAAGCGCCCACTGCTGGCATCAGAAATTGGGGTATCATTCTTAACTCCCCCTCAACCGCAATCCATCACCAAGATACATGGGTTCACAGCCTAACTATCTCTTTGGCTCATTTACTTTTCATTTTCCCTGGTCTCTCTGCTCCACTCCCCCCCAGAACTCTGGTAATTCTGTGATTATAGGACAGATCTTTGCATTGGAGTTGTTTTAGTGCTGGGGAAAAGCTCAGATGGCTTCTAGGGCCAGACAATAAATGAGCGAAGCTGCCAGGGGCTGTGGCACATTGGAAAGCCCTTCACCATCTAACAGGGAAGGAGAGTGCTGCATGAGGAAATGTGGGCCTAGTATTCTGCTAGATCTATTTTTAAGAGAAGCCTAAAATAGCTTTACAGAGAAATGTCCTGATTTTAAGTGTAGGCAAACTATTCAAATTTAAAATAAAACTGCTCCTCCTGAAACCAATATTGCAGTGTATGTTAACTAAAATTCAAATTAAAAAAACACAATTGAATAAAATGCAATGCATCTGCAAAAAAAAAAAAAACCCACCTTCATCACAGAGAAACTTTTTCTTCTTCCTTTTCTTTTTATTGTATCTATATGACATGATAGGTGTTAGCTGAACTACAATGGCAATCATTCCACAATATTTGTAAATAAAACTGTATGCCTTAAACTTATACAGTGATGTATATCAATTATTTCTCAATGGAACTGTTGTTGAGGTGTTTCGGAGTGAAGTGTGCTGATGTCTGCAATTTACTTTGAATTTTTTTAATGTTTATTTTTTGAGAGAGAGAGAGAGAGGGAGAGAGAGAGAGAGGGAGAGGGAGAGAGAGAGAGAGAGAGAGAGAGAGAGAGAGAGAGAGAGAGAGAGAGAGAAAGACAGGGTGTGAACGGGGGAGGGGCAGAGAGAGAGAGGGAGACACAGAATCCAGAGTAGGCTTCAGTCTCTGAGCTGTCAACGCAGAGCCCGATGCGGGACTCAAACTCACGAGCTGTGAGATTATGACCTGAGCCGCAGTCAGACGCTTAACTGACTGAGCCACCCAGGTGCCCCTACTTTGAAATGCATCAAATGATGCACTGTTGGGTGGATAGAGGGATGGATAGATGCTTGATAAAGCAAATACGCAAAGGTCAATTGGAGCGCCTTGGTGATGCACATATGCACAATCCTTTCCACTTTTCTGTACATTTGAAAATTTCAAAATGTAAGGGGAAAATTTTTTAGTTGAAGAATAATTGTGAGTCCACTAACTATTATTTTTGCGACTTCCATTACAAGTTTTAACGGACTTTATGAAAGCAAGGTACAGGTAAATGAGTTCATAACATAAAGGGCATAGAACGGTCCCCAGAATATTTAATAAATATTAGATATTATTAGTGTCATCATTTGGAACAGGAAATGGTCACAAATTGGAAGAGCTGGGCACCTAAACGGATTTCATGGAGGGCTTTCAGCTGACTTTTTATTACAGTGTATAGTGTAGGGACCAGGATTCCATGCTGTTGCTGTATGACCTTGTAACTGTAATTTCCATCTCTGTGTCTCACGTTGCTCACTTTTAAGCTAATGAGAGTTGGACTGTAAGTTCCCCTGCAGTTCCAAAGTTCTGATTGATCTGCTACTCTTCCTGTTTCTGCCTATAGGGGTCTCCATTACCTTTCTTCCCCGCCTCTCCTTTAACGCTTTCCTAAAAACTACAATTCCCAGGAGGGCCCACAGGCGTTGACGTCGCGCAGTTCTTTGTCGTCGCCCGCGCCCTTTATACGTACTTCCGCCGGCGAGCCACTTCCTTTCCTTTCGGCGGTGCGCGGCAGCAAGATGGCGGTGCAAATTTCCAAGAAGAGGAAGGTGAGACCCTGAGGGCCGGTCCGGGGAACCGTGGCGCCGCGCGGGTCGGGGCTTGTGGCGATGCCTTCGCAAGACTTGCGGCTTTGGGTCCTGCCTCGGGAAGCGGCCGTGGCCGCGTGGCGTTCCCGCGGGCTGCGGATGGCGGTGGATGGAACGCGGGGCCCGAGCCGGGCGAGCGCAGTTCGGCGGCGGAAGTCAGGCAGCGAGACATTTCTGCCGCTTCTGGGCGGAGAGCAGAGATGAGTGCCGGGCGCCCCTCCTGCGCCGGAGAAAGCGCTTGTGAGCATTTTTTGGTCGACAGATAGCTTTACTAAACGAATGCTATGTGGGGAGCGTGAGCCATTTCCCACCACGGCTCACACTGTGGCTTTGGGTAGGAGAGGGAGCAGCGTATTCGTGCTTTATTCGTGGCAGGATGCCGCATTCTGACCGACCCCAAAGACCTCAATTGGAAAAGCTACTGTCAGTTTCTTGCTACGTCTGGGGCCCAAAGGAAACTCCTGGAGGAAGAGAGGAAGGAGACCCGGGGAGAACTTGAACTTTTCGAGCTTTAACTTTTCGCTTTTCCGTGGGCGAGAACTGTGTAAAGACCCATTTGCTTTAGAAAGAGGCAGCTTGTCGTTTTTGTGTGTGCATAACATCTCGTAGATCCACACTCTTTTCGAGTTAGGACTTGCCAGTTTTGTAAGACCACAGGTACTTGACCGCAAGATAACGTGGCTGGGGTTCTTCTGATGGTCCAAGTTGTGTCTATGTGGGACTGCTTAAGTCACTGTATTTTCACCAGTTCCGAGGGTAGTCAGTGTCTCTGCTGTTCTGAGTGAGTGAGTGGTAAATGTGCCCTTTCGGGGCAGCTTTCCGTTCAGTATGTATACGTACATCCACATAAACACGTCTTAAAAACCCTTCAATGAAGAGAAGATGACGAGTCTGACTGGAGGTTTTCTCTTTGTCCGGGGGGCCCCTACTTCGTGCCGCGTTCTGTGGCAGTTTTAAGGGCCCTCGGGTTAAAGTAACTTCCAAAGGACGACCTAGAGGCATTTGTCTGAGAAGGGTTGCCCCGTTCCAGATGGAACAAGGGTAATAGAGAGGTGATGGGCTGGTTGTTAGAGGTGTGGAATTTTGATGAGAGGGGCCCTGGCAGAAGGACTAGGCAGGAAAAAGTGACCCTGCATCCATGTTCTAATTGCAAGTTTTATCTTTTGGTTAGTTTGTCGCTGATGGCATCTTCAAAGCCGAACTGAACGAGTTTCTCACGCGGGAGCTGGCTGAAGATGGCTACTCCGGGGTTGAGGTCCGAGTTACACCAACCAGGACAGAAATCATCATCTTGGCCACCAGGTGAAGACTCAGTTTTCCTGGTTATCACCTGTAGTTGTATATGCTAGGACGGTGTATTCTATAAATTTAAGGGGACAACCAGTGAGTTGGCCTTAGTAAACGTACGGTTTTTATTAACGGCATTTTAAATCTAATTCTAGTTCTTGTTATCTAGAATTTATATATCCTTGTGTCAGATGAATGAGACTTTACTACCACATGCATATAAGATTTAAAGTCCTGTCCGGAATTTTGTGAGAGTTATAAATTCTCCCTCTTTATTTTCCTAAGGACGCAGAATGTTCTGGGTGAGAAGGGCCGGCGGATCCGAGAATTGACCGCTGTGGTTCAGAAGAGATTTGGTTTTCCTGAGGGCAGTGTAGAGGTGAGTGATCTTGGCTTACGCCAGAGATAACTGTGGTCCTGGAAATGGTTATTTAGGGTGGTACTTCTATAAACTCTTAACGTCATGTAGATCTTAGTTATGATCACTAAATTTTATAAATGGAGTGGTATTTTGTTGAAGGTCTCTTAATATCCAGTGGGCTTCAGTTTATAGGCCTGTTCTGCTCGTTTCTGGTGGTTAAGGGATTTTTACATTCAGTTTGGGTATGATAATGGTATAATGGATTGGCTACCCCGTCAGTTGGTGTAGCCGTAGAAGGAGCTAGGGGTGGGAGGGCAATAAGGAAAGGTTCGAACTATATCACAGTGCATGTTACTCGTGGGTAGCAGAAGTGTTTAGTACTTGAGGGATGCCAACAGTGATACATGCTGGCATGATGAATGAACTCGTTTTTTGTAGAAAACACTGGTTTAAGGCTGTGACTTGTTTCCTTCTTAAAGCTTTATGCTGAAAAAGTGGCCACAAGAGGTCTGTGTGCTATTGCCCAGGCAGAGTCTCTGCGTTACAAACTCCTAGGAGGCCTCGCTGTGCGGAGGTAAGTGTCTTGAACCTTTTAATGATTAGGGAACTCCAGGGAGAGTAAGTTAAGATTCTTGGTGAAGTTACTCAGATCCATTAAGTGCAGGGATTATAAAGAGGTGAGACATAGTCCTGGTGGGAGAGCTTATCTGTATGTATGTATGTAGATAGTGCTGTGAGGAGGGATGGACTGTAAAGCCATGAGGTGGCTAGATGGCTCTGGAGCTGGGCCTACTGGTAAGATTTCAGTAGGAGTTCTTTGTGTAGTTTCACTATTTGTGAAGTTGTCGGAATGCCTTGCTTGGGTGTTTAAAATTCAGTCAGTACGTCATGCAGAGCCCTGGCAGGTTTTTCAGCAGGGGAAGGACATGAGAGCTGAGCTTTAGGAACGTTGACCTGATGGGGAAATAGGTAGCAGGAAAGGCTGTAGGCAGGACTTCTAAAAAAGGCTGCCTGCCTGGTTTGAGTACCAGCCACTCCACTTAGAACCGTGGTCCTCAAAAGCTTGGTCCCTGGGCCAGCGTCACTGTCATCATCAGAGGACCTGTTAGAAATAAAACTTGTCAGTCTCCACCCACTGAAGTGGAAAGTGGGGGTGTGGCCCAGCAACCTGGTCCAGGTAATTTTTTGTACACAGAGAAGTTTGACTTGGAAGTTCTGAGACCTGAGCCTCTTACTGAGTTTCTGACCCTCGGATCTCCTATTTGTAAATGGAGGTCATTACATCCACCTCTCCTTTTTGTGGTGATTACATGAGATGATGCAAAGGGGCCTAGATCCTAGAGTGCCGGGTCCTACCTTCCCTGTCTAAAGTGGCATCTAGCTCTCCCAATTAGTATTTCCCAGGGTATGCGGTGATAAACGAGTTGGGGGCATGATATTTTAAGGCTTACTGTCAATGTATAGGCCTAGAAACCTCTTTTTCCAGCACTCTAGTCAAGGTGGCTAGGAACCCACATTAGTAGTTAGGGTTCCTGATGAATGTGAATTCTGGAGATAAGGGGCCACTCAATGACTGGGGTACTTCTGGGTTCTTAAACTGAGTGCTTACCCGATTGTGAAATGCTGAGTTTTACCACCCTCACCATTTAATTGGCCTGGAGTGAGGTCTAGACTTCACAGGTTTTTTTGTTCTATTTTAATCTTGTTGAGATGATCCTAATGTGCAACCAAGGCTGGGAAGCATGTGGTTAGAAGGAGTTGGTAAATATTCCCTAAGGAATTAGCCTAAGATGAGGTGTAATGGGAATGAAGGAGAATTGCCAGGCTCTGGTCAAATTTATTCTCCATTAAAGTTGAAGATAGTGCAGACTAATAAGTCTTGTGCTTTTTGTATCTGTTTTTTAACATGGTGGGGTGTGGTGGGCTTGAACAATCCCTATCTTTGGTGATGATAGGTGGGTATCTGTCTCTTGTTCTCCCAAAGGGCCTGCTATGGTGTGCTGCGGTTCATCATGGAGAGTGGGGCCAAAGGCTGTGAGGTCGTGGTGTCTGGGAAACTCCGAGGACAGAGGGCTAAATCCATGAAGTTTGTGGATGGCCTGATGATTCACAGCGGGGACCCTGTTAACTACTATGTTGATACTGCTGTGCGCCATGTGCTGCTCAGACAGGGTAAGCAGCTGGGAGTGCTTGGGGCAAAGGGCTTTTAGCAGATAGATGTGCTTTCCACGCACACTGCAGTGTTTGGGGAGTTCATTTTGGGAGTAGTGGAGCATGTTGATACTCCTTGGGTTTACTGATTAATGTGCTGTATTGAACTGTGAGAATTACTGAGATCAGTCAGATCCGAGAGTTGGTTTGCTCTTAGCCACCTGTGTACCCTTCGGTGATGATACGATGACGAGTCAGAAAGGTCACATCCTGCTCTTGGTCCTTGTCAGTGCCACGTTCTGTGGTGCTGCGCATGGGTTCCTTTTGCAAAAGTGTCCTGTTCATTGATTGATTAGAGGCATTTGTCTGAGAAGGGACCAGACCCAGGGGTGCTTGAGTAACCTACTGTCCTCTTCTTTCTGTCCTGTCTTATCATGGGATCGGTGCAGCCCCAGCTAGATTCTAACTATGGCATCTTCTAGGTGTGCTGGGCATCAAAGTGAAGATCATGCTTCCCTGGGACCCAAGTGGTAAGATTGGCCCTAAGAAGCCCCTGCCAGATCATGTGAGCATTGTGGAACCCAAAGATGAGATCCTTCCCACCACCCCCATCTCAGAACAGAAAGGTGGGAAACCCGAGCCGCCTGCCATGCCTCAACCAGTACCCACAGCATAATAGGTATGTCTCCAGGGACCTCTTGGGGTAGAGTAAGACCCTATTCCCTGTCTTCCTATTAATAATTCTATATCCCACACTGTGGTAAGCACTTGATACATAAAAATTAGATTATACTTGCTTTACGACACAGGTTGGATCCAGAGGCCTATTTACCCAGGGATTCTGTTAGAAGGAGTATTTGCCTTTCATCTCTTAACGAAGTTCCTCTGTTGGGGTGCCTGGGAGCCTCAGTCATTTGAGTGTCTGACTCTTGGTTTTAGCTCAGGTCATGATCCCAGGGTTGTGGGATCGAGCCCTGTGTTGGGCTCCATGCTGAGCATGGAGCCTGCTTAAGATTCTCTTTCTCCCTCTGCCCCTCTCCCCTGCTCATGGTCTCTCAAAAAATTCCTATGTTTACTGTGTTTGAAATAAGTTTTCCTTTATTTGCTTAAAATCATCAAGGCTCTCTTGTTAGTTATTAGTTGCCTGTTCTTCAGCAGCCTCTTCAGTTAAAATAGTAACATCAAGCCTCTTCTATGCCCAGCACCTCTTGTGTGTTCTAGGTGTTCTCTGTGTATATATTCACACAAACCCTAAATGGGAAATGAAAGAACCCAATATTCAGGTGAAGATTCTGTTCTTATTGTTGTGCTTTATTCTGTTTCAGGGTCTTCTTGGCAGCTGGATCTGGAGTTTGGATTTTGCTCTCTAAAGACCTCTAATAAAATCTTTGAAAAAGACGCATGGCCTGAATGGACTGTAGGTCCACTATTTGGACTGATAATTCTGTTGCCCCAAGGGAATATTCCTTGATTGATTCTTTCGGCTGCCAGGAAATCCTTGGTTTCAGCTGTGCTTATGAGGCAGGAGCCAGAACAGGAGGAGCCAAGCAGAGTTAACCAGACCCAATATCCCATAAATCTGGTGAAAGCTGAAGGCTGATGGTTAATAGGACAGCACTTTGATTCATTCACCTGCAGTTTGGTGTTACAGGTTTAGAAGAGGGATATGTTTAAGATGGCTTTTTTTCCTCTGATGTATAAGGGAATCTGTATTGCACATAGAAAATGAGTGTGTTTTATTTTGCCCATTCCATTATATTTTGGGTCATTATACACTATAGGTAGTGTTCTACATTATTCTCATTTAATCCTGAGTCTCTCTAAAGTGTAAAGGGAATTTGCTTGTGCTACTGAAGAGCCTAAAATGCTGAAATACATTTTCCTAAGCAGCATAGAGCTGTGATTAGAATCCACATTTCTCTGCTCAGTCCTCTGAGCTGTTACACTCTAGAAGAACATTTACATGTCTACAGTTTGTCATATTTGAAGCGTTTTCTGTTGATGGGCTTTAACAAATTGAGTTCTCCTAGTTTCTTCAGGTGAAACTAGTGCAGGACAGGCTGGCAGGAAAATCCTACGTGACTAGTGCATGAGTTACATTGGGAACGCAGTGACAACTGTGTCTCTGCCCTCCCCCTTTCAGGGGCCTTTGATGTTTATCCTTACTTTATCTAGAAGTAACCTCTCATTGTTTTTTCAGTTACTCCCCTTTGGAAGTCTCTAACCTCTAGGGTAGCTAATGTGCTAATGACTGCTTACTGTGTTCTAGGGAGTGGAATGTATTGTATCATTAGGAAGCAGAGCCTAAATACAAAAATGAATGTTTATTTCCCCATGCTTCTCAACTTGAGGTGACAATTTCTCAAGCTGATGAAAGTTTTCTGGGAAGGGCTGAGGGTGAGGCGGTTATGAGCAGGCAAGCCTGGTATTGGGCCTCCTCAGTAACTATATACAAGTAAAGTGAGATTTGAGTGCCTTGATTAAGTGTCTGTGCCCACCCCCAAATCTAATGCAGTATAGGCAGCTATCATAAAGTCTGATTTATCCTTTATGCGTAAAACTAACGGCATTTTGCAATTTTACTGAAAATGTTGAGCCAGGCTATTCTTGTATTTTTGGACTTCTGTAATTTGGTTGTGAGGGGATTTTTGTGGGGATTTTGTGAAACTAGTTTAGCTAATATAAGCATCCAGAATATTTGGTGCTAGAAACAGATTAAGGCAGTCCTGGTCATCTAAGACCTCAGTATCTAGTACTGGCACAGCCAGTCACAGGTCTTTGTCTATTAGATGGGGTGATTAAATTCCTTAACTTCCAATCCACTTAAAACTGAAAGTTGGTGTGTGGGGTTCAGTCATGCTGTTATGTAACCCCACCAGGGGGTGCTGTACAGGAAATAAGTACCAAAGTAGATGCTTGGGGAAGAATAAAATGCCTTGAATAAAGTAGCAGGTTATTAGTGTGCATGTGTAAAGCTTGAGTTACTCAGGTGAAGAAAGGGAGGCTGAAAGCTGGAATGTGAGAATAGGCCCAGGGGCCAAGCAAGGGTCCCAGATCAATGGACAACACTCAATATGGAGAACCAGGGAAAGTACAAAAACTGTTGGCACCAGAGGACAATGGGTAAGGGGTTTCTTTGGGGGGGGGGGGTCAGCATCCAGACAGAAAGGTCACTGGTGTCACAGGCTGCTCTATCCCACAGCAGAGTGATAATGTGTGGAGTCTGTTACCTTCAGCCCCTACTTCCAGTCAGCCAGTCTCATCTAATTGGGAAATTAGACAAAGGCTTACGGGAATGTACAAGCCTGGTGGGGATGGGGATAACCTTTTTCTGCAGAGTGCTTTAAAAAGGAGACGTGGGAAGATGCTGGGCTTTGCAGTCAAACTTGGATTCAAATTTGACACAGGCACTGGTGAATCTTTCCCATCAGTATCTCTCCAGTCTGTTGGAGTTGAAGATCTAACAATACCTGTCTGTAGCATATCATCTAGTGTACTATCTCTAGAGACAACAGCTGAGAGCCCAGGCCCTCCAGCCAGAGTCATTCAAAACCAGGTTAACTTCTTAGTATGAGCATGGGCACATCAATGTCATCTCAGCCTTGAGCATGTGATTTCATAGCACAGTGCCTGACCCATAGGAAGTCCTCTGCGTGTACTGGATGTTGTTACTATTAGTACTTAAGCAGATCCTCTTAGAAATGATTAGTAGCTTAACTTCATGGTATTGGATTCTCCCCATCCTAAGGGCCTTGACCATAGAGACGGCTTTCTGCTTCTGCTGGGAAGTGGGCATAGCTGATCAGGTGTTACCACATTCTGCAGGTGCTGAAATTGGCCTTTTACCATGCCACATCCCACCTAGTGGTTGTTTCTGAGCCCTGAGTTTGCTGTGTATAAATGTAGCTGTTCTGTGTTAGGGCCTGCCAACACCAGAGCAGTAAGTCATTTAAGTATCATTTAGAGTCAACATTTTCAACCTAAAAAAATAGTTTTTCTTAACTATTTTTTTCCTCCTCAGGGACATGAGATTTTGATGTTATTTTATCCATGAAATAAACCATTTCCCTATTTGTTATTGATCAAAAACTACATGTATAACTTAAGCAGCATGACTGGTGAGAAAATTGTTATATTCTCTGAGCTTGCTGTAAACATTCCATTAATCTGAACATCCCTACAATGGGCTAGTTCTGTCACTTAATTTCATTTTATAGCAACTTTAGCCCACATGATACATATTAGAGGAAGGAATGTATGATTTCTCTTAGGCTATCTCAAGATCCTACTTAGGGTTTGACAAGTGACATGAAGCCCTAGATTGGGAACAACTTATTCTAAACTCAAATTTTTACAAGTAAGGCTCCAGTGGCTCTGAAATTGAAATGAGACCACACCTTTGCTGCTCAGTCCTGTATTGTACTAGCAGCTCAGCCGGCCAGGTGCAGCTGGGCCTTTGTCCACTGTTGGAGGAGGGCTGCTGTGATGGGTTCATCTCCCCCTCCACCCTCACTGGCTGGCCATGGACTGCCCCTATGACCAGCCTGTACCTGCCAGTCTTGTGTGGTGAATCAGAGGAGCTGGAGTGTTGAATTGTAAGTTGTTGACAGTGTAGAGGGCTTCCCTGGTCTTTGAGAATATTTTTGCTCTTTATCCATCATTCAGGAGATATCCTCATGGACCATGACAAGACTTTGAGAGAGTCATCTAGAATGATTACCTGCACGCACACTTTGGAGGTGCTCAAAATTATGAGCCATCTAACAAATAGCATATTACTATCAACTGAGTCATTTAAATGCTTACTGAGGCCATGATAATGACCTTCAAAGAGGGAGAGCATAGACCCAGCAATGGGACCGCTTTCCCATCAGGGACAGAGGAACAGAGGTGATGGAGCTTTCCTCACTGGTTTTCCCTCAATACGACAGGAAGACTAGCCATCGCTATTTACCATCTAGGTCCAATAGACACCATATCTTTTAAATTTTAAGTCCCTTTACAAGTAATTTACGGAAGAATAAAGGGAAAGTGAGAAAGTTATATATTTCACAAGTATGGAAGTGTTTACTAAAATTTTAAAGTTTACTTTTGAGAGGAGAGAATCCCAAGCAGGCTCTGCACTGTCAGCAAGGAGCCTGGTGTAGGGCTTGAACCCAAGAATAGTGATATAGACCTGAGCTGAAATCAAGAATCAGACACTTAATCAACTGAGCCACCCAGGTGTCTCTAAAAATACTAAAATTTTAGCAAGTATTAGCACAATTCTGAATATACTGAAAACCATTGAGTTCTACCCTTCAAATGGGTGGAATTTATGGGATGTGAATTACATGTCAATAAAACTCATTCATATATTCATGAAAATAGATATTTGTGTATATGTATGTATATACATAAATGAATTAAACAATTTTGTGTTTTCCTTGCCTGGGAGACAACATACCCCAAATGAGCATCATCTCTTAAACGTGGTTAAATGCTCGTCAACCACCCTGTGTGAAGCTGGAATGTATTCATCTTGTAACTACTGATCCCAGATTTCAAATATATCTCTAGTAGGCTCTAGCTTCTTGCTTCTGGGTTTTTGGTTTACGCTTTGTTCAGTTTTGCACTTGCATTGTCTACGTGGAATACTTTACAATTTTTTGATGGCTCATGATGTTGAAAAGACATTTTCTTTGCTCCATAGTTTTAAAACATTTTTGATTTTAGGTTTATAAAGATCAATTTGAAGGACCAATCTAATGAATTTTTAAAACATCTACAGCATCTGTTTCCCTATAGTCACCTTAGTACACAACTGCCTCAGCATGTCTCCACTTAACGAACTGTAACAAACTATATCGAGTAAATGTTGGGGCACAGGCATCATAAAAGATGAGTATTGTACAAAATAGGATGGTACAGGTCTTTGTCAAATACTGTGTGATGAAATCCTTCCTGTTGATTGACTTAAAATGCCATATATCCTTTCTGTTTTTAGAAATAGGTTGTTCACTCACCAATTCTTGGTTTTGAGAAAATTCATCTACGCGGGGTTTTGCTTATGTGACTGACCAGTTTGCATCCCCAGAAATGAGAGTGCTGCCGTGTCCCTGCATTTACTTTCTGGTTTGTCTGTATTAAGTGTGAAATGTCCTCTGTCAGTTTCCTTCTCTTGGGCATTCTGTCATTATGGGCAGAGAATGAAAGATCCTGAGTTCTCAGCTGACGTCTCGACTTCTTTTATACCTTCTTGAAAGATGATATGCACTATAGGAAATTTAGTATGGAAACTGAAAGATGATGTAATAGTAATGATTTATTCACTACTGTGTCTTCCTTCTAGGCAATACCATCATTCTTCCATTTGATCATTGTAGTCTTGTTTGGGAATAACTGATGAGTAATGTGAAATAATTTTTAGGATGATTAAACAGCAAAATTTTTCAAGATACAGGAAAAATAAATTCATCATGATCTCATAATGTATTTTAGATTTATAGATGAATCTAATGAATCTGTATGGTCAGTGCAAGATAGAATGAGTTTTATTGTTTTTAAAAAGTAAGTAAATTTCTCATTGTTCTTTGGAAGCCCACTAAGAAAGAGTAACAGTCATAAAATACTAAGTCTTACAAATAGTTAGAACTTTTAAAAAACGAAACTCAAAAACTAAATCCGGGTCCAGTGGCTTCTGATGGTATACAGAAAGTTAAGTCTGTTCTCAGCTGGGGAGAGGATGGCAAACCCATTTACCTAAGGAGTCATACTCAGGACTCCTGGTCTGGCTTCCTCCTGGGCAGTAACAGTCCCATTCAACAGGCAGCCTGGGGTGGGGGGCGGGGCACAAAAAGCAGTGGGCTAGGAGCCAGGGAGGCCCTCTGTATATGGTCTTGGTCTAACCTGCAGTCCTAGAAAATTAGGACACTAGTGTAAAATCTTTTGCTTGTATTCTGGTGAGCCTGACTCACCAGGGAGATGAACCACGTCTCCCCTCATCCAACTGGGAGCCCCTAAGGGCAGGGACAGTATCCCATCAGGCTGGGGTTTCCCATGGTGGAAATGATGCACAATAGTTCCCCCCCCCGCCCCCCCCCCCCCCCCCCCCCCCCCCCCCCCCCCCCCCCGCTTATCCATGGTTTCACTTTCTGCGATTTCAGTTACCCAAGACCAGCTGTATTCTGGAAGCAGATTCTCCTTCTGATTTAGGTCGATAGTAGCCTAATGCTGCATCACAATGTCTGTGTCATTCACTTCACTTCATCTCATCCTGTAGGCATTTTATCATCTCACATCATCACAAGACAGGTAAGTTAGTACAAAAAGAGCCTACATTCACACAACTTTTGTTATAGTGTATTATAATCTTATACTTTATTAATTTTAAATCTATTACTTGTGCCTAATTTGTAAATTAAACTTTATCATAGGTATGTATGTATAGGAAAAACATAGCATACATAGAGTTTGGTACCAACTGTGGTTTTAGGCATCTGCTGGGGAACTTGGGATGTATTCCCCCACAGATAAGGGGGGACTATTCTATCTTCCACTTCTAAACAACTCCTGTGCTACACTCAACACTGTTTTAGCAGAGCCTGGGCAAGGCTGCATGGAGAGAGCACGCTTTATAGATGGCTGGACCCAGGGTGGAATCCTGCCTCTGTCACCACTCACCAGACCAGTGACATTAGTAGATAAATCACTTTATAACTCTGAGTCTCTCTTTCCTGATTGGTAAGGGAGGAAATAGTACTACCTCAAAGGTGTTATGATACAGAAATCCAGGAAACTTTGTATAGTGTACTGAGTGGGAGGTCTTGTTCCAAGCATTGGGGGATACAGAGGTAAAGCTGACACTTTTCCTGCCTCAAGAAGCATTCTGTGGGTATGTCAAGGGAGACTAGAGATATCACATATATAGGCCTGGCTATATGCCTGGTGATAAAAAAGAGGGGCCGATAAGGAAGGGGCATAAGGAGAGTGATCAGCTCTGGAATGGAGGGTATCAGATCTGCCCAGGCAGAGAGGGCAGGAAAGGGCATTGCGCTTGCACAGGAGAGCACTGGGGGCATGAAGGGTCATTGTTGGGGAAATGGGGCAGTCTGCTTGGGACAGGAACTGCCCAGCCCAGGTGAAGTGCCCATGTCAAGATTTTACCTTTTCCACTCAGACTTTTGCCTGGGTGGGCAAGCAGTACAGCACCTTTTTTGCTTTGTTCTGGGTATTATCTGTGGGGTAGGGACCAGCAGGCTCTGAGAGGCTGGGTCTCCACTCTCCTCCCCTCCCCTCTGCCATTATCAGCTGGGTCCAGATGGTCACAGGCTTCCTAATCTGGGATAATCAGAGGGTAGCAGCTCAGTTGGAACCCAGGGCTTTGTGATGGGCCAGTCCCAGCTGGAGAGACCCCACAGATAGGGCCCTGGGGCTTTGGAAGATGGGGAAGGGAATGGGGTTGGCCCTGTGCCGGAAGGGATGCAAAGAGCAGATGATAGCTCTTCAAAAGGCAATCTAAGTGCACGAGAGAGGGAGCCCCAGATGGGGCCTGGCCAGCTCCTCTGGGCCTCAGAAACAACAGGCATAGGACCAGAACCACTGGGTCTCTGCCTCACAGAATATGTGACATCTTTTGTCCCCTGTCTGTGCTCTGAGCTCATCCTTCCCCATCCAGCAGTTTTATTTTGCTGCCCATAGAGCCCCAGGCCACCCAGGTGCTTATGATGGTACGAGGAGCTTGTGCCCTCTGTTGACATTGGGGAACTCGGAAGTCCAGGTGTGGAGCTGGGCTGGCTGGGTTCTCAGGCTGGGGCCCTGGTGCCTGCCACCCTGAGCCTGCGGTTTGCTGTGAGCTTGGCCTCAGAGCTGCTGAGGGTCCCATGATGGTTTTTGTTCTGTTTCTGCTGCGTTTGTGAGTTGGGGCACCCCACCTTGGCCCTAGCATCTAACAGTGAGCCTTATTTGTTATCCTTTTTAGAGCTTTATCCCAGAGTCTGAACCCTAAAGCTGAAGCTTCTCCCTTACTCATGGTTTTATAATTCTGTTTCTGATCCTCGGACATGTTTACTTACTTATAAGCCTAAGCCTCTGTCTTTATTTTATTTTACATTTATTTGTTTATTTGTTTATTTATTGTCAAGTTAGCTAACATACAGTGTAATCTTGGCTTCAGGAGTAGATTCCCATGATTCATCACTTACATACAACACCCAGTGCTCATCCCAACAAGTACCCTCCTCAGTGCCCATCACCCATTTTCCCAACCCCCCACCCCCATCAACCCTGTTTGTTCTCTGTATTTAAGAGTCTCTTATGGTTTGCCTCCCTCTCTTTTTTATCTTATTTTTCCTTCCCTTCCCCAATAATCATCTGTTAAGTTTCTCAAATTCCACATGTGAGTGAAATCATGGTGTCTGTCTTTCTCTGACTGATTTCACTTAGCATAATACCGTCCAGTTCCATCTACATTGTTGCAAATGGTAGTATTCCACTGTATATATATACACATCTTCTTTATCCATTCAACAGTTGGTGGACATTTGGGCTTTTTCTGTAATTTGGCTATTGTTGATAGCGCTATTAAACATTGGGGTACATGTGCCCCTATGAATCAGCATTCCTGTATCCTTTGAATAAATTCCTAGCAGTGCTACTGCTGGGTCTTAGGGTAATTCTATTTTTAATTTTTTGAAGACCTTCCACAATGTTTTCCAGAATAGCTGCACCAGTTTGCATTCCCACCGACAATTAAGCCTCTGTCTTTTTAGTTGTCTGGCATTTATCTGTCATTGCTAAGTGTTTGAATTGGAGAAGGTAGTTTAGAAAGAGAGAACCATCCTGACCAGAACTGCTTCATGGATTCCTGAAGCTTCACGAAATCTTGAGTCATGGACTCTGCCACTTACTAAGTATATGATCTTGGGTGATTCTCATCTTTTAAGGCAGTTCCTTCTCTGTAAAATACAAATATTAATAACTAGCTTATTAAAAGTTTCAAAAATGCCAGTAATCTCAAATGTAAAGACAGTGATTACCTTTGGGATAGAGGTGGGAAGGAATGGGTTTAGGAATGGAGGTGCCTACAAAGGCATTTGTAAAGATCTGTTTCTTAAGCTAGATGGTGGAAACACAGATATTTACTTTATTATAATTCTTAAACTGTATAAAAATATATTCTTTTTATGCATGAAATGTTTCATAATTTTTTTAATATGTCCATACTGCCATCATTAAGGTGGATATATGAAGGTGCTTTGTAAAGAGTCAAATCAGGGAGTAGATGTTGGGCATTACTTCTCCAGGCAAAGCAGGCTTGAGCTGGAACACAGACCCAACCTTTGAAGGTTTTATTTCTATGAGAAGGGAGGGCGGCAATAAGTTAAGGGGCTATTTACATGGAGGAGCCATGAGGGGAGCAGTGGTGAACCCAAGTTCTCCTTCCTTTCTCTGTTTCCTGGCTCAGGCTGTTCAAGTCTGTGTCACCTGCTCAGGCTCTGAATGATGGTGATGCAACCATGGGAGCTGGTACAGCGCTGTAGGGATGGCTGGGCCTCCACCTGCCCACTGCTGGGATCAAAGGTGAAGACCTTGTCGGTGCTCTCCCCAAGATCATCCCGCCCACCAAGGATGTGGACCTTCCCATCACACGCAGTCACGCCACAGCTCTCCTGGTTGGACAAACAGAAAGATAATCAGCTATGGGGTCCAGCCTGGAGCTCCCTCTGTCCCTAGCTGGCCAGGCCAGACAGTAAAACCCCAATCCACAGAATATGAGCAGGCAGTCTAGATGGCAGGAAGGCAGGGACTGGATGAATCGGAGTTCAAGCTCTGGTTTGACCCTTACTAAGGGTTGCCTTAACAGTTAATGGGGTTAAGCAATTAAAACATTTTACATAGTTCCAGGAAGATAGTAAGAACTTCAGTAACAGTGATAACAATCACAACCACCACGACCGCTCTAGGATCTCAGACTCAGGCCAGAAATCTCAGGCTTTTAGAAGCACTGAAGGTCAGAACTGGCAGGGACCAGCAATCCAACCACACCCCTATGTAGTATCTTTGGAGTTTCAGGGGAGGGGACAGGAGATGGGGGAGACAAGGAATGCAGGGGCCAGAACATCTAGGGCCTGGACCTCCCTCCTCTAATATTACTAGGGCAGGGGAACTTACCAAGTCCCTTCACCCTGATCTCCCCACAATAGGCTACCAGCTGGTGGCCTTCAGAACAGAAGAGACTGCAGAGTCATTTAGACCAAGACCCCCATTCAAGGCTAAAGCACTTGGGACTAAGGTTCCATGCTCTGCCTTCATATGGCCTAACTGGTGGCCTTGGATGAGGCCTCAACCTCTCTAAGGCTGGTCTCCTCATCTGTGGAACACGTGGCTGATTATCATAACGAGGACAAAGCTAAGGAATTCTATATAACTGCCTAGCATGAAGTCAGAGATAAGACTCCCAAACTCTGAGATTCACATCCTTAGACATGGCACCTTGTTCTCCTGATTGCCACCAGTACCAAGGCTGTGCCCAGGAGCATCTACTTACCACAGGGCTGGGGAGGACAGCTGCCTCCCCCCAGACATCTGTGCCAGGGTCGTAAGTGAAGATTTTGCTCATGAGGCCTCCAACCACATAGATGGTGCCCTCAAGGGAGACAGCCTCGAGACAGCACTGTGAGAAGGGCGCCGGTGATCGCAGGCTCCACCGGTCCTCCTCAGGGTCAAAGCACTGCACCTGAGGGGCAGGAGGAGGGGCTGTGGTGAAGCTTCACCCCCCAACTGCCCTCCTAACCCACATCCTCCCATCTCTCTGGCTGGGGGGACTCATTCGACACATTTACCTGTGTCCACCAGGCCTGAGCTAGCATCTGCAAGAATAGAGGAGACCCCCTGTCCCTGCCCTCAAGTGTGCTGAGTCTGGACTCCTCCCTTTGTCCAAAGCCTCCTCATCCTTCAAGGTCTGGGAAAGGTCTGTGTCCCAGAAGATGGAAGTACCATCTTCATTAGTGCTAGAGAAGGTCTCAGAGAGCAGGCCCCCAAACAGAGATGCATTTCTTGTTGCATACGTTGTCAACCCTCTTCCCTGCTCTTGGTGCTCTGAGCTCATGACAAGACTCCAGCTGGGCTGTCTTGTAGTCCCCATTCCTACAGCTACCCACAGGCTTCCCAGCCCCACCAGTGTTGACAACACCTTCCACAATTTCTGAGGGCTTATCCTACCTCTGTGTTCACCCTTACTCCGTTTCCTCAATTGTTTCCTTGGAGACCCCTGGAATGGCCTATAATACATCAGTGCTGCACAAAAGGGTATTAAAGGGCAGTTCCCCAAGCCAGCCCCAGGAAGGTGTGTGTGTGTGTGGGGGGGGGATGGGGTCAGAATAAGGAGGGGTGAGGGATCCTAGTTTTTGAAAGATTCAGGTCCCAGGACCACAGACTTGTGAGGCCATCAGGAGAGGAGGAATAATTTTTATTCACAGCTTAAATGTTCAACAACTGAAAATTTGGTTGATAGACTATGGTTCACCCACCCAGAGAACTATTGAAATGATGGCTGTGAAGAGTTTGTAAGCATGTGGAAAGTTGCTTACATTTAGATGAGAATAAAAAGAATGCAAAATTTTACTAAGGGTAAACACAAAACTAAAACACAAAAGATTCAGAAGAAGCTTGGAAGGCAATGTACCAAAATATTAATAGTAGTTATCCTTCGGTGGTGGGGTCGTGGGTGATATTTTTCTGTTTCTCTGTTTTCTAAATTTTCAGTACTGCGTGGTGGTGGTTGTTTAAATGGAGGAAAAACATTTTAAGTAATCCCATCCTTGCCCTCACTTAATTTTTAAAATGTATTTGAAACCCCTATGGCACCAGGTAAAATATTCACGTCAGACCCACCATGTGACCTTGGGGTCATCTATCTCTCTGAACTCACTTCCTTGCCTGCAACCAGCAGGTCACTCCTCAGGGTTGTTGAGAGTGAGAAAATGGACGAGGACATGAAGGTGCCAGTTCTGCGCCTGGCACACAGCAGACCTCTAATGCCCTGTCTGTGCCCACCTTGTTGGTGCTGACACCGTCCTGCCCGGCGCCCCCGATCACGTAGATCCTGCCGGCGCAGGCCACCACTGCAGCTGAGCTCACAGCCTCTGGGAGAGGTGTTGCCGCCGCCCAGGTGTTGGAGAAGGGGTCATAGCGTTCTACGCTGCGCAGGCGCCGAAGGCCATCAAAGCCGCCCAC
This sequence comes from Neofelis nebulosa, assembly GCF_028018385.1. Taxonomy (NCBI): domain Eukaryota; kingdom Metazoa; phylum Chordata; class Mammalia; order Carnivora; family Felidae; genus Neofelis; species Neofelis nebulosa. The sequence continues at coordinate 56,769,912 of NC_080791.1, read as the reverse complement.
CGCGAACAGCTGCAGGTGAGGACAGGCAAGGATGAGGTGTGGAGGCGACTTCCAGCGGGAGTCAGAGCCATGTGTGTGCCAGCCCCACGGGCTCCACTCTGTGCAGAGAAACTTTCTCCAGACCTAGATCACGTGCATCTCGGCACTGCCAGTGCCTGGGTGGCCTCCATCCACTTACCAAACCTCCCTGAACATGTTTCCTCTGTTAACTGGGAATAATGATATTGGTCTCTGGGGTGGGTATTAAATCTGTCTGTAAAATATCTGGCACCAGGCTGATGCTTAATAATAATAGCTAGTAATTTTTTGAGAGTTTATCAGGTCACTTCAGTGGTCCTAAGAAGCACTTCTATTTTCTGAGTTTGGGATGTAGCTTATAGAGATAATGAGCAATTTTTTTTTTTTTTTTTAAGTGGCAGAGTCAAAATTCAAACTAGTCTGTTTGGCCCAGAGCCCACACCTTTGACCCCTGACCACTAGACTGTACTATTATGGTGATTGGTATTAGCACTAGCATTATTTTTAACTTCAGGCAAGTAGCTTTCTTTTTGGTGCCTAAGATCCCTTCTTTCAAAGACAGTGTCTTAGAGGGCCTTCCCCCAGTAAGTCCATTGATCTGTACCTTGGTTCACAGGGCAGCAGCTGCTGGGTGTGCCTACCTGCCCCTGCATGACTGCCATCTTATGCCTCCACCTGCCCTTGAGCAGCGAGGCCACCTTGATCCAGGTGTGCAGAGGGGAGCTAAACATCCACACGTCATGGCTGTTGATGTGGCCTCCTAGGGAAAGAGAAGCAGCTGTTGACCCCAGGCCCTCTTGCTAGCCCCAGCACCCCTCAAGACCCAGAAATAAGGGCCCCCAGATGCAAAGGAAGTGTTAAGCAGGAAAGACTCCCCCCACTGTGCTGGTGTGAGGCTCTAGGCCTGTCACCTGGACAGTGTGCTTTGATTGAATGGTGGGAAGGTGTGAGGACAAGGGGCAGGAGTTTTGAGGAGAGAGGCCTGAAAAACTCAGGGAGAAGAAGCTGATCTTCACTGGGTGCCTTATGGTGGTATGCCAGGCTCTGTGCTCAGGGAAGCAAAGTGGGGGGCACTTAGAACTCAACTAGATATGAGTGCAAAGCGTGCCCAAGACAAGCATCAGGAAGGTGACGGGGGCAAAGGGAAAGCAGAGCCACCTGCTCTGAAATGGGTAAAGGTAGAGAGTAACCTAGGAACCCTGCCTCATTTCTGCCTTTACCTTCACAATTTCATGTCTGTTATCCCTCCATGAGGTGTTAGGGTTACTGTACCCAGTTTACAGATAGGAAACCCAGATGCGGCTTAGAAACCAAGAATGCACCGCTGAAGACCACATACGGCCTTTCACTCCAGATCAGTGACCAGATCCAGAACTTCTAGTCCCTGAAGCTGGGCACTGGTATGGCCTATGAGGCCAGGCCCTGGAATGCAGGCCATGGACTCTCCTTCCCCGTTCCTCCTGGGGTTACTGACCAGGGACTCACCTGTCAGAAGCACCCTTCCCAGGGACAACCCTGACTGCATCCCTTAGCCTGAGCCCATGACTCAAGCCCCAACTCTGTTTTATAGCTCTTGCTTCTGTGTATTCCCAGCAGAGGCCCAGCAACATGTGGTTGCTCACAGGCCATCAGGAGCCTTAGAGAAGTTATCCACTAATAAAGTGTGGCCTGGATTGTCCCTGAGGCCTTTCTGGTTCATTCTTCTCCTTATCCTTCCTAGACACCCATAGCTCCCTACCACAGTGCTGTCTGCCTAGACCTGGAATCAAAGCTTCCTTGACCTGACTCGACTCCCTTTCCTGCCTCATCCACAATACCTCCCTTCTTCTCCCAGATGCACTCAATCTGCACTTTGGAGACCGGAGTACCTGGGGTTCCTTTCTGCACATTCCTGTCCTATGCTGTTCCCTCCAGATTTTCAAGATCCAGCTGAAAAGTCTGGTGGTAAAGTGAAGTGTCTCTGCCTTCAGTGCCTCTCCAGGGCACCCCTGTGGAGGCACGGACTATTTTATTTAAGTCTCTGGGGCCTGAATCTCAGGGAGGGCACAATCTATTGGTATCAAAACAATCTGTGTTCTTCCTAGCTTTGCCATTTTTGAGATAATGGGAAAATTCTTAACCTCCCTGTGAAATGGGGCTGGAGGGGAAATTGAGTGAGTAATGTAAGCTACCCAGCATAATATCCTGCATGTGGTCTGCTAAATAGAAGTGATTAATAGTACTACAAACTGAAGTGGACTTTGGTGAATAAAGGTCGGAATCACACTAGTGATGGGCTCTGCAGGACTACATGCCACTTCAGCCAATAACCACAGGTCATCAAGAATATCCCACCCCCATTTCACAACTGAAGATTAAAACAAGGGACCTGCACGAGAGAGGCAAAGAGCCAATCCTGTGGGGCTCCCGCTGCAGACCTGTCCTCACCGGAAACATAGATGTCATTGCGCAGAGCACAGGCGGCGAACTCTGAGCGCATGTATCCTGGGAGGCTGGGCAGTGGGGTCCAGCGCCGGCTCTCTGGATGGTAGGCATCAGTGAAGGGCAGCTTCAGGAGCCCCTTGCGGTCGCAACCGCCGATGACCACGATCACTTCAGCTAGGTCCATGAATCTGGCATGGTGATAAGCCCAATGCCTGTTAACCTGCACACAACTTTTGGCCCTCCTCACCCTCCCGATAACCAGACTGTACTGACTTGCTGCCCTTCCATGCCTTTTTGTCCTCCAGTCCCGTGCTGGACTCTGACACCTCAACCTCCTTTCCAGCTCTTGATGGGAAGAGTGTCACACTAATCCTTAACCCCAATCTACTGACCTCTGAATTACAGAGAAAGAATCTTTACAGAGCCCTTGCCTAGAAAAGTCACCTTGTTTAATCCTTATGATAGTTTATTAGGCAGGGATTACTACTCCTTTGGCAGAGGAGGAAACTGAGGCTCACAGACTTTGGCTTGCCAGAAGTCATGGAGCCAGTAAGTGAGAGAGCTGGAATGCAAGCCCAGGTTGGGTGCCACTAACTCATTCTCTTCACCCTTTTCTGCCCTTCATCCCTAATGAAGACTGCCTAATTCTGCTGCCTCCCTCCTACTGTAATCATCTCCAAAACCCATTCCCTAATTACTAATTCCATCACCCTTTCAGCAAAGCATTCTCCCCTTCCACTAACCAACCCCTCAGGCTTTTGACCATACCAGAATTCCCAAGCCAAGCCACCAGCTTCATACCTAATTCCTTTGACAAATATTGAGCATCTTCTTTGTACCAGGCCCTGAGCTTAGTGTTGGGAGACACAGTGTGGGAAGACAGAGGCGTCCTGTCTTCTATCCTTGGGAGGGTGACAGACAATCTTGGACTACTCCATGCAAAGTCTCCTGGTTTGGCCCTAAGCCTCTCATTTTTTTCCAGGACCTGCCTATTTATAGCCTTTACTAAACTGAGCTCTCCGAGGTAAATGCTATTTCCAATTATTCCCAAGTCCCAGGCACCCAGTACAAGACCTGCACGCAGGGAAGCACTCAGAATTATGGATGGATGGATGGATGGATGGATGGATGGATGGATGGATGGGCAAGGCAAAGGATATGTGTAGGGTGTGAGATCCCCACCCCTCCCTCACTGGATCCTGAACTCAAGGGCAGCATTCCCAGTACCAAGTCCATGAAATGTGTGCCGAATGCATGACCGCATCTCATTCCGGAGGCACGATTAAGTGATTGGATTAAAGGATGCCACAGGGATGAGTGAAGAACCGGGGATGCGCAAGGGTGGAAGGCAAGGGAATGGGGGCCGTACCTCCGCGGCCGGGCCCGCAGCGCACCAGCTTCGGGGCCGAGGATGAAGCAGGCGCGGGCCTCGAGCAGCAGCGGGCGGCACTCGCGGTTGGCCTGCAGCAGCTCGTCGGCCTCCACCTTCTCCAGGAAGTAGGCGGGCGCCAGCAGGGGCAGCCGCACGTGCTCCAGCAGGCGCCTCAGCTGCCCGCGGCGGGCCGGCGCGTCGTGGCGCACCCAGCGCATGGCCGCCTCGAACACGGCCTCCTCGCGTGCCACGCCCAGCGCCGGGTCGGCCAGCAGGGCCGCCACCTCGTCGGGCGCCAGCTCCAGGAAGTCGGCGTGGCGCGCCACCTCGACGAAGGCCTGGCGCAGCACGCGGCCGCAGCGCTCGGCCAGCGAGGCGAGCGAGAAGGCGGCGGCCACGCGACGCAGCGCCAGGCTGTTGGCGGCGCGCAGGCGACCCTCGAGGAAGCTGGCGCAGGCCTCGCGCAGGCCCGCCACGCCCAGCCGCTCGGCGAGCGCCAGCACGGCGGCCGCCTCGTCCTCAGCGCGCAGCCGCACGCCCGCCCCGTAGACGTAGTCAAGCACCACGGCCAGAGCCGCCGCCGCCACGCCCGGCCCCGCACCCGGCGCTTCCGAGGCCACGGGCGCCACGGGCACTACGGCCAGGCCGCGCTCCGGCTGCCCCGCGGCGAACAGGCTGCGGAAGTAGGCGCTGCCCGCGCTGAGTGCCGCGCGGTGGCACGGGAAGTCTCGGCCACCGGCGCGCAGCACCACGTCGGTGAAGGTGCCGCTCAGTCGGTACGCATTGAGGGTCTGCAGAAGGCGCTGCGCGTGGCAAGACCCAGCGCACGGCCCTTGGGACCTGTGCTCCGACTCCTCCGGCACCGGGCCCTCCAGCATCCTGCCAGGTAAAGAGCACAAACGGCGTCAGAAATCCACCGGGTTGGGCCTGGCGAGAGGGCCGGAGGCCCCTCGTCCGTTCATCCTTGGTTCCTTGTCCGGTTTGCTCACACAGGTGTGCATGAATGTAACGCGTGTGCTTTCATTTATCCAGCTGCTCGTCATTCCATTCCTCCACCCAGAGCCCTAATGGCCATAGTGATCTAGTCCTTGCCTACCTGAAGGGCTAGGCCCTGCCTCGGCTGTATTACCTCTCCCTCGCTTACCCACTTAAGCCATTTTACTCTTTCTCTTCTTCAAACTCGTTAAGCTTTTTCTTTCTTTTTTTAATGTTTATTTTTGAGAGCGATTGAGCAGGGGAGGAGCAAAGAGAGAGGGGAACAGAGGATCTAAAGCGGGCTCTGTGCTGACAGCGGTGAGCCCGATGTGGGGCTTGAACTCATAAACTGTGGGAGCATGACCTGGGCAGAAGTCAGACGCTCAACCGACTGAGCCACCCAGGCACCACTAAACTTTTTCTTAATAACAGCAGGAGACAGATGGTAAGCTCTCAAATGGGATAATTGGAGGAGAGTCTAATAAGGGAACGGTTTACAAACACATCGTGTTTAGGGCCTCTCACAAGGGGTGAAGCAGTGCCACGTGGCTGCCAACAGCAGGAAGCCTTTAACTCTCCAAGGTCTGGAACAGGACGGCTGGGAGGTTACTGGAACCTGCACAAAATATCTGTGTGTGTTGGTGGGGGGGGGTCCCCTGACAGGAGCTGTAGAAGGGATTCAGACTGCCCCACAGAGACCCAGTGTGGTGTAGGGAGGTATAACTCTGCTCCCACTTGTCACCCCATCCTGTCTCCTGATTTCCTGTGGGTGCTCCACACTGACTAAACCCTGATTTTTCTTTTTTTCTTTCTTTTAGAGAGAGAACACACATGAATGGGGCAGAGGGGGAGAGAGAGAGAGAGAGAGGGGGAGAGGGACAGAATCTTAGCAGGCTCCATGCTCAGCACAGAGCCTGACTTGGGGCTCCATCCCATGACCCTGGGACCATGACCTGAGCCGAAATCAAGAGTCAGATGCTCAACCAACTGAGCCACCAAGTGTCCCCAAGCCTTGATTTTTCTATTTAATATTCACGTTTCCCCCATCAGTACAGGATCTGGCCCGTGGTAGGTGCTCAGTTAATACCTATTTAAGATTGAGCGAATGTATTAAGCTAGCATGTATTTAGAGCCTTTTCTGTGACAGGCAGTGAGCAAGATAGTCATAGACCCTGCCCTCCTGGATCTCACAGCTTGGTGGGGGTCCCACGGGGGAGTGTGGGAGCCGATAGCCAACTAAACCCAGTTGGAGGGGAGTCAGGGAAGGTGTTCCTGAGGAGGGGTGTGCAGACTGAGAAGCATAGGTGGACTTAGCCAGGGGAAGGGAAGGCAATGCAGGGAGCTTGTCACCATTTAGAGAAGAACTTTTGCTAAGGCCCAGAGAGAAAGAGTGCAGGAGGCTAGAGCCCCGCTGAGAGGGTAGTTGGCCCTCTCTCTAGTGAGTTCTCTCTGCGTTTTCAAGAAGCACGGTGGGGAAATGGAGCTAGCTCTAAGGACTGATCTGGGTTCTAACCCTGCCTCTGTCACTGAGTCTCTGTGTGAGCTGCACAAGTCACTCCCCTTCAGTTTCTTCCTCTGAAGAAGGATTGTTGTGACTTTGGGACTATCAAGTGGAATTTGAAAAGTGCTAGGTACATAGTACAAACTCAGCTAACATTTCTTTACATGTTTTTACACGAGAGGAAGGAAGCGCACCAGGTGTGTTAGTTGCTTTTATGTACATAATTTCATTTGATCCTCACAGCCCTGAACGTTTCTTTAGATGCCCCTGCCCTTCTTTGAGTCTGTCATAAGGAAGCAAAAGCACACAGGGAATCCGCCTTTCAGTGGTTGCTGTGAGGATGAAAAGAAAGGTGTTCGTGAAAGCACTCTAGAGACTGAAGGGCGGTACTGGGCTGGCTGCGATTTGGCCGTTATGAACATACAGTCTCCCCTTGCACACCTCCAGGGACTGGGAGCTCACTGCATGAGGTTGCATTGCCCTGGAGGTCAGATCTTGCCCAGTGTTAGTCTGGCTTTCATTGCTCATGCTCCGGTCATCCTTGGCGCTGGATCGTCCTGTCTCAGGATGACAGAAATGTGCTCCCCGGTGGGCAGCGTCCCAGGAAGCTAACTATGCCCAAGTAGAGGGGCTGGGCCCCGAATCCACCTGGCTCCCGACTCTGCATGCCTAGCTGCTCAGCCACACTTGCCAGGGTTAGGGGATGTTCTGAGGAGCAGCCCAGGATCAGCAGAGGGAGGTGAGAGAGGTCAGCAGAGCACGCGGCCCCCATTCCATTCTCTGCAGGCTGTTTGCTAAGAAAGCAGCCACCTCCTGGGCTGAGATCCAAGAGGGCAGGCCTCCTCAGGGTAAAGAGGGGCTTGTCCCTGCAGCACAGGGGCTGCTTGGCGGGGCAGAGAGGGAGTCTTCTGGAAGTGCATAAATACTTTTTCACTTTTTCATTCGTTCTAACTGCTGTCTAGTGCACTGGGCACTGTGGTCATGCTGGGACATCAGACTCAGTTTCCACCCTGGAGATTCCCAGTCTGGGGGCCGGAGGACACCCGGTTGCAACATGGAAGGTAGGGATTCCCAGGGAGGACCCTGCTGGGCATTCTCCCATCCCAGCTAAGAATCTAGGCACCTCCAGCCGAGGGTCCTGATGCAAACTGGGGAATCCAGCCTCTAGAAGTTGACATGCTACCCTGTTTCTTGTTCACATCCACAGCCACTCACACAAATACACATTCAGACTTGTAGACACCACACAGCCTTGCCGTGTGAGGGTCTAAGTCCCGGATGTACCTGGAACTTACCTGGCCATGCCCTCACCCAGGTGCTCTGTGGCTGCTGCGCTGGCACTGACCACTCCTCTCTGTCCTGCTGCCGCACCCCTGGCAGTCCCAGCTCCAATGTCCTTGCGGCTCTGCCTGGACTCCCGCTCCGGCTCAGCTACAGGAGGACAAAGGGGCTGGACGCCAGGGGGGAGGGGAGAGGAGAGGGGGAGAAGGGGAGGAGGGGACGCTGGGCTTTTGTTCCATTCCTGGACCAGCACTGGGAGGGACAGGGGGAAGGAAGGAGGCGGGAGTAAGCGTGGCATTGACTGTACATACATCTCAGGGAATGTTGTACCTGGATTGGGGGTGACCTGGCACTGGTTGTACCCCTGAATAAATGCATGGATGTGAAGGTGTAGGGGAGATTGCCCTAGGAAGTTGGGGTGTAATCGGGTGGTTGTGAGTGTACAGGTGTTCCAGGGTCCCTGTGAGTGTGGGAGTGCATGGGGACCTGGTGACTGTGTAGCACCGGGGTGGGTGTGATTCTATAGCTGTAGGTGTGACTAAGAATGTGATTGCATAGCTTAGAGGTCTCCCGTTTTCCTCCTGCTTCTGTGTGGCTCTGCTTTATCTGTGTTCCTATTTGACAGCAGACTTTGTCTTATAGGGACTGCATGTGTCTGGTTGTCTGCCTGGTGTGTCCCTCATAGTGTCCATCTCTAAGTGGTTGTTTCTGTGTTTGACATGGGTCTGTCTGTAAAGGACAGGAAGCTGTGCCTTGTGGATCGTGTGTGTCCTATATGTGTGGCACGGTATGAGTTGAGGTAGTTTTCAGCAATGTACCCACCTCGGAGGGGACCCAGTGAGGTGGGGCGTGGTGGTACTGAGCAGGCCTGGTTGGCATGGACAAGAGGAGGCAGGTTTGGGCTGGCCTGGCCTCGTGGACCCCGAGGAGGCAACCCCATAGGCTGGTCCCAGATCGTTTGCTGCCTCCACAAAGGACCACAGGGCCTAGTGTTTGAGAGGCGGGTGAGGAGATTTGCCTTCATGGAAGAGGTCAGCAACTGGGAGGAGGTTGCTTTGACAAGAACCCGGATAGGCCCAGGGCACTTGGGGTCTGGTCCTGGAACTGCTGTGACTTGCCATGCAGCCTGGGGCAGACTCCTGCTCATCCCTTGCCCAGCTCTTCATCTTGGCAGTAGGGATGCTCACAGTTCCTGCTCTGCCACTCTTACTGGGTTGCTGTGACACTCAAGAGGGGGTCTGTAAGTGAAAGCCACGTGCCATGTGGAGTCAGTGAGGCCTGGGGCTGAGTTTGTGGAAGGAGCTGGGATGGCAGGAGTCACCATGATGCTGGCCAAGTAGGCGTCCTGGGGGCAGAGTCTATTCCCAGAACCCCATGCCAGGGAATGGTCTGTCTCCCTTCCCCCCAAGAAAGGAGTATGTGTTGCGATGTGTCATAGGTTATGGGAGATTCTTTTTTAAATTTTATTTATGTATTTTGAGAGAGAGAACATGAGCAGGGGGTAGGGGCAGAGAGAGAGAGAGAGAGAGAGAGAGAGAGAGGAGAAAGAATCTCAAGCAGATTCTTGACGTGGGGCTTGACGTGGGGCTCGACGTGGGGCTCGATCCCACATCTCTTAGATGGTGACCTGAGCCGAAACCAAGAGTTGGACACTTAACTGATTGAGCCACTCAGGCACCCCTTGGTCACTTTTTATCTGTACTTGGGAAGGATGGCCCTAGAGCAGGCTCACCCGGGGGAGGCTGTGTCCCTGAGGTCCAAGGGAAGGAGTGGGATGGGGAGGGACCCTGTCTCCGGTTTCCCTGTGAACAGGGCAGTCAGTCTGTCCTCCACAGACCAGGGGAGGATGTGGGGATGACATCAGGAAGGTTGGGTTCTCAGTAATTCTTCAGTCAAGGGACAGGAGCCAGCATTGACCACAGAATGCAGGTTCAGCTGAGGGTGGAGACAGGACTGGCCCTCTGCCCACCTAGGGAATGGTCTCCATGCTCCCTCTGCTTTGGGGGATGAGGGGAGGCAGCTGGACTGCCTGTGCACTGGGGAGGTGGGTACATTGTAGGGCCCCGGTGAGGGATGCTGACTAGCTGTCCCACTCTGAATTTCCAGCCCCCTCTACCTGCTCCTGAAGACTTTGGGAGGTCTCAAGTTGCCCAAGTGTGGCCATGAACCTGGGACATCCTGGCCAGGGGCACTGGCTGGACAGGAAAGGGCTGGAATGAAAGGTCAAATCCACTTTCCTGGGTGGGCCTGCCAGAGGCTGGAGAGGTTACTGGGGCATTTTGTGTAGAGCAGTGCAGCCCATCCCTGACCTGGCTGTTCAGGATTTCTCTTATACTTTGTGCCCAGGGAAAGGTGGGAGCTGACCTCTGTCCCTTCAAGGGATGCACTTGATATATGTTCAGTAGGAGGGAAGGAGTGTGAATCCCCTCACAGTTCCCAGAGGGTGGCCCTAGAGGTTAATGTGGGGGGCACAGTCTGGATTTCAGAATTTGGGAGGGGTTTCTTTTCCTTTCTTCCAAGAAGGTACCAGAATTGCTTAGACCCCAATAATTCTGTGCAGAAGAAGTACATCCCTTGGCTCCTAGAAGCACCTCCATATGGCTGTGAGGGGACCTGCTAGTTCCACCACCCAGCCCTGCACTGGACCCAGGAGGTCTCCCCATCTGCCTTGCCATTCCTGGCTGGTTATGGAAGGCATGCATAAAAGGCCTCTGGTCTGGGGCCAGAGCTTGGGCAGGATTCTGCCTCTGCCCATTCTAAGCTATGTGGCTTTGGATGGTCACTTTCTCTCTCCAAGATCATCTCCCCACCACAGTATGGGGATGCTGGTCCCCAACCCCAGGGTTATTAAGGAACCCCTGGTGTCATGGTGATACTGGGTAGGGGCCCAAGTACCCTGCCACTCTTCTACTCATTTCTGAAAATGCTTCCTCCTTTGGCCAAAACTGAATCCCAAACCCAGCAAGTTCTCTCCCCATCCTCCCACAGACCATTCAGAGACAGCATGTGTCAGGATGGCAGCTTTAATCATATTGGCCAAGGCCGTCAGGCTTGCTCTGCTGTAGGCCTCCTTGGCCATGCCTAGGACACTCTTCCTAGGTGGCCAATGCCCTGTGGCCACTGATGTGGAAACCTGAGGTTGTATCAGTCTGCAGATCTCTTGGGCCTCTGTGCCACTCTGCCCTAGAAGTCTGTTGGACACGAGGGCGAAGGATAAAGCAGCCTTAGGCCTATTCTCCTGGACATCTCCAGCTGTTCCTGGGGACATGGCTCAGTCCCTCTCCTGAGGCAGGGCCAGTGGTGGTAGGAGGCTGGTCAGGGAGGAGTGTCTCCACCACAGCAGGCTTTCTTCTTGGGCTGAACCTCCTTGTGCTTTGAGACTGATGTGAAGAACAGCTGCTGGGGGCAGAGGCCCAGCCCAGGCCCTCAAGGCAGGAGACACCGGAGAAGTCGGCTACCTCAGCACAGACAGGAGGATGGACACACGTGGACACCCACATCCTCAGCTGCCACACGGCCCAGCAGCAAGCCATCAGAGCTTCCAGATCAGGATGCAAGGGAAGGCCTCCGGGGGAGGACCAGGCCCTGGGCCCCAGACTTCCCAGAAGGGGCCCCAGGCCAGCAGGGGCCTCTACGAGGCTGGAGTTCTGACCTGGCTGGGCCTCAGGAGAGAGGGGAGTCCCCTTCAAGGGGGGCCATGGCTGACGGGGGCCGGAGCCAACGAGGAGGCCGTGGAGCCAGCTCCCAGAGCACTCCAGGTCCAGACATGCTTCTGCCCGCTCTCTTGGGTCCCCTGGTCTCCACGTACAGGTACAGGCTGGGACAAACAGGTCTTCGGCTAACGCCCACTCCGGTCTGTGAGAGTCTTGGTGCGGCTGCCACTCCCTCGGTTGTCCTTAGGGGTGGGAGCACTGTTGGCATACGTGTCATAGCTGTTGTCTGAACATACAGAGAGCTCATCGGAAACCTCCATGCCATCGCTGATCTCTGCTGGGCCAGAGGGAGGCAGAACGTGAGTAGGGAGAAGAGAGTTCAGTGAGGATGGCTGGCAGATGAGGGGGAAAGGTAACTCGCAACACACAGCTCCTGTTCAGGCACTTGGAGGCTGATGAAATCACTGGGTTCAGGTGTGCTATTGAGGTTGGTATTCAAGACCCTCCTTGGACTCTGCAAACACTCTGGCCACACCCCATTCACCTCTCCCCTGGAACTCCACCTCCCAGCCACAGAAAACCACCTGCACCCTCCTGGGCTTGGTGCTCATGTGTTTACTCAGGGCCTTTGCACACACTGGTCCCTCTCCTGGGAGTGACTTCCCCATCGGTACTTTATTTCTTAAAATATGGCTCAATTTTTCTCATCTCTGTTATTATGGTTCCCTAAAAGCCTCCCCTGATCCCCCCACGCTGGGATGGGACTTCCTCATGTCCACCTTAGCCCCTGCTTCCCCCTGCCCCATCGCATCCTGTACTATCTGTGGGCCCCACCAACTGGAGTACTTCAAGCACAGGGGTGAGGTCTGGGTGCATCTGTGTCCCTACTGCCTGGCACAGCACCGAACATAGAGCAGAGGCTCAGGAAGTATCTGCTGAGTGGAGCTGAGCCCACCGAGTGCCTTGGTGAGGTTGAGGGTCTCTGGAAAGGACCTCTCAACCTGGAGTGGGCAGGGTGGCCTGAGGACTGTGGCTGGCTCCCTCAGAGTCTGTATCCGAAGGTGCTCAATGAATGGCCTTTGGCACTGAAGGAGAGGTGGGGGCCTGCGTGGGCAGCACCTTCCAGGCCTAGAGGCCTAGAGGCTTAGAGGCTTTCCATTCACTCCACCCGCCCCTTCTGATTTCCCTGGGCCAGGCTGTAGGAGCCTGGGGACCCCGGGTGCCTTTGGCCCTTACAGGAGCTCCCCAGTGTGGCTAGAGGGCTGAGAACCACCAGGAGAGGCCCTCCAACCCAGCCTTGGTGCTCAGAGAAGGCTCCCAGGAGAGGGCGGTCTTTTGAGCCAAGGGAGGAGGAATGTAAGTGTCCCATAGGCAAGAATCTAAATCCTAAGCACCTAAAACAGTGCCTGGCAATTATCTGTTGAAGGAATGAATAAATAAAGGGGAGAATGAATGAATGGATGTTCACACAATCCTAGGAACTAGCTCCCAAACCAGTCACCCCCACTGGGGTATCGTTCATTCAGGCCGTGTTTACCAAGCACACTGCTGGGTCATGCATGGTGCTAACCCCACAAGCACCCTGTGAGGGGCAGGAGGTGCCAGTCTATTTTATACAGGAAGGGTCTGGTGCCAATATGCTCTGGTTCACACTCTAGTTGGGGACAGAGCTGGGATTTGAACCCCAGTCCATCTGGCTCCTAAATATCCCTCAAATCTCTCCTCTCCTCCGTGTTCCCATGCCTAATCTCTCACCTGAATTTCTGGCTTCCTCATCTCCACCTTCCCCCTCTCTAGTTCACCCTCCATGCTTGTTAGAGGTGGAATTGTGCTCTGCCCCCCCAGTTCGTATGTTGAAAGTTCTAGCCCCCAGTACTTCATGCTGTGACTTCATTTGAAAATAAGGTTGTTGCAGATGTTAGTTAAGATGAAGTCATCAAGGTGGGCCCTAGTCCAATATGCCTGCTGTCCTTAGGAAGAGTTGAAATTTGTACACAGAGATGCATACTGGGAGAACCACGTAAACACAAATATGACCACCTACAAGTCAAGGAGAGAGGCCTGGGCCAGATCCTTCGCCCACAGTCCTCAGAGTGAATCAACCTTGCCAACACCTTGATTTTGGACTTCTGGCCTCCAGAACCGAGACCATAAATTTCTATTGTTTACACCACCAGTTTGGGGGGCTTTGTTACAGCCCTCCTGTAACAGGGACAGATCTGCCTGTGACCATACTCTGCTTTCAAACTGAAGCCCAAGCTCCTGACCACACTCTCGAGGCCCAAGTGCCCCCCTCAGTGCCACCTCAGGGTAAGTGAACCTGAGCCCCCCACACACACACCATATGGAATGATAATTCTTGGTACCCCAGTAAGCCATGCCCCCTCACTACCTCTGAACATATGCTGTTCCTGCCTGAATACCCTTCCTTCCCTCTGCTTGGTCAGCCCTCACTTCAAACCCAGACCCCTCCTACTCATCTTTCCCATTCCCACTAGGTCACCTCCTTGCAAAGTGGACCCCAAGACCCTCACTGTCCCAGAGAGCTCTGACCACTCTTCTCTGCACCCCACTCTGGCTCAGCACACCTGTTGGAGCTCTAGTGACACCCAAGTTTCTATGTATTTGTTCTTACAGCTGCCTCCTCCATCAGACTGGGAATGCCATCGATGGGCTGGCAGCAAGCAGAAGGGAAAAAAATCAATATCTGTGGTGTATAAACCAGGCAAAGGAGGGTAAGCTTTAAAAGCAGACTCCCCTACCCCCACACTTTTGTCCTTTGTCCACCACCCATGGGGCTGACCGCCCCAGGGCTTGGAGTGGATGACGGCATGCGGAGGGGTACATGTTTCTGTATGTGTACTTCATGAAGCTGGGTGGGTACATGTATGTCCGTGCTGTGTACCTGGCTGTACGTGCTGCGGGCGAATGTGTGTACACATACTCGAGTACATGCGTGGGGTGAAGGTAACTGAGCCGACCGCCCATCTCAACCTGCAGGGCTGCACACCTGAGAAGATGAGCTTCTCCTTCATGATGCTGACATCCCGGCTGGTCCGGCGCACCGCAGCGCTCAGCATGATCTGCTCGGGGTTGTAGCTCCGTATGCCACCCAGGCGCCACCTGCAGAGACGGCCCCATGGGCACAGGTCCTTCCCCACCCTTCCTTGGAGCGAGGATCCTGCCCAATTCCAGAACCTGTCCGGATTGGGCCTGAGAGGCCAGCAGGACTCTTGTCTGACTAGAGATGGGGAAACTGAGGCCCAGAGAAGGGCTTGAGTCAGAGTCCCCTGACTCAGCCAGGGCTCTCCTGCCTCTCTCTTGTCCCCGGAACCCTAGGTCAGCCCTCCTTGCCCAGGAAGATAGTTTGTTTGGGGTTGGTGAGTTCTGTTTCGGGTGCTTGCAGTTGCACGCTGACTTCTGGGGTAAATTGGGGTGGGGGAGCTTAGCAGACCTGACTCTGATGAGCCATCTGTGGGGTACACACCAATCTCAGGGAGTCCTGGCTGATGTGTCATCCAGCTCCACCATCAGGACCAGGCTGAGTGAAGCCAGTGGGGAAACCCCGGAGTGGAAGTGAAAGAGGGGAGGGAGTGAGGGGAGGAGCTGTGAAGACAAGTGGGGAGCTTGTCTTCACAGGTTCAGAGGCAAGGGTGTCAGTGACTTGGGTGGGCCAGAGGCTGCTCTGTTCCAACAACCCTAGAAGAGTGACCTGTTTCCTCACGGTGAGGCACAGGCTAGATAGAGCATTAATCCCTCTGACAGCTGAGGCAGGGATGAGGTGGGGGATAAAATTAAGCCAATGGGCAAGAGGTGGGGCTGTACAGGGCATGCAGGGGCCAGGAAGAGCTGGGGAACTTGGGCTCCTGTACCTAGCCCACAGCAGTTTTTGCTATTGCAGTGCCTCTGAACCAGCCCCAAATCTCTGGTCTCTGAACTTATGACTTGTCCTGCAAACTAGACAGAAAGACTGACTGAACCCCTACCCCCATTCCCACCAAGAGAAGCAGGGGTCAGCTTGGAAACAAGAACCCAACCCCTCGGACATTGAGCCCTGCGGGGGTGGTGCGGGCAGCCCGGACTCCATGAGAAATCAGTTGTTTCCAGATGGGGTCAGCACAGCAGAAATGGACAGACAGATGGACAGGCAGATGGGTGAATGAAAAGAACAGACAGACAAGGGGGAAGCAGGAAGCAGAGGGGAAGGCAGCCTGTGCTCTGGCTGGGCTGGCTGCCCTACATGTCCTTGAGGGCAGCGATAGGTCTCTTATCTGCCACTGTGTCCCTGGCACCAACCTCAATGTCTGCTGTGTGGCAGGTGCCCATAGTATTGGTTCAGTGAGTGAATGGAGGAAGGGGGCCCACAGGGAATGATATTCTCCCTCAGGGTCCCCTCTTCCATCAGTCCTCTGCTGACCCCCAGGAAGACAGTGACATGACCCTGGCTGGACATGTCCATCCCAGCACCTAGGCCACCTTGGCTGGCCCCCATCCAGCACACCGGGGCTCCGAGAGCGAAGGCCTGGCTCCCCACTGCAGGCCCAGCACAGCACCAGCACATGCAGATGTCTGCTGGCTGCAAATGAAGGACCAGGTACATGTCCCTTTGCTGCACTCAGCCCCTCAGCCAGGGAGGGTCCTCTGGAAGCTGGTTAGTGAGGCTGTATAAAGCAGGAGGGCCCAAGGCACTTAGCTAAGGTGAGGGCTTGGACCCCAGGACCTAGGACTCCTGTTGGAAATTAACATAGAACCCAGGAGGAAAGTGTCAGGCCAGGGTCTCTGCAGCCAGGCACATCTAGGACAGGAAGCTCAACCACTGTGGGGTGCCCCCAGGGGAAAGCAGGGAGGCTGTGTGTATAAGGGGGGGGGGGGCAGGAGTCACAAAGTGAGAGACACAGAGAAAGATAAACAGAGGCAAAGCCAAAAGTGGGAAGGGGGGAACAGAACTTGGTAGGGTAGTGGCGAAGGCCCCTGCGAGTGCTAGAGTTGGTGGCAGGGGAGGGACAGCCAGGCACAGCCCCTCCCCCGAGGGAGCCGCTTTGGTGCTAAGAGAGGCCAGGTCAGCAAACCTGCAGGGAAGCATGGGTTCCCATCCACAGAGACAGCGAGGAGGAACAAAGGGCAGAGGAACACACATGGCAAGATGGGGAGAGAAGGGAGGATTGTGGGGGAGAGAAGGAGGACAGGGGACAGCAGGAGGCTTCAGGCGAGGGGAGGTGTCTGGGAGGGTGACCCGCGAGGGACCCTGACCCAGGCACCGGCTCAGTGCACGGCAGGTTTTCAGAGGGAACTGGAGAAGGGAATGGCAAGGAAGAGGGAGAAAGAGGGACAGGAGAGGAAGACCACACCAGAATTACCTGATCAAGTGATAGCTGTGAGATGCCAGAGTGCAGCAGAGAGGGGGGTGGGGAGAGAGAGGAGGGACATGCGCCGGATCAGAGCGGTGTGTGACAGAGAGAGAACGTCAGTCAGGAATAGAACGGCCAGTTGTTGTCTGTGGCTGGTTTGGGGCCCCTGCCTGGCCCTAAACCCTCCCCCAGACCAACCCCACTTCCCCACTGCAGCCACCAGCTCAGCTGCTACCCTGACAGGTAGGAGGTCTCCAGCACGGCACACCTGAGTGCCGGTGACAACCCAGGCCCCGGGGAACAGGTCAGGACACAAGCCAAAGTCCACATAGCAAATCATGTCAGAGCTTGGTTGGCTATGGGCTCCTAGCCGGGTACCTGTTCCCGAAGCCACTCAGCTCTGGCTGAGGAGGACGGGCTGCAGGCCACTGGGCAGTCCTCCTCCTACGCTGAATACGCTGCCTGGTCAGGGCTTCTCCTGGCCCAGGACTTGGGGAGGTTTGACTGGCTGAGGTGGGGGCTCTCCTGCTGTGGGGCAGGGAAGGCTGTGGAAGGGCGTCCAAGCCTACTCACTTCTGGAGCACGAAGATGCCAATGATGAGGCTGAAGGAGACCAGGTCTGCAGTGACCCACATGAGACAGTACTCGTCCGGGGGCTGTGGACAGATGGCCAGTGGCCAGTTTTCAGTCCTGGCCAGTCCATACCGGGGCCCCAGACCAAGGGTCCATATGGGCAGGGGGACCCCACGTCACTATCAGGGATGGGCTGGGAGGATCCAGAGGGGGCTTCGGGGCTTGAGATGATATTTTGTAGGAGTAGGCTCTGAACACTGTAAGCGTGTGTGTGTGTGTGTGTGTGTGTGTGTGTAGGATAAAAAAGATCTGTGTGGGGTGTCTGGTGGCTCAGTCATTAAGCATCTGACTTCGGCTCAGGTCATGATCTCACAGTTTGTGAGTTTGAGTCCCACATCAGGTAAGCACGAATCCCGCTTCGGTGAGCCCCACTTCTCTCTCTGCCCCTCACTCACTTGTACCCCTCCCCTCTTTCTCACTCAAAAAAAAAAAAAAAGGATCTGTGTGGTGTTCAGGGTAGAGGTGGCATTTGTGAATAAGCCTGGTGGGTTTGTGTGCTTAAGGGGGGCTCCAAGCAGAAGCTGAGTAACAAAAGACAAATAGCTGAATGTGGGGGTGTGACTAGTACGTATGCAGGGGTGTGTGTGGCATCTGTGCAGGTGTGAGATTACGTGTGTCACTGTAGGGTGTTGAGTGAAGGCCTGCCCGCTCCCGGGGCCAGGGAGGGCAAAGCCTCCAGTGTAGCCAGGACTTGATGTCAGGTGAGCTGTGGAGGAGGGACGGGGCCTAGACAAAGGAGCACTTCTTGCTGCTGGTCAGCTGCTGTCGCCTGAACCTCCGAGTGTGCGCACTGCTGGTTCCCAGCAGAGCCTCTGGAGGTTTGCAAGGACCTCTGGTAGGTGGACGGACACAACCATCCATAACCTAGCTCTGGTTACTTGACCCTGACACTGTCTCAGCCATAACAAGACCCTCAGACTGGCTGTCCTGTCCTCACGGAAATGGCAGTGGGGAGCCAGGGGGAGCATAGTGGGGAGTGGGGGGCTCCCCCAGTGACAGAGCTGGGACTGGAGCCCAGGCCAGTCTATAGGGACCCAATCAACCAGTTGAAAACTGGTTTTATTTGGTGTATTCTCAGAGAAGCTTTTAAATGTTCCCTATCTTTGTCCTGTTGTTACCCTCTTTTTCTAATGCCTTCTCCTTCAAAACAAAATATAACAAACTCCTGAAACCCAACCCCCAAGTAGTTAATTTACTCCTCTGGGGCCCTTAAATGATGTTTTTCTCCCTGTGGGTTGGGCCCAGGTTCTTCCCACCCCCCAGCACCTTAGTGCAGACTCCAGAGGCCATGAAGATCTTCCTCTTGCCTCAAGCCTATACCCCCTACCACATGCTGCCCCCACCCTTGAGACCTCACCAGAGAGCCCTGAGCATCGAGCCTACCCCCCACCCTGTATCACAGGCTCCCTCTACACCCCCAGGTGCCCTCCTGCACACCCCCCCCCAACAATTTCCCAACTTACCATGATCCAGAGAGGGGAAGGCACCTGGGACAGGGTATGGGAGTTGTCGGAGGTGACAGATGGGACTCCTGCACACCACAGCAAAGAGAAGAGCCACGGTGCATTGACTGTGTAGAGGTTCACACTCAAGTTCCAGGACGCATAGTCCCTGTGAGGCAGGGGGACGGAGGCTGGTCAGCCCTCAGACTGGGGCCTCCGGGTCTGTAAAGCATGTCCCCCTTCACGAACCTCCTGGCCCTGGAGAAAGGAACACCCACAACTGGCCCTGGAGAAAGGAATCTCCACTCCCAGAGGACCAAACTCAGACAAAACCTGGATCTGCCTGATGCTCTCCACCTCCACTCTTTGAACCAGGAACTCTGTGCATCCAGCCTCCCCCTGGTGAGCTGGGGCAGGCACCTGAGCTCCTGGCGGGACACCTGAGTGTAGCGCAGGTTCAGCCTCTGGATGTGGCCTCTCCGCAGGCTGGCGGCCGCCTCCTTGGAACCTGATGTCTGCTGGAAGCCAGGAGCCACCTTCCGCACGAAGGGTCTCTGCCTGTTAGGCAGCCACATGACCTGCAGGCAGGAGAGGGGGCAGCCTCGGCTTTCTCTTCCGTTAAAGAAGCCTGAAGCCCCTGGAAGGTTTCAGAGAGCTGGGACCTGGCACACAGTGGAGCTTATGTGTAATCATTATCTACAGGGGTCAACCTGGTCCCAGCCAAGGCTGTGCAATTGCTCTGGCAACAACTCAGGGAGCTTCCCCTGTAGACCCCTGTCATGACAAGACTGATAACCCAAGCGTCAGTCACTCTATAGGATGCCACCAGTTTAGTGTGCTGCCATACATTCATTTCGAATTCCTCTGACCCCCAAGTATTACAGCACAAGGATGCGGGCAGTGCTTTGTGGAAATAGCAGTGTCCCAGAGAACCTGCTCCTGCCCTTTGTACATTTTAAAGGGCTTTCTTGTTTCCCTCTTGTCTCCGCGACTACCCTGTCAGGAAGGCAAGGGGCATGCTACCCCCATTCTACAAATGTGGAAACTGAGGTCTGGACAGGGGGGCACAGTGAAGTTATGCTGGAGTCCTGCTCCAGCCAGGCCTGGGTTTCCAGGGGGGCAGAGCAGGGCTGCTGAGCAGGGCCTCACCTGGTGCTGGGGGAACCCAGAGCGCAGCAAGGCCTCCAGCGTGACATTGAGGAAGCTGCCACGGTAGGGGTGCTCCCGTGGTGGGTCACGCAGGTTGAGCAGCAGCGTGGCATTGCCCTTGGCCAGCTCCAGGAGCTCTGCTAAGCTGCAGATGGACTGGTTCTGGGCCTCCCTGTGGTCGGAGGGTGACAGAGAGCTGGCCGTCCAGAAGGGATCCGTCTGGTAGAGATAGGAACACACATGGATGCCTCGCCAGCCCTTTGGGGCCTCCGTGTGCCTTCTTGGCCACTAAGCACGGAGACCCCTGAGCTGCCAGTGTCTGCTGGTGTGTGGGTCAGGTAAATTGATAACTGTGGCCCTGTGGGGCTTCTAGAAGACCCCAACCCTAACTTCTCTGGGCCACACCTGTTTTCCTGAAAGAATCACCCGCTTGGAACTTATCCCAGACCCCAGCACATTTCTCCTTTAGTAGCATTTCACACCAGAGAACCAATTTCCCTCTAGAGTTTGACAGAGTTAATAGTTTTACCTGTTAACTCTTATCATCACCGCCAACTTTTTCTGATGTGGGAGACAGAACCAGAAGAAGCAGTGACAACCATGAGATCTAGGCTTCAGTGGCTGGAGCCGAAGCAGGCCACTAACCAACCTGGCTGTGAGTCATTGATGCTAGGGGACTAGGGGTCATCTGAGCTGATGACCACTCCCGGCCCTCTCACTCCATGGGGTCCCCGCCTGTGCTTTCCATGCCCAGGACTGGGACAGGTACAGCCAGACCTTCAGGAACCACTGGCCGGCATTGAGCCTCTGCAGGATGGTCCAGTTCAGCATGGAGGCAGGCCTGCGGGCGAGCTCCGGAAACTCCTCCTCCACGTTGGTGGTGCGCCGCAGGGTGGTGTCATGCATGAGGAAGGGCACGCCATCCAGGCTATGGGAAGGTGGGGTCCCCAAGTCACCGTCCACCCAGGTCCCTCACCTGCCCACCAGTCATCCCCTCACCAACACACATAGGCTCCTTCCCATCCACTTATACAACCCCCGTGACATCCAGGCAGGCTTTGCCTCTGTGGACCTCAGGTTCCCTGTCTGCACAGGGAGGGCAGTGGACTCACAGGTGACTCCTTCTGGCTCTCTGTGAGGGTCAGATGGGGTTAGGGACTGCTGAGGATGGAGGGCTGGGTCTATTTTTTCAGCAGCCCTAGCAGATAGTGCTGCCTCGTTTGATAGTGGGGAAACTGAGGCTGAGAGGGAAGTACCTAGCTCAAGACCCATTAGCCAGTAAATGGTATAACCTTACTTAGAACCCGGCCATGTGATGCCATACTAGAACAGTACAAATGCAGGCCCCTTTGACAAATTCCCCCTTCCCACCATCCTGGTCTACCCGTTTGGGGCTGCCGATACCACATATGATGTCATAGTGTGAAATAGTAAAAGGCACCTTGAGCCCCCCTGCCTCAAGGCATTTTACCTCCGTCTGCTAGAAAGTTTCGATACACACACAATTCTGTGGTATCTACACTGGGACCAGTGGGTTCTCTAACAATGATATCTATGCTTGGCCCCTCACGTATGTGGTGTCTTGTTCACTACACAACCTGTGTAGCTAGACATGGCAGCCCCGCCTCCTTCCCCTCTCAGAGATAATCTGTTGTGAAATTGGTATGAGTTCTTCTTGACGTTTCATGTTAAGACATACTTTTAAAATCTACACGTTGAAAACGGTCAAATCATTTTCTGTGTCTTCTAAATATAATTGACATCACAGTGAATATATCACTCTGCAGTGTGCTCATTCCACCCATTGGTGTTTGAGCCATCTTGCTGAGCCACACAGATCTAGTCTTTCCTTCAAGTAGATCTGTGGCAGGACTCCAGGTCCCAAACACTCAGCCCTGCTTGAACCAAGAGCATGTGTTTATTTCCCTATTTTATATCCTGGCATTAGGCACAAACAGGGTGTCAGCCCTGTGGTGGATCATCCAAGCCCCAAGCCCCATCTCTGAGGCTCTGGGACCCGAGGTTTCTCCAGCAGGGTCCCGGATGCGGCAGGGATGAGAGGCCTTGTGGTCCTCTTGACCCCCACACCTACCTGATGGTGACATCAGCCTGTAGCCCATACAGCTTCTGCTCCAGGGCCTTCCGGAAGGACATCAGTGTGTGCTCTGGGGCCAGCTGGGCAGGAAGGGAGAGCCGAGATTTAGCTGATGTACACCTCCCCAGCCAATCTAGAACCTTCCATGTTGGGAGGCTGGAGTAAGTCTGGTTCTAATTCCAACTCCTCCAAGCAGTAGCTGTG
Source organism: Neofelis nebulosa (assembly GCF_028018385.1). Classification (NCBI taxonomy): domain Eukaryota; kingdom Metazoa; phylum Chordata; class Mammalia; order Carnivora; family Felidae; genus Neofelis; species Neofelis nebulosa. The sequence goes on along the minus strand of NC_080791.1, from coordinate 56,747,817 downwards.
GGACCCTGGACACCCATGCAGCTTCTCAGAGGCTTGGTCTCTTCATCTGTGAAATCACGCCTGCCTCACAGGTTTTTTTGGGGGTGGGGTGGGGAGGAGGCAAGGTGGTTAGTGTTGATGTATATACGGGGTTGTGAGGGTTTTTATATAGTCCTCTGCCTCGTCACAGTCTTGGGCTGGGGTGCAAGCCATGTTTTCTCCCAATTATACCTGGAGTCTGGGTGGAGATCACAGAGGGAGAGGGGAGGGGACACAGGATGACACCGTTTCCAGCCATGACAAGGCCATCCCCCAGGCTGTTACATGGATTAAAAGCCCCCAACCACGCTGCCTGACGTACAATAAATGCTTAATAAATGACTATTAATCCTATAGCATACACATCAGAAGATGTGGTTCTAGCCCTGGCCCTGCCATAAAGTAACTTTGTAACCGCTGGTGCATCTCTTTCTCCTATGAACCTCAGTTTCCCCATTTCCCCTTGGGGTATATATTCACTGTTCTCTGAGGGTCCTTCCAGTTGGGAGAGTTGGAGTTTGAAGTCTCCCTCCCTCGTTCTGTCTTGCCTGAAGACCCTGTCATACCCTTTGTTGCCACTGGGGGTCACCACCATATCAAGGAGTGGGCTAGGACCCAGCGCAGTGCGGACTGGAACAGGGAGGGGAGTGAGGACTCCTGGCAGTGAAGGAATGGGGTGAAAGGGGTTCCTGCGACTGATCTCACTTCCCACCAAGACACATGCCCATCTTCTCTCCCTCTGGCCATGCTGCTCCAACATGTAACACACTACCCTCCCCTGGGAGGCAGCCTGGCACGGCAAGGGCTGTGGGGACTCAGAAGGAGCAATTCGACTTCCCAGTTGCTCACCTTCTGCACCTTGGTTTCTTTAGCTATAAAATAGGCTAGTGTTATCAAGCTCACAGATGAAATAAGGGGCATCAGCAGTCTCTATAACTGAGTTCCTTTCTTCCACTTTTCTTGGGGCAGAGCAGCTTTGGGGGACGTGGCTACCTTCTCCCAGTCGGGTGGGCTGTGTATGGCCCCACCGAGAGGCGGAACAAGGCCACAGAGGCATCTAGAGACAGGCATGGACTCAGTGGAGTTCCTGCCCAGCTCGCCTCTAAACGTCCTGCGGCCAGGCCTCTCACAAGAGGTGCCATTGCTCTTCTGGGAGCTGAGGCTGCAGAAGGTTAACTGTGCGAAGACACGAAGGAGCACAGCGGGGTCTACAAAGACCCTTGGGGAACAGAGGAAGTGACTGGGAAGGGCAGAGTCTCTTCTCCAGAGGCTTTTTAGTCAGGTTTCCCGGGGATAGGTGCTTGCCTCCGGGAGAGGGAGGCATGGAAACCTAGCCCTCCTTGACCAGCCTTGGGACTCCAGGAGGGCTCTAAGAAACATGTGGGATTTCAGGGTGAATTCTTAATCCCTACCTGTCTCATGCCTGAGCCCAAGTGGGGTTCTTTTCTCGAGTGTGTATGTGAGGGGTGGCTGTCACAAACTCAGGTGGGCAGGCCACTGTGGTTAAAAGTCCCGACTTTGGAGTTAGTCTGACCAAATATTAAAGAACACACACATACAAACACATACACACATCCAGCTGCACCCACAGAGGAACCATATACCCAAGGGCACACGGACACACCAAGACAGCAATGTGCACTTGGGCTTATCACACACAGATGTGTGGATCCAGACCCAATGATACACACAGGTGTAGACACCGATACATGTGCATGCACAGTGACATATGGAGCCGTGTCAGACACTCGTGCTGGCCCCTCAAAAACCACCAAGAGGATGCAATCAGCCAGATGCACAACATGGGAGATTCTACACGACAAATGACTCCATTTCTTTGACAAATAAACAGCATATGGAAAAAAGGGAGGGGGGACTGTTCTATACTAAGAGATACTTGGAAGACATGTCAACCAGATGCACTACGTGTTCTCCGTGTGGATCCTGATTTTTAACAACTGTAAAAAGGTATTTTTGAGACAACAAAGGAAAACTGAACATGGATTCAGTATTAGATAATATTAAAGAATTATTATTAATTTTGTTGGGTGTGACAGCAGCATTATAGTTTTGGCTATGTTTAAAAGAAAAAAGTCCTTATGTATTAGAGATACATATATATGAAGTATATATGGGCAAAATGATAGGATGTTTGGGATTTGTTTTAAAATATTACATCAGAAAAGAAAAAGTAGGGAGACAGATGAAACAAAGGATGGCAAGAACATTGATAAATACTGAAGGTGGTCTTGGATTCCTTATATTATTCTTCATTATATGATTCCTTATACAATTCTTGCCACTTCTGTGAATGTTACTTTTTCCTACTAAAAAAATGATCCATGCTGGGGCCACCTGGTTCCTTCCCCTTGGCTGAGTGCCCACCCCCCTCGGCACACCTACTTGTCCCCTGGCCTCCAGAGCAGGTGGGTGGGTAATCTGGGTCATGGATGGAAGAGGTGCTGTAACCTTGGGCCCTGCCCACTTGCAAAGGCTATGCTTCTAAATTATCCTCACAATGGTCAGCAGCATGAGGCTCAGAGGGGACTGGTGATCCCCGAGACACACAGGCAATATGGGACAAAACTGGACCCCAAATCCAGATCCCTCTGGCTCCAGAGCCATGGCCTTTCCAGCTGTTTGCCTCCTGGAGGTACTGGGACCAGCGAAGGGTGTGTTGGGAGGGTACCAGGGGCCAGTTCAGGCACAGGTATCTGAATCTTACCTACAGAACGGGCACAGTAACACTCAGCACAGGAAGTGGGGAAAAACCTAAGGGTGATTCACAGCCCCACCAGACTTAACACCTCCTTTTAAAAGTTACTTTGTGAGGCTGCCTTGACTGCCCTGAAATTCAATGATACATGGAACTCTCAATCACTGCAAAAAAAAAAAAAAAAAAAAAAAAAAAGAAAAGAAAGAAAGAAACTCTCATGCAGGCCCCGAGCGCCTCCTGGTGGTGATAATAGGTCCTGCCTCTGTTAAGAACCACAAAGTCAAGGTGTTGGTGCAGGAGAACCCCCTGGTCCAGAGAAGGGAGACAGCCTGCCCCAGAAGCCAGGAATATCTCTCTCTCACTCTCTGTGTGCTAGGCTCATAGCTGGGTACTTCACATGGCCCACCGTGCAGGCACTCTTGTTATCCCAAGACACAAGATGAGGAAACCGGCACAGAGCAGACGTGGATTGGTCCAGGCTCCCACAGCTGCCAAAGGGCTGAGGAAGCATGGCTCTGGAGCCACCTTCTAAACTACTGCTGGGTAGGGGCGCCTGGGTGGCGCAGTCGGTTAAGCGTCCGACTTCAGCCAGGTCACGATCTCACGGTCCGTGAGTTCGAGCCCCGCGTCAGGCTCTGGGCTGACGGCTTGGAGCCTGTTTCCGATTCTGTGTCTCCCTCTCTTTCTGCCCCTCCCCCGTTCATGCTCTGTCTCTCTCTGTCCCAAAAATAAATAAAAAACGTTGAAAAAAAATTTAAAAAAATAAAATAAAATAAACTACTGCTGGGTCACAGGGCTCTGACTTTGACTCCCTTCTGTCTCTAATTCAACCCTCTTCAAGTACCTTCCCTCTAGCAGTGGGCTCTGAGTTGTACCTGTTCCCTTCTGCACCCCACAGCCCAGAGGGTTCTCCTGCAACCCGGGGACCGGCTGTCCTCCCCACACCCAGCTCCCCCTCTCTCCCGGGCATTCCCAACCCACAACCTAGCCTGCCTGTATCTTTCCAGGGCCCTCAGGATAAAAACTTAAATCTTTTTAGCGAGATGCCTTCAGGACTCTTCAGGATTCAGTCCCATCTGAGCTCCCCAGCTTTTTCACCAACCCTTCCCATATGCCCCCCAAAAGGGCTAAAGATTCCTGCTATTACCATATTACACATATTATATCTTCCCTACAAGGAGATAGGTCTTGGCCTGTCTCCCCTAGAATGGCAGAACTGCCCACCCCCCTCTCTGCTCTGTTAGGACCCTCAGGTGGTACTCACCATAGGAGCCCCACGGTGGCCAATGAGGGCAGGCTTGGGGCCCAGGTCCTTTTTCTCCATGATGCAGGGAGATGAGATGGTGAGAGGGACCAGGTAGAAGGCAAATACCATGGCAAAGAAGATACAGAGAATGGCCACCTGGGAGGCTGCAGACATCGGCCGTGAGTCAGGCTACCTGGTGAGCTGTTTGGCTTTCCACAGGGCCCACCCGTGAATCCTGAGCAGGCTGGGGTTGGGGTGGGGGCCCCTCTTCCCTCTACCTGTCAGGACCCAATGCTTTGAGGGGACCCTACACCATGGCCAGCCCCCATCTGGCTCGGAAGGCAAGCTGGACTTCTAACTCACACACAGACACACAGAGGAGGAAACGTGCAAGGCTGACCGAGGCTGCGACCCTCAGTGGACCCTGTGGGCCACTCCGAACCAGGACCTCCATGCTGAGAGTGGCCACCTAGGTGATGTCCAGGTGGGGGCAGGACAAGCTCGTTTTGGTACTTGGGAGGCAGTCATACTTACAGGACCGCTCTGCACGGGCGAACTGTCCTGCCACAATCCAGGAGAGCGCGGTGATGGCGGCCAGGGCCCCCACATGCAGGAATGGCGCTGTGCCCTTGTGTGCGGGAAGGGGCAAGAGGAACCATGAGCTCCCAGCCATGCCTAGACTCTCTGGTCACCAACACCCTGACAGCCAGCCTATCTGTGTCCGTGGGGTGGGCAACTCTTATCTCTGCAGAAACCCCAAGGTGTAGCACCCTCCCTGCTCTGACTTGCTCTGTGATCTGGGCCCCTCCCTGCCCCCTCTGGGCCTTCGTCTGGAGAGATGTGAGTGATGAAAAGGCACTGCCTTGTGTTGAAGGTCCTGGGGAAGTGGCTGCCCAGCCCTCCCTCACCCCCTCACCTGCAGGGAGATCAGCAGCACCTCCCACTCGTCCTCCCACAGCTGGGCCACAGCCGACATGGCCACCACCGTGGACACCAGGATGACCACCAGCCCCATCTGAAAGGGGAAGAGTCACCAGACAGGAGGTCAGAGCAGGTGTGTCTGGACAGCCCGAGCATCCCCAGTGCATCTGAGAGAGGGGCAGGGAAGCAGAGACTGCGGAAGAGGCACGGGGAGAAATGGAGAGTGTGAGAGAGACCAACAAAGCAGGGAAGGGGGGAAGCAGAAGAGAGCCAGGCACAACGGAGAGAAAGCCAGAGATGGCTAGCCAGAAATGACAGTAAGAGACAGAGGCAGGAGGCCGGGGGACCTCCAGAGAACAGAAGGGAGGCTGAGGAGGAGAGATGGTGGTAGGAAGCTGGGGGGAGGCGTAGGAGCAGCCCAAGGTTCAGCCCCACTGAGGGCGTGAGGAGGGGAGACTCTTGGCCCGTGGGGGCCTCTCGTGGGCCCAGCCAGTCATGTCGAAGGCCTCACTTAGCCCTGCCAGCAGCCCTTGAGGTGAAGGGTGACTTATCTAGGCCGCAGGGGCAGAAGGCTGGGGAGCCGGGTCCCCTACAGGAGCCCATACCCCCTCAGGCTGGAGCGGGCGGAAGTGAGGCAGAGCTCTGGCCCACTGGCCCCACAGCCGGGGCTCCCCGCTCCTGCCCCTGAGCTTCCAGCTTCTACTGTGTTTACGGGGGCTGCCCTCTCGGCTGCCTCCTAGAGGAAACAAGGAGCACACCTTGGAGGGCAGACAAGATGGAAGCTTCACTGGACAGAGAGCTTTGGGGACAGTTGGGATCTGAAACCTCTCACGCAGCACAAGATGCTCCCCAGACTAAGTGGAGCCTGAAGCCTGGTTTCTGGCTACTCAGCCCCCAGCCCCACCCTCTACCCCCCTGCTCGGCGCTCATTCCAGCCACCTTCCGCTCACCGCCAAGCCTGGCAACTTAAGGCTCAGGTCACATCTCTACCCCAAAGCCCCCACGCCCCTCTCCATAATGGGCCAAGTCAAGGCCACCGTCCCCTGCCTTCACTGACTTCCTACTGCCGCTGCAAGCTGTTTCCCCACTGCCCCCCTTCCCTTCCTGCTGTGCCTTTCCCGGAGGTGGAGGCAGAGGCGGCTGTGTTGTGAGAGCCCTCCCAAACGGAACTGAACAAGATAGGATGGTGAGGGCAGACACTGGCTGCTCCATCTTCCCTCCCTGCCAGGCAGAGAAGATTCATTCTGGCCTGGGATTAAGTTTCCCTTTGGAGCTTTGTCATTCGGCCCATCAGCCCAAAACGAATGTTCCAATAAGAAACAGTAATAAGGCGGAGATGGGTAGGGGCCTTTATGGACTGTAATGTACTGGCCTGGGGCAGGGGTGGGGTGGGGACGGGGCATGGGAAGGGGAGAAATGCAGGGACACAGAGGAGGGAGGGCCTGTATGCCTGGGGCAGGGACATCCTGTTTTCCTCACGTTTACTCTTGTAAGGTCCCAGGTGAGGTCATTATCACCTTGATATCACACATAGGGAAACAGCTCAGCATAAGGGCCGGCTTGCCACGTAGCTCTGAGGGGGCCAGATACTGAAGCAAACTCCATGGTCTGTCCCAGAGGTCATGCTCTTTCTGGGAAGTCACGCTGCAGTAGAGGGAGGCCAAGGAGTGTCCTGAGGGTCCCCGAGAATCCTCCTCAACACACAGGCTCCCTGCCCCCTGCTGCCCCCTGCAGACAGGTCCCGGGCACAGCAAATGTCTCGGAAGGGTTGTTCCTGACAGTCTTATTGCATTTAACTGCTAGGGGAAATACTTGCAATAAAACTGATTTCCCATAATCCTAATGCAATTAAAATTTTTATTCTGAGCTTTGCAGCTGCTGTCGTGGCAACCATTATGCTCGGCAGCATTACCACAGTGTTCAGTGTCTGTGGGGACCCCCCCACCCCACGCTGTGTCCTTAAGACACATTACCAGCACTGATCCCCAGCAACGTGACCATCGATCCTCAAATCAGACCGGAAAGGATAAAGCCCACCCAGAAGGCCCAGAGATGGCCCACTGTCCTCCTCTGAAAGCGGTCTTTGGTCTTCTGTGCAGGTGGGATGGTGGCTTGAGGGGACAGTGGAAGGGACTGAGGACACAGGAGGCACCTCCGTGCAGCGAACCTCGCCTGCATGCTGGCATCCAGGAGGAGCTGGATGCCAGCCTGGCAGAGGGGGCAGCAGGTCGGCCTGCTGGGGGCGGCTGGAATCTGGGTTCTACGATCCAAATGGCAGGTGACGGGCCAGGGCTCGGGGCTGCACGAGCCACACCCTTCAGTCAGATCCCAGCCCCTCGGCCTAATGGGAGAGGCTAACCTCCGGAAGCATGTTTCCTGGGCGGTGCAATGGGGGGATGAGTGCCCACCAGCCAGGGGTTTGGGGATGAGGGAGAGAGAGCAATGGCGTGCTAAGCACAGGGTTGGTACCCAAATAGTAAATGCTTACCAAATGTTAGTGGTGTGATTTGAAAACGTGGGCATAATATCCAATGACCAAGATGATTATTACCAGGAGTGACTGAAACACTGTGGAAAGTGTCTGACGCACAGAGTAAGCGCCCACTACAGGATGGCTACGGCCATCGGCTATCGTGATGAGCGGGGCCCGGCGTGGATGTACCTTCCTACACATGCTGCAGCTGGAGGGGGAGAGGCTAGACAGCTGGGAAGAACTGGGGAGCCTGCGCCGGTCATTTGGAGGGAGTCTGAATTCATGGGGAGTGCTGATGAAGGGAACGTGGTCAGATGGTACACAGGCGCCAATGGGGCGGGGGGGTGGGGTGGGCATAGGCCCTGCCCCAGCTCAGTCAGTACTGACGCATGACTGTGGCGCCCAGTCCTCTTCCCTGGGCCTCAGGTTGGGTCACTGGCAGACACATCCTCCACGCAGGCCCTGGGCTGGGGACTGCCGCCACTCTGGCAGGGGAGTCAGGCAAGGTCGCAGACGGGGGCCGTGGGGTGTGATCAGTGCCGGGACTGGTGGGGGGCAGCCTGGGGAGGTGGGAGCTGTGGTGAGAGCCCCTCACAGCAGTGGTGTCTGGGTGGATTCTGGCGTTGTGGGTGGGTGGGGCAGGAAGGGGACATCTCGGGGAAACAACCTCCTGTTTACTGGAAAGCCCCACACTTCTCATCTTCTGGGCCTCTGGACTTGTCTCCTGTTTCTGGGAAACAGGACCTTTGGGAGGACTAGGGTGGATGGGGAAGGTCCCCAAGTAGACACCCAGATCTGCTCACGTTACCCTGCCTGTCCCAAGTGCCCTGCATTGTCCTGGGCCCCTCTGTTCTGCAGCCCACCCTTACCCATGACCCTAGGGAACCAGAGGCTCTCAAAATAAAGATCATGATTAAGACATAATCTAAAATTATAGTTCTTAAAGCAGTATTATATAGGCATGAGACCAGAGAGGTAAGTGAAAGTAAATAAAAACAACAACAACAACCAGGAACAGATCTAAATACATTAAAAAAAACAAAAAACAAAAAAAACTAGTCTACTATAAAAGTGGCATCTCAAATTAGAGGGGGAGAATGGATTACTGAACAGAGAGTAGGGACCTGGGAAGCCATCTAAAAAAGAACAAAGATCACACTATACTCCCAAATAAACTTCCAAAAAGATAAAACAAATAAATGTTAAAAAAAAAAAAATTAGGAACCCAGAAACCTATAATTACCAAATGATACCAACAGAGAAATTTTTTTATATTCTTGGAGTGGGAAAGACTTTTCTTTTTTTTTTTTTTTTAAGTTTATTTAATTTTGAGAGGGCAGGGGAGAGAGAGAGACAGAGGGAGATGGGCAGACAGAAGAGAGAGAGAGAGAGAGAGAGACAGAGAATCTCAAGCAGTTTCTGCACTGTGAGTGCAGAGTACGATGCAGGGCTCTCAGAGAGAAAGAGATCTCAGAGATCTCACACAGAGAGAGAGAGAGAGATATCATGACCCGAACTGAAATCAAGAGTCAGACGCTTAACCGACTGAGCCACCCAGTTGTCCCTAGGGAAAGACTTTCCTAAGTCTGACACAAAATCCAGGAGACATAAAGAGATGACACATTCACATCCGGAAAAATAAAAAAATTCCTATGGCAAAAACACAAGCCCAATCGAAAGATGAGTTAGGAAGAATCATCTGCAGTTCACTGGCCAAAGGGCTAATTTTCTGAATCTAGAAAGAGCTCCTACAAATTACTACGCAAAAAGCACATCCCACAGCAAAAAGGGCAAAAGAGACGAAGAGCCAGTTTATGAAAAAGGAAACGCAAATGACTCAAGCTTGGGGGAGATGCTGAGTCTAAGTCATCACAAGGGAAATGCAGATTAAAGCTACACCGAGGCTCATCCTCACCCATCACGTTGGCCAAAGTCAAGAAATCGGTGAACACTTGATGGCGAGCGTGCTCTCTAAGCACAGAGGCATGGGTTGGTGGCCTGTGGCAAGGAGGCAGTTTGGCAGGAGCTAGTGAAAGTGCGTGCTCTTTACCTCGCACCTCCCCGCCCGGGTCGCTGCCGCATTGTGCCGCGTGCACTGGGACATCAGGCGGGCCCACCAGCCTCGGGAACCAGGGATGAGACGGCGGGGCAGGAGCAAGGGATGGATGCGATGGGAATGTTCTCAATGCACCGAAGGGCAAAGAGCTCCAATTTTGTCAGGGCGCAGAGGCAGCAGGCCGGTACTTGTGTTCAGAGAAGAAGGAAACGAAGAAACCAGATGTGAATTTGCAGGTACTTAAAATATCGCTGGAAGGATAGGAGGGAGATTTACATTGCCCACTTTTTAGTACCTTTTTAATTTTGAACCACGTCCATATAGTAGATGGCCAAAAATTGGTTAAAACAAAAAAGAATAAGGATTCTTTAGAGTCAAAGAAACAGAATAGTAGAACTCTAGCCCCTACTTGAATACTCCTGGCCCCCGGGAACTCCCTCGCTCCAGATGCCGTGGCTCCAGCTATGGATCAGCTCTGCCTGGAAAGACGTTCCTCATGCTGAGACCTCCCGGGAGGGGACAGAGAGGAGAGGAAGGCAGGACTGGCACCCAGGAGCTGGCACTGGTGCAGATGAAGGGCTCGGATCCTCCCAGCCCCGGGTACTGGTCTGCAACCCCGGCTGGCTGAGTGCCTCCAGAGGCCTCTCCACTAGGATCAAGCAAGTGTGGCCTGGCCTGCTGAGAACCAGGCACGAGCCCAAGGAGGTAACCACGGTGGGTGCCAGCCCCACCTGGGGTGCCGGCTGGTGCAGCTCTTTCAAGTCGGCTGCCCAGCAGAGAGAAGAAAGTGCTTCAAGAGGGGACCTCAGAAGCCCAGAGGACACCTCAGGATACAGTGACAAGCAGGAAGAAGCAGGGAGGGCTGCTGGCTGGTCTTCACTCCTCTCAGACTTCAGTCCCCGGGAACTGACTCCCCCAGCAAGGCCCCCGGATGCCCACTGGCACCTGCCACTCCACACAGCCCAGCTGGATATGCCCTGTCCCCCTTCTAGCAGGAAGTGAGCCCCTGCCCCTGTCACTCCTCACCCCGTGGGCTCATGGTTACTTCTGGACATTTCTGTCCCTTCCTAAATGGCATGCTCACTCCGAGCCAGGCTCTGGGGAGAAAGAGGTGCCCAGCCTCCCTCCAAGGCCCAGGCATCCCAGGAAGGAGGGGCTCTCCTGATTGGCTTTGTACCACCCCATGCCCACTGGGGCCTCAAGAAGGGGCAAGCGTGGGCCACATACATTCAGCACCATGCATGCAATAAATGCTCAGAGCGCTGAGGCTCAGAATGTGTGGAGCCTCCCCACTTTGGGCCCAGCCCTGAGTGGGGCACTGGGGACACAGAGATGGGCAAAGCCAATCTGGCCTGCAAGGAGCTCCCAGACTGGGGTGGGCCAGGGTGGGGGAGCGAGGCAGAAATGGACAGCACAGAGGCTCAGGACTATGGCAAGGGAGCCCTGCCAGGGCTGGGGGAATCTGAGCAGCCTGTAGGTGGGGGAAGCAAACTAAGGAAGGAGTCCAAAGGAGAGAGAAAGGGAGGGCAAGAGGGAAGAGGCAGAGGAGAGGAGAGGTAGCCATGCTGGCAGGGCCTGGGATGTCTCCTGCAGCAGAAGCCGAGGGTGGCTGTCCCAAGCCAGCCGTTGGGAGGTGTTAGCAGGACCCAAGTCATACAGGGCTGTAGTGCCAGTGGGGGAGCTCAGATCGCCCCGGGAGCAAGGGGGAGAGCGGTGGGAAGGGCTTTGAGTTGGGAATAACATCACCAGGTTTACAATGAGCTCACCGATGAAGAGGAGAGGGGGCCAGGGCCGTGACCTGCGATGGGCAAGCAGCAGCTACAGAGCTACATTCTTACTAAGTGGGAGACCCTGGGCAAGTTCTCTAACCTCTTCGTACCTCAGCTTGCCCAACTGCAAAATGGGATGATGTTAGTACCTACCGCACAGGGCTACCGGTGAGGGTTAAATGAGTTAATATAGGCTAGACGATGAGAACAGTGCCAGGTGTATGGTGAGCACTCCCTTAGCCACTGGAACGGCTGTCGTCATGATGCAGAGGAAGGATGGCGTGTCCGAGCTCTTCCTCCGGGGCTGCGGCCTCCCTGCCCCTCCCCCACCCCCCAGAGAGGCAGCCCTTACCTTGTGCAGCCAGTGTAGGTTCATCTGCTGCCCCACGGCGATGTGACATAGTGCCAGGACCTGAAGAGGGGGCCCACGAGGTGACAGTCGGGTACCGTGTGTGACCCAAAGGTTTCTGCTAGCTCCCCAGACACCCTTCTGCCCACTGCTGCTCTGGACCTTGGTCAGAGCAGTCAACAAACCCTCCCCGTAGGCGATGGGAGTGCCCAGCCCGGCCTAAGCCTGGCCTCCTCCCCGGTTTTTCTAGGCCGCTAGGCTCCTCCTCCTCTACAGTTTCTCCCTCCACAGGTCACTGGGCGCTTGGACTGCCCAGTTAACGTTTTGAGAGTTCAGGGCCCCAGGATTCTGAAGCAGACTTGAGCCTAGTCCCCAGGGAGCTCCCAGTCTAGCATGGGGATCGACCTGAGTCTGAGAGAGTAGAGAATTGGTAGCAAGAACCAAGGCAGAAGTTTCTGGAAGAGACAGTCTGCAGTGGACCCTAACAGCAAGATGGCCCTCGTCACTGGGTCAGGAGGAAAACATTCCAGGATGGGGCAAAAGATGACCTCCCACCTTGGAGGAAGCCGAGCCCCAGAGGGGCAGCAGGCTAGGAGGACCTGGGAAAAGCCAGCTTCCCTTTTTAGGCCGGGTGGTCCCCCATCGGCCCATGTAAGCCAAGTCTCCCACCCCCTGGGAGCAGGGCCACCTGCCCTCTGAGACGCCCCACGTACCAGGAGGCCCGCGATGTAGGTGAAGGCAGCAGCTGTGGTCATGAGGATGGGCACAGACCAGTCACTCCAGTAGCCCATGCGGTTGTAGAGGTACCTGCCGGGAGGAGAAGGGGTCAGACCTGCACCAGGGAACCAGGAGGTTCCCTTGGGACAGCGGGCTGTCAGCTCTCACACAGCCAGGCTCAGTGACCAGGACTTGGACCAGTCAGTAATGATGTCACGGTTCCCGTGCTCACAGGTCAGGCCTGTCCAGGGCTCACAGTGGACACCCGGGCATGCCAAGAAGCATAAAGAAAACAGTTCCCCATAATTCTACTGCCCAGAAGTAACCACTGCCGAGACTTTGCAGACTTTTCTTCTGCTGGGTTTCCCTGCCAGGCTTATATATTTCTAAAGCAGCAAAGCCAGGACCCTGCCACGTCTAACATATGCTCAGTTTGGGCTTTGGAGGGAGGTGCACTGGGTTCAAATCCCCACTCTGCCTCTCACTGGCTTGCAGGACCCTGTGGAGGTGACAGGCTTCCCCGATTCTAAGATGCCATCGATTGTGACATGCGTCTCAATTTCGATGCTAGAGTGTGAAAATGTGGGGTCTTAGGGTTGATACAACATAATACCTGACTTATCTTAGCTTTAGTTTTCTCATCTACAGGATGGAGATAACAAAGTGCCCTTCACAGGGTTTCCTGAGGATGAAGTGAGGCAAGGCACGTGATAAGTAATCAATTCTCTTCTTGTTATTAACACAAGAATTTACTGAGGTCAGGAAAAAGTCCTGAAGAAATTTGATTTTTTGACAGCCCTGTGGTCTGTTGAATTAATGTACCATACGTAGCCAACTTCCTACTGATGAAAACAGTTTCTAATTATTCACTCTTATAAATTAACACAAAAAAGAAAATGTTGCACATAGCTTTCTGTATTATTAATTATTTTCTTAGGATAGACTCCTACAAATAGAATTATAGGGCCAAAGGGAATGGACTTTTTAAGGCTCCTGATAGATACTGCTTAGTTGCTCCCCAGAAAGACTGAACCATCCACATCCTCCCTGTACAACTGAGGAAACTGAGGCTCAGAGAAGGCAGCAATTTACTCAAGGTGGTCAGAGACTCTGAGCCGGCACCAGGCAGTTTCAGGCCTACTGCCATCTCGGGCATGGGCAGGGGTGATGGGAAGGGACACTAGGACACTATGGGGCACCCTGGCCCTCATCTTCAGATTGCAGGGAGAAATCTAGTGCTTAGAAGATCACTGAATGCACCTCCTACAGGTGGAGAAACTGAGGCCCAAAGAAGGGCGGGACTCGCTTCTTAGGAACTGGTCCTGAAAGATGTTTTAGTTCCACTTGTCTCCCACTTTTGGCAGGAAGCCCTCCTGGACAGCAACAGCCCACGTGGCCCCTCCCTACCTTTCCGCAGCCAGCCCTGACCACCTGCTTCTCGCTTGCAACCCCTCGCTGCGTGAACTATCCCCAGAGGCTGTCGGGACTAGGAGGGCGGGGCCAGGGTCTCCTGAACCCCAGCACTGACTCCAAGAAACCGAGGTGACAGTGACAGGCTGATGGAGCTACAGGCCTTCAGGCCATCCCTAAGTCGCAGGCAGGCCTTCCCCCTGCAGACTCCCCAGCAGGGTAGGCACCCATCCTCTGCGTGAGCTGCCCAGTGACAGGACGCTCAGTCTTTGGGCAGACTGAGGTAGCTCTTGGACAGCGTGATGCAGTCAGCCATGCTCAAGCCCCTGTCCTACGTCTGCCTGCACCTCGCTGTGTGACTGTGAAAAGTCTACTTAACCTCTCTGAACTCCAGTCTCCTCAGACTGTCCTCAATATATGTTTTGGCACTAAGTGGTTTTGTGGTTGTGGGTGAGTCCTGCCCTCTCTGGGCCTTAGTTTCCCCATCTGTACACGATGCGGGGGGACCTGAGGATCTGCCAGGCAGCAGACCTTCAGCAGAAGTGTCCAATGACTGCAGTGGAGGGCCAGCAGGGAATGTTCCCATTTACGCACAACAGTGCCGGCGCTTTGGATACCTGTGAGGATGAATAATTGATTTATGGCATTTAATAAAGGCCAGAGGGCACCTCTGGGACTCAAGCTCATCTTGCTGGGCTGTAGGGGGACAGCAGCACATCCTTTATTGTGCTCATTAATCACAGAGGCACAGCCTTGTGCCATGCAGAGGGGAGTGGACGCCCAGACTCCATTAATGGAGTCTTAGGATCATCCCAGAATCCTAGAACCACAGCCCGTCAGAGGCCCAGAGTCCTAGAAATCCCCAATTCTAACATCATGGCCACCTTCCAGCTGGAGATCCGGCCTCCTGGGAAGCAGCCCTGAGGGTGACATGGAGCTCTAAGCCCTCCCATGGCCATCATCTCGTTTCATCCTCAGAAAGACCTGATGAGACTGGAATTATCCCATTTTACGGGAGAGGAAACCGAGCCTGAGAGGCTCACCTTAGTGTGCTCATGGTCACACTGAACTGAGCTGAACTTCTAACCAGAAGGAAAAGATAGCACTGGATAGGGAGTGAGGAGGCCTGGCTTCCAAGCCCCAACTCTGCTCCTAAGTGGCTATGTGATCTTGGGCCTCAGTTTCCACACTTGTCAATGGAGGAGTCTCCATTAGAACCCAGGGAACTTACCCCGATCCCATGCCTTTCACTGTCTGGCAAAGGCAGGCCACGGAGGCGGGTGAAGAAGAAACAGGTACCCTTGCGTACCCAGGTCCCAGCCTCAGACAGCCCTGCCCTTGGACCCAAGGCTGGTGCCCATAAAGGACCCTGAACTGTCCCAGAACCATAGCATCTGCCGGCGCTGCCCAAAGTCCTGCTCAGGGATTGAGGAGGCCTGCAATCTGGGGTCACCTCCTCTGCTGAGGCCCTGGTCTTTCTGGGCCTTGGGGTTCTTGCCTACAAAGAGGTTCAGGGGCCCCGGACCCTGGCTGAGCCTTGCCCATTTTATGTTCCTGTTTTCCATGAGAGCAGCACCAGGAAGGAGCTCCCTGTTCTTCCAAGCTGGTCTCAGCTCCTGCTCAGCCTTTGTTCTTTCCAGAGGACCCTGCCCCCCAAAAGCCACACGGAGAGCCCTGAGGGCCAGCCTGGGAGAGAGGCTCCAACCCAAGCCCCGCAGTTCCAGCCCAGGGCCCAGGCCCCCATGTCCCCTGCTTACCCCACACCCACTCACCAGTTGAATTCATCGTAGTCATTGTGGACTTCCCACCAGAAGTAGAGCCAGGTGAGTGTGAGGCCGAAGGTGAAGGTGAGGAGCAGGAACCAGAGGCGTTCCCACTGGAAGAACAGAGCGGGGAAAGGGGTCAGGTGAGGTCAGGGGCTGGATCCTGGGGCCCCCTCCCATCTAGAATGTTCTTCCTGCTCTCACTTTATAGCCAAACCTGCCAGGCAGGGATTACTGGCCTCTTCATACTGGTGGGGACCTGAGGCTCAGAGGGGGAAGCGACCCACCCAACACCACAGAGCTCAAAGTCACAAAATGGTAGGGAGCTAGGAGCGGGGTCAGGGATCCACCCCCTTGGGCTGAGGCCTTTCCAGTGTGCACCGTTCTCCCCATACTGGCGATGGCTCCCAGGAGCAAAGGCCGTGTCTGCCCTAAGCCTTTTTACCGGCATGGTCGTCTGCAGTCTGTGAGGCCACATCGCTTACCTCCTTCCCTTCTCGCACACACCTACAGTGTAGGTATTCTTTCCCACACCTGCCCCATGTTACTGATAAATACACTGAGGCCCGGAG
The DNA here is from genome assembly GCF_028018385.1 of Neofelis nebulosa. NCBI lineage: Eukaryota > Metazoa > Chordata > Mammalia > Carnivora > Felidae > Neofelis > Neofelis nebulosa. The sequence goes on along the minus strand of NC_080791.1, from coordinate 56,731,807 downwards.
AGGTGAAGCGACTTGTCCTAGTCACACAGCAAGTGAGTGGAGCATTAAAGACCAGTGTCCCAGTCTCTGGCCTCGGAGTGTAGCCTTCTGCCACCCGTACCAGGCACCGGCCCCTCAGGGCTGGGCCATGTAGCCTCTCTGTCTCCTGCAGGGAGGGGGGTGGGGGCCCCCGACACTGCTGCTTCCAGAGAGGTCCTCAGGCACTTCCGGCTGGGCCCTCAGGTTTATCCCTGCTTTCGTCTGTCGCCTTATCTCAGAAGCACAGCAAGCTGGGAACATCCTGCTCTCTGGGAAACCGCTGAGATCATCAGAACGAACAAACGGCGTTTGAGGGGAAGTCAGCATAGAAGAGAACAAAGACCACCCCCACCTTGAGGGGTTGCAGGGCTTGGGCAGCCTGGGTATCTCTTGCCTGACCGTTGCCCAGAAGGCTTGCGGGCTCCCTGCAGCTCCCTTAGGCTTCTTTGATCCTTCCAGCCCAGAGCCATGATTCAAACCTCAGTGTAACCTCTTGATGGCTCCTCACTGCTTAGCCAAGCAGGGGAGCCCCTCTGGGGGTGTTCTCTCCACCTCAATGCCTTCATCCCCTTCCCCAACCAATTCCCTCACCCCGGAAGAGCCATCCCTCCTGGTTTATTTGTCTCACATTCCCATTCACCTTTCAAGTCAGCTCAAATGTCACCTCCTCTGTGAAGTCTTCCTGGACTTCACCTCTGCCGCCCAGCCCACGCTGCTGCCACAGCCTCAGTGCCCCCGACTTTAAACTCACGCCCTGTGCACCGCGATCGGCTCACGTGACTGTGTCTCGCAAGCGACTGCAGGTTCTGCAAGGACACTCCCTTAGCATTTATGACTGCAGGCAGGGACGCAAGTACAAGAGGAGAGAAAGTTCATTCACTGCCTGGGACACCTCCATCCTGTGCCATCAAGAAGACACCACAGTGGAGCGGCTATACACACAGTGTCTGGAGCTTACAAGCCATTTAGCCTCAGGCATCACAAGCTGACATAACCCTTCTGTGCCTCAGTGTATTCCCGTGCGACGTGGGGGACAATACTAGTACTTCCACCACGGGGTTGACGTGAGCATTAAATGAGATAATACAAGCCAAGTGCTCGGAGCCAGGGCTGGCAAGCAGTCCGTGCTCTGGTAGCACGGCTTCAGGCATGCTCTGCCACGCCCAGCACGCAGGACAGGCCCTCAAACCCCGACGAAGGTCCACACTGAGCACCCACTCTGTGCCTAGCCCTGGGCAGGAGGGTCTGAGCTTGGGTGACAGTGAAAGCAGCCTCCTCCGCTCGCTGTCATGTACAGAGCCAGGCAGCCTCGCTTAGCCCCGCTTTGTACATAAGCAGAGAGGCAGAGGTGAAACCATGTTTCCAGCAGCTGGCGGTGGGTGGTTTCTTAGAGACCGGACCACCCGTGTCTGTCCCACCTGGACAGAGAATGACACGAGCCCCAGCCCTGGGCCCATGAGGTTCAGCCTTGCTCAGGAAAGGAGAAACCCCAGATAGGAGCAGGGTGAGCCATGTGCCTTTCTGGAGCACTGGAACCCAAGAATGGCTGGGACTGTCTGGGGGAGCAAAGAAGGGCTGTAGCTCAGCCTCGGGGCTGAGGGCTGTGGGATGCCCCGTCTGAGCCAGCAACCCCAGCCCAGCTGGCCTAGCATCGCCCGGGTCTCGGCTTTCTCCAAGTCCCTCTTGCTGCCTCCAATTCTCATTTGCCCACAAGTAAGAACTCATTCGCCCCTACTTCCTGCAGAGCATAGCTGGCTGCTTCCAGGCCAGCTTAAACATAGGTCCTCGAAGCCTGATCCTTCTCTGGTCATGTCATGCCCCAGCCTGAGAATATCACTGGCTTCAGCCCTCACCTCTACCCTCACACAGGCACTTTACAGGCCACGCTCTGAACTGCCCACAGACCCTCAACAGGCTTCTTCAAGCCCTGTACCTCTGCACAAGCCATACCCACCATTTAGAAGGCAACCCCTCTCTGGTTCACGGGGCAGCCCTCCTCCTCCCTGAGGCCTTCCCTGTCCCATCAGGTCAATCTCCTGTCCACAGAGCTTCCATAGCCCTGACCCCATGTCTGTTCCAGCATTGACCCTGCAGTTCTAGAACTGTCTTTATATGTCAGTTACCTCTGTTATACTCTAAGCACCTTCGAGATCTAGGTGATCTTCCTATTCCCGGCGTGGGGTGGGAACTTAAGAAGAATTTGATAATGATAGGTGAGAAAAGACCCTTTCTCTTACTCTGCCATGAAGATGCCCACCCAGGAGACATTTCACCGGGGGCTTACCATCCCGCCCCCGCAGAGGGGCCCGTGGTCTTCTGCGGACCCCCGGCTGGCAGCAGTGAATGGCCATCTGGCCACAGAGATCCCTCCACTTCGGCAGGGGCAAGCTGCTGCACCTCTGGCCACTAGACAGGGTTCTGAGAGGGGCCTGGGTGAGGGGTGAGCCTCAGCCTATGATGGGTCCTGTCCCAGGCAAGCAGCCTGGAATTCAATAGCTGGTGGGACCAGGGGGCTAGCTGTAGGGACAGTGGCAGGTTAGAAAAGCTGCTACACGTGTTGGGGGATGTCCTATGGTGAGTTATGATGCATAACCGAGGGGCAATTCTGACAGGTTTGCTGGGAATACCACAGGCGTTGGGGGACCCACAGCAGATGGGCCCTGTGCACTAAGGGCCACTGTCCCCACTTGACCAGATCCTGAGGGTGGGGCAGGAAAGACTGGGTGAGAATGAGGGGCTCCCCTGCCCCAGCCCTGCACACCAGATAAGATTAGAGCCGGCAGGTAGATGAGACACTGAGGGCACAGCAGATACGGGGGCAAGGCCGTGGCATTAAGGAATGAGGAACCCCACTATCAGAACTGGCACGAGCTGGGGTCGGGGGCCACCTGGAGATGAAAATCCTGGGAGCTAGAAGCTGGTGGCCCCATGGCCACAGGGAGCCTGTAGATGGGGATGAAGAGACCCGACCCCAGCAGGGAAGCGGCAGGTCACTGTAAGAACAATCAGAGGAAAAACCTGGATGGCGGGGGCTGGAAGAAAGGGGAGGGACAGGCCAGGAACTGGCAGAGGAAGTGGCTCCATCAACAAAGAGGCTGCAAATGGCATTAAGGGTCCTTGTCAGGGCCACTACAGGAGAAAGGCCTGGGCCTGCTCCCAGGCGGTGCGGGCTCTGAGGTCACTGCCAGCTGGGAGGGACGGTGGACCCACCAGCCCTCCATCACCTCTCAGTCCACCCAGCGCCTGGGACTCTCTCTTTGTGGGGTTTTATCTCCATCCGAGAGCAAATGAGGAAAACCCCCAAGCCTCAGAGAAGGGCCAGCACATTCAGCTGAACGAGCTGTGGACCTCATCACTAAGAAGTGGCACTCACGTCATGGTTACCATCAGTACACATATTTGCCATGATTGTTTTCTGGTACATGCTGGGCATGAGTCCTGGAGAAGGGGAGACTTTTGCTCATTTGCACAAAGGCTCAGTATGGATGCGTAGGGGGGAGTCAGAGATTGAGGAACATACCCGAGGTCACCAAGTGGGGGAGGATAGATGTGGGATTGAACTCGTTATCTTGACAGACGCCTCCATGAGAGCCAGCCCTGTGCAGTTCTCCCCAAAACCCGCCCTTGCCGTCTGGGACCCAGGATGGTAGTCCCAGGCCCAGCCTGGCCCCCTGCGATTCTCGCTCCTCTCTCTCGGGGCTCTACCCCAGGCCAAACCTCCTTCTCCTTCAGGAAACACCCGCATCCCTCCAGGCCTTGAAGACCTCCTTTCCCTGAGTACTTCTGCACAGAGTCGTGGTGCCCGCCAGTTTGACCCTCAATCACATTCTGAAATGTGGAGATGAAAATAACCTGGGCTCAGGAGGCAGATGGACCGGTCTCTGCCTCTTGGGCAAGTTAACTCCTCTGAGCCTCAGTTTCCTCGCCTGTAAAACAGGGAGAATAACCCCCTACCTTGGAGGATTGCTATTAAATGAGGTGATATACATCAAGTGGCATACAGTAGGCACATAATAAGGGACGGTTCCCTGGGCTGTGGACTCCTTCAGGGCAGGGATGGCTGAGATACGTCCGCGTACCCTGGGCTCACATCCCGCAGAGCGCAAGGTGATGCTCAGACATGGTGTGAAGGCGTGAACCTGACTGTGATGCGGGGAGGCTTCAGGTCCCCAGTGGACGGGGCCATCATCCAACCCAGACATATCCTCTGGCTGAGGGACCAGGAGAAGGTGCTCCTGTGATACCCAGCCTCCTTCCGTTCAGAGCCTTGTAGCCACCTGAGTGGGACAAGGGTCAGGGAGCTCCTGAGCTGGCTGGGCAGCAGCAGGCACAGGGAGAGGCTGAGAGCCGCTGGGGAGGGGCACAGGCCCGGCCGCGAGCTATGGGGGCCACTCCATCCCTGTGCTGGGAGCTGAGGGTGATGGAGAGGCGGGGAGACCCAGCCCCAGAGGCCAGGGCATTCAGCCCCGCACCCCCTGTCTCATCTCCTCCCGTTCTTGTCCCCACCCTGCAGAAGACGGGTCCCTCCATCCCGCGCCAGGCGACACTGTGCCAATTTCCCAGATGCCACCGCTCCTCCTCACCGCCTCCTGATGATCGTGGAGTCGTCTCCGGTCCCTCTTCGTCTCCGTCCCGCCCACCCCAGAGCCTTCTGCATTCAGAGAAAAACGTGCTGAAAGAGCTTATGAGCAGCGGGGGCTCGCACAGTCGCCAAGCCTGGCTGCCGCACAAAGCCAGCCCTCCACAGGAAACGCCCGCACAGGCCCGGCTGTGACAGCGAGTTGTACCACTCGCCTGGGGGCCCGGCCCACCCCACACCTCCACCCCAGGCCAGGATGCACGCAGACACCGCTTCCCCTCCTGGGGACCCTGCCCTGGACCCCCAAATGGACCCCGGAGCCTGAATTCCGCGTAGGCAGCAGGAGCCATCCGTCCTTGACACGGCCACAGACTTCAGATTCACAGGATGGCGGGGACAGCGCTGTTTCGCTGGACTCCTGTTCCCCGCCAGTCCCTGCCTCTGCAGCCCCCAGGGGAGGAGCCCACCCTGCTTCTGCTCCTTAGCTGCAGGGACGGGCGCTCTCCCTCTGGTGCTGCCTGCCTCTTCCTTCTAAGACAGCAGCCGGATAGAGGCAAGCTGCCTTTGGGAGCCCAGCAACACTGGCTTTGAACCCAAGACTGGCCGCCTCCTACTAAATGGGTGACCTTGGGGGAGACATTTATTTATCCTCTCGGGCACCAGCTTCCTGCTCTGCAAAATGGGGCCAGCAGGTTGGCATGCTGCAGAGACCAGCAGGACCTACAATGTGTCCCTCCGTCCCTCCCTCAGGCGCCACTGACATCCTCGGCCGCCACCCTGAAGCTGGTTCTCGGATTCTACACACAACAAGTCCAGTAAAAGGGCAAGAAATTCTGGGGGCCACAGGACCAGGGCACTGCGGGGGGTGTAAACAAGAGTTGGATCTTAATTCTCAGCCCTCCTCCCCAGTAGCCGCATGCCATGGGCCGCTCAGGACCAAGCCTCAGCTTCCTCCTCCATTCACGGGGTGACATCACCTCTACCTCACGGGAGGGCTGCCAGATATAGATGTAAGCTGTAAGTCGCCAAATCCACGATGGTTCCTATAATTATCGTTTCGCATCTGACAGCCCTTTAATTATGCGAAGACAGTGATCAAGACGTCCCCCCCGCCCCCTGCCCTACACCCAATTTCTTCCGGCTGCTGAGGACAGCCAGCAGCTCACCTGCTCCCGGCCCAGGGTGGGTGTCACCGTTGGTGGGACGCAGAGGGCAGGCCAGCTCTGGAGGCTGCTGTCCTAGGAGCTGGCACAGATGAAGGAAGGAGACCCTGGCACAGCACCTGTCCTGTGCCCCCTCCCAACCCGCATGGCTGGCTTTGGAGGACAGAGCCCTGCGTGGGCTCTTCACAGAGTTGGGGCGAGGTGCCCCTAGGAGTCCTCCACATGCTCCAACTCCTCTCGTCCTCCCCGCAGCTCTGCAAAGCAGGTGGTATAGTTGGAGGAAAGCAGAGGTCAGCCAGGGGAAGTGGCTTGCCCAAGGCCACAAGGGGCAAATGTAATAGTGGAACCAGAATTCACACCCAGGTCTGGGTGCCTTCAGCATCTCCCACTGTCCCAGAGCAACAATGAGCAAGACATGTAATTGTCCTTGTCTGACCAAGGAGGAAATTGGCTCAGAGGGGCCAGGCCTGGCCCAAGGTCACACAGTGAGTCATAGGCAGTGCCAGGCCAGGAACCCTGGAATTTCAGACTTAGACAAGAGTTCAGAGATCATCTTGCCTCATCCTCTACAGATCCAATCCAGAGATGGAGAAACAGACCGAAAGAAGGGGAAGAGCCTGGAAGCAAGGACACAAGATTAATAGATAGTAAATTAGTACAGAAAGGATACAGAATTCGACAGATGGAGTGGGGACATCTATTGGTAAAAAATTATACCCCTACCTCACACCCCATACCAAAGCAAATCCCAGCACCTCCCCTCTACACCCTTGCCACCTCTCTCTTCCAGTCATCCTAGATATATGTGCTGTGCCCTGCACAGGGAGATGAATGAGGCCTGGATTCCCCTCTGAGCAACCCCCACAGGTGACTGAGAAGCCAGCAGGCAATTCCCATCCTACGGCCAGTTACGGGAGGAGAGATGGTCTAGAGGGCTTCCCGGAGGAGGGGATGCGTGCGGCAAAGCTGGAAGGAATGGGCCTGCTGCGATGACAGGTTAGGGAGCCCGGACTGGGGCAGAGGGAGAGAACAGAAGGTATAAAGGCACAGAGCTCAGCAGCTTTTGTTTGGGAGAACTGGCTTCCTTTGCTATGGGCATATAAAAGCTCTATGTAGGAGTATTAACCTTCATATGTGCTGTATATTTTTTCTTTTTTAATTTTTTAATATTTACTTATTTTTGAGAGAGAGAAAGAGACAGACAGAGCGTGAGCGGAGGAGGGGCAGAGAGACACAGAATCCGAAGCAGGCTCCAGGCTCTGAGCTGTCAGCACAGAGCCTGACACAAGGCTCGAACTAATGAACTATGAGATCATGACCTGAACTGAAGCTGGATGTTTAACCGGCTGAGCCACCCAGGCGACCCTTTTTCTTTTTTTCAATGTCTTTTTTTTTTTTTTTTTCAGGCGGCAGTGGGTGGGGTGGCGGGAGGCGTGGGCAGAGAAAGAGGGAGACAGAGGATCCAAAGCAGGGTCCACACTGTCACAACAGAGCCTGATGTGGGGCTCGAACTCATGAGCCGTGAGATCATGAGCTGAGCCGAAGTCAGATGCTTAACCGACTGAGCCACCCAGGCGCTCCTATTGTGTATTTTTTATTCCATCGTTTTACTTTAATTTGGTTTATTATGCTTTCTGCATAAAAATTTAAATTTTCCTGTAGTCTAATCTACCCTTCTTTTCCTTTATAGGTTTTTGCCTTTGGTATCATGTTTAAGACAGGTAGCCCAAGAGTATATATTTGATTCATATTTTATAGTGGTAATTTCTTGGCTTTGCGGTTTACATTCAAACCTGTAATCCACCCAGCTCTCTATATTCATCTGTCTACCGCTCCACACGGATGTATATATACGTGCACGGATAGAGGTTGGAAAGCCATTTCTCTCAAGCGTTAAGATTAGAATTCCATCTACTTTACATCTTTCCAAGTTGTTTGAATTTTCTCAACAAATGTGCACTTCCTCAATAGAGAAAAGGCATTTAAAGATAGAAAAAAAATACATTTTAATCCATCTGGAATTTATTTTGGTTTGAGGTAAGAGGCAGAGATCTAATTTTATTTCCACCAAATGGATACTTCAGCTGTCTCTACACGGTTTGTGAAATCTGCTGTCATTTCCACGTTCGTTTACCACACAGAATATCCTCACATGCGTGTGCACTGATTCTAGGCTTTCTAGTCTGCCCCATGGCAGCCCTTTCCCCGTGTGTGGGTGCTGCTGGGCACGGCTCCTTCCACAGGGCTGAGCCCTGCTCCCTGTGCCACCCCTGGGGTCCCCACCCTGCTTTAAGGTCCTAGAGTCCAGTGGGGCACCTGGGTGGCTGAGTCGGTTGAGCGTCTGTCTGACTTGGGCTCAGGTCATGATTTCACAGTTTGTGGGTCTGAGTCCCGCGCTGGGCTCTGTGCTGACAGCTCAGAGCCTGGAGCCTGCTTTGGATTCTGTGTCTCCCTCTCTCTCTGCCCCTCCCCTGCTCACACTCTTGCTCTCTCTCTTTCTTTCTCAAAAATAAATAAACATTAAAAAAAAAAAAGTTTGCAGAGTTCAGCTGTGCCCTTAGCACCACACAGCCCTGCAAAGACTGGAGAGCTTGAGGGGTGCCTACCCACAGAGGGCCAGTCTGCCCTCCTGCAGGTTGGATCTCGGGCACGCCAGCTCCTCCTCCACTCATCAGCCTGTTTTCACCCTTGCCACATGCCAAATGGGGGGACTGATGCACCGGAAAAAGTCTGGGAAATGTCAGCTGGGAAGGGTGTGGGGAGCTCTGGGAGGGGAGAGGCAGGCAGGCCCTGGCAGGATTACTTTGGCCCTGACCCAGGAGATTTGGGGGAGGGGGTGGCCTGGGGAGGTTTGAGATGTATTACAGCATTAGGGCCAAGCAGGGAAAGGGATTAGAGTCCCCACCCCCAGCCAGCTCCTGACAGCCTAAGAGGCCGGATTTATTTTTCTGGGCTACAGAGAGCTGGGCAATTAGGCCTCTGTCTGCCCTTGCTTCTGCTGGGGTGCACTCAGAGCGGCTCATTAGGCAGTAGAATTAAACCAAGCCCAGCCTGGAACACCCCGCCTCTCCCCACCCACCCTAGGGGTTGCATCAGCCCATAGGGAGACAGGAGCAGAAGAGCCGGGGCGGGGGGGGGGGGGGGGGTGCTCAGGAGGAATCATCCCAGGCCCTCAGAGGGCCCTGCCAAGGCCACAGGGTGGTGGGTGGCTGCACTGCTGATGCTCCATCTCCTGTCCCACCCAGGCTCCCTAAGCAGGCACTCAAGGCAGTCACGGAATGTTTGCCGCTTCCCAGGGAGGGCCAGGCACCCTCGGCACCATTCAAGGAGGAGCTAGGTGGAGTACAGGGGTTCCCGAAGGCCAGAGTTGGCCTGGCTTTATTGTGGCGATAAATCCTCAGCTGTTTGTACTGCAACAAACCAGCGCTCTGCCAGACCCTCCTCTGTCTCTCATGGATGCAATAACATCATCTCCCATTTTCTTATCGTCATGTCAGCCCTGCAAGGCTTAAAGGATAACATGGGGTCTTATCCCCATTTTAGGAATGGGAAAACTGGGGATCAGAGGGCGCCCCTCTGACCTGCTGGGCCCCTTTCGGCCAAAGTGCTGGAGAAGGGAACAGCCACCCCTTTGAAAGTTTATAGGGAGAACACACTTTCCCCAGGGTCGGGCGGGACGGCGGTCTCTCTTGCACCATACGTGACGTGCATTGGTACCCGTTGTCTAACTGGACCCTTGCGGCGTGAATCTGAACCTCCATCTAACCCGTAAGCAAGCCGAGGCCCAGAGAAGGTCTGGCCTTGCCTGAGGGTCACACACTAAGTCACGATGTAGACAGGGCAGAGTTCAGGCCACAGCTCCCTGGCAGGGAATACCCAAGCACTTCTGGCTGACTCCAATCACACCCTGGAGCCCAGGGCAAAGGCTGCTTCATCCAGGGAGCCCAGCTTGACTCCCAGTTGGGATCCACTCCCCTGTCAAGGCCCACTTGGCGGCGACAGGACAGGGATGTGGGGAACCAGCTGGGACACTCTCCACCCCTGGGCTCCTGCCCACCGGCAGAGCCCAATCTGGCTCCAAGCGTGGCCTGGGAGGTCCTGCGAAGTCAGCGCCCTCACCTGCCAACCACAGCTGGGGGCACCAGAAGACAGCATGCACCTGTCCATACGTGTATGCTGGCCCTCTCCAGACACCCGATATCTGAGAACTCATCAGCGGTCCTGCCTCTCCAGGCCCAGTCAGCAGGGTGGTAGGCACGGCCCCTAACTGGCTTGCTCACCATTCTTCAGGCCCCTGCCTCAACCATCCTCCCAGCCTGGCCCAGGCCCCTCCTCCGAGGCCCAGGCTCCACTCTCACAACACTGAGTCCTTTGGGAAACACAGAAAGTCACAGTCCGAAGGGGCAGCCCAGGCCTGAGGTGCTGTGGGAGCCCGAGGGAGGGAGGCCTGATTCTCTTTTTGTTCGAGGGGGGTAATTCTTAGAAGGGTAGGCGTTCGTGACGAGCCTTGAGACGTAAAGAGAGAAGGGGGGTTCCAAGTGAGGGGACAGCCTGAGCAAAAGCAGGATGCTATGAAGGGGTGAGGTTCTCCTGGGAGGGGCAAGGGGTAGGGGGTGGAGGTCTGATGAACATCCCCCAGTGGGGGTCTTCTTGTATGGCTGCAGGGGCTCCTGTCGTAGGAAGTAGGTCTTGGGGGAAGAGAGACTTAGCTGCCTGTGTCCCACCTGCACTGTGCTCTTCCTGGACTCTACAGAGACCACTCTCCCCTCCCACTTGCCCCTGGACACAGCACCATTTCCCATTTCCATCCCTGGAATGGCCTCATCCGGCTAGGCTAGAAATCAGGGGATGGTGGGAGGCATCATAAAGGACTCCCTCAATCTCTTCCACAGCCAGTCTGTTGATTATACCTTCCAAGTGTCTCTAGAATCCCTCCCTTTGCAAGGAACCGGCATACCCCTCCCTGGGGTATGCAAAGCGGCCTCCACCTCACTCTCTCTCTAGTTCCCTGCTCTCCCCACCTCCACCCCAGGCCCCTCAGCGCATCCTCCACAATTTAACCAGACTGGTCCTCGCACAGCCTGACTGGGCTGCCTCCACCCGGGGGGGGGGGGGGGGGGGGGGACAGGCTCCCTGGCACAGCCTCAGGCCCAGGCCATGTGGCCACCACCTTCCCTCCTCACGCGGAGCCACACTGAGGCCAGATTGCTTTCGGTTCCCAAACACAAGAAACTCCAGTACACAAGGAAGCTCTGGTCGGCATGGCTCCCCATGCCTTGAACACTTCCCCAGCTGGCGAGACAGGACTAACTCCCAGACATCAGGTCAGGCCAGCTCTCCTGCCTGGGGTTTTCCTGGGCCTCAGCAGGGATGATCCTGGGTGGCCTGGGTATGTTGGATCTTGTATGCTCCCCCACCAGCCTGGGAGCCCTTCAAGGGAGGGGAGAGCCGGGTCAGATACCCCTCCCTGACCCCAGGGCCCACAACAAGTATCGGGACGGACGGGTGTGTTGATTAAATAAGTAATTAGTGCATCCCAGACAAGACTGTGGGTGTGGAACAGTCTGGACTGGGGATGCAAGCAGGGGGCAATGCAGGCTGTGCCTTCAACACCCGTGGCTTGAATAAACCACTCATTCTTCCTGGAGCCTCCTCTGTGAGACAGAGGGGCCAAACGAGCTTTTTAAAAAACAGCCCTCAAAAGGCAAATGTGCTATAGAAACACGAGAGAGGTGACAGTCACTGTCTGTCTTGGGCTGGGAAGTTCCTTCAGGTGTCTGACTTATATGCCTCTTGCTACAGAGAAGCTGGTTTTGACACTATGCTGCCTCCCACAGACACACAGTCTTCAGGGGGCCCTGGGGGACAGCCTGAGAACTGTCTTCTGTCCTAGCAAGTCCTTAATTGGCGGCATTAGAGTAATGAGTCACAGACAACAACCAATTAATTATCCCCAGTTATAAAAAGCTTCACTTCCCCTTCCTAGCTGTCGAGTGAGCCAGCCTCCTGCTGCCAGGCTCCTCCACTCCCTAGGGGCTGGGGGCAGAATAGGTCATTTCACCTCTCCGGTCCTCAGTTTCCTGCTTCCTTATTTGTCCAGTGTGTGTCCTGGGGGTGGGGGACAGTACGAGCAAAGGATCGGAGGAGGTGGGAATGCGTCAGGCTGGGGGGACAGGAAGGATAGGCTGGTGGGGCAGGAAGGAGGCTGCCAGCTGGGACCCAGAGGAGGGGGCTCCTCCCGGCTCCCCAGGATCCACTCTTGTACTGCAGGGCCAGCTCTTGATCCCAGAGCCACGGAAGGCTCCAGGTCTGGCATTCAAGCCACTCCCATTCTTGCCCTGCACACTCCTGGTCTCACGATCTTCTTCCTCCTCCCCAGGCAACTTCCCAAGTGATCCTCCAGGCCCTGCTTTCTTCCCCTTCTTGCAAGTTTTCATTTAATCTCCTACTCCAACCATGCGTGCCCCCACCCCCCCACACCCTTCATCTTCCTGAGGCTCCTGTTGCAAATCTATCGTGGACTCCCTCCAGTGTGATGTGTGTTGCGGCTTTAAGCCTTGAGTTCTCCATCGGCATGACAGTTAACTGCCCCATAGGGGCGACCTAACAAATCAACAGGGCAATGCAGGTAAGCTCTGGGATCCCAGCATACAACAGGTATCCAATAAATGTTAACTGTTACTCTCATGCTTTATTTCCCAGGCTGAGCAAGATCATGAGGGAAATGCTTCTGCGACTCACCCCCAGTCTGTCACCCCATTTCACAGATGAGGACCAGAGAGGCCTGGCTTCACAGAAGAACTTGACCCAGGGCTTGTCTGAGTTGGGAAAGACCAGGGGAGGCTCCCCCAAGGGGACTTGAGGGGCGGCAGTACCTGGGCAGAGGGAGGGGCCCCCAAAGTCTGAGGGGAAGTTGGGGATGAGAAGAGGCACAGGCCCAAAGTTGGAGCCCCCACGCCTTTTGGAGGCCCTGACAGTGCTCTTTCCCCCCAACCTGTGCTTCCAGAGCTCACCCCAGGGCCTGTTCGTTCAGCAAAACTTAGGGAGTTTGCTCCTACTCTGCACCAGCTCTGACGCCATCACTGTTCCCCTCACTGTGTCAGGCTAGAGGGCCCAGCCCCCCAGAAGGACACCACAGGCCTCGCCCTCGGTCCTCACCCAGCCATCTAAGGAGGGACTGGGGAGAAAGAACAAGGGGGAAAGAGAGAAAAAGGGTGAGCAGGCTGAGGCTGGAACCCAGGAAGTGGGCGGGGAAGCGGAATGAGGTGAGTGACAGGGAACGGGGAGTCTCCGTGGTTCGTGGGTCGCCTGAGGTGAGCTCAGCCCTTCCTGTGGAGGCCCGGAGGCTCTGACACCCAGAGCTGTGGCAAAACCCTCTCCAGGCCAAGCTGGCTTATGGCCCCTGCAGCCCCTACTGCCTTTGTGCCATACCTGGCACCCCAGCTCTTGGCATCTGCAGAGCCGGCACCACTTGGGCTCTGAGTCAGTCCAAAACTGGCCTCAGCTCACCACTTCCTCCACCCCGGGGCCCCGTGCTGGTCACAGCCAAGCCCGGTCACTTCCTGACTCTGAAGCCTGGGATGGGCCTGTCCTGGGCTCACTGAGGGGTGTGGGATGTCCTGGGAGCCACGCCTTCCTCCAGCGGCTACTCTGACAGCCTAGGGGCTTGCTGCTGGGGATCCCAGCCATCCTCCTCCCTCAGCTTCCGATGTCTTCCCACCCGGAGCTATTGGACCTACGCTGTCCGGGGCCAGCTCCCAACTCTGCCCGGGGCCAGCTCCCAACTCTGCCCCTCACTGGCATCCCTGGCTTCTGCTTCTCCATGTGAAATGGTGGCCGCGACATCTAGCTCGAGGGCTCGTTGGGAGGAACGAGTAGCCATGTGTCAGCGCTCAGCACCGCTCCTGGCACAGACACCCAGATGCCAGCTGCCTGCCAAGCTGCTGCCTTTCCCGACACGGGGAGGCCCTGCTGCCTGCCCCGAGTCCCTGGGGGGAACACAGCTCAGAGCAGATCACAGTGGAAAAGGAATTCTCAAGTCTTGACCCAACCCCTGTTCCATTTCACAGATGGAGAGGCCGAGGCCCTGGAGTCGGGAATGACTTAACGACTAGTCACAGCCAGCACTGTGCCCGTCCCTTGGTGCCATTAGCGCCACCGGCAGCTCCCTCAGTGGGGATGTTATTGCACAGGTGAGAAAGCCCAGAGTCAACCGGGTACAATTTTGTGCAATTTGGTACAACTGGGCGCTATTTGGACTTAAGCCTGCCTGACTTCCGATCTCATGGCCCACATCACTGTTGGGGAGATCCCACAAACACGTAAGAGGGAAAGGCTGTCCCAGGCAGGGCCGAGGGTAGACTGAGGCTGCCACCCCAGCACTGCAGGGACCTGCCCTGGGGCCTTGGGCAGGCCCCTCCCTCTTCCTTGCCTCAGCTTAGCATGTGGCCTCCTCTGGGCTGGGAGTGGCAATACATCGGGCCATGTGGCACCTGCTTCTTACCATTTGGGAGTCATGAACCCAGGCTCCTGACTCAGGCTAGTGCTCTGTCGGTCACCAGCACAGGCAGAGAAGGAGGTCAGGATGGTGGACAGGCTTCCCCATCCTCCCCATCCAGAGAGCCTGGTGATACTTGGCCTCTGACCTCAGCTGACCACCCACACCTTTGGCCTATTTCAAGGCTGGCTGAATTTGGAGGCTGGCTTCTTTGTTCCGACAAACAGGAGAGAGGAGGAAAGCTGTTTACCGGGCAGCAAACCTGTTAGATAAACTCCTTTGACCTCCCTCTCTTCCCTCCTGAAGGAGTTGGGTTCCTTCAGAGAAGAAACTAGATCCATGGGCTGACAGAGACCCAGGGACGGAAGCGTGGCTCGGCTCCGGGTCTGGCCTGGGGTGCCGGCCATTGAAGGAGGCTTTCTTTATCTGGCTGGGCACCTGCTGCCAGCTCCGACAGGCCTGTGGCTCAGGTGACAGAGTCCTGGTGCCAGGCCGTGGCCCTGCCAGCTCCCAAGCTCCAGGAGGGCCTGGCACCACCTCCTCACCCTTCCCTCCAACCACTCACCTGCTTGCCGGCCTGTCTGGATCTGCCAGGAAGCTGAAAACTTCTGTTCACCTTGGGGTGAGCCCTTCCTCTTGGAGTGTCCCTCCTGGAGCGTCCCTCTCTGCCAAGACCTCAGGAGCAGCCCAGGTCCCGTGTGTCAGAGGAGAGCTCACCAGCCTCATCTGTGACAGGGTGGCCTACTTCCTTTCCCATCTGGTCACGTAGATTTAGGAGTGACCACGGGCCCATTTTATAGGAGACACTGAAACCCAGAGGGGCATTGACCTGTCCGGAGCCACACAGCAGAGTGATGGAGCTGAGACGCTTCCCCCAGGCCCTGGGGCTCCCTAGTCCTCTGACCCCATCCCAGCCCGGCTCACCGGTGTGGTGTCATCGTGGGATCTCTGGTAGCGCTTCCAGCGGCAGCCGTAGATGCCCGTGAGGCAGGAGAGGCACAGCTGTGGCTCATAGTACTGCAGGGGCTGGTGTCTCACCATGCTCTTGCGTGCGGCCCTGGCGCCCGGCCCTCAGGCACCCATGAGGCCCCTGGCTGGTCCTGCAGGAGGAAGCACAGGGGCGTGAGGCAGGGGAGGTGCAGGCAGCCAGCCCCAGCCCCAGCACAAGGTGCCAGTCCCGCCCAGGGCCCAGCGGTAAGGCCCACACCCTTGCTGGCTCCCCGGCAGTCTCCTGCCCCTCACCCCCGACCCGATCCCCCCCAGCCACACCTGCTCTGTCCCTGCTTCCTGTGCCGGGACTGCTTTTCCCTTAGAGCTCCATGGGGCTCCCTCCTCCCCTCCTGTCCTCAGGTCTTTGCTCAAATGTTCTCTTCTCAACCAGACTTTCCCAGGCCACCTCCTGTCAAACTGCAACCCCTTCCCATCCTCCCTCAGCCATTCTCAGCTTTATTTTCTCAATTGTGTCCCCCAGTGTATTTTATTTGAAATACAGCAGGCACTAGGTGAACACTTTGCCCCTCAGGTGGCAGGGCCTACGTCCCAAACCCATTTGATAACTGGACAAGCGGAGGCTCGGAGAAAGGACGGGACGGCGCCTGGCGTGCAGTCTGACACCCGGCTGCGGTCAAGCTGGGAAACTGCTCTGGTGCCCCCAAAGTGTTTGCTCCTTTGGGCTCAGGGGGCTGCCCGCTCAGGGAGTTCTGCCCGTGGTCGGTGGAACAATGAATGGTGGCCTTTGGGTCGAGTTGCTGCCATCAGGGCAACTGCCTGACCCTGCCTGGCGCCCAGGAGACACCTGTGGGGGGGGGGGGGGTTCGGCCTCTTGGGGCCAGCAAGGGCCAAATGTGGTCAAGTGGCCACCGGCCTGGGCCCCTCACACGCCCTGATGTCAAACATCATCTGATCCTTATCGCCACTGTCATTATCATCCCATTGACCGACGAGGGGCCTGGGGCCCAGAGCAGCCAAATAATTTACCCAAGGGGTCAGGATGCAACCCCCCCATCTGTGGGACTCTAGAAACTCGAAGCCACATGTTATGTGTCGGGTCCTATCCTAGGTCCTGGAGATAATGTGAACAGGACAGGCACACCAATGCCCTCAGGGCCCCCGTAGGACCCGTGAGAAGCAAAGTCAGTCACTTACTCTGCTTAACTCTTATAGCAGCCCTATGAGATCAAACTCACAAGCCAAAAATTTCACCCTTTATTCTTAAAAAAATTTTTTTTAACGTTTATTTATTTTTGGGAGACAGACAGAATGTACAAGCAGGGGAGGGGCAGAGAGAGGGGGCGGGGAGAGAACCCCAAGCAGGCTCCATACTCAGTGTGGAGCCTGATGCAGGGCTCAATCTCATGAACCATGAGAGATCATGACCTGAGCTGAAATCAAGACTTGGATGCTTAACCGACTGAGCCACCCAGGCGCCCCTCCATGTTTAACCTTTGAAAATGGCCAAAAGCTGCTTTGCAAGAACAACAAAGCAGCCGCAGCATTTGACATTCCCCACGTATTATCATTATCACCCCCATTTTACAGATGAGAAATCTGAAGCACAGAAATGTTCAGCCATTTGCCAAAGGTCACACAGCAGAGCCAGTCAGTCTGGCTCCAAGGGGCCTTGCTCTAGGCCCAGGGTTGGCAAATTGTAACTCATGTAACTCAATCCAACCAGCCACCTATTTTTATATAACCCACAAGCTAAGAATGGTTTTTCTATATTTTCACAGTTTGGGGGAACAAATGAAAACAAGAATATTTTGTGACACATGAAAATTATACGAGACTCAGATTTCCGTGTCCATAAATAAAGTTTTATTGGATGCAGCCTCAATCATTTGCTTATGCATTGTCTATGGCTTCCGTAACTATAACTGCAGAGGTGGGTGATTGTAAGAGAGACTGAATGGCCAACAAAGACTAGAATACATACTGCCCAGCCCTTTACAGGGCCAGTTTGCTGACCTCAACCCCTGGGCCAGCTATAATGGCTCAGGAGCTGGTATTTTGGAGACAGTAAGGGGGACCTGTGGGCACTTAACATTGTGCATGGTGGCGGGGGGAGGGGGAGCGGCGGGGCATGCTTCCTGGAGGCAGCACTGAGCTGAGGCCTAAGTGCCCAGGGGCTGCTCCAGAGGGGCGGTCGGTCTGGGCTTCGGGCCTACCCACAGCTTCCACCTCGGTGGCACTCAGGGCCTCGACCTACCCCTGCTCCCCTGCCCCACCTGACCAAATGCTAACCTCAGCACAAGGATTACAGCCTCTGGTCTGTTAGGAGGGGGGAGATGCATTAGGGCCTTGCTGGGAATATTGACTGACCAGGAGCCTCCTAATTGCTGGGAATTGTCTGGCATAGCCTCTGTGCCCGTGGCTCCCCGGGGAGGTGTGTGGAATAGGATGTAGCTGCTGAGGGCTCTCTGAGCCAAGCTGAGCCCAGGGCTTAGGGAACAGTGTGCAGTGGGGTGCTGTTGTAGCCTGGTGACTTAGGTCCTGTGGGGTTGTGGAGCGGCAGGGGCAGTTGGGGGAGAAGGCTCTCAGCTTTACTTCATTCCACTCTAGAAGGAGCGTACAAATGTATTCCCACATTCGCAGCCTTCCAGAGGGGGTAGAAGGCCAGATCTTACCCCAAGAGTAGGGCCTCTGCTGGTCAGATCCATCCCATCTGTCCCCCACCTTTGCTCTGTGGCTGGGGCCTCTAGGGTTCTTCCCTGAGCCTTGGTTTCTGAATCTGTAAAATGGGGTAACAGCCTTTGCCTTGACACCCATAGGAGACCAGACTGGGGGGCGGGTGCTGAGAGGGCACATCACTGCAGTGACTGAGGTATAGCAGGTGGGCGTTCTGTGAACAGGAGCGCACACCCAGGTCCCCCTGCTCTCACAAGCCTTTCCCAGGACTCCTGGAGCCTGGGACTGAGTCCCACATGTCCTCTGCCCTGCCCCCCCCCCCGCCCATGAGCATTACAAAGCACCAGGAATGGAAATTGCACTTCAAATCAGGAAAGCAGAACCTCCTGCCCTAGGGCCTCAGCCCAGGGCTCAGCTGATTGTGGCTCTTGGAATCATCTCCCCCCTTCCCCCAGCTTGATGAATTTTCAAACCATTCACAACTATAGTGGCATCTTGGGGAGGCAAACCTCTTCTCTCTCCTCTGCATATTCTCCTGGCGCCTTTTGTCCCTTCCCACCGCTTCAGTTACTAGGTGTGGCAAAGCCCACCTGGTGGCTGTGTCCTGATTGAGACAGCCAGAAGCAACTGCCTGTCCCTGGGCCAGTCACCCAGGCCCTGCAGACCCAGCACAGGCCACACTGACCTCTTCAACCAGCTTTTTTTTTTTTTTTAAATGTTTATTTATTTTGAGGGGGGGGGGCAGAGAGAGGGAGACACAGAATCTGAAGCAGGCTCCAGGCTCCGAGCTGTCAGTACAGAGCCTGATGCGGGGCCCGAACCCGTGAAACGTGAGATCACGACCTGAGCTGCAACCCAATGCCCAACTAACTGAGCCACCCAGGCACCCCAAGGCTTTTTATTTTTTTTTATTTTTTAATGTTTATTTATTTTTGAGAGAGAGAGAGACAGAGTGTGAGTGGGGGAGGGCAGAGAGAGAGGGAGACCCAGAATGTGAAGCAGGCTCCAGGCTCTGAGTTGTCAGCACAGAGCCCGATGCAGGGCTCAAACTCACGGTCCATGAGATCATGACCTGAGCCAAAGTCAGATGCTTAACCAACTGAGCCACCCAGGCACCCCGCCCCCCTCCCCCCCAACCTGCTTCTAACATCCCTCACAGCCTCTTCTCACCATCCCCTTGGCCTGGCTCAGGTCTCATCTCTCCCCTAGGTAGGAAATCCTCTGGCCTCCCTCCGGGGATCACACCCCACCAACCCAAGCCCTCACCTGTGGCCAGAGCAAGCTCTTGAACAAATGGTTTCTGATTTCTCCAGCCTTATCCTCCAGAACTTGCTGTCCCTTCAGCTAATACCTACCCATCCTTCAAGTCTCAGCTCAGACATTATCTCCTCCAGGGAGCCTCCCCTGAGATCCAGGTTGGTTAGAGGGTTTCCCAGCTTCCCATAGCCCTCAGTCTTCCCCAGGCATCTTGCATGAGCACCGTTGATGGGCCTGTATCCCCCATGGGATGGCTTGAATTATTCCCACATCCCCAGGGACCAGCCATAAAAGGAGGAGGCACTGAGGGCTTCCCGGAAGGTACTTCTGAGGAGGCCCAGAAGTCTTGCTAACAGAGACGTGCTGCTCAGACACTGAGCACTCAAGCAAGCTCCCAGAAACCAGACTCTCCCCAGCCTCCCCTGCCACTTCCTTTTCCCACCAGGGCTAATGGTATTACTTAGGATGGATCGATTTCTCCAAGCCACCTCCAGGACTGCCGGTATCAGCCAAGTTCCCAAGAAATCCCTAGCAGGGAGCTCCTCCTGGCCGTGGGATAAGAGAAAGCCCTCGCTTCTGAGCCTGATGTTCAAGGGCGCCCCTCGGCCCAAAGTTCTGTTTTCTGCCTGAATTCCTGGCCCCTGCCCTGAACTTTCATGGCCTCCTGTTTTACACAGGGGAGGGCCTTCAAGGGGTCAGACCCGGGATGGAGTGAGCACCTGCTACAGAGCAGGATATTGGCACTATTAGGGTCCTCTCCCATCCTGACATCCTGGGCACGGACCTGACCCTCCTTCCTGCTTCTACCTCACACGACCATCCTCATTGCCCTGAACGGCGCTGGCTATAGCCCCCCCAAGCCTGTTCTCTTTCCTGAGAGTGGAAAGAATTTCAGGCCAGATGTCAGTGCCCAGGTTCCAGCCCAGTCTTCAACGGACTTGCCGTGTAACCTTGGACAGGTCACTAGCTCTCTCTGAGCCTTACTGTAACCACCCGAGAAACGGGGACTAGATGGAGTGACACAAAAAAGTACCCAAGGCTGCAAAAAAAGGAATCAAACATAGATACATGTTACAACATGAATAAATCTCGAAAACATGATGCAAAGTGAAAGAAGCCAGTTATTACAGAAAGTGACAGGGATTGTACCAAAGTAGAGCTCGACAGCCTTCTTTTACAGTCTAGAAATATTGGCCCCAGGGTGAACAGATGAACAAACCGTGATCCACCCAGACAATGGAAGAGTACTCAGTGATAGAGCAAAATGTGCCATCAAGCCACACGAGCACCTGAAGAGACCTTCAAAAGCCTATCGTTAAGTGACGGAAGCCTGAAAAGGCTCCAGACTATATGATTCCAGCTCTGTGACATGCTGGTAAAGATAAAACCATGGGAGCAGTAGAGAGATCAGCGGGTGTCGGGGGTGGGGGGCAGGAGAAGAGCAGAAGATTTCTAGGGCAATGAAACTGTTCTATAGGACACCACAGTGACGGACACATGTCACCATACCTTTGTCAAACCCCACGGAATGCACCACACCAAGAGCAAGCCCTAGTGTAACTGTGACTTTAGGTAACACCGTGTCAACATTGTCTCCCGTGGTAACAAATGCGCCACCCTAACATAGGATGGTGACAATAAGGGCCACTGTGAGGTGGGGAGGGAGAGTATGGTAGCAGCTCTCTTTCCTTTGGATCGATTCTTGTGTAAACTTAGATACCTCCAAAAAAAGAAAAAAGCCTAGGGGCACCTGGGTGGTTCAGTTAGTTAAGCATCAGACCCTTGATTTTGGCTCAGGTCATGATCTCACAGTTCACGAGTTCAAGCCGCACGTCCGGCTCCATGCTGACAGTGGGGAGCCTGCTTGGGATTCTCTCTCTCTCTCCTCTCTCTCTGCCTTTCCCCTGCGTGCATGTGCTTGCTCTCACGTGCACTATCTCTCTCTGCCTCTCAAAATAAACAAACTTAAAAAAAAAAAAACAACCCAAAAGTATATTCATTAAATATATACGGCTTCAACTTCGATATCTCTATCAATGGATTGACCAACAGACAGACAGGCAGGCTGGAGAGATTAAGTGATTCACCCAAGACCAAACAGCTGACTGGGGAGAAGGGAGGATTTGAACCCAGGACTGCTGAGTCCTTCCATGGCACCAGCCCCAGAGGGAAGGTCTGCCCACATTCCTGCTGCCTTCCGTGGCTGTACCGGCCACGACGCCTGTGTCACTGCAAAATGCATATCAAAGGGCCAAGCCCAATATTTTGGTTGGCACTAGGGGAGCAGGGGCGGGGAACAGCACCAAGAACCCAGGGGGAGGGAAAAGGAAACCCCTGACAAGTTGTAGGGCTGGAGGAGGAGGAGACCTGACCTTCTCCAGCAGCCTGCCAGGGCCCCAGGGAGGGAGGCAGAGCATGGGTGTGGACAAGGAGAAGTCCCCATTTCTTGTTGGCCATGGCTGGCCTCACGGTCCTCAACCCCACCTCAGCCTTCGGTGACCTCCGTAAGCCTCTGGCCTCAGCTTTCCTATCTGTATCATGGGATACATGCCACCAGATGGTCCTCAAGGGCCTTTCTGGCACACCCCCCCCAAAACCTTTTAACCACCTGTTCTGTCTTCATCACCAGGAGGAAAGCAGAGATGGGGCTGCACAGGGAGGAGGGAAGGACAAGCCCACAGTCCTCGCCCAGTCTGAGGGGAAGAACCCCTTCCCTTCCCAGGACTAATGCTGGGAGCCCTGAGCATGCCCCTGCCTAGAACAGTCAAGATGAGGTTGAGAGCTGCAGGAAGGCCTGAGACAAGGTTAGAGGCCTAGTCATCCTGAGCCCCAGGCCAGGGCTCTGCCCCTGCCCAGGTGCCTTCACCATCTTTGACAGAGACCAAGGTACAGCAATGACCCCAACATTCCCTTGGAGTAAAACCCAAGGCATAAAAGGCACAGGGCTATGAGGACTCCTCCCATAGTGCTCAGGAAACATGGTCTTGGAGGTAGACCAGGACCTCCCTGGGGTTCCTCCTCACTGCCTTGTCATCCCCTGCTTCCAGTGCAGGTGTGCCCATGAAACAGACTTAGCTCTGGGCCCCTCTGCCTATCTTCAAGGCCTGGAAAACTCCTTTTGGTCTCAACTCAGCAGCTTCTCCTCTGGGAAACTTTCCCTGCCTGGGTCAGGGTCTCTTCTGGGTCCCATAACTCCTGTGCCTCCGCGGTTCCCAGCACGGATCACTGAAGGCTGGCTTCTTGGAGAGGGTGGATCTAAGCGGAATTCAGAAATAAGGAAGGATTTGTGGCACAAAGTGGGGGAAGCAGGGGCTCTAGGTAGGGGACAGCACAAGGAAAGCCTGGTGACAGGGAGGCATGAGCAGGGCCTCTCTCAGAGCTGAGGGCACCCCCAGGTCCCAGCCAGCAGGTGAAGCCCATGTGGGTTCCATGATGGTGAGGCTGTTGCCAAAAGGAGACTCCTCATCCTCTGTGAGCCCAGGAGCAGCAGGGCACCTCCAGGAAGCTCACCAAACAAGCAAACCCAAACCCATGAGACAAATCCTTGGCCCCAGGGCTGGGGCTGGCAGTGGGGGGACAGGGCTGATAATGGGATCAGCCAATCCCAGACCCTACCCCACTGCCCTGAGTCACAGCTTTCTGCATTTGGCTTCTGAGGAGTGCTCCCACATTTACCACCTTCCCGTCCCTGAGCCTCTCGTCAGATGGCTAGAACGGAGAGATCTGGCTGCCACCATCTCACTGTGTGGCCTTAGGCAAGTCAGTCCACTTCTGTGGGCCTCACGGAAAGCTCTAGATTTAACGAAACCAACAGAGAAGGTAGCCAGATGTAGGGAAGGAAGGAAGTCTGTCAAGGAGGCAGCTGCCAGTGGGGAGAGGCTGGGAGAGGTGCCAGGAGGGAGGCCTCGGAGGTGAAAAGACGAGGCAGGCCAGCAGCCCCAGTCCCCCGTCATGCCTGCTGGTTCTTTGGGGAACAGCTGCTCAGTGGCCAAGGCCGGAGCTCTGCAGGAGCCCTCAAAAGATCAATCAGGCCATAATTAGGGTCGTTATTAATCTCTTTCCACAATGGTGCCAGGCAGCCTGTTTATCCAACACTTCTGTGCCAGGAGACCTCTGATTTCCCTTCCCCTCTGAGCAGGCCAAGCTGGACTATATTCCAGGCAGACTTGCTCCCAACCCTGGCGGTGGCTTCCCTAGTTCTCCCGCCCCTTTTGCCCCCTGCCCCCCCCCCCCCCCCCGCAGAAAGTTCTCCCTGCTCCTCCCTTGAGAAGGGATGGCTTCCTTGGAACGGAGGCCTCTGGGAGGACTTATTCCCTACCTAAAGCTCTTGAGGTCACTCAGTGAATGTTTAAGCCTCTGCTCAGTACCAGGCACTGCTGGGAGCCAAGCAGGATTCACAGAGAATCGGACACGAACCTTCCTTTCAAGGAGACAACCACACTGCAGCAACAGCAGCTGGGATTACGGCCACGTGCAGTGTTTTCTAGTGCCCAGGAGCCTCCATGCATATCGGCTCATGGAAGCATCTGGCTGATTCCAGAGGTAAGTACCAGATCCCCGTTTTATGGGTGAGGAGGGGAGGCTAGCAGAGGCCAGGATAGGTCTCCTGAGCTGCGCCTGCCGTTAAGGCCCTAGGGGGACAGACCTGCATGTCTGAGGTATGTCTGGGGCTACAGGATTGGACAGGAGTCAGGAATGGACACTGCCCAGGGGACCTGGCTTCTCTTGGCCTAGGAAGGACCTCTCTTTCCCAAGTCAGGGGTATGAGCATGGGCTGAGTAGTCACCAAGAGTGTGACCTTGCCTTGCCTGGGATACAGAGCTTAGCATCTCAAAACTCAAAATCTCTCGTTACAGACTCTCTAAACCGGGGTCTCAGAATCACCTCACTCAAGACTCCTATGGTCAAGGAGTCCTGGCGCAATGCAACAGGGATCTAAGAACTATCCTTGGATTTCAGGCTATCCAAGTCCTCAATGTCGCGGCACCAGGGAAGATCTGCAGTCATTCCATCCGGCCTCCCTTCCCATGCAGAAATCCCCTGTACAGTTAGTTCCTAGGGGTGGTTCCCCAGCGGAGTGGCCTGTGTAGGCTTGCATACCGCGCCCCCCCCCCCCCCCCCCCCGCCCATGACAGCCCCCTCCCTCCCTGGAGGGCTGAGTGCTTCCGTCTTTAAGCTGCCGGACCCCTATCACCCCCCTCCCCCACTGGCACTGACAGGTTCTCCCTGGAGCAGGCAGAGTGAGCAAATATTCTCAGGGTTTCCGGCAGGGCCTCAAGGGTCAGCCTGGGGGCCTGGTGGGGTTGGCTTTCACTATTCTCTCACCTCGGTTGACACCCCAGCCTCCCAGGAGCCCAGTGATTCAGTCACAGGGACCAGGCTGGCTTTTTCCGATGCCTCTCCCTGGGTCCCCGGGAAGGAGGAGCCACCCGAAAAGGAGGAAAAGGAGAAAGCGGAGTCTGGCAGAGACTTGCACTGAGCAAACTCGTCCCGGCCCGGTTTTTACCCCCGGAGGGAACAGAGAGCAATGATTTATTTTATTTATTTATGTAAAATAGCAGAGTTATCATACAAACAGGCTTCCCAAGCAGGCCCTTGGGGAGGGGAAGAAAAGCAAGGCCTACCATTTAAGGAATCTTTCTCTTGCTTCCCTCCCCTTACACCTACCTGTCTAGCCTTACCTCCCCCTGCCCCTCCTCACACCATTCTGCTCCAAGCACACCACATTATCCGGCCTCCCCACCTCCATGCCTTTGCTCATGCTGGGCCCTCTGCCAGGAAAGCTCTCCCCACCACCCCAATTCAAATCCTATCCACCTTAACAAATGGACCCTGTGCAAAGCCTGGTCTGATCCCCCTCGCCCCAGAAGCCCACTGCCTCCTTTCTTTGTGTTCCCGTCATCTGGCAGAGCTCTCGAGACATGATCACAGGCCTCTGTGCCCGGTAATTATCTGCTTCCGTAGCTGCCTTGCCCACCAGACTGAGAGCTTCCCCAGGCAGAGATTTTTAATCCGTTTGGCCAAGTTTTTCTGAAGACCCTGCACCAGGCGACGGGGACACAAGACACCCTAGGCCCCATCCCTGCTAGAGGAGTCACTTTGCAGGGGACCTGTGGCTCTGCACTGGGCCTGGCACCAAGCAGGCACCTGTTTATTTGTGAGTCAGAAAAGCTGTTTACACGTGCAGTGGAAGGAAAGGAGATCACAGACTCTTAAACCATGCGACTGCAGAACCACTTCCGAGCCCGATCCCGGTTCTGCTCCTGAATAATAATTAGCCTTTCCCAATTTACAGAAAAAAAAAGTGACTATAAAAAAAGTCTCCATTAAGCATTTTCTCCCACAATTTTTGCTTCACCCCTTGATATCTGTTTGCACATATCTGTTCCGGGTCTAGTATAAGGTGACCTCAGAATTAGCACAGAATACTGATTTCCTCACTGTCCCTTCATCTCTCTTCACTGTGGTGTCCTGTGAAAAACAGAAGCCCCTCTACCTCTAGGCACATCTGAGAACCTGGGGCCTAACCTTTTCTTCCCTCCTCTCAAATTTCTTGGTCTCCATCCGGTAACCAAAGAAGACTGGATTTACTAGAATGCTGAGGAAGAAAGTCACAGGAATTTGCTGGCCTGGCACACCTTGAAGGTTCATGCCAATTCCATGATTCAAGACCTCTAATTCCACCATTTGCTCTTCATTCCTTTGGCTGAAGCATCACCTTCGCCAGGATTATCTTTGAAAATACAGGTCTCCTCTGGGAATGGGAGCTCTTTAAACCCCCGAATTGGATGTCAAGGAAACTTAGTTTAATACATGGTTCTAGAGGCAGTAAATCACAGGGATTGAGAATGTGCAATGAGAGTCAGTCTGCCTGGGTTTGAAACCCAGTTCTACCAGCTACTAATTGGTATGATACCACTATACCTCAGTCTCCTTATCCATAAAGTGGGGATAATAGCACCCACCTCATGGGCTGTTGAGGGGATTAAATGAGCTAATACATGCCAGGTGCTTAGACAAGTATCCAGTAGACTGGAATAAGTTGTCTAAGAATACTCTAGTTCTTTACTCGCCCATCAAATGGGACAACAATCCCTGTCCCCCTTGATTGGCTTTTTTGTTCTTTGGTTTTTGTAAATTGCAAGGTGCTGTCTCCCTAGGAGAGGTAGATACTGTTTTACAAGCCAGAGCACTGCTCGCTGTGGCTTGTCCCTACCTCCTTTCTCCCCCCACCCCCCACTCTTCCTTTCTCTTTTCTTTACCTGGAAGAAGGTAGCAGTGGCTGTGAGCAGGGCTCTTGAGGATGTCCTGTCCACGGAGGTGGTGTTGTCACTTCCTTGGGACAGCTGAGGGGACAAGGGGACAAACCCAGTCAGATCATTCATCGGTCCACCCTACCTTCTCCTCTCCCACCTGACCCTTAGCCAGTCCCCATGCCGTGCCCACCCCATGCTGGGTGTGGGGCCCAGGGATGGGTCACACCTTGTCCCTGCCCAGGGAAGCTGCTAAGCCGGCGGGTGGTCCAGCTATGGGCCACCAGACACCCCACAAGCAATCCTACCTCCACACATGCTGCCCACAGACCAGCCCCAACCCCAAACACAGGACAACCAGTACCCTGAACCACTCTTGGCCGCTCCAGAACCCACGTACATGCAATCCAAGTTCCAGCCACTCTGGGGAGAAATTGGGGCTGCGTGTGGCTCCTGGGGGAGCAGAGGCCCTGTCGTGCTGCCCAGAGACCTGCTCCTCTGGAGGTAGCCGCCAAACCAGCTGCTCTTCTAATGCAGCCGATGGGGGAGGGCGGTGGGCTGGAGGCGGGATCTGGGGCACCGCAATTATGTGGCTAACTTCTGACTCATGTACTGGCTCCCCTACCACCAGCTCCTACAGCCGGCAGGGCAGCCCTCCTGCCCAGGAACTGGGAGGAGAGTTGGTTCCGACAGGCCTTGGAGAGAAACGGAGAAGGGACACAGCTCTGGGGCAGCACTGCGGGCTTGCAAGGGATGCTGCCGCGTTGCCCACTGGGGCAGAGCGAGGCTGGCAGGGCCGGGAGCTGGCCTGGCCTTCCCAGAGAGTTGTAGACAGAGCCAGGGCTGGGACCCGGGCCTCTTGGTGCCCTGCAGCCCCAGGACAGGGGTGGCTCAAGCCCATGCCAACATGAGAACTCTCCAACCCGATCAGGCCCTGGAGCCACACCCCAGCAAGAAACACACAGCCAAGCTCGGCCTCAGACCGGAGGGGGACAGAACTGGACTCAGAGACAGCTTAGAGAGGACATCCGGCTACTGAGAGACCCCCGGGGCACCCTAACCCTGCCTCCCTCTACCTGCAGTCCCCAGGTTTCTCACCATGCTCTGAACGCACTGCACTTTACAGTTTACGAAACATACTTATTTCCTTCGCCTCCCATTCATTATGACCCTAAGTGATGGGTAGAATATAAACACTCTCAATAAAAACATTCTCAAACTTCAGTGTGCAAACAAATCACCTGGAGACCCTGTTAAAACAGTCCGACACAGTAGGTCTACAAGGGGGCCTGAGATCCTTCATTTCTGACCAGCTCCCAGGTGATGCTGGGGCTCAGGTCCAAGGACCACAGTTTGAGTAGCAAGCACATAGTGGTTAACAGCATGGGCACTGGGGTCAAACTGTCCACATCAGAATCTTGGTTCTTACTGTGTAACCTCGGGCAAGTTACTTAACCTCTCTGTGCCTCAATCTCCGTATTATAAAATAGTTACAATGACAACAATAATAGTAAACCTGACTCACAGGGTTGATGTGGGGATTAAATTACGTAAAATGCCTGAAAGTGAATATTATTTCGAAATTTAAAATGAAGGCTCTGAGACGTGGGCGCAGCCAGCAAGGTAGCAGAGCCAGAATTCAACCCCAAATCTCTTCGCATAAATCCTGAGATACCAAGTTACCACAAAAGGTCACAGCCAGCGAGCCCTCCCCAGGCATGGATATTGAGGCCCAGAGAAGGATAGGGAGCTGACAAGTTCATGAGAAAGTTGGTGTCAGAAATTCAAGTTCATGGGGCGCCTGGGTGGCGCAGTCGGTTAAGCGTCCGACTTCAGCCAGGTCACGATCTCGCGGTCCGTGAGTTCGAGCCCCGCGTCAGGCTCTGGGCTGATGGCTCGGAGCCTGGAGCCTGTTTCCGATTCTGTGTCTCCCTCTCTCTCTGCCCCTCCCCCGTTCATGCTCTGTCTCTCTCTGTCCCAAAAATAAATAAAAAACGTTGAAAAAAAAAATTTAAAAAGAAATTCAAGTTCATGACTCCCGGCCTCATGTTCTTTCCACTTAACTGTCCTTCTGCACTGAAGAGAAAGTGTCGCATATTCTCCCTGAGAGCCCCGCCCCCGTCTCTGCTTCAGCGGCTACATAGGCAGTGGCTACCCTGGAAGCCAGATGTGGGAAGGGCGGGACGTGGAGGCTGCCCCCTTGCCCACCGTGGCCCGGGTTCAGGTCCCCCTGCTCCCTCAGAGTCCTGCCCACCAGGCCGGGTGAGAACTGTCTGACATCCTCCTTCCTTTTCCATCTCCTACCTCTAATCTGTGGCACTGCTTGGTCTCAGGGTCACCCAGCTGGGGTCGCAGGCAGAGGTGATGTGGCCTGGGCCTATCTCCACCCCCACGCTGGCTTCCCAGCACGAGACCAGTGGGAGCCTGTGAGTCACTTGAAGGAAGTGTTTGGCCCCAAACGGGAAGTGGCTCTTCAAGCTGAAAAGGGCCCTGAGGCAGGTGGCTGGGTGGCAGAGCCCCAAAAGCCAATTGGGATACAGTAATACCTATTCAAATTTTACCTGAAACTCAAACGTGGCATCCATCCTCTACTGTGAAACCTGCCAGGGGCTTTCCTGCTGTGTGACCTTAGGTACACCAGTGCACTTCTCTGAGCCTTGATTCCCTCGTCTGTAGGGTCTGGGGCTCCATCACAAGACTGACTATGGCCTGGCATTCCACAATGAAATGAAGGGTTGGAGGAAGTGAATACAGGTTTTAAATAAACGAGTAAACGCACACACAAGTGAAATGAATGAGTGAACGCAGACACAGAGGTTTAGACACCAGCCATGGCACAAGCTCCATCATTTATCTCTCGTTAAACTGTACGATAGAGATCTCACTGGTGAGATCTCATCCCATCCCCTGAATCACCCTTAGGCGTAGGGCAGAAAGGCCACTGCCCTGAGCCCCACACATCACAGACACATGCTCACAAATGAACATAGTAGAGAACATACAGGAGCCCCCACCACAGGACATCCGTGGGACCCGGGAGCCTCATCCGCTCCCCTAACACCACTCAAGTTCCGCTGAAACCCTTCTCCATTTCTTGGCGTGAAGAACAAAAGATGATTCTGTCCAGATAAAGGTCTGTGGGTTGCGTTGTTGTGGATGAGGGAGGGGGACACTAGGAGTGGTGGTGGAGGAGGGGACTAAGTAGCAGGAAACATTCCAGAGGCAAATTAAACTTGTCAAATCCTTTCAGACAGACTAGCCATAGCTTCTTGCATAACAAAGTGTCTTTCCCAGTAATGCTGAGCAACATTTTCTTTTTATTTGGCTTTTCTCCCTGTTCCAATCTGTGGTTCTAAAAGTACTCATGAATTAGTGCGGTATCCACAATAAATACACAAGGCAGCTGAAGAACATCTTTCAGCATCTAAGAATTCATATTACTCAAATTAATGTAACATGAAGTGTGATGCTAATCCTTCACACTGGCAACCACATGGACACCTGGGACTGTGAATAGGTTCACAGTTACAAATGTTCAAAAATGTGGATATTTCATCTCTAAATAATTTTACTTTAAAATCTGATATTCGTTAATTACAACGTATATAGTTCTTAAAAAAATTTTTTTAATTAACATCTATTTTTTGAGAGTCAGAGAGAGACAGGGCACCAGCAGGGGAGGTGCAGAGAGAGGGAGACACAGAATCGGAAGCAGGCTCCAGGCTCCGAGCTGTCAGCACAGAGCCCGACATGGGGCTTGAACCCACGAACCGTGAGATCACGACCTGAGCCGAAGTCAGTCGCCCAACCGACTGAGCCACCCAGGCGCCCCACAATGTATATAGTTTTAATATCCATAGATAATTTCAAGGAATGAAAACAAGTTTTGAGGATGTAAGTTCTCCTTTCTTTACATTTACTTTAATTTACGTTTTTGATGGAAATATAATCTATACACTTGAAATATAATCGCATTTTATTTTCGATCCTTCAGATGATTACCATCAATATCCAATTTTTAAATGATGTGAAAATCTTGATTACAACAATACAACTATAGTGATCTTGTAAAAATGAAGACAATATATTTTACAAAATAATAAGTAGCAATGTATCCGAACATCACCAACAAAGCCCCCAGATGTGTACTAATACCTACATTCAGTCTCCTTTGCTATTCAGTCACTCTCAGTTGTATAAAACCTTTATGTGTATATTTCAATTTGTATTATGAAGATATATCTGTCAAGATGAGAAAATCAAATTATTTCATTGAGCAATTTCTGAGTTGTGGTATCACCTTCAAATATCTGACAAAGTATATGGGCCTCCATTTGCATTTTTCCCCCCCGGGCCCAGCAAACTCTGCCCCAGGCCTGCCTGTCCACTCCCCGCCCACCAGCTCTCACTTCTGTGGGGCCCAGGCCGCCTGCCCTGGTCACTTCACCTGAGCATCTGCTGGGCTGCCAGCCAGCTCTGTCTTCCCTGGAGTCTGCCTTTTAGAAAGCACTGTACCCATGAAAGGTCCTCATGCTTAGATGTGGGCCTTATTTCTAGAGCCGACTGGGGTTCCTTCAAGGACAGTGACCGTGACTTGACTAGCATCTCCCTCAGACCTGCTGCTCCTTAAAGTCCCTTACCTTCCAGCACCATCTGGGAAGGGACGTGGCCCAGGGGGCCTAGAAGTGTCTGGCAGCCCCCTGGCCATCAGGCTGAGCGGATGGACCCACTGACCTCTGGTCCCCACAACTGGTTTTCTCCTTTGCACCCCTTCTCAGTCCACCTCTACCCATGCCCGCCTTCGGCCCACTTACTCCGCGCCTACTGGTCACACTGATCCCCTTGGACTAAAGCCACCAGAATGCACGCTCCTGAGAAACCTCCACCTTCCCGGTCCACCACCCTTCCTAGCATCTTTCACAGAGCGCTTCCAGAGAGCAGGAGCCAGGTTCCGGAGGGGGACAGGGTAGGGGAGAGTAGGAGACTAAGCCAGGAGACCTGGGCTCTGAGCCTGGCTTGGCCACTGGCCGGCAGGTCAGCCTCCTCTCTAGGCTCAGGTCTTCATTCCTCAAATGGGTTATAGCCACCAGCCCAGATTCCCCGTGGGAGGATTGGGGGAACCCAGTGGACAGGGAGAACCGATGTGATAGGACCTAACGCCATCCGTCTCGTGTTTCCCACTGGCCTGGCGCATGCCGGTCCATCTACCGCAGCACCGTCGACCACATGCAGAGGGCCGGCCGTAGCCTTGAAAGGGACAGAGAGTCTGTCCACTCTCTCCTCTGTCTCCCTCAGCCTCCCATTGCACCTGCACTCTGCAGACGGCAGAACAGCTCAAGGGCTCTGGGTCCCTTGTTCGAGGGCACAGCTATGTGAATGGCAGAGCCAGGATTCGTACTCGGACTCCCAAGCCAGTCTACACAACCATAAATCCAGTCACCAGCACACAGTCCCTGAGCTCTTCTGTGTGCCAGGAGAGGCTCCGAGCCCTGGTGGGGGAGCCCGCTGTCTAATGGTATAGAGAAAGGCACCGAGTGCCCTCCGAACAAAGGAGGCATGAGCTGGGGGTGGGGTGCAGGGGGGCCTTGTTGGCGGATCAGCGCTTTCTCCTAGCCTCACCCCAACCTAGTCCAGCACTGGATCCACTGGAGGCAGCAACGAATAGCGACGACTGAACAAGCTTGTTTCCTCTGCATCCACCACCCCAGCCAGCCGCCCCCTGCCCGCTCCTTGGAAGGAAGGGTAGGCAAGGAGGAGCCCAGGCCTTGGGATACGTGTGCTAGACATTAAGCCTGGGGAAAGCAGGACCTCGTCCATCTTTCCACAGTACGTCCATAAATGGTTGTCAGAGGAACTAGTGATAAACAGCGCGCACTGACCACTGGGGTCCCTACCTCAGTCCATCCTGTTCATTAAGGACTTAGTGCAGGTTCCAAATCAGACAGGGCTGGGAGCCAGAGCAGAGCTGATAAATGGTAAGGTGCTTCCCTAACCAGCCAGGGGGCAGGGAGCAATTCCTGGCCCTGTCACCTCCACCCTTTTGCTGTGTGATCTTGGGCAAGTCACTTTGCTTCTCTGGGTATCAAACAGGGATTAACACCATGTTGAAACCACCAGACCTAAGGTGGGTGGATACAACACTTTGGTGAGAAACATGGGGCACTGAGGCTCAGAGAGGGGAGCTGACTTGGCCAAGGTCACACAGCAGGCACAAGAGTCTGAACTAGGACCCAGGCCTGTCATGCTCTACAGCGCTGGACTCCCAAAGGCCTTAGCGGGGAGGCCAGATTGTGAGTGACATCCCTTGTGGTATCACAGGGGTGGGAGAAGGGTTGGGGCAGATTCTATCTGGGCTACCCCAGGAGGACACCACCAGTTAAAGTCATCATCGTCAGAGTCCTGAAAGCATAACTCCTGCTTGTTTGTTTCTGGGACATGCTGACCAACATGAGTTCCAGAAGCAATCCTTGAACACCTGGGCTTTGCCCATAGACATGGTGGGCGGGGGGGGGAGGGGGGGGGTTGGGGGGGGTGCCGTGGGCCGAGAAGAAAAGTCAAATTCAATTCAGGTGGGGATGGGCCCCAAGGGCCTTGATTTCCTCTGTGGTGCTCAATGCTTCCATGGCCCTGATCTAACCACTGCCCCTGGGCCCTCTGCCATGTCCTGCTCTTCACAGATGCCCCCTAGGCTGTGCAGGCAGGGCTGGAGATGCAAGTGGCTCAGAGGCAGACTTCTCCAGAAGGGTCTACAGCAAGGCAACCTGGCGAAGGTGGAAAGGCTGCATGAAGCCGAGTCATCAGGGAGAACCTTGGGGGCTGGGGCCACGTCTGCCAGCTGAGGAGCTCTGTGAGTTTCTGCTTCTGGAAGCTGAGAGAGCGTGAGCCAGCACCTGGGCCTGGGGGAACAGTGGAAGCACAAGGAAGGTTCTGCCTCTTGGTGGTCCCTCCCAGCAGCCAGCATCTGTGGAGGTGTGTGGGTGGACTGCCCTGAGGCTGTTGGAA
This sequence comes from Neofelis nebulosa, assembly GCF_028018385.1. Taxonomy (NCBI): domain Eukaryota; kingdom Metazoa; phylum Chordata; class Mammalia; order Carnivora; family Felidae; genus Neofelis; species Neofelis nebulosa. The sequence goes on along the minus strand of NC_080791.1, from coordinate 56,698,414 downwards.
TCCCTTTGCCTGCGGTCATGGCCGGTCCCCAGGGCCCCCTTTTACCGGTGACCACCTGGGTAAAGGTCTAAGTTCTCTAGCATCCTTGCCCTCGGTCAGCTCTGGCCTCATGTCCCCAGAGCTTGCTTCTCCTCCTCTTTCTGGTTCTACTTTCCCTATTACTTTAGCAGCTTGTTTTCTGGAAAACTTCCTAATAAGTCACTCTCATGTGAACCCTTGTCTCAGGGTCTGCTTCGAGATCGCCCCACCTCAGACAGCTATGAGGTCAGTGCCATTAATTTTCCCATTTCAGAGACAAGGAAACTGAGGCTGAGACTCGGAGTTGTTCAAGCTCCCCCATGTGGCAAGCAGCAGAACGAACTTGACTTGAGGTGGGCTCCCTGAGGAAAGCCTGGGCCGGCATCATCTGAGCCTATGTACATCCCTCCCACACTCTACTCTCCTGGCCATCTGAGCTAACTTACGTTTTTTCCTTTTTTCTTTTTTTTATTAGAAGGAAAGCAGGAGAATCTGCAGATGATCCAAGGGGGATGACTAAGTCCTCAGATTCTTCTCGTTGGCTCAGATCCTGTTTTGGTCAATCCTTGTGAATCAGGGCGGGTCTGACATTCTGGGAATGCAGGGAGACTTCAAACCAACTTCATGAAAACAAGTTGTAAAAACACTGGCCGCCACTCAAAGCGGCCGGCTGATCAGCTTGGCTCCGCAGAGCAGGGTTGAACAAGTTCACCAGAAGGGAACGCACAGCAGGAGAGACTTCGGCTAGACCAAGAGGAAGAACTTCCCAGTAATTGGGAAGAAAGGGAGTGCTAGCTGGAAAGGGGGGGAGGGGGACAGACTGGGTGAGACTCGGGCTTGTTCAGGGAAGGAGCCAGCCCAGAAGGGGAGCAGGGCGAGACGGCTGTGAACACCTGCTCCAGTTCGGCAGACAGCCACCCCCTAACCTGAGGGAGCTGGGCGTGGCCTCCTTGGAAGCCTGAGGATCCGTGTGCCCTGACCTTCCCAGGCTTTTCTTGTTTGAAGCAGCTATGAAGCCACCCCTAGAGCCCTACAGACCCAAAACCACCAGAGGCCAACTCCGCCCAGCCCTGAGCTTCAACCACTGACTTGCAACCTGCGTTAGGAGGATGCTCTGAGTTTGTGGGGCTTCTGCCTCCTAGGACGTCAAAAGTCTCTGCATGTAAGGTCCTCCCACTCCCAGGGTGGCCAGGTACACTGGAGCCTGGCAGAGCTCAGGGCAGGACTGAGGGCCGCCACCATGCCACCTCCTCCTCCCCTGCTCTGCACAACCATCCCTCCTGGAAAATCTGCCCCCTCCAGGCGCCCTCCCCCCGGGCCCCAGCAGAGAACCAGTACAGGTGTCCACAGCAGTCTCACCCTGCTCCTCCTCCCTCGGCACCTCCTCTGGGCTGGCTCCTTGCAGGCGGCAAAGAATAGGCCCTGAGTCTATTCTCACTCGGTCTGTCCCCCTCCACCCCAACCCAGCTAGCACACCCCTTATTTCCTTCCTTCTCATCCAAATCTCTGAAAGAGTTGTCTACACTCACGTCTCCACCGCCTCCCTCCCACCTGCTGCTAAACCCACAGCCCTGTGCTCCCGCCAAGTTCAACCATGACCTCCACATGAGTGAGCCCACCGTGCAGCTCTCATTCTTCCCTGACATTGTGGGCCTCACCCTCCTTCCGGAAACCTTCTGGACCCTGGCATCCAGGACACCACTTGCTCTGGTTTCCCTCATTGCCTCCAGGTCCCCCTCTCTGCCCAGAGCCTCGTGCTGCACTTTCTCCTACGCCCTTTGTCCTCCCTTGCCCTTCACACTCTCCTTGTGCAAGATCACCTAGCACCGCTGTCTCTGCCTGGACCACGCTCAAGTCTGGAGTATCCAGGGACCCCTGGTCATCCCGGCCTGGACACCCCAACAGGAACCTCACACCCCCAGTGGCGCAATGATGACTCATCACATTCCCCCAAACCTGCTCCACCCCTGTGCCTTATCTCAAGGCACCTCCATTCTCCAGTCTTCCAGGCCCGGCAGATGAGAATCACCCTTCCCACCCATCTTTCTCAAGCCCCCAGGCCCACCTGGCATCTGTTCTCCACCTCCCCTCCCCTCCCACCAAATAGCCCTGCAGTCTCGGCTCAAACTCCTTCCGCAGGAAGACTTCCTTGACTCTCCTGGTAGACTTGGGCATGCCTTTTCCTGTTTCCATGGGCCCTGCACAGCCCGGTTCAGCAGCCATGCTCGTGTTCAGCTGCACACTGATGTCCCTGGCTGGCTCCAAGAGTAGAGGTGGTGCCTGATTTGAGGACCACCTGCAAGTTCTGCACAGAGGAGCCCCTGGGAGAGGCTTTCCAGATCTGGGGAACTCGTCTTTCTGCTGAATTTGCCCCACTCGTGAGATCTGGACCTCCCCTCAGCCCACACACCTGCCAGAGCAACGGCTGTCTCTGCTCCACCCCTCCTCAGGGCTTAAAACACATGAGCACTTGGCCCCTTGTCGACACATTCTAACCTGTCTGCCATTTATAAGGAGAGACCCCATGGGGCCTGCAGGAAACCAAGGGCCCCCTCTCATACATGTGCTAGCACATGCACAAACACACAGAGGCAGACATACACAAACTTAGAGCACATATTCACAGGCAGACCCAGGCAATACACATGGATACGTGAATACACACAGGCTCATGGAGGCACACGCAGGTGTAGACAGGCCCATAGCTATAGCACTCTGGAAGCAGTGTGGTCTTGGGCTTCTGCTTCCCTCACGGACACCATGGGTGCCAGGAGTCAAGGTCAGCTTGGCTGGAGCTCAGGGTTGTCTCTCACAGCTGCATGCAGGGCAGGGGCTGGGGCGGGAGGAGACAGCAACCGTACTTGCTCTGCTGTTTCGACCCTTCCTTCCCTCTCAGTTTCCATAAACTCTTCCTCTGGGAAGCCCTCCCTCTCAGTGCTAGGTGGGGAGGTTGCCCCCGAAGGGGATCCTGCCTGGATCCCACCCCAATCTTTCCCTTGGGCCCCTTCTCACGTGTAAGGGAAGGGCTGGACCGGCCCCGTCACAAGCCCAGAGCTTTTAGGGTCAAGACCGAGTCCCTTTTCCCAGCGCTAGTCCAGCCTTGCCTCCACATAGCAGCTCAAATCCCTCTCCCGAGTAATCCTTGGCGGTTCCCTTTCCCAGGTGCAGCACCAGCATCAGAGATTATCGCTCAGCACCGGAGGGCCCATCTAATCCTCAGGACAGCCCTGCTGGGGTTGGTGCGCTCCTGCTCCTTTTACAGGTGAGAGACAAGGTGACTTTCCCAGGACCACATAGCTGCTAAAGAGCCCCTTCTTCTCTTTCCTTGAAATCAGGCTCCCGACCTCCAAATCCACGACCTCCCTCAGGAGGGAGCACTGGCCTTAGAGAGTGGCTGGGGGGAGGCTTCGGGGGTGGAGGGTGGAGGATCTCGTAGGGAGGAGCCCTGCACCCGAAGAGCACCTGTTCCTGTCAAACTGAACCAGAGGCAGCCCTCAGTGCCACTGCACCTGCTGCAGCCATGTGGCCAGCTTGAGGCTGGATCCTTTGCTAACTTGCTGTGGCATCTGGAGCAAGTCACTGGGCCTCAGTTTCCCAATCTGTAATGTGAACGGGGTGGACACTACAACCCCCGGGATCTGTTCCATTTGGACCCTGTGAAGCTGCACACTAGGCAGGGGTGTTGGAAGGGGAGACCATGAGGGTGGCGGGGTGGGGGGGGGGTGCGTCCCCTGCAGATGGGGCTGAGGCATGAGGAGGAGGCCATTGAGAGTTCTCTGGCCCTGCCAGCTTCCCTAGGGTTGTCTGCTAGGCTCTTCCAGACCCCTCTGCCAAGGCAGGCACCCTCCCACCCTTCCATCTCCCCTTGCAGCAGAGAAAAATTGCAAAGTGTCCAATATACTAGAAGGGGAGAAAAGGCAAGTGAGTGTGGTTATGCTCATCACATGCAAAACTGATGCAAACGCCCTGGGCAAACACGCGGGCACGAGTCCCATCATTCCTGCCCTCTCCCTATACCCCCTAAGTCCAGTACCTCCCCCAGTTCTGCTGGTCACACCTCAGAAGTGGCTCCCTCATTAGGGTACTCCAGCCCTTCATATCTCTGCCTGAGAAACAGCCAAGAACTCCCTGGGAGCCACGGGATCAAATCCCATCCGCAAAACTTTTCTCAGCCTGGCCTCCGTCCACTCTCCCAGCCCCCCTCCCCCACCTCACCTCAGGGGAGCCCCTGCCACCAGGAGCTAAGTCCAGGCCTCAGGAACTTTACACTCCACACCTTTACACAGCTCGTTCCCTTTGCACAGAGGGCCCTCCCACTTGCCCCTGCATGTTGAATTCCTATAGATCCCTCAATACCCAAGTGAGAAATGCTACAGTTCATCGAATTGGCTTCCGCACTGGGAATCAGGTCTTAAAATCAGCACATCATGAGTAAATTGCATACGGTCACCCTTGACTATATATAGCTATCGCTTATATACAATGCCTAGTCACCGTTCTAGACAGCTCCTGTGTTTTGACTTACCTAACTCTCACAACTGTGGCAGACTGTATTTTCAAAGACAACTGCAGCAGTAGCTTTCACCCCACATGCGCCTCCTACAATGTTCCTAGGGAGAGGTAGGGTTTAGGCTACCCCCACTTGAATCTGGGGGGTGCTTGGGAGTAATGGCAGAAGTGACCCTATGAGACTCCCAAGGCCAGTTCATCGAATGTGATGCAGCTTCTGTGGAGTTCACTGGGGTACCCCTGCTGGAGTGTTGGGCCACCATGTAGACAACCTGACTGCTCCGAGGCTCCCAGAGGAGCTCACAGATGGAAACGAAGCCCGGAAACTACATAAAGATCAAGAGAGGCCCAGCCAACCTCCAGCTGCCCCAGCTCCTCATTGCTGTAGCCATCATCTGGCTTATAACCATGTCAGAAACACTGAGCCAGAACCACTCGGCTGAGCCCATTAAAAAAAATTTTTTAACGTTATTTTTAAGAGAGAGAGAGAGAGACAGAGTGTGAGTGGGGGAGGGGCAGAGAGAGAGGGAGATACAGAATCCGAAGCAGGCTCCAGGCTCTGAGCTGTCAGCACAGAGCCCAACACGGGGCTCGAACTCACAAACCGTGAGATCATGACCTGAGCTGAAGTTGGACGCTTAACCGACTGAGCCACCCAGGTGCCCCTCAGCTGAGCCCATTTTAGACTGCCAAGCTATACAAACTGAGATAATAAAATGGTTGTTCTTATATAAAGTCACTGAATTGCAAGGCGATTTGTAATAACAGTCACTGGAACATCGTTATCCCCACTTTAGGGAAAAAGAATCAGAGGCAGACAGGTTAAGCAATTTGGCCAAGATCACAGAGCACAGTCAGGCAATTGGCAGAGGCAGGATTGGAACACAGGCAGTTTAGCCCCAGAATCCACACTATTTACTGCTACACCACACTAACTGCCTTCGAGGTCGGCTTGGTCTCCAGGCCCACAGCAGGCCTCGGGGAGTGTTTGCTGAATAGATGACTAGGGAAGGAATAAGCAAATGAACAGGTGAGTGAAAGCAGAGTGTGAGCTCCCAGGTGCAAGGCAGGACCTCAGACAAGCCTGAACCATGCAAAGGAGTCCGACACAAGCCCCTCATCGCTGGGGCAGTGCTGCTGTCCACAGCCCTGGGAGAAGGAGGCCATCAGAGGAGCCCAGCTGATGCTACCTGCCTCTGGCCCTGTACAGAGGAGCCTGAGATGCTCATCTCCCTGCTCCCTGCCTCCCCCAGCCCTGCATGCCACAGGATTACACACAGGCCCCTGGAGAGCCAGTCCCACCTGAGGACCAGGCCTATGGATCCTGGAGACCACAGCAGGAAAGTTCCTGGGCCGGAAGGCTGGAGACCTTAGTTTAATCCTGCCATGGCCACTGTCTGATTGTGCAGACTTGGGCAAGTCTCTGCCCCTCTGTGGGCCCAGGTGCTCTCCCGCTCCACTGTTTTAAGATTCACCAGATGCTGAGCTGGCCTCGTAGAAGGGGGTTAAGGTGGGCTTGGCATGTGGATCCCCTAAACCCCAAAAGGTATCTGTCCCAAGATGAAAAGTGCATGATGAGAATGAATCCCCCCACCCCCGCTTCACTGTCTTGCCGGGCATTTCTACACACACAATTTCTAATCCCTGCACCCCCCCCCCCCCACCAGGCACAGCAGTAAGGGGCGAAGGACTCAGACCCACAGCTCAAGTGATGCTAGAAGCCAGGGTCCAAACTAGGCCGGCTCACCTCCCAAACCCCCACTCTTCACAGTAGCAAGAGGTGACGCAACCCACATGTCCACTGGCAAATGGATAAACGTGTGGTATGCATGCACCCTGTAATATTATTCAGCCGCTAAAAAGGGAAGGAAACCTTGTCACATGCTACAACATGGACAAACCATGAGGACATTATGCCGAGTGAAATAAACCAGTTGCAAAAAGACAAACACAGTGTGATCTCACGTATATGAGGTATTTAGAGTAGTCAAATTCCTAGTGGGATGCAGGTTGCCAGGGGCTGGGGGCTGGGGAATGGGGGGCGGGGGCAGAATGGAGAGTGGCAGTTTCCTGGGTATTTCAGTCTTGCTAGTTGAAAAGTTCTGGAGATCTGTTGTGCAACAATGTGAATAAAGTGAACACTACTAAGCTGTACGCTTAAAAGTTATTAAGACGCTGGGGCGCCTGGGTGGTTTAGTTGGTGAAGTGTCCAAGCCTTGATTTTGGTTCAGGTCATGATCTCACGGTTTATGGGTTTGAGCCCCATGTCGGGCTCTGCACTGGCAGCATGGAGCCTGCTTGGGATTCTCTCTCTCTCCTTCTCTGTCTGCCCCTCCCCTGCTTGCTCACTCTCTCTCTCTCTCAAAATAAACTTAAAAAAAATTATTAAGATGGTAAATTTTAAGTCATGTGTATTTTAGCACAGTTAAAAAAAATCCCCCACTCTTGGGGTAGAGAGGGAGGTTACAAGGGCTTTAGGGAGGGGAGTCCAGGCAGGCTCCACAGAAGTGGGGGACTTTGAGTTGGGCAGGATTTGGGTAAGTGCAGATGGTTCTAGGGCACTACAGGCTCGCACCTTTGGCCCCTGCTTCCCTCCTTCTCTCCTAGGACCTGGCTGACTCCGCCCCCCAGCCCACAACAGCCCTTCAGATCTGCACACCAAAGCAGTGCCCAAAGGGGAGCAGGCACTGGAAGAAAGAAGGGATTTCTTAAATACCTACTATGTGCTCCCAGCCCACTTGCTTCATGACCCCTATCCTTCTGGGACACGGTCTTCCCATCTGTACAACCGAAGGGTGACCCAGGATTCCTCCCAGTTCTCACACTGGCAATAATCTCTGAGGGGAGAGGGAGGTGGGAGGCACCAAGGACCTGCAGAGAGGGGGACCAGGACACTCACTGTTCAAAAGTCCAGGAATCTGGTGCTGTGGCCTCGTGATCCTGCCCCAAGCAGCTTCTGTCCACTTCACAGAAGGGGAATCTGAGCCCCAATGGGATCTGGTTTTGTTCCAACTCAACAAACAGGTGCCTGCACCTACTCTGTGACAGGATCACAATTCCTCTTCCCAATCCAGTCCTGGAGTAACATAAAGGAAAGCACAATTCGCGGCACCTGGGCGGCTCAGTCAGTTAAGCATATGACTTCAGCTCAGACTATGATCTCACAGTTCATGAGTTCGAGCCCCGCGACGGGGCTCTGTGCTAACAGCTCAGAGCCTGGAGCCTGCTTGGGATTCTGTGTCTCCGTTTCTCTCTGCCCCTTCCCTGCTTGTGCTCTCTCTCTCTTTCTCTCTCTGTCTCTCTCTCAAAAACAATCATTAAAATAAAAATGAAAAAAACAAAAAAGTAAAGCACAATTCATTGCACCAAGACAAGTCCTCCATGCCTAGGGCTTTCTCCAGGAATTGAGACTCTCACCTCTCCCCCCGACTCAGGAATCTTTTGCCCCCAGAAGGAACGAGGTGGGACAGTCCTTGGTTCCAATCTCAGCTCTGCAAAGTACTAGCTGGACATCATCCCTATGATGTCCATGAGGACACCTCCCAGCTGCACCCCTCTGAGGGTTGATGAGGCACAGGCACAAACACAGAGCCCAGCAGGGTCTGGCATACAGTAGGCACTCAATAAATGGCCACCATCGACAGCTCTCTCCTTGAAGACAAAGCCATTTTTGTGGATCTGTTTGCTCCTCTCAGAGGCCAGTTTGTTTGTTTGAACACTTCCCAGAGAGCTTTCTCCCCCAGGAACACTGGGTGATGCTCCCTAGCCAGCCCCAGGGACGAGACGGGAGGAGCAATGAGCCTCACTGATGGAAAAAAAATCAAATCATCATCACGTGGAAACAAGAGAGAAGTCCTGGGGAAGCCCGTGGTGGCCCCAGCACCCTTCACCCACCTTCTCCCTCCTCCACCCAGGAGGACCCACAATGGCCCCAGATCCCGCTTAATAAGCCCCCTGGGCCAGGCTGGGAGGCCTGATGCGATCGGCTGCTACTTAAATCACACAAAGCCTTCTATTCTTAGCTGAGCAGGGGCCTAGTTCCTTGCCAGCTGCCGGTCAGCTCTGTCAGCCCCGTCAGCCCGTGGTGCAGGCCTGGGGGGTCAATCGTGACCACAAGGAGGTGTCAGGAGGCCCTTGACCTTCCCGAAGCCTGAGGCCTGTGTGAGGGGGCTGCAGAGCACAGCCCTGAGGCCGGAAAGGAAGGTGAGGCTGGGTTCTCTGCCCTGGGCCACTGGCCTGCACCCCGGGCCACCCTCCTGCAGAGCCCCCAAGCACCTACTATGTGTCACTCGTGCTTTTATTCCCCAGTAGAGTTTTATAGGGCATTTCTCACCGGAGTCTCACAACCCTGAGAGTTAGGTATCCATGACCTCCCTTTTATGGGGACGGGGAGACTGGGGACTCACCCTGGGCCACTGGCAAATATGCAGAATCACACCTCACACCCAGGGCTGCCTGGCTGCAGAGCGTCGCCTGTCCCAACAGGAAGGCCCACCACACCTGCTGACCCAGAAGCTCCTCTGCTGGGGTCATCGGTGTGAGAACGCGTCTAAGCTGCACTGACCTTTTCAAGGAGCTGAAGAGAAGTTTTCTTTCTCCTGCTTAGACACCACATCATGCCTCCAAAGTCCTGATTTCTTTGCTCTGGGCTATAATTAGATCCTCCCTGAAAATTGGTGGCCTACTATGTGCCCGGCACCTTCCTGGATGTCCCACCTGCTGGGTGTTTTGATCTGACCTTACGGTAGCCTCGTGAGGTTGGCCTTGTCGTCAGCATTTTACAGACGAGGCCGTGTCACAGATCTAAGGTTGCACGGGCACTGCACGGAGCTGGACAGAAACCGGGGTGTGTCAGGCCTTTTTAAGATGGGGGAGAACTGCTGCTTATGTTTACTGGCTCTTCTTTCAATGAACTGCTTAAGTTTACGTTCCCGTTCCATGATATCCTTCCCCCTGCCGGCCCCCTCCGCCCTGCCCCCGTGCCAGCCCAAGCAGAGCCAGCATCTGTGATCCCTCTGGGTGCTGGCTGAGTCCAGCTGTCTGCCGGGAGCCCCCCTGCTGGGGCCGGGACACCATCTGGGAGCCTCTCAGGAACAAGGGCATTGAGACGGACCCTCAGAACTCTGGGAGAAGAGATGCTGGGCAGAGCCCAGTCCTGTCCCCCTGCGCCTCATCATAGGCAGAGTGGCTGTGACCAAGGATTCTGCGTGAAAAGGTGTAGGCCCCCCCTCGGAGAGCAAGCAACTAAGCCCTGCTGAAATAAAGCAGCATCCACACCACCAGAGATCTGAGTCGTCCCGACTGACATGTCCTGGCACCAACTGGGAAGTGGAAGGGATGGGCGGGGGGGGGGGGGGGGGGGGCGGGGGGGAGGGTGACTGTCTTGTTCTGCCCACGGGCCCCAACCACTCCCCTCCCCACCAGCTACCCAAGGACACAGGCCTGTAGGTGGGCAGGCCCTGTTGGACCCCATCCCTGTGAACAGGACAGGTAAGCTGGGGAGGGGGGAGTTCCTCACATGTGTTCCCCACCCTTCCCTAGAGACCAGGACCCAAAGCCCTGCAGGCGTCTGGGAAGCAGCTGGGGAGGGGGCGGTATCTGGTCCAGCCCCCAGCAGACAGGACGGGTGGTGCTGTCTCTCCTCCTATTGGAATGCACGCAGACACTGGAGTGTAAACACAGCCCTGGCCTGCATGTGCTCCTTGTACATAATTCATGGGCTCCTATGGCTTTGGCCTGGATAAAATGTACTCAGCAGGAGAAACCTGCATGGAAAACGGTATGCGGTGCCCAGGGAGCACTTCCAGGAAAGGAGTGAGTGGGCCAGAGGCCTGGGAGATTATAGTGGGCAAATAAATGTTATTTACAAGACTGGTTTACACATGTGTGGGATAAGTTAGTTTCCTATACGCTTTCACAGACTACGGCTCATTGAATCTTCACAAAAGGTCAGTGTGGAAATTACTATGATTCCCATTTTACAGATGAGGAAACTGAGGCTCAGGGGTTAAGTAACTTATCCATTTTCCCAAAGAAGGAAGCAGAACTTCCTACCCTGCACCAAACAGCTTCAGGTACACAACCCGCAACCATAGGCTGGCTCGACTCCCCTTACCCCCCAGTTACAGCCTGGAGCCTTAGAAGAGCCAGCAAGCAATGAGGACACTGAGGCACTTCATCCTGAGCCCAGTGCCCAACTGCTAAAGAAAGACAGAGAGGAGTGAATTCCAGCAGCAGAGCCAGCTTGACCTCCACCCCAGCCAACGGGCTGCCCCCTGTCCAGGGAGCCTCTGGCCCCTGCCCAGCTAGGGCAGCCCAGTGGACCTCGGGCTAGAGGGGAAATGCTCTGGGTCTTGCCCTGCACACATATCAAGAATCCCTGAGAGTCCTTCAAGGCTGGAGGGGAAGTGCTAGGTGACCTTGACTGACATGAGCACGAGCCACTCAAGGTCCAGAGAGGAGGAACCACTTGTTCAAGGTCCCACAGTAGAAGAGTCTGGCCAGTCCACAAACTGGGCACCGCCAGGTGCCAGACACACTGGGATGAATGCGACATGGTCTGGCCCTCCAGATGCTCCTGTCAGGTGGGCACATACTCTGCTGGTGTTCAGACCCTCATGATCTGCCTCAGGTAGCTTCTCCAGCCCCATCTCCAACAAACCGCCTTTCCTCCCTCTTCCCCCACCACCCTGGCTCCTTACAGCACCCCGAAGACGTAACCCACCCGTTGCCACCTTTATACCTTTGCTCAGGCTCCTGTCTTCCCAGGATGCTTGCCCACCCCCGCACCTCCCACTATAACCTCTGCGCTTCTTTGCAGAGCCTCACTCAAGATCCCCCAGCTGCCCTTGCCCACTCCCTCCCTCCTTGCCTCCTCTGAGCCTCCCCACACTCCTGACCTCCATGACAACATCTGTTCACTCTGCCCAGGGTAACTGTTCCTGGAACTGGCTCACTCATACCCCTCAGGACCTGGGACTAAAGCCCCCGACGAAATGAACTTCACACACCCACCCACCACAAAGACCCTGAACAGTTTAGAAGAACCACTTATTCCTTTTAAGGCTTGTATTTGTCTTTCTTTAAAAACCCTTCGTGGGCACGGGGAAATGAAATGGAAGGTTCTTAGTCAGACGCATCTTGGCATTTCCAAATGCTGGCTCTGTGCCTGGCACACAGTAGATGTCTGAGATATGGTCGCATGGTGGACGAAAGAATAAAAATATCTCCACCTTGCACTTCCTCCCGCTGCCTGAACCTCCGCCATTATTATCAGTTCTGTCCTGGGGCTAAACCATGTTCCCTGTGATCCTCTTTCAAAATGCAAACAGCCGTGGGCAAGAAAGAAGCTCTAGCTGGAGGCTTCCGGTACAAAATGAGAAAGTACGGGTTTGCTGATCTGGCTCTTCCCAAAGTGTTCTCTCTAGGCTATTAGTCCCAGACCCTGCTTGGTGACAAAGGAGTTGCATGCTGAAGCAAGCCTGGGAGTTGGGAAAGGCTGGCTGCGTACCGCACCACCTGTTGGGAGACTAATTTACATCAACACATTAAAAGCCCTGAGAAGTCCTGTTTCGATTTATGTGACCTAGCATTTCTCAAATTTGTATGCTCATGTGTCCTGGGACCCTTACCCTTGCCGGGAACTAGAGCTCCTCAGAGCAGTTTGGGAAGTGTGGACTGGATGGTGTGAGCAGGTCCACTGCAGGCCGAGGTATGCGCGCTGAAAGGGTGCTTGTGTCTGGCATACAGCCAGGGCCACATTTCCCCGTGCTGACCATTGTACAGAGGCACAGGTCTGGCCTAAGCCATCACCAGTGATCTTTTGTGACAGAAGCAGAAAATGAATGGGGCATCATACAGCTTACAGATGGAGGACAGAGGAGAGGGAACAGGTGACAGGCCAGGCTGGGGACCTGAGTTCCCATTGCAATTCCGTGCTCACTGCTGGCTACTGGGCAGGAGACCTCATCTTGCTGAGCTTTGCTTTAATCATCCACAGAACCGGGCTAAAGCCATTCTCAGGGCTGTTGTAAAGACTCGGTGTGGTAATGCACTCAGAGGCAGATCATAAACTGTAGGTCCCGTACTGGCATTTGCTATGTACACATCATTATTTCCCTGCGTGCACTGCCAGGAGGGTGTGGTCATGTCTTGACTGATCACAAGCCACTGCAGAAGTCCTCCATCAGGACGGATGGACGGACGGACGGATGGATGGAATCCCTAGCAAGACCCAGAATCAACAATGGCTGTTGAATGACTGAATGAATGAACGAACAAACCAATTCCAATAAGTTCGGCTGTCCCATTTCTTAGCCCCTACCCTAACTGGTAGAAGCCGTAAATCAGGAAAGACACATGGCGCATGAGGGAACAAAGGTGGTGGACTGCTGGAGGCAGCAGAATGAAGGTCAAGGTGAGAAGAGCCAGAAACCTGCAAAAGCAGACCCTACGGCAGTCAAGCAGGCGCAGCAGCCCAGGGTCACTCGGCTCAGGGCCAGCAGGGTTGAGTGCTCCCAGCACCACAGTGAGTGCTCGCAAGGCCCTTCCCGGAGAGGTTAACCATTGTGCAGGGAAAGGAAGTGATCAATCCTTTTCACAAGGTTTCCAACCCAAACTATGAAAGGGTTGTTTTTAAAGGGGATGAGGGAGAAGGAAGCTTTAGGGACACAAGCCTTGGCTGCCTGGAAAAACACATTTTTACACAAACTTATCAACATAGTCATGCACAGGACAAACATTTTTAAAGTGCCCGCTGCGTGCCAGGCAAGTGCTGGTAGGCACTTGGGTGGGGGAGGGTATACTCCGGGCCTCATCAGACAGCAGCAGACAGCATCACACGTTGAAGACTGGATAAACGAGGTGTCGGGTCACTTGAGGACAGAAAGGGAAGTGCTGGAGGAAAAAGCCACACACAGGAAGTCTGGAGGACCAAGCTAGATCACCGTGTGACCTCAGGCAAATCACCTTCCTTCTCTGAGCCTCCATTTTCCCATCTATAAAGTGGGGCTGATGATAAATATCACGAAAACTACTATATTGCACCAGGCACTGGGCCAGTGGTCATAGACTTTATCTCACCCAGTGTGCACAGCCAGCAAGACAGCCGTTGCTATTTGTTGTGGGGAATGACTGTCCCTTCCACAGATAAGCAAACTGAGGCTCAGCTAGTTACTCACTTGCTCGAAGGCAGAGAGTTGGTGGGAGCTGGAATTTAAACCTGGGTTTGTCAGATTCCAGAGCTCACCCTCTCCTGCCCTCCCAGACGAGTCCCACGCTGCCTCTCATTGATTGCCGTGAGGATTCAGTGACATTGTGGATATCAAAGTGCTTTATAAAGGTAAACTATTAGGTGTCCAAAGCCAACAAGAACTGAGTCTTGATTCCTCTGTGAAACCAAACGCTGAAGTTCACAGGGGCATTCAGAACTCAGGACTCCCGGGCTCCTAACCCCTCTGTCTCCTCCATTCCTTGGCCAACTTCTTCCCAGAGCCCCATCCCAGGCTGTAAACAGCCTTGCTCAGATCACCTGGCTCCCCTGTGCTACACCCTGCCGAGGACCTAGAGGGCACATGAGGCCTAGAGGGCACATTCTGCCACGGGGGCCCCCCGCAGAATCAGGAGCTCCAGGCTCCTTCACCACTCCCCGCGGACAGGCTGGGGGGCCTCGGGGCCAGTCTCCTCATCTCTCTGAGCCTCGGGTTCCCCCCACACCATGAGGGATTAAAGCAGACTTCAGGGGCGCCTGGGTGGCGCAGTCGGTTAAGCGTCCGACTTCAGCCAGGTCACGATCTCGCGGTCCGTGAGTTCGAGCCCCGCGTCAGGCTCTGGGCTGATGGCTCAGAGCCTGGAGCCTGTTTCCGATTCTGTGTCTCCCTCTCTCTCTGCCCCTCCCCCGTTCATGCTCTGTCTCTCTCTGTCCCAAAAATAAATAAAAAACGTTGAAAAAAAAAAAATTTAAAAAAGCAGACTTCATGTGGGAAAAGATATTCTCCACGGTGGGACTCAAGAAATGTGACTGACCTTTAGCTGGGTGAGTGCAGCGGGGTAGGTAGGAAGAGATTCAGGCTCTCAGAATCCCCGAAGAGGAGGGTACTTACCCCATCCACCAGAAATCCCCCATCTAACCTTGAAATCACTGCCTGCCCTTGGGAGCCCTGATCGGAGAGTGGACTCGGCTCTTACCACCACCGGCCACCAGCAGGACCCTAATCTGCTGGCTTCCCGGGGTTGGCTGGGGCCCAGGTCGGGGAGAGGGAGGAAAACGGTCTTTAGGCAGAACCGCATACATCTTCACCGGAGAGAGCTGAGCCCCAGGCACAGACATCCTCACTGGGGCCCAGAGAGGCTGCTAACTGGCTTCAGGCCACACAGCAAGACGGGCCAAGTGGGTACCAGGACCCAGGCCTTCTAGGCCCAGCTCAGGGCTCTCTCCACTGCCCCAGAAGTCATCCCTTTGGGAACATGGATTGAGCACAGAAAGGAAGAGTAGTGTGAACAGTCAGGATGATGCACCCACCCCCACTGCACGGTGGTCAGGAGGCGCTGGCCATTGACAGCTCGGCCCCCAAGCCACAGGGTGAAAACCAACACGCAGCCTCAGTGCAGGTACTGACGGGGCACGTTTGTATAGAGCACGGACTCGGGCCTCTGCAGAGCCCTCAACAGGGAGGAGGTTCTAGTTACAGCACAATGGATCTCAGTTGAACACAAGAAAGAACTTCCTGAGGCAGCATTAAAAAGGGACAAAGACAGCAGGATGAGGATGACTGTGGAGTCTCCTCTAAAGTAGAAGATGCGATCTCGTCCGTCACGTCATTTTCGCTTCGAAACAGATCTGGAAGGGAAGTGCTACTGCCCTCATTTTACAGGTGAGCAACTGAGGCTCAGAGAGGTTAAGTGACCTGCCCAGTGTCTTCAAAGTTCTGGTCAAGAGAGGCGGAGCTGGGCTTCAAAGCCAGGACTGACCTGGAAACCTGCACACCTCCCCTCATTGCCACACCCACCCTGGGCCTCTATGCCCGAGCCTCCTCAGACGCCCAGGGGTGTGTTACGGGTGATGCACAGCATTCCGGTCAGGGAGGCGAGGGAGTGCTCAGCGGTGGCCAGCTGCAAAGAAAGGGCTCTGCGTTCTAGGTCTGCCCAGCTGCCCCCAAGACACCATCGCTGGGGGCCTCATGGGTGCTTTCCATGCAATGGACCCCGACAGATTTTCCATCTGACCATGCCTCCAGCGCCCTGCTTGGCAGGAACCTCACGCTCTCCCCAGATCCCACACCCGGGCACCCCTTCACAGGGCCTTGTAGTGTTGGCCCAGCACCCCCTGCATCATCTGTCCCAGGCCTGCCTGGTCCCACACTCCTCTCACCTGGTCTACATAGGCTCTCTAGAGCCACCTGAGCTCTGGGTGGTGTGGCTCATTCCGGGTATTAAAGGCTGATGCCAGAGCCACTATTGGCTGCCCAGCTCTAAGGACAGCATGTAAAGTGGCTACCCCAGAGCCACCTGAGCTCACCTGACACCAACCTACCCACAACCTTTGCCTCACTCCACAGATTAGGCCCTCCCTGGCAAGGCCACTCTGGAAGCTACCCACAGCCTGATTTGGGGGATGAGACGTGGACCAAGGCAGGCCTCTTGGGTCCCTGACTTCTCTGCGGCAACAGGGTGGAGGAGAAGCCTGACTCCTCCAGCCACACTCAGCACTTTGCATGTCACGGCCCCAGCCCTGTGAGTACTTACTCCAGTCCACAGATGGGGAAACTGAGGCTTGATAGAACGAGAAGCCATTCCTCCCAGGACATGGTTTGCATCAGAGGACTGGGGGGGGGGGGGGGGGCAGATGGCTGACAGGTGAAGGTCCGCAGTGTGGCAAGGCTACACGACACTCTGTTCCTTGTCACTGGAACAGAGTCTAGACTGAGGGTGGTGACAGTCCCTGCCCCATACTGATGGTCCAGCCACACTGTGAGTTCTGGGCTCCCACTATATTATTTGTGATCACGGTAAAGGCTGTCATTTGCTGGCTGCTCCCTGCTCGCCAGGGACTATTCCCGGTACTTCACATTTGTTTGTTCATTTGCTCATCACAACAACCCTCTGAGTACTCTCCGTTATCCCCATTTCATAGATGAGGAAATCAAGGCCCAAGAGACTAGGGGCACATTG
This sequence comes from Neofelis nebulosa, assembly GCF_028018385.1. Taxonomy (NCBI): domain Eukaryota; kingdom Metazoa; phylum Chordata; class Mammalia; order Carnivora; family Felidae; genus Neofelis; species Neofelis nebulosa. The sequence continues at coordinate 56,681,719 of NC_080791.1, read as the reverse complement.
TCTAGTTCCCCCGCCTCTATGGCAGAGTCAGGATTTTAGGAGAAAGTCTGGTTTTGGAGCCTGTGTTCTAACCACTACCCCACACTGCCTGACAAAGAGGGACAGAGACACAGGTTGTTCAGGTGATCGGGCTGGAGAAAACTCAGAGCCAGGTCCTCTCAGGACCCGTGGGGATGGAACTGGACACAATGGCAGGCTCGGTGGGCAGGGGCCTGGGCACCAATCTCAAAGGGGTACTAAGGCACTGGAATGCTTTGGTTTGTCTCTGGTGTAGGGGCCAACACCCCCTTCATAAGGGATATGCCCAAGTAACAAGAGATGATCCTTCAACTGAATCCTAAGGCGGGTGGCTACCAGACTCCACAGCTGTTGATCGATGGAGTGAGGAATACGTCCTGTTTGCCACTCTAGGTCCACTCCCCACCCTGCTGGGGGCCCGGAAGGCTGATCTTAGTGGACTGCCTTGGGCTCCGTGCCACGGGATTCTGGGTAGGTTCACCCAGTGGGAAGCCCCAGTGGGAGACTGGAGGAAGAGAGAGAGTTGAGGTTTCTCCCCCCTGGGTCTCCTGAGCTGACCGGTTCCCTTTACTGCAGGCCACGGCCCTGGTCCATATCGCTGACCACTTCCTCCCCTTGCAACTTCAGCCCCCTTTAGCCCTGAATGGCTCCCAGGGGCTGTGAGCTCTGGGTGCTGCACACTCCTTTGTTGGTTTGCCACACCCCTATTTATTGCCGGAGCAGTTCATCTTGGGCTGATACTCTCTCTCTGGCTGGGCCAGAGCAGGGGAGATCAAGCACTACCACCACCAATGACCCCCTTTCTGCAGCCTTCTCCCCAAACAGCCCTCGGAATCTCTTCTAAATAACCATGGAACAAATGATTAAAGCAGAGCAGTTTACAGGGGTGCCGTTACTGTTACTCTATACACAGGCCTCCGTTGTCTCGGCCTGGGCCTGGCCCAGCACACGGAGCAGGCTGGAGGCCATGGCAGGACCAGACCAGGGAAGGAAGGAAGGAGCAGGAGGCAGAGTTCAGCTCTTATGGAGGACAATCGATGACGGTTCCTGAGTGTATACAGCAGGCACTAAGCTTTATACACTAAGCACTTCATTTACTTCTCACAACAGCCCATGAAGTGCATCCTATTCATGCATTTTACAGAAGAGAAAACTGGGGCTCAAAAAGCTGAAATGACTCACCCAGGGTCATACTGCCGGGGAGTGACAAAGACAGGACTCAAATGCAAGCTTTTCCGCCGGCAAAACCCATGCTGGTAACTGCCTTGAAATAATTTCATTGAACTGGCTTCCAACAGAGGCAGCTGACTTAAATGGGGTCAGTTATTGGTGAGGGCCAGACAGAGGCCTTCAATGTCTCCCCCATACCCTCCCCTAGATGGAAGGGAAAAAAAAAATCTTCTGACATTCTTCCGTTCTCCCAGGTGGGACGGGGCCCCAAGCGGGCGGTGCCATCGGGTGTCCAGGTTGGAAAAACAAGCAGATTCAGACAAAGCTTCATTGTGAAGGAGGGCTCGATGCTTTGGCCATTAAAACAAATCCCAGCAAAACAAAATGCCTGCTGCCTTATCTTATCTCTTACAGAAGGGGGGCAGGAAAGGGCTCCAAGACAGGGTGTGGATCCCTCCCCATACCAGCCTCCATCTAAGAGACCCGGTCTCCGTGGTTGCAGCAGGAGGAAAGAGCACCACGGGGGGGCCGGGGGGGTGGGGGAGTCCAGAGTCTAGGTGTAGCCCTGCTCTGCCACTGTCTGTGACCTTCTGCTGCACCAGTGCTGACGCTTTCTGTGCATGGCCTCGTGTGGTCTCCACAGCCATTTCAGAGAAAGATGATTGCTATTCCTATTTTCAAATGAGGACACCGAGGCTCAGAGAAGACACCCAGCTAGGCAGCAGAGGAGGGTTGGAACCCAGGCTTCTCAGACTGCAAAGCCTTTCCACTCCCCTGTTTCTCCAGGCAGGGAGGTCCCGGGAAGAGCGGTACCCCAAAGGAGGGAGCAGCCTGGAAGCAATGCGCTCCTTATCATGGGGCTGTGCAGGTATCATCCTGAGGACACTGTAGATGCATCCCACAGAGGGTGGTGGGTGGTTGTCAATCCTGGGGAGCTGACATCACCTAGGAAGCTTTAAAAACTGCTGAGGCCTTGGTTGTCGGCCCAGGCAGGACTATTAAAAGTTCCCTAACGATTCTTGGGGCGCCTGGGTGGCTCAGTCGGTTGAGCGTCCGACTTCGGCTCAGGTCATGATCTCGCGGTCCGTGAGTTCGAGCCCCGTGTTGGGCTCTGTGCTGACAGCTCAGAGCCCAGAGCCTGTTTCGGATTCTGGGTCTCCCTCTCTCTCTGACCCTCCCCCATTCATGCTCTGTCTCTCTCTGTCTCAAAAATAAATAAATGTTAAAAAAAAAAATTAAGGGGCGCCTGGGTGGTTCAGTCGGGTGAGTGTCTGACTTCGGCTCAGGTCATGATCTCACAGTTTGTGGGTTCGAGCCCCACATCGGGCCCTGTGCTGACAGCTCAGAGCCTGGAACCTGCTTCGGATTCTGTGTCTCCCTCCCTCTGCCCCTTCCCCACTCATGCTTTCTCTCTCTGTCTCCCAAAAATGAAAGTTAAAAAAATTTTAAAAAAAAATTAAAAAAGAAAAGTTCCCTAACGATTCTAGTGTGCAGAAAAATTTGAGAGTCATGGGCCCAGATGTGCCCACTAGAGCATCTTCTACCCTAAAGGCTCCCTACCCACCTCTTGGAGAAAGGTTTATTACTCTGAGTCTATTTTACAAGAGGGACACAAAAATGGGCAAAACACAACGGATGAGGTCACGTCCCCAAGGCCCCACAGCCAACCACAAGTGCAGGCAGCAAGGGATCTCTGACTTCAGGGTGTCTCAGAGGCAAACTCCTTCAAGATACTTGGGGATCCTGGCTCTTGTCAGTGGAAGAAAACTTTCTCTTGGAGCCTCTTGGGTGCGAGGATGAGACAAATTCTTCACGGCATTTTTTTTTTTAACCGAGTCCACTTATTTAAAAACCTAAAAGCTATAGGATCAATGCTGGAAGACACCTCTACTGGGTGCGAGCAAGGCCTGGTTGTTCTTTTCTCTAGGAGATTTGGTCCCAGGCCTGGGAAGGGCTGAGACTCTCAGACCTCAGCCCACATTTCCTCCCTACCTGCCTCACTCGTGCCCTCACAGCACAATGTCACAGATGGTGAGACAGCGTGTGGTTGGGGGGGGGGGGGGTGGGGTGGGGAAGAGGGAAACCTGTGGGGTCCAGCAGACGCACATGTGTGTGTTAAATGATATCTTCACACTCAGCTCTGGGAACACCACCTGCAGGAAGCCTTTCCTGACACCCTCCTCACCCAGCACTGGACAACCCCCCCCCCCCGCCCCCCCCCCCCCCCCCGCGCCTTCCCTGCCACATTCTGTCACACGCAGTGTTGTCGCTGCTTCCGAGCCCTCCCCTCCCTACCAGGCCATCCATTCATTACACGGAGCAGCTGCCCTTAGCCTGGGACTCATTCCATAGGCCCTTCCTGAGCACCGGATCTCTGCCAAACTCCGTGCTAGGTGCTGGAGACAGAGCTAATGACAGCTGGCATGCATCGAGTGCTTATTGTGTGCTAGGTATTTTCTGAGTGCTTTGCATGTATAATTCATTTACTCCTCACTACAACCTTATGCACCAGATGCTGTAATTGTCACCATTTTACAGACGGGGAAACTGTGGCCCAGAGAGATTAAATCACTTGCCCAAGTCACATGTCTAATAAGTATGTGCACTCGGCTGTGGTCTCAGCATGACTCTATATCACCATCCCTAAACGTTGATGGGACTGGCCCCACCCCAGGAGGTCACTCTTCACAATCTGGAAGTTTTGTATCTGTGTGCTTACTTGTTTAATGTCTGTTTTCCCCGCCATAGACCAAAATCTCCAATCAAACTACATTTTGGGTATTTTTGTTTATTTGTTTGAAAATATTTATTTATTTTGAGAGTGAGAGAATGGGAGAGGGTGAAGGGGGAGGGAGAGAGAGGGAGGGAGAGAGAGAGGGAGACAGAGCGAGAGAGGGAGGCAGAGAGAGGGGGGAGGGAGAGAAATGGAGAGAGGGAGGGGGAGAGACGGAGAGGGGAAAGAGTGGGGGGGGGGAGAGAGAGAGAGAGAGAGAGAGAGAATGAGAATGAATCCTGAGCAGGCTCCACGGTGTCAGTGCAGAGCCCAACTTGGGATGCGACCTCACGAACCATGAGATCATGACCTGAGCCAAAATTAACAGTTGGGCGCTCAACCAGCTGAGCCACCAGGCGCCCTTCAAACTACATTTCGCATGTGTCTGTATGAGATTGAGAGAGAAACATACACATGGACAACCAGACAGAGAGACAGGAAAACAGAGAGACCAAATGAACACTGCTTCCCTTTAAGAAGGACTCACTCTCTGCTGGGCATCTCCTACCTGGACTCAGACGGCCCCTCCCAATTGGGCCATTCCTGCTGCTGGAGCCTGAGAAGAATCAGGTCCCCAGATACCCTGGTGCTGCCCCGTGCCCGGAACTTAGCTCCGAGCCTTCGTGTCTGACAGCTGCCTGCTCCCTGGGAAGGCGTGGGAATCTCAGCTCTCTGACAGAGTCCTCCTCAGGCAGCAAAGTGTCCTCCTCCGGCAAGTCCCCCTGCCACCTGGCACACCCTCCCGCCTGGCACCACTGGCTGGACCCTTTAATCAGCTTCTTCCCGAGCCACTCCCTCACGGGGCTGCCGAGGGGACAGGCAAGTGGTCTCAGGCCGACAGAGTACCTGCCTGTGTGCCGGGTCTGGCCGGGCACCTCACCCCTCTCATCTCACTGAATCCCCACAACACTATTATTATCAGCCCCACGTTACAGGGAAGGACGCAGAGGTACAAAGGTTGAGCGGCTTGCCCAAGGGGCAGCTTGAACTGCCAACCAGGGGAATGCTGCTTTGTGCCAGGCACTCGGTCAGGAGGGGAGGACCGGGGTGGCCGAGAATCTAGTTCTAACAGGCTGGCGAGGGAAGCAGGCCCACACAACCCCTCTCCACAGACCACAGTCAACGAGTGAGCGTGCGGATCTGCCCAGAAGGAGGCTTAGATTCTGCCTGCTTGGGAGGAGTCGTGGAAGCTTCTAGGAGGAGGCATCTTCAGCATGGCTAGAATCCTCACTGCTCTACCCCCATGACCACCACAACAGGAAGAAGGGCCGGCCTCGGCCTACAAAGTTCTGGTGCCCAGTGAGGACTTGCCACCACCTGGGAGGCTGCGAAGGAAGGAGAGAAGGAGGTGCCCTGCCAATGACCCCACTGTGGCTGGGCCAGCCGGGCCCCAGCCCTGCCAACCTGGCCTGGCCCGGTCGGCTCCCAATCACAGGGTCTTCTCTGCCCAGCTAATGACCATGCTGCCAGCAGCTCAGGCCGCCACCCCCTTCAGTGGAGGCAGCAGCTAACTACAGAGCCTGCTGGCCCAGACGGTGGCCAGGCCAAAAATCACAGCTGCCCGTCATACCACATCCTCTGGCCCTGATTACTGTGGTCTCCTCCTCCACCTTCTAGAGTCACAGAGGACACTGCAGAAGGCTGCGGCTCCGGGGGCTCGGACACCACCCCACTCACCACAGACATGGGAAAACAGGACCACCGAGGGGGGCTGATTCACCTCAAGTCGCATAGCCAGGGTCTGGATACCTGGCCCTTCCTTAGCTTTGAGAAGAAAGTTTCTTTCTAGGCTTTTTATATGCAAAGTATGCTCTCGAGGTACTCAGGTAGAGCGGAGGAGACAGGCGGCCTGTTCAGCCACCGATAGGAGCTTGATTCCTCACTCCCCACTGTCTAGCTGTGCGACCTTGAACAAGACCACGACGTACCTCTCTGAGCCCCAGTTTCTGGGTGATAACAGGAGCTACTTCCCAGAGTTGTGAATGAGAGTACCTACAAAGTACTTGGCACAGCAGTTCAGAAGTACTCAAGGGCATTAGCTACTGTTCATATCACCAGCATAGCGTTATTAAGTGCGTATGCAGGCACATTTCACGGACTATAAAATGTGATGCTGCGGTAGGTGTTATTTATTACTATTACTGTGAAGTGTTACAAATTCAGAGGAGATGTGACCGGAGGGTTAGGTAATCCAGGAATGTTTCTGGGGGGAATTTATGACCTGAGTTAGGCCTACACAAACGGGGAGGTGAGCAGAGAAGCAGGGAGGTCGGGATGCTGAGAGGAACCCCATAAGCAGAGGGCAGCACGTGACCGGTTCGGGAGACTGTGAGAAACAACAAGCCAGAGGTCTGTGCAGTGGCTGCGGTGGGCAAGGCCTGGAATGCACAACAAAGGGGCCTGGTCTTCCTTTTACAGTCAAGAAAGAGCCACAGAGGGTTCTCAGTGAGGACTCCATATGCTTTCTGAAGTGTGAAGTTTGTCGGGCATTCAAGGCCTTGTACCATCTGGCCACCCATCCCTTTTTTTCCCACATGCCTCACTGACCCCACAAACCCCAGTATTACTACTCCAGAGTTCTCCCCACCTCTCTGCCTTCTACACCATCCCATCCACCCTGCTACTAGCCCACCCCATGCTTCATGTTCACGATGAAGCACCCTTCTACCAAGTACCCATCACACCATGTGCTTTACGTATATGACCTCACAGTCACCCATAACGTCTCTGGTCTCTGATTTTACCGAGGACGAAACAGAAGCCTGGCAGGATGGTGTCTCACTCGCTGTCTCACAGTAGGTGGCACAGCCAGGATTCAATTTTGAACTGATGTCAAGACCTCTACTCACTATAGCAAACTGCCTCTTGTCCCAGCCCACAGAGCCTTCTGAAGCCTTCTGGGTTACTCCAGCCTCAAAGCCTCTCCCTGCCAGCCCCTAGCACTCATTTGGAATCACAGGCCCACGACTGGATCCTAGCACACCTAGCTTGCTTTTCATTGTTTCCTGCAGGTCTATGTTGCTCCCACCCCCAACAGGAAAAGAGCCATGGTTGATGATAGGTCACTTTCTTCCCATGCTGTCCCCTCCCTCCATATCCAAGACGTCTAATAGCACTGATAGGAACCACCCACCTGCTCTGGTAGGATTCAGAGGTTCAGCTGAGCACAGAGCAATTTCCCTGAGCCTGCCTCCCATTTCATGAGGGGAGCCATAAATTATTCACTGCACCTTTGTGCCTAGGAAGGCCAGACAAGGGGCCAGGGGGAATGAACACCAGCTCCTCCCAACCCCAGAAGCCAACAGCCCTGGGGTGGGGGTGGGAGGTCAGAATCCGGAGCCCCTAGCCAGGGTCTCGAAGCAGATCCCGGAGGGCTGTGGAACAGGGAAGCAGCCAGGGGAGCATGACCCATACAGGAGTCCCAGCTGAGCAAACCCCAGTCTGTGAGCCTGCAACGGTAGCCTACCTTCTAATCTAAGGCAGATCTGAGAATTTTCCTGGTCAAAATTCAAGCTTTCTTTCTTTATAGAGAAGGAAATAGATATCTGGCCAAGCACTATATATTTGCATCTTATTTAATTCTCACAACAACCTTGTAAAAGCGAAATTCCAATTTACAGGGAAGCCAGTGCTCTTGAGTAAAGTGCATGTGGCCCAGAGTAAAGTGCCCAGCGGGAAGCAGAGCAGATTCAGCCCACCTGGTCTGACTTAGCTGTCTGCCTGCGCTGTTTAGTCCACCCAACTGGGAGCTAGTCGTCCCACTGCCTTTTCCATCTGGGTAACTTCCAGAGCACCTGGTATGAACTGACGCTCAGTTCCTGAATTAAACTCCAAGGCCCTGGGCAAGTAAGTGGCTTCATCTCTCTGGGCCTCCGTTTCCCCCACATGGCAGCCATTAGTAACAAGCCCAGTCCTGGCAAACACAAAAATCTCTTTAGCACTTGACAGTTTGCCAGATGTGATGGCCCCATTATCTGAGCAGGTAACACACAGCCTGCCTTGACCCCATTTTACAGGTGAGGCTTGGAGACATGCATGCATCTGAGAGGTCCCAGGTGGCCCCCCAACCCCCATCCTGCCTCACACTCCAGGTTCCAGGTTCTTTCCACCACACCATGAAATGAGATCACAGGTGTGAAATTATCTCATCAAAGGGGAGCTTTGTTTAGATGTAGGGATTATAATGAGAATTTGAATCCCCATGGATGGGAGTTGGGGGGGGATGCCAAGCCCCTCTGTGACCCTCTCTTTCGGTGCCCCCCAACCCCTCCACCCCCAGGGACTGAGCTTCCAGCCTTCATCTGACCTCTCCACCCTCCTCCACCTCCCAGGGGCTTTCCAAGGGGGTTTCCCCAGACACCAGGAAGCTGGGCACAGCAGGGGTTAACTACTCCCAGCCAAGGCCACAGGGCTCAGACCAAGGCCACGTCCCCTCCCCCTCCCCACTCAGAACAAGAACCTACAGAGCTCACGCCAAGCTATCTTTCACAACACCCCTCTTTCTGCATGGCCCCAGGGGGCAACAGAAGGAGCCCCTGCCTGGGAATCCAGACACCTGGGACTGTGCCCCTAGCCCTGGCAGCCCCAGCCTAGAGACCCTAAGCAAGCCCCTCCCCTCCCGGGCCAGAGGTGTCTGGCAGGTTCCCTTGCCCAGGGGAAGCTGGGGTCAGACCTTCAGTCTGGGCCAAAGGCTATGGGACTGCTGGCTCGTCTTGGGCCCCAGCAACCACCACACAGACTCTCAAAGCAGCCTCATAAGTGGTCACCCTGACCTCTCATCAGGGGTGAGAAAACCCCAGCCACCCACCCAGAAGATGCTAACAGGGAGCAGATACCTTGAAAGATCTTTGGGAAGATTTTCTCAAGTGTACTGCTGCCTCAACCACGTACTTACTTTAGCCCCTAGGACAACTGGCAACCCCCCCCCCCCCCGCCCATGCCCCCAGCCTCCTGTGTCCCATTACTAATGTGAAGGAGGGGAGCTGGTGAGTGCTGAGAGCCCTCACCTCTTCCAGCTCTGATGGGCTCTGACTTGGGGACCTCTAGAGTGAGTTTTCCCAACAAGCTAGCAGCATCTCAGGATGCCATGGTGTCCTAGAGACCCCAGAGCCTGGCACACAGGGGCCAGGGGCCACTGCTCCCTGGTGTGGGGTCCACAGGGAGGGAAGCTGTGGAACTGGGAAGCTTCCCATCTCTACCTTCAACTCTGGGTCACCTTTCCTGGGACGTGACCTGGCCGTGGAGTGGGAGGGAAGGCGGCCAGAGGAAGCCACCTCCCCAGCCTCAGGATGCCCCAGTGGCCCTGCTTTGACCCCTCCCCGCCACCTCCTGCCTGGCGGCTGTCCACTTCCTTTCTTCGTTCTCCACTTCTTTCCCTCTCCACCCTAACCCTCCAACCCAGTCTCATCCCCCGGAGTGAAAACATCAGGGTCACTCAACCCCGCTGAGCCTCAGCGTCCCCATCTGTAAGAGCCCATAACAATGCACAACACCTTTTATCTCATGGAATAGTAGTGAGCCTTAAACGAGGGACCATTTGCGCAAGGGTGGGGCGCGGACCCGCACACAATGGGCGCTCAATAAGTGCCCGTTTTCTCCCTTCCAGGCGCCCTCTCCTAGCTCCAGCCCCAGCTAGTGCCCGGTACACGCCCGCAGCTGGCCCCGCGCTGCCCGGTAGGGGTCGAAGGCCGCCCTTGCCTGGCATCCGGGGCTCTCTCACCTGCAGCTCTCGGCTCTCGCCGGCCGCCGGGCAGGGGTGGTGGTGGTGGGGTGGCCTGTGATCCCTTCTTCGGGGCAAACGCTGAGCCCTCGCCTGGGGCGGCAGAAAGGTGACGGCTTCGGCTCGCAGCACCAGCTCGGTCCGGCTCAGTCCAACTGCCCAGCAGGCTTGGGACCCCTCACGGGGTGCTTGGACCCGGGCCGGGGTTTTCTGGGCGTTCGCACGGTCCCAAGTCCAAAGCACCGGGCGGAAGGCAGCTGAAGGTTTGGGTCTCGGGAGCCAGAGTCGGGGGGTTTCTGGGCTCCGTTGCACTCGGTCGGGAGGCTGTGGGCACCCGCCTTAACCCGGGTCCGGGGGCTCCGACACACACTACAGAAAGGCAGGGTACAAGCCCGCAACCATAGACCAGTACGGTGGGCCAGGGGCTTCCCGCCCCAGGGCACTGGATCGGGTCGGGAGCTCAGGGCGTCCCAGCCACGACGCCCCGGATCGCGGGGCTGGGAGCGTCCCGGCACAGAACCCCGGGCTGGGGCAGGCGGGGCAGGGCGCAGGCGAGGACGCGCAGAGCCGCGGCGGCCGAAGCCCGGCGGAGAAGTCTTCCCAGGTCCGGACTCGGCTCGCTCTGCAAAATGGGGCGGACCTCGGCGCGTCGGCTGACTCCGGAGCTCGGGGCCGCGGCTCCACTTCCTCCTCTTCCCCCGGCTCGCTCGCGGCTCGCTTAGCCCTGCGCGGCAGCCGCAGCCACCCCCGCTGCTGTCATCCCCGCCGCCCACCCCCACAAGAGCTGCAGCCGGAGCCGGAGCCGGAGCCGGAGCCGAGCCCAGCCGAGGCAGCGCCGCCCAGCGCCAGAGCGCCAGCTGGCGCGGCTCCGTCCGAGCGGGGCGGGGTCAGGCGAGGCCACGCCCCCCGCCGGGCCTTTGGCAAGGGGCGGGGCGCGCCCCAGAGACCCTCCTCCGGCCCCGCTCAGTCGGACAGCGGGAGCCAATGGGAAGATGGGAAAAGAGCGGAGCTCTGCGGAACGTGTACTCTACCCCGAAGAGGGCGGGGCAGACAGTGGAGACTTTGCGGCTGGGGAGAGGACAATGGAGGGGTGGGGGGGTTTTAAAGAGTGGAACGGGGTACAGAGTCGCCTGGGGACCCAGATGGAGGGAGAGGTGATGACTGCTGTGTGTGGGATGGGGGCGCGGAGGCTGCCGTGTGTTGGGGAGTGGGGGGTCAGGAGGTAGGAAAAGAAGCAGGGTGGAGGTGAGGTAAGGTATTCGGGGATAGCGGAGTCCCCAGGGATAGGGGAGCTCTCCGGGGTGGTGGGACACCGCCTCCACAGTACTCTTCCCCCTTCCCCAGTTCAAGGGCTCAGCGCGCGGAGGTGAGCGTTGGAAGCTGTGAAACATTCAGATTTCACGAAGCGGTGAAAAATGTTTTTGAAAATAAAGATCGTATCTACCTACCTACCTATCGTCCTTCCTTCCTTCCTCCCTTCCATCCTCCCTCCCTCCCTTCTTTCTTTCCTTCCTTCCTTCAACATTTCCCCCTTCCCAGCGCCCATCTTCGAGGAGGAGCGTCCTTGCCAGTTTTAGATACACTAAATCAAGAGCAGTGTGTGAGGATCACACACACGCACTCCCTCTCTCTCAATCCCTCTCTCTCTCAATCTCTCTCTCTCTCTCAATCTCTCTGTCTCTTTCTCTCTCTCCCTCCCCTCGAGTAAGGCAGCTTCTGCCCTCGGCTCCCTGCCCTCCCCTCCCCCAGCGCCTTGGGTCGGGGGAGCTGTGTCTGATTATCTGATTATTTCCAAGAGTCCCCTGCCAACTGCACAGGGCAGGGCACAGGGCAGACGTTAGAGGGTTTTGATGTATGAATGAATGAGTGTTGATGTGCTGCTGGGTCATGTAAAAGTCACTAATTGGCCTGGGGAGCAAAGGAATGGCGGCTGCACAGTAAGGCTTTTCAGTAAGCCTCACACAATAGGTGCCCCATTTCCCTGATGACACCAAAGCACAGAGAGGCCAAGTGATATTCTCAAGATCATATAGCTGGCACAGGATTTTATCCACTCATCACTATCGCTTTCTAGGGCATAGCTGTGTAGCTGTGACCAGGTTACTTGACCTTGCTGAGCCTCTGGTTCCTCATCTGTAAAAGGGAAATAAAGATGCTGCTACTTGGCGGGGACTGGCAGGCACCAGACTTCAAAAAATGGAGGGAAGGGTATTCCTGGCAGTTTTTAAGCCAGGCATCGATAGGGGAAAGAGAGCTTTGTAGGGAAACCAGGTAGCACAAAAACAGTTAAAAGCCACAGGAGGCAAATGCCATGGGCCTGCACAGTGAAGGTTGGAGTCTTCAATGAGGTCTGGACCCTGAGGCTCTGGCCCATCCCCTCTTGAGAGTGCAGCAGCCTTAGGGTCTGGTTGGAAGAACAAGGAAGAGAGTGAGCTTGAGGCTGAAGTCCAGGGGAGCACCCTCTCTTGCATTGGCATTCCAGGCCACCCCTCTGACAACCAGTGAGTCCAGGCTGGGGCCTCAGAATAACCCTACTGGGTTCAGGGTCATGAGCAAGACCCCAACAGAGTTCTTGGTCCTCAGAATAAAGTCTGATCTCCCTCCTGTCTGGCTCTGTCATGCTCTTCTCTTCCCATCAGTTCTGTTGTTCCTTCCCTGGGAGCTGTCCAACCACTCTGAACTTGTCTTCAACAAAAGAATGTCCTCCCTAACCTCCACGGTTTTGCCCAGGCTGGCCTCTCTGCCCAGAGCACTGTCCATTCGCTGAGGTTCCCTCCTAATCTAGCTACCCCCTACCTCTGGCCTGAGCCTGCCTTTTACTCCCTCAGGGAAGCCTTGCCTAACCCTCCAGAATAGACCAGGGGTCCCCAGGAGTGTTCTTTCAGACTCCATGCCTTTACATATGCAGTTTCCTCTGCCCTCTTTACTGCTATATCTTCAGAGCCCAGCACATAGCAGGTGCTCAGTGAGTAACCGTTGAATGAATGTTCCATCTCGCAAATCAAGTGTCTCCTCACTGAGAAGCCTTCCTGGACTCTCCCAGGAAGTCTGCCTTCGGTACGAGATCTCTTGGCTTGAAGGCTCTGTAATTATGTATTTGGCGTCTAGCTGGCCCCACTGGGCTGTGGGAGCATGTCTGTGGCAGTGCGCCCCCACCCACCAGCACCCCACGGAGCGTAGAGCCGGGCCTTGTAAGACCTCAACATAGAGCAATGAATGAGGCTCTCAGAGAGCAGTTCTCTGGCCGCCCCTGCTGAGAGAGCCTCCTAGGCGGTTCAGATGAGCAGAATGCCAGAATGAAAAGGAGGCTTTCAGAACAGACCCCCATCACCTCTGAGGCCTGGGGGAAGAGCGCCCAAGGTCACCAGGAGGTGACCAGCAAATAGTTCTCAGACACCCACATTCGCCCTCTGGCTACCCTCCCCGGGGCTGGGGGCGGGGGGGGGGGGGGGGGGCGGGGAGGAAGTCTCCGACCTGGGAGAATCCGGCCTTTTTGCCACCAGAGAGGCCCACAAAGTGTGACAGATTCATGGTCATGGCAGTTTGCCTGGGAGGGTGACCGAGGGCTCAGGGGAAGGCTCTGAACCTGGGCCTCCGGGGCTGACAGAGAAGGCTGACCTTGTCGGTCTCGTGCCCACCCTCCCAGAGCCTGGCATCCTCCTTATATCCTCCTTATATGACCAGAGGAGGTCATATCCTCCTTATATGACCAGAGGAGGTCATATCCTCCTTATATGACCAGAGGAGGATTAACAGTGGGCCTGTTGCAGCTTCAGCTCTGTCACACGGTTCCTTTTTATTCTTGTGGCAAATATTCACTTTTGTGCCTCTGTGTACAGTAGGAATTTTGCGTTCCTTTTCTTTTTCTTTTTTATGTTTATTTTTGAGAGGGGGGGAGGGGCAGAGAGAGGGAGACACAGAATCCAAAGCAGGATCCAGGCTCTGGGATGACAGCACAGGGCCCGACGCAGGGCTCGAACCCATGACCCGTGAGATCACGACCTGAGCCGAAGTCGGACGCTTAACCGACTGAGCCACCTAGGTGCCCCTGCATTCTTTTCCTTAAACAGGAACTCCAAATTGTATAAGGCTGCACGTCCCGCGAGATCTGCCTCCAACAAATCATTAGGGTGCACCCATGATGTGCAGGCACTGTGCTAGGTGCCGGCAGGGGACAGCAGGGAGAACGAGGCAGCTTCTGCACTAACCTCCTGCTGGTGGGGCTGATGGGCTCAACTGAGCTCACAGTACGTGCTGCTTTCCTACCTGTCTGCCTCTCCAGCCTGGAATCCGTCCCCAACTCGTGCTGCCCGCATGCACCCCCCTCTCCCCCCCCCTCCCCCCGGTGGCTTCAAGGACCCTCTGAGAAGCCTGCCCGACCCTCCGGGTGGGAAGCACAGCATTGTCCATCGAAGCAGCTGAAAATGCAAGCTTTTTGTGCCTTTCTGGGGACACTGATCCCCTTGGCTCTTGGGCTACTTGTGGGTCCGTTTTTAGAGGGCAAGGGATGGAGTCTTGTCTGTACCCCTAGCCCATCCCACATTTACCAATAATTCCTGAGCTGGATGAAGTCCTAGACTACACATTGGGCATCCAGGGATGGGACAACTGGGGAGGAGACAGCCCTTGACATCAAGGCGCTCCAGTCCCAGGGCTGTGTGCAGTGGCTATATGTACAGAGTGCTCTGTGAACACAGAGGAGGGTGCCTGCTTTGGCAAGGGGGGGGGGCAGGGCGGGGTCAAGGGCAGTTTCGCAGAAAGATGACATTTGAGTTGGCTATCTAAGGCTAAGTGGAAGTTGTCAGATAAGGAGAGAAGTCTAGGCAGATGGAACCCAGAGTACAAAGGCCCAGAAGCGGGAACAGGCAGGTGACAGGTGAGAACTGTGGTGTGTTTGAGGGAAGGGCAATGACGAGGGGAGGGAGAGCTTGAGGACACACAATGGCACAGCTAGAGCACAGACTCTGAACGCACACGGCCTGGGTTCGCATACTGGCTCTGCCTTTACGAGCTCTGCCATGGCCCTGTGCCTGTCTCCTCTATAAAGTGTGGATAATACCAGTACCTATCTCACGGGGTATTATTTATAAGGATTAAATGAAGTCCATTTTCTAAGAGTTTAGGGTAATGTTGGCGCATGGTAAGCCCACTGCGAGTGATAAATGAGGTGGAGCTGGAGGGGCGGGCAGAGGCCATATTAGGCAAGGCTTTGAGTTTGGACTTTTACCTGGAGGCACCAGAACTTTAACAAGGAGGAAGGGATCCAGCCTCCCTCCTCCCACCCAGGAACTGCAGGCCCCCTCCCCCTCCCCCTCCCCAGCCCTCGGTGCCTCTAGTGGCATCAGTCAATACACAGTGGGACTGCAGGGGCTGGGGCCACATCCCCCCCCCCCCCCCCCCGCCCCGGCATACCCAAGGCAAGTGTATGGCCTGATTTGTTGCCAGAGGAGGTCAGGGAGGGGCCCTGAGGGGGTCTGGGCATCTGGGCAGGAAGAGCATCTGAACCCTGGCCGGCCCTGAAGGATGGTGGGACGGGGTAAGAGTTTGTGCTGAGTGGGGAGTGGATGGGGGTGTTGGAAAGGCAGCAAAGTCACTTACCTGACCTGGAGACAAAGTAGGATGTGGGACGCTTGGGGCATGATGTTTGGGCTGGGGAGCCAGAGGCGCATCCTGGCCTAGTCACCTCCCTTCTCTCTGCCTCAGTTTCCTCGTGAGTAAAATGGAGACGAAAATGGCCCCTCAAAGGTGGTAAGGACTAAAGCGCTTGGTCAGCCAGGCCTGAGGCAGCATGGTGTGTGTGTGTGGGGGGGTGGAGATCTACTCGGTTCCATGGTACCAAGGCAGGAAGGTCGAGAAAGCCTGTGCCTGAAGAGGTAGGCAGGAGGCCCTGTCCCTCAGGTCTTTGTCACAGAGTTTGGTTTCTGTGCTGCCAGCAGAGGGGAGTCTGGGGAGAGTTTAAGCAGGAGACGATGTCAGATCTGCTTTTCAGAGGTTGTTCTGGTCAGTCTTTGGAGAAGACTGAGGCAGAGAGGGCAGCTCGGGCCTGTTTTGAGAATCCAGAGGACAAGGAAAGGTAAGGTTCTGAACCTGGGCTCCAGGGGTGGGCGTGGGGGGTCAAGGATATTTAGGGGGAAAGAGACAAGCTACTGATTGTGTCTATGTGGGGTAAGGGAGATAGAGAATCTGAGATGTTTGGGCCTGCGACAGTCTTTAGGGTGAGAGGGGACCATTCCCAGGAAGGGAGTGTGTGGTTCACAGGGATGCAGCAGGAAAGAGATAAAGCAGGAGAGGGGGTGGGCCAGGAGCATTGGGACTGAATGCTTGGGGTCAGCATCTGGGTTCTTTTTTTTTTTTTTTTCTTAATTTTTTTTTTTAACGTTTATTTATTTTTGAGAGAGAGAGACAGAGCATGAACAGGGGAGGGGCAGAGAGAGAGGGAGACACAGATTCTGAAACAGGCTCCAGGCTCCGAGCTGTCAGCACAGAGCCCGACGCAGGGCTCGAACTCACGGACTGTGAGATCATGACCTGAGCCGAAGTCGGACGCTTAACCGACCAAGCCACCCAGGCGCCCCCAGCATCTGGGTTCTGATGGTGGTTCTCAGGAGAGGTGGAGGCAGGAACAGGGGTGCGTGCATGTGGACTTTGTGGGTAGCCTTTCCCAGGTCGATGGCAAAGGGTGCACGCTTGAGTGGCAGCTGGGGGAGGAGGCAGAGTTGGAGGCTTTGGGTTTTTATTTTTGGAGGGGAACATAAAGCCTACAGCCCTGTGCAGGAGAGGAGGTAGCCAATCAGTGGGCTGGAGAGACAAGGTGCCGACCAGAGACTGAGGAGAGGCAGCACTTCCCGCTTCTGGGTGGTGAGGGGACCGGAGTGGGGACAGGGCAGGTGAGGGAGATCAGGCCTGAAGGCCTCAGTGAAGCAGGAGCCAAGGTGTCTGCCCTCCAAGGAGAGGGTCAAGTGGAGCAGGCCTCAAGGCAGGAAGCTTGGAGGCGTGGCCGTGGAAAGTGGAAGGGAGACCAAGGTGAGAGCCATAAATCTGTGTTGGCTCCTTTCATATGGTGGAGGGATTGGGGATGGCTTCGGGAAACGTCTGTATTAAGTAAATAAGAATTTATACCTGGCCTGCTTCTCATTCTGCTGGATCCTTGGCTCCAGTCTTGAAAGGATGGGCAGCTTCAGGATCCTCCCTGACCCCCGATCCTGCGACTCCCTCCCCTCCACCAAGCGATCATTATCAGCTTACCGGCACTTCCTGATGTTCGTAACAGGGGGAATCTTGGACCCACCATTATCAATTGCATTTCCCCCGGGACCTTGAACTCCTTGTTGGATTTCTTTCCTGTCTTCAGCAGCACGGGGGCGCGGGTCACACCCAATAGGTGCCTAATACCTTTAAAGCGAAGCAAAGGGGAGAACTTTATTTGACCGCCTCTGCTGCCCCCTGCTGTATGATATGGGTTGGTGCAGAATAATGGTTCCAAGTGCTAACGCTACGGCTCTGACTCTCCAATTTGGGGGTCTCCAGACACTGTTTCACGCCTAAAAATTATTGAAGACGCCACAGAACTTTTGCTTATATGGTTTATATTGGCCTTTACAGTGTTATAAATTAAAACAGACTCTTAAAAATGTTCATGTAATTAATTTAAAATAACAACCTTCCTACGTTTAAACATCTTTATGAAAAATATCTTTTCCTAAAGAAAAACAAGAGGGTGAAGAGTGGCATTGTTTCAGAGATTTACAAGTTTCTTAATGCCTGGCTTAACAAAAGACAGCTGGATTCTCCTATCTGTTTCTGCATTCGATCAAGCACAATATGCTGTTTTGTTTGAAGCTGACAAAGAAAATGGAGGCTTATGCTGATATGTAGTTAGAAAAGAAGGGGTATTTTAATGGCCTTTTCAAATAATTGCGGACACAGCAACAGTCAGTTGCTATTAGAATCTGAAATCACATCAGTGAAATTTTCTTACTCAGTTCTATTAACGTCCATTGGTCTCCTTTGCACTGTTAAATACATCTTTTACCCGTGCCTGATTTTGTAACAGCATGCAGTGGCCATTAGGGAAAAAATTAATTCGCCAAGTTACCTTTCAAATGCTGATAAATTTTGGCATACACTAGCTAAAAAAATCAAATTCACTAATATCACTACTGATCTCATCAGAGAAATCTTTCAGTATTGAGAAGCTGTCAAGCTTACAGTGGTGAACACGAGTCTTCCAAAATTCTAATTTTCACTTGAAAGCTTGAATTTTTATCATTAGCCACAAATCCTGTCAGTCTACCCTGAAATGACAGGCTCATTTCTTCAGTTTTGAGAAAATGCCTGCCAGATATTCAAGTCAGCATAAGCATAATTTGCCTATCAATTTTTCTTTCGAGCAAAAATAGCATTCCATGAAAAAAGTGGCTAGGGTAGCTCACAGTTCAAGCAGTTGCACAAATGCTTTTCCTGGAGGCAACCACAATGCTTCTGTCTACAGCAGAAGTGCTTCAGGATACTTTCCGTTTCATCACAAGGAATATTAAAAAGGTGTGTATTCAAGGGTCAATAAAGAATGAATTGAATACGTTTTCTTGTTTCATCAATAAGATAATTTTATTGCTCTCTTGAGTGATATTGGCAGTGTTTTCTTGCGAGGCCATGGCAGCAAAGAATATGATTATTTCTAGGACAGTTTGGAGCTCCAATTGGTATGGAGACACCAGTGGTTGCATCATCTGTGAAACATCACCCCAGTGGAAAAGGCAAGGGATGCTTAGTATCGTTATGCAAAGAGTTTGGACGTAAAAGGGTCTAGTGTCTGCTCTGGAATGTGTATTTTGTACTAGGCACTGGTTCGAGCATTTTACTCTTTAAAAAAAAATTGTGGTAAAATATACATGACATAAAATTTATATTTTCACCATTTTTTAAAGTTTATTTATTTCGAGAGAGAGGGAGAGAGAGAACGCACACAAGTGGGGGAGGGGCAGAGAGAGGGAGGGAGAGAGAGAGAGAGAGAGAGAGAGAGAGAGAATCCCAAGCAGGCTCTGCACCATCAGTGTGGCGCCCAACGTGGGGCTCAAACTCACAAACCTTGAGATCATGACCTGAGTCCAAATCAAGAGTTGGTCACTCAACTGAGCCACCCATATGGCCATGTTTTCACCACTGTTTAATTTTTAATTTTTTGTGTTTATTTTTGAGAGAGAGAGAGAGTGTGTGTGTGTGTGTGTGTGTGAGTGGGGAAGGGGTGGAGAGAGGGGGAGACACAGAATGCGAAGCAGGCTCCAGGCTCTGAGCTGGCAGCACAGAGCCCGACGCGGGGCTCGAACTCAGGAACCGCGAGATCATGACCTGAGCCGAAGACAGATGTCCAACCGATGGAGCCACCCAGGCGCCCCTCACCATTTTTAGTGTAGAGTTCAGTGGCATAAAGCCCATGCACACTGTTATGCAACCATCAGCACTGCTCATCTCCAGGACTTTTTTCATCTTATGAAACTGAAAGACACGCCCATTACACAATAACTTCCTATTCCCTCATCCCCCAGCCCCCGGCAACCACCATTCTACTTTCCATCTTCATGAATTTGTTACCTCATACAAGCGAAACCATACAGACTTATTCACTCAGCGTAATGTCTTCAAGGTTCGTCCATGTTGTAGCATGTGCCAGGATTTCCTTCCTTTTCAAGACCGGATAATAGTCCGTTGTATGGATATGTCACATATTTTGTTTCTCCATCCGTCAATGGGTCGTGGAGTTGCTTCCATCTCTTGGCTGCCATGAAAAGTGCTGCTGTGGACTTGGGCGTGCGAGTATCAATTCTGTTGGGTAGATCCCCATTAGTGGAATTGCTGGGTTATATGGTCGTTCTATTTTCAATATGTTTTAATTAAAATTTTAAAAATGAAAAATTTTAAGTGTTAAATACTGTTTGCCACAGTGGCTGCAACATTTTACCTTCCCACCAGCAGTGCACAAGGGTTCCAGTGTTTCCACATCCTCTCCAACACTTGTTATTTTTATGTTTTTTGATAATAGCCATCCCAGTGGGTACGAAGTATTATCTTCTTTTTTTTTTAAAGTTTATTTATTTATTATGAGAGAGAGAGAAAGAGAACTAGCAGGGGAGGGGCAGAGAGAGAGAGTGGGGGAGGTAGGATCGGAAGTGGGCTCTGTACTGATAGCAGAGAGCTCGATGTGGGGTGTGAACTCAAAACCCGCGAGATCATGACCTGAGCAGAAGTCAGACACTTAACTGACTGAGCCACCCAGGCGCCCCAGCTTTGTGGTTTCGATTTGCAATTTCCTAATGGTTAGTGATGTTAAGCATCTTTTCATGTGCTTATTGGTCATCTGTTTATCTTCTTTGAAGAAATGTCTACTCTAGTTCTTTGCTTGTTTTTGAATCAGGTTGTTTTTGCTTGTTGACAAGTATTTTGCTCTTAAGCTTCATCACAGCCCTAGAGGGTAAGCTGTTATGGTTGTCACTTACCGACGTGAGAAAACCAACCTGGAGGTTAAGTAGCACGCCCACAGTCACACAGCTAGGAAGGGGTAAATCCGGGGTAAAGATAATCTGGTGTTCTTTTTCACCATGCCTTTCTCTTGTGCAGAGAACGGAAGGGCATCCTTTATCTCCAGGAGCAGCAGGGATGGGGGAAGAAACAGGAGTGTCACTCAGTTGATGTCCTGTCTCGAGCATCATGCACCTAAGAGGCAATCATGGGTGCTCTTCTTCAGGGTAGAAAACTGGAAATACCCCAACCAGCCAACACCTCAGGAAAGGTGATACTAACTGTGGCTTCCTATAATAACTCAACTCAAGGAAACTTTGCTGAGCACCCAGCCCATGCCAGAACCCACAGACTTCTCTTCTTATTCAGTTTCTGTAACAGAACAAGTTTCAGCATAAAGGGGAATTCAGTGAAAGGATATGGGGGAGTCCCCCAACTTCTAAGGGCAGGGGTAGGGTCACGCCTCTGGATGAGGCAAAAAACAGGGCCATCCAACAGGTCCCAAATGAATATTATGGTCCATCCACCCAAAGAGAAACTGAGTTTGCTATCTCTGTCCTAGTTGCAAAATTCTTGGAAAGAAGGCATTCGGCCTAGAATGACCATGGTCCTCAGTCTTCATCATGGAAGTTGAGAGCAAAGGAATGTGGTATCTGTGTTTGCAAACATGGATGGTGGGGCAGGGGCAATTCTTGGGGGAAAAAAAGGTGCTTGGCAGACAATCTTCCCAGCTTCTCCCACATTGATCAATACACAAACATGCCTTTTCAGTCTCAATGATGTTTGTTTGTAATATTTTGAACTTTTGTTTTACTGAGCAATTCTGCATGGATAGCAACGAGAGGATTCACACATTGTGACTTCTAGTGTGACTTCTGGTGGTGATTTCTCTTACCTTGGTGCACTGGTCAGCTACTGCCATAATGATGCTGTGTAACAAACAACTAAAAATCTTGATGGCTTATAAACAGTATCTCTCTGTGTTGCTCACAGTCTGCAGGTAGGCTGGCGTGGCAGGAAATGCTCTGCTTCGGGCTTTCAGGCTCAGGTCTGTTCCACCTGCCTCTCATTCTGAGATCAACGGCCGCCCAACTCACGCTTTCTTCACGCAACTGTCAGGGTGCAAGCAGAAACACGTGATGCCCCTTAAGGCCTGGGCTCAGAGCAATCACACAGTCTCTTCCGACCACATTCCACTGGCCAAAGCGGGACACGAGACCAAGTCCAAAGTCAACAGACCAAGGAAGTACACTCTACCCTCATTGGACCATGGCAGTGATAGGAGGGAGAATGGAGAACAAAATGGCATAGGCGGAGAGAGAGCGGCGAGGTAGGACGTCGGGCAGGGCTCACCTCCTCGCAGAAGGCTTCCTGGGTCAGCGCTCCTCTGGGCTGCCACAGGCCCTTGGGCTTCCCTCTGTCTTCCCATCTACCAGTCACTTCTGTGAACATCAGCTTACGCGTCCGCTTCTACCAGGCCACACACACCCCAGCACCCAGCATGGGGCCTGGTACATCGTGGTACTCGCAACAGTGGTCATTGTTGCCCCCTGTTCTACTGCCCCCTGTGGGCAGCCCAGTCCTCCTGGGCAGGGGGAACAATTCCTTCACGCAGTCATTGCCTCTTTCCTTTCTTCATTCTTTAAATACATGTAGACTGAGCGATTGCCTTGTGCTCAGCATTGGTTTAGTGTTGGGGATACAGCAGTGAAAATCTCTGCCATCATGAAATTTAGTTTCTAGTGGAGGGAGGTAGACAACAAACAAACAAACAAACAAGAACAGGATATTAGTTGAGATATGTGCTGCAGAGAAAAGAAAGAGCGCCACAGACGGAGGAGAACATGGAGTGTCAGCAGGGGGGTTACTATATTAAATGGAGTGGTCAAGAAAGGGGACATCTGAGTGAAAAAAAACAAAAACAAAAACCTGAAGCAGACCACAGGTGCAAAGGCCCTGAGGTGGAGCACACCTAGTATGTTCAAGCCAGGAGGCCAATGTGGCTTGAGTGAAGGGGGTGATGGAGGGGGTGGGGTGGAGGAGGAAGGTAAAAGATGGATCCATGAGGTCACAGAGAGTGGATCGGTGGGCCCAGAGCCCACGGTAAGGAATTGAATTTTTGCTTCCGTCGAAATGGGGAAGCACCTCCGAGCTCAAAGCAGAGGGGTTCAGTGTTTGCCTCAGGAGTTAAATAGACCAAGGCGGGGAGGGGGGGGTTCAAAGCAGGGACAGTGGAATGCAGCAACCAGAGGGGAGGTGGTGGTAGCCCAGGGGAGGGCAACAGCAGGGCGGTGTGAGAGGTGGTCAGATTCCATAAGTCTTTGGAAGGTGGAGCCACAGGATTTCCTGATGAACTGAATGTAGGTTGTGAGAGAGAGGAGTCAAGGCTGGCCCCGCCCAAGCACCTAGAGGGATGGCAGTGCCCTGATCTGTCACGAGGAAGGTGACAGGAGCGAGAGGTTTTGGGGGGCAGATCAGAATTTGGGATTGGATGTGCTGATTCTCAGCTGTCTCTCAGACATCCAAGCAGACATGGCGGGCCAACAGTTGGGTGTCTGAATCTGGGGTCTGAGAGAGGTCCAGAAACGTGGGCGTTGGGGCACGGGGACGGTGTTTAAAGTCTCGTGCTTGGATGAGACCAATAAAGAAATGGTTGCTGAAGAAGACAAGACCAGGACTGAGCCTCAGCCTCCTGCATCCGGGAAGAGGAGGACTGGGCAAGAGAGACAGAGGGGGAGTCCGGGAGAAGAGCAGGCCGAAACCCAGGGGTAGGGCGGGGCTAAGGAACCACAGGAGGCTGGACCTGGGGGCAGAGATCAGCCTCGATCCTCTGAGGGGTTCTGATGTAAAAGAAGGGAAGACAAGGGACAGAGAGGGAAACTGAGGTTTTCGTGACATAGAGCACGTGAGACATGTGTGTATACCCAAGGGAAGAAGAGAGGACAGAAGAGCTGAATGCGTGGGAGAGAGCAGACTGCCTGGGGCAGGGGTGGGGGCACACCGGAGGAGGGGCTGGCTTGAGCTTGAGGACTTGTATTACCCACAAGATATGGAGGGAGCCTGAGGTGGGGCGCTCTTTTCCGTTTGCTTTCATTTTCTCAGTGACTCAGGAGGCAAGATCATCAGCTGGGATGGAGGTGGGAAGGGGTCTTGGAGATGGGAGGGCAGAGGAGAAGCTATGCAGCTGTCGCCTAGGAGGACAGGACAGGAGACCCTGGTATGCTTGCGTGGAAGCCTTCAGGCTCCCCGCCGTCAGCCGACACGCATTCAGCATCAGGCAGCCTGGAGGGCCCAGACCCCTGGCGCTTACACTGAAGCTCCTTTCCTTCCACACCGGTTGGTGGGCCAGGCAATGCAGTGTGGACGTGCAACTAAGGGACTTAATAGCATGCCACAGATCAGGGACTGGGAGAAGGAACATGCCTGGCAAATTTCAAGGCTCCAAGACTAGGTTTACATATTTAGGCAAGTTCCCCTGCTTCCAAATTTAAACAGTGGGAGGTGGGAGGTGGGGGGTGGGGGTGGGTAGCGGGACGTTCAGCAGCATCCCTCTGGGGTGGTCTTACAAGGTCCCCTATGCCACCGACCCTAATGTACCCATAAAGCAGATCCTGTCACTGTCATGTCCTTAGGAATGAGAACCCCATCTCCCTGACAAGAGCTGGTGCTTGGCCGCCCTGTCTGGTTTCATTGTTTCATATTTTTGGGTCTGTTTTTTGGCAGAGGCTGCTTTTCCTAGATTACTTAACATCTGTTAGCTTGCTTCTAAAATAAAAGCGGGCAAGTCTGACTTCGATGTTTTCTCTTCCTCTGCGGTGGCCGTCAGTACAGGCCCGGCTGTCCGGGATCCTGCCCGGTGCTTTTCCACCCTGATGTCATGCCCGCTCGTGGGTGGGCTTTGGTGTCCCGCCTATATCGCTCAAGCCCTTTCCCCTTCCTGGAGCGTCTTCTGCCTCCAGCTTCTGGCCTGGCTCCCGAGGACGCCTTGCCACCCAGGACCCCACTCCTGGGTTCTTGGGGTGCTGGCCTTCGGGTGTGGGCTGGCACACGCTGAGCCTTGTGGTGCTGTGACCAGCTGGCCAGGCCCATCCAGGGATGTCCCTGCCTCTTACATCCCAGCCAGTCCCAACTCCGTCCTCTTCCTGCCTGTCCCATCAAGGCACCCCGGGAGGCCCTGTGCCAGCCCAGGAGCCAGGGCCATAACCTTGCTCAGGCCGGGAAGAAGGTGCTCACATTTGCTGAATGCTTCTGATGCACGTCAGGCACTGTGCCAGGCATGTATGGCCGGCACTTCTGCTAATTCCCCAATATCTGTGCCCTCAGTCTTCCACAGTAGTAGCACTCCTGATTTTCACCTGGACGGTGGCCCTTTGGCATCAAAAGCGCATTTCACGGACTCTCTTGCTGGGGCCCTGGGACTAAAGTTACAGCCAACAGAATGTAAACAAAATTGCTGCCTAGGACTTCTGGGAAGCACCCTTAAAGGGAGTGCCATGCACTTCTTTGGTCCTTCTCTTATCTGCCACCTGGAACATGTAATGTGATGGCTGGGGCTCTAGCTGCCATCTTGGTCTTTGAAGACAAGGGCCACACCGTAGGGTCGGAGGAGCCATGAGCTAGAAGCAGCCTGAATGCCCAAGGACTTAACAAAGCAGAGCCTCCCCACCACCCCTGGACCATCGATTTCCAACCGTGCAACTGGGAGAGAAACAAAGTCTCATTTAAGCCAGAACAACTCTGGGGATTTGTTACTCATCACTGAACCTAATCCTGCAGTGATGCCTTCCTTCTGCTGACTCACCTCATTTTCACTCTCACAAGAGCCCTGTCAAGCGGGTGTTACCCCCCTCATTGTAGAGAAGAGAAAGGAGGTTTAGGGATCTTATTTAGGCAAGCGGCCTGGGGCCCCCCGGCCAGTGTAAGACTGAAGTGAAGTGAAGTGCCCGCTCTGACTCCTGGCCCTGCTCTCGCCAGCAGCCCTCGGGGCCACACCCGGGCTCACCCACCTGTGTGCCCTGATACCACCTGGTCTTCCCAAGAGTCCTTCATACAGGGCCCAGAAGCATCTAATGACATGGGTGACACTAGATGACAACTGCTTCCGGGGCAGCTTTACCACTGGCAGCCCCACATCCCTCAGCGGTGGGCACACCCGGACCGGTGGTCACCACAGACCCATGGCCGAGCCAGGACCCGTCGCTGCCCTGGGGACACCCAGACACTGAGCCGTTGCGACCTGCCAAATTTCCCGGGATTTGTTTCCTCCCTTCCCGGAGCCCTGGGAGCTTTCTGAGCCGGGGCCTTGGCTGCCAGCCCCTGGGGTCTGGTGAAAGGCTGGAGCAGGGCTAAGAGATTAAGGAAATGAGGCCCGTCAACGCTGGCAAGAAGTGATAGCCCAAATTGTGTCTTGGCCTGACCTTGCCCTGGCCTCACAAGTCAGGACCTCCCACTCCTGTCTTGACCCTTCTGTCTCCCCTGACTCTCTGAACATCCTACGACCCCAAGAAATCGCAGAGTCCTAGCTTGCTGGGGCCAGAGCAATCAGGCTCAGGCTGACCTAAGGGTGCCCACCCACCCCTGCCCCCACCCAGGTACCTGTCAGACATGGTGAGCTCCGAATCAGTACAGGCCAAGGGGCTCCATACTCAGGGGGGCTTGTGTCATACCCTGGCTCTCCGGCTTTCTACCCGTGTGAGCTTGGCCAGTGATTTCACCTTCGGAGCCTCAGTTTTCCCATCTGACAAATAGGGAGAACGGTACCTACCACATAAGACTGTAGCAGGATTAATGTGACAATGCACCATGAAGCCTGGCACAGGGCCTGGCACACAGGTAACACTCAGCGAAGGTTGTCATCGCTGCTGTTCTTGCATTACCCCTCGTTTGTGTCAGGCAGCCTTTGTGCTGGACCCAGTGATAAACTCGGGACACAGTGACCCAGGGACCCAGGGTCCCAGGGTCCCAGGGACCCAGTGATAAACTCGAAGAACAGGGGTTCTTTAAGGAACTCACAATCCGATGAGGAACCATGGCAACAGACAGCTTTCAAAAGTAAAAAAAAAAAACAAAAAAACGTTCTAATGGAGGAGAGAACAAGACACAGTGGGAGCACCAGGGAGATACAGTGGGAGCACTCAGGGCGCTCCATGGGGCAATCAGGGAGGTCATCCCGGAGCCGGCAGAGCTTGAGTGGAGGCTTGCCGAGGAGCAAGTTTTTACCAGGCAAATCCAGGTGATGAAGGAGCGGCTCTCTGTCTGCGGTTCTCTAGTCCTGTGATAGGGTGGGGGTGGGAACGAGGCTCGTTCTGTGGCCGGTGTCTCACCAGGGCTCCAAAAGCTGTGGACGAGAGGGTCCCGGTACCCAGATTCCTCAATGGAGGGTCAGCCCACCCTGCAGGACCAGCAGAGGGTGTGCTCCCAGACGTGTCCTGCCAGCCTCTGGCCCTCACCCACCCACAAGAGAGACTTGTCATTCCGCTCTGCTTCTCTTCTCTCCTCGAAGTCAAGTGAGGAGGGTTTCCGGAGCACTGTTCAGAGAGCTTGACACATGAGCCTTGACTTTGGGAGACACAGGGACCAGAAGTGCTCTCACACGCAGTCTCTCACAGCAAGAGGCTGTGCGTGGCGGCAGAGCGGGGAGGGCCGGGGCCCCGCTGGGAACGGCTCGCTGCCTGGGTAGACTGGACAGAGGATGCCTGATTATCCGGGGGACCTGATGGGGGCCTGCCTGTCTGAGCTGGTGTCCCTCTGCCCGAGGACCACTTTGGGGGCGGTGAGGAGATCCCAACAGAGCGGGGACAGCTGGAAAGCAACAGGGAAGTTGCAAACCAGAAGAGGCCCTGCCTCATCGGGGGAAATCCAGGTGAGAGATCCCCAGAGGAGGAGGTTTCCTGAAAAATCTCCCGGAGAATCCCATGAATTAAGATCACCTTGGGACATCCGCCATGGCCAGAGTGTCCCCAAGGCTGGGTTACAACCGTATCAGGCAAGGAGGGCCTTTTCTGCCCTCTTTCCTGCTCTGCACTCCACTCTGGAGGGGCCACAGCCAGCAGCGGGTGAAGGTCACGGAGGGAGAGCAGCGCCCTCTTCAGGTTTCCATTTTCTGAGGCAGGACTAGCTTGAAAGAAGGGTCTCCTTCTAGACTGGGAAGATTTCAGAGTTTTAATATTACTTTGAGCTGTGTTAAAAAAAAAAAAATGTGTGTGGGGCGCCTGGGTGGCTCAGTCGGTTAAGCGTCCGACTTCGGCTCAGGTCACGATCTCGCGGTCCGTGAGTTCGAGCCCCGCGTCGGGCTCTGGGCAGATGGCTCAGAGCCTGGAGCCTGCTTCTGATTCTATGTCTCCCTCTCTCTCTGCCCCTCCCCCATTCATGCTCTGTCTCTCTCTGTCTCAAAAATAAATAAACGTTAAAAAAAATTTAATAAAAAAAAAAAACGTGTGGATGACGTACATAAAATTAGACAGATTAGTATAAGCAGCCCCCATTACCCATCATCCACTGCAACGATAATCAGGTCATACCAATCTTGTTTCATCTCCACCCTCAGCCCACCGCCTCTAATGTAATTTTGAATCAAATCTGTGAGGAAGAGTAGAACGACTTCCTGCTTGCCTCTGAAAAATGAAAAATAAAAAAAGTCAACCTCCTCTACTGTTTGATTAGGGCTCTCAATTTAGGGTGTAAACCTGGAATCAAAGCCGGCAGGACCCATGGAGTCCTTACACTGAAGGTGGGGTTCGTATCTTCTTCTTTTGTCATCGTGCCCACTACTCAGGTTGTGGAATCAAGGTAATGCTGGCTTCATAAGTTTTCCTTCCATTTCTATTTTTTGGATATCGTGCCCACTACTCAGGACAGTGCCAGGCACATAGTAGGTGCTCAATAAATCATTCTGGAGCCTCTCATTCTATCTGTTCCTCTGTTGCTATTCCAGGCAGCGGCTCTCCTGCGTGTATCAGCTGCACAACAAATGATGTTTTAGTCTAAACGTGTGTGGTGAAATATTTGTAATAAAAATCTTCTGTTGTTTATCTGAAACTCACCTTTGACTGGGACTCCTGTGTTTTAGCTAGCAACCCTAGGTGGGTCTTGCGGTCTCCTTGATTACCTGGGGCTCCTGGAGAAGCATTCTCAAACCAGCTTGCATCAGAATTACCTGGAGAGCTTGTTAAAACAGATTTCTGGGCCTCACACCCAGAGTTTCTGATTCATAAGTCTGGGGTAGAGTCCAAGAATCAATCTTTCTTTCTTTCTTTCTTTCTTTCTTTCTTTCTTTCTTTCTTTCCTTCATTCCTCCCTCCCTTCCTTCCTTCCTTCCTTCCTTCCTTCCTTCCTTCCTTCCTTCCTTCCTGTCTTTCCTTCTTTCTTTCTTTAAACTTTATGCCCAACATGGGGATCAAGAGTCTCATGCTCCACTGACTGAGACATCCAGGCACCCCAGTTAAAAACTTTCATTTCTAACAAGTTCCAAGGCGATACTGATGCTGTGGTCTTGGGGCCACATTCTGAAAACCACTGTTCCTGGACTCAGTCCATTACCCTAGAGAAACTCATGAACAGGATACAGTAAAGCACAGTGATCCAAAATGGCCACAAGAGGGCAGAAACGCCCCACTAGTTTGGCCTCAGGCCCCT
The DNA here is from genome assembly GCF_028018385.1 of Neofelis nebulosa. Classification (NCBI taxonomy): domain Eukaryota; kingdom Metazoa; phylum Chordata; class Mammalia; order Carnivora; family Felidae; genus Neofelis; species Neofelis nebulosa. The sequence goes on along the minus strand of NC_080791.1, from coordinate 56,652,890 downwards.
CACTGTCTTGGGTCTGAATTTACTCTGAGTTTGCTGAGCATTTGCTCTGGCCTGACCACGTCCAGGGCTCTTACTATGACAAAAACATGGGTCAGACTCAGTGCCTGCTTTTGAGGAGCTCAAGGTCTGGAGAAGGAGACAGAGGTGTTAACGGGCAAACACAATTGGTGCTGAGGTGGTGAGAAGCGTGGAGTGGAGTGGGGAGGCTCTGGGAGCCCAGAGGAGGCTGGGGGTAGTCAGGCAGGCTTCCTGGAGGAGCTTGTCTCCTGAACCATGAATAGAAGTCACCCAGTTGGGGAGAAGAGTAGAAAGGACAATCTGGGCTTAGGAACCCTCGATGCAAGGGTACACAGGCTGGGAGGTATTTGGTATGTTCAAGGGGGTAGTGCAGGAGCAGGGAAGAGAATGGGTGGGTGAATGCCTAATGAGGCTGGCAGCATCTTGGCTGGATCCTGAGAGTCTCAGGGAGCTTCTGGAGGGTTTTAACTAGATGCTAGGGGAGGGTGTGGTGGAGGGACCAGAGGCAGGGAAACTGGTGAGGAAGCCGGTGCAAGGGTCTGGGGAAAAGGTGACCAGATGAAGCAAGAATGGCAACAGTCTCTCATTTATTCATTCGTTTCTTCATTCGTTCATTCATTCCACGCAATTACGGAACAACTTCTCTGAGCCGAGCCCTGGGCTGGGTTCTGGGCCTTGGTGGTGCTCAAGACAGCTTCTGGCCTTCTCAGAGCTTAAATTCTAACAGGACAGGCCACCATCCAACAGCCAATGGCACAGTGAGGCAGCTGTGGTCTCTGGGGACAGTACAAGGGATGCTAAGGAAGCCAAACGTACAGGCAGGGGTGAGGGTGGGAGGTATGACCCAGGAGAGTCCCTGACCCAGAGATCACAGATGCTTCATTCAGCCAGACCCTGGCACCTTCCCCACTGCAGTTCAGAGCTAACAATATGGTCTTTGAAGGCTGCTGCCACTGCTGGAGGTCCAGCCTTTCCTGCCCCCGGCCTCCCTTAGCCACACAACCCTGGCCTTTAGCAAGCAAGAAAGAAGGATTATATGCAGGTGCCAGGAGCTGGGCCCACTCCTCGACCAGAGTCAGTCTGGCCTCCAGCTCCAGGCGACTGCCCAGGCAGGCACCTTCTCCAAACATCCGGGGCTCTCTTCCTAAGCATGTGAAGTGTGGGCCAGCTCGAAGTTGAGGAGATGGAGGAGATGACCTTAAGTGCCAAGGAGATGCTCTGTGAGGCTGTCCCGGAGTGTACCGCATTCATCCGCAGAGGTGGGATTGGCCCCATGAGTAGAGTTCGTTAAAATCAAGCTAACTGGAGCATTACTTTCTAGAAAGGTGGCCTTCTTGCTCCTCCGAGAACATGCCGAGTTCATTCTAGCCTTGAGGGCTTTGCACATGCAATTCTTTCTGCTTGCTCTCCTCCACTCTAAGGCCTTCACAGGGTTGGCTTCTGTGGTAGGCAGAATAACGGCCCCCCAAAGATGTCTGTGTCCTAATCCTGGATGTGTTCATTCACAAGGTAGAGGAGATTAAATTACGAATATGAAGATGGGGAGATGACCCTTGTGGCCCAATGGAATCACAAGAGTCCTTGTAAGAGGGAGGTGGGGAGAGGGGTTCAGAGTCAGAGAAAGAGACATGATGGTACAACAGGGGTCAGAGGAAGGGGGAGATATGATGATACCTTTGAAGATGGAGGAAGGGGCCACAGGTCAAGCAATGCAGGCGGCTTCCAGAAGCTCCAAAGGGCAAGGAAACAGATTTGTGCCTAGAGGCCCCAGAAGATACACAGCCCCGCGGACCCATTTTAGTCTTCTGACATCTAGAACTGTAAGATAATACACTTTTATTTTAAGCCACTAAGTTCATAGTAACTTGTTATAGCAGCAACAGGAAACAAATACAGCTTATCATTCGGGTCTCGGGCCACCCCATGTAAAGTAGCTGGCCCCCCACCTCCACCCACCTGTTTTCATTTCTGCATAGGCCTTATCGTGACCCGAAGTTATCATACTTGGCTCTTAGTTTATAGCCTGTCTCCCCCAGCCTGTGCTGTGAGTCTCCTTGAGAGCAAAGGCCTTGCTGTGGTCACATAGTGAACACAGGTGCATAGAGGATTCTCCATAAATATTTGTTCCACAAGAGAAAGAAGGAAGGAATACAAAGAATATGGTCTTTGTCCCATGCACACAGAAGGCAAGGGAAGGGAGAGGCTTTGGTGGGCCAGGGGAGGCCTCCAGGCCAGGAGAAAGCAGAATAGAGGGACAGAGGCGTGGGGGGTGAGGGAGATGGCCGCGTGGGGGGTGAGGGAGATGGCCACGTGCGTGCCTGTGGGAGCAGATGGCACCTAACACAGACGCTGTGCACGTACGTTCCCATTTATAGGGCTTTCCGGTTTCAAACTCAGCAACTTTTTTTTCTTTTGTCCCTCAGAACAGAAACCCTTGTTCTCACTTCACAGATAGGGCACTGAGGCTCTGGACAGTGATCAGAAGATGGAGAGACACCCAGGCACCTCTCTTGCAAGGACTCCGTGGGACGTGGGAGGTGCCTGAAGGTTCACCTGCCCCCAGCCTTGCCAATACCTCCTCGCAGGCTAGTTCTGCTGGCCAGGCCATCTTCCAGCCATTGCCCTGCCGTTCCCTCTTCCCCCGCTGCCTCTCCTCTCCTCTCCTCTTCTCTCCTCTCCTCTCCTCCCCTCCCCTCCCCTCCCCAGGCTGGGTCTAGGGTGAGGCCAGGAAGGCATTCACTTGGGTGCAAATTAAAAGGGGCATCAAAACCTCAGTAACCAAGAGAAATAACATCTGCAATATTTTAATAACCATTTTTAACGTTTATTTATTTATTTTGAGAGAGAAAGAGAGACAGCGTGAGTGGGGGAGGGGCAGAAAGAGAGGGAGAGAGAGAGAATCCCAAGCAGGTTCCATACTGTGAATGCAGAGCCCAAGGCAGAGCTCAAATTCACAAACCGTAAGATCATGACCCGAGTTGAAATCAAGAGTCAGATGCTTAACAGACTGAGCCACCTGGGTGTCCCAATTTTTTTTTTTTTTTTGAATCAAAGGTAATGCAAAAAGAAATCCACAATGAGCAAAATACCAAAATCTCAACTATATATATATTTCCCTTTTGGCTCAGGTTCCAATATGGCTTGACACAGTACTGTTTTACTGATCTTGCCCAGATCGGCTACGTGATGCATGGGGCTCCTTCCTCAAAAATTATTCAGAATTTCAAGATGGCAACAGCAGGACATTTACCCAAGTGTGGGGCCCTTGGGAGGCCACACAGGTTATACACCCATGAAGTGAGCCTGGATCCTGACTTTATTTAAAATATTTATACTTTGTTCGTCTTGGGTTTTTCCTTTTGCATTGGTTTTGATTTTTGAAAATACTACTTCTCTTGATTACTGTGGGTTTGAGGGTTGCCATTGATTGTGCACCTGAGGAGAGCACCCTCACCCTCTCCACGTCTTCTCTACTTGGCGTTAGCTCCTTATCAACCCCAGGCAGTCTCCTCCAAGAAGTCTTCCCTACCCACCCCTCCACACTGGCAAGGTGTCAGGCACTTTTGGGCTCTGCAGCCCTCTTCCTCCTCCCCTGGTCACACCTCCAAGCATCTCCTGTGAGACCCGTTGCTTAAGAACAGAAAGGGGACTATGTAGGGGTAGTGCCCAAGATTTGGGCAACTCTGAGTTCTGGCCATCAGTGATGCTAGCGTCAGCCTCCTGATGCCCTCAGGTATGGCCTGTTTGCTGCAATGGACAGAACCCCAGACCCTAAGCGGGGTAACCTGGCTTCATTCAAATCCAGGCTCTGTCATTCCTGGGCTGTTTGAGGCTCAGTTTTCCCATTGCAAAATGGGAATTAAAATACCTACCTCCAGGAGAGTTATGGGACTTAACAAAGAATGCACAGGGTGGGCATCATAAATACTAGTTCCTTTCCTCTGTGCTTGGTCTGGGGGCTCAGCCTGGTCAGCTGTGCCGCTTCCCGCGCCAGTCCCCAATCTCTGAGCTCTTTCCCGCAAGTCTCTGTCCCAGATTAAGAGACGGATAAACAGGCTCAGAGGGATCAGGGATTTGCCCAGAGTCGCATACAGAGTCAGAGGCTAAGCACAGCGGGGAACCCAGGACCAGATGCTCAGCCCCGGCTCTGCAGGTGCTCAACTCCTCCCCTCCTGCTTCCCCGGCCTGGCCTCCGGCAGGCTGGGCTTGAGGGGAACCGCTGAGCCTGCGCAGCATTCGCTGGCCCCTCCCCCGCCTCGCGCCCACACACACATGCACAGAGTGGAGGGCTCTGGGTGCTTCCATGAAAGGCGTGTTTCCCTCCTGAGTCAGAACAGACAGCTTTGGGGCGTGGCTGGGCTGCAGTCCCAGGGCTCGAGCCTGCGCCGGTCCTCCCTCCCTGCTGGAACCTCTGGGCAGCGGCCTGCACAGCTGCAGCCCCTCAGCCGGGCCTGCAACGATAGGCCCACGTTGCATCAGCGTGGCCTGTCTCTGCGCCGGCCCCCGCCTGCCAGCCAATGGGGCCTGGCCGAGTGTACAGATCCCGGCTCGGACCCACCCCACCCACCACGGAATCAGGGCAGCCTGGTCCTCCCTCCGCGTTCTCAGCGAGGGAGGAGGGGGCCCTCTCTGCACAGCATCCAGCATGGCCTTCTTCCTCTGCCCCCAGCCCCACCTGCCAGCTCCACCCTGATTCTCCTTCCTGGCAGTGGCAGAGATGCCCCCTCCGCCTGGACGGGGCCTGATTCTCCCCAGCCTGTTTTTCTCACGCTCTGTATCTGCTCTCACCCACACCTTCCAGCCCACCTTGTCCCTTACTCTACTGTGCTCCCAAGTCGTCCTCTCCGGCCTGGCCTTCTCTCTCTGAGTGCCAGGCTAAGGGATGCTGTCTCCTCCTGGATGTCTCCAAGCTACAACCACCTTCCCTCCCAGGGCCCATCTCAGGAAGAGGACAAAGTGCCATCACCCAGGCCCGACATCCCAGAGTCCTCCTTCCCCCAGTTCCTGGGCCCTTCATGCTCAGTCCACCCCTAGGACCTCTCTAGCCCCATGGTTCCTGCCTGGGTCCAGGCGCTAGCATCTTGCTCTGGGTTATTGTGACAGTCTCCTCTCTGGCTTCTATCACTCTCCACTCAGCAGGCAGAGAACTACTTGAAAAACACCAATGTGACCTTGTCCGTTCCCTGCTAAATTGTCATCAGGGAGAAGCTCCAAGCTTCCCAGCCCCCAGAGCTCCTGGGAGACCCCTGGCTGGCCATCCTCTGCAGCTTTACCCACACATACTCCTACCCCCTCATGTGGTGACCTTTGTTGGGACCCTCCCTGCCTGCCCTGGCGGCTTCCCATGAAATGCTGTCAGGACCTAACTCATTTTAGCCTGAGGCCTAAAGCCAGCGGGCTTGTGGTAGTGGAAAATGACAGGCCTGGCCAGATGCGATCGAGCCCCAGCCTCCCAACCTCCCCAGAGCTGCAGTGAGGGCCTCTGAGCCCCAGGCCCCATTGGCTTGCCCTTCCCTACCCCCCACTCAGACAAAGGTCCTTCAGACCTGGCTTGACCTCCCATTGGATGTTCTTTTCCCATTCACTTCATTGATTTTTAAAAACTGATTATAAAAGTAATATATGCTATTGAAAAATTTCAGAGAAGCAGAGAGGAGAAAATAGAAATAACACGAACTTCTCTCTCCAAAGATAAATAGTGTTAAACCACTTAAGAATATTTCCTTCTGGCCTTTTTCTATGAATATTATACACATTTCTCTATGTCTGTTATTAGTACACATTCATTGAAAAAATAAAACAATTTCAGGGGCACCTGGCTGGCTCAGTTGGTAAAGCAGATGACTCTTGATCTCGGGTCGTGAGTTTGACCCCACGCTGGATATAGAGACTACTTAAAAAAATAAAATCTTTAGGGGCGCCTGGGTGACTCAGTCGGTTAAGCGTCCGACTTCGGCTCAGGTCACGATCTCGCGGTCCGTGGGTTCAAGCCCCGCGTCGGGCTCTGTGCTGACAGCTCAGAGCCTGGAACCTGTTTCGGATTCTGTGTCTCCCTCTTTCTCTGACCCTCCCCTGTTCATGCTCTCTCTCTCTCTCTGTCTCAAAAATAAATAAATGTTAAAAAAAATTTTTAAAAAATAAAAATAAAAATAAAATCTTTAAAAATAAAGAATAAAAAATAAATAAAACAACTTCAAACAGCAGACATGTTTTAAAAATTAAGTGGAAAATCATCTAATAACAAGAGTGGGCTTTTTGGTGAGGTATGAACATACTTCCATTCATCTGTGCCTCTGCACATAGCATTTTCATAGACATGCTGTTTTATAAGCTGCTCTGTTTGAAAAAAAAAATTTTTAATGCTTATTTATTTTTGAGAGACAGAGACAGAGTGTGAGCAGGCAAGGGGCAGAGAGAGAGACACAGAATCAGAAACAGGCTCCAGGCTCTGAGCTGTCAGCACAGAGCCCAATGCGGGGCACAAACTCACAAACCATGAGATCATGCCCTGAGCTGAAGTCAGACGCTTAACCAACTGAGCCACCCAGGTACCCCTATAAACTGCTCTATTTTTTATTCACCAATCCATTGAGCTGTCTTTCACTGAGGACTGAAACAACTTCCTCCTTTATGATGGCTGCCCATGGTCCCTCCTTTACTGACATTCTCCAATTTTCAGCCCTTACAAACGAGGCTGTAATGACTATCCTTGTACCTGTACCTATGCTCATATTTTCAAAAATAATTTCCTTCAGCTAAATTAAAAAAAAAACAAACTGATCTTTTTTTTCAAAAAGAACACAAATAACTTAAAATTTTAAAAATGTGTGAATACGTAATGCATTCATATACAGTTGACCCTAAAACAACACAGGGATTAGGGGTGCTGACCCCCCCACCCCCACATTTCGGATGTCCCGAAATCCACATATAACTTTTGACTTCCTCAGAACTTAACTGTTGTCTCCTGTTGACCAAGAGCCTTACTGATAACATAAAGTCAATTAACACATATTTGTATGATATATGTATTATATACTGTATCCTTACAGTAAAGTAAGCTAAAGTAAAGAAAATGTTTTTAAGAACATCGTAAGGAAGAAAAAATACACTTATAGTATTGTACCGTATTTATCAAAAAAAGTCTGCATATAAGTGCACCCACGCAGTTCAAACCCACGTCATTCTGGGTCAGCTGTAGTCCAAAAATAAGTCTCACCCCTCCCCCTTTCTCCTGTCCTTCCAGTCCTTCCCCTGAATGGAAGGAATGTTACCTTCCTTCCTCACCCACCTGCAGGGATGGTCTGTGTGTGCATCTAACAGCAGTGAATCGTCACATTATCCGTCACTTTGCCCTTCCATATCAGTATCAGGACATAAAGAACTTCCTACTTTTTGTTTTTTCCAGCTTCTTGGTATTCCTACTCCCTACCAATAGATAGGTTGTTTCCAATTTTTGCTATTACAAACAATGTTGCAGGGAATTACTCAGTAACAGGTCTTTAAAGCTCCCAATGCAAACTGCCTTCTAGAAAGGGTGTGCCTCTCTCTCTCTTTCAAAAATTAATAGATATTAAAACAATTTAGAAAGGGTGTGCCAATTTCTCCTCCTGCAAGAACACGTCTTCCTGTTTAAAATGAAATCCCTCAGAGCCTTCTAGATCCTGCTCATATCCCCATGTTACAGATGAGGAAAGTGAGGCACAGAGAGGTGACTTTCCAAGATCACTCAGTGAGAGGTAGCACCCAGACTTCCTAACAACTCCCAGGTTGGGCTCCTGCCCCTCTACGGGCTGCCGTCCTCTGCCTGAGCCTCCCCAGGCAAGCCGCCATGCCACTCACAAGGCTTTGCTATCCTCTCGTGTGTGTGCAAGGCCAGGTGTGAGTGAAAACAACAGGATGGCCCTCAGAGGACACAGCAGGAGTGGCCCGGAAGGACTGGACCAGGCCGAGAAGAGGCAAGCAGAGTGTGGAGTGGAGAGCCCAATGTCATTCGGAGTTCTCAGAGTGCTCTCCAAGTCCTTGTTTCATCTGTGCTTCTCATTATCTTCGAGATTATCATTGCCAGTTTACAGAGGGGGCTCTAGATCACGGGCACAAGGCTAAAACGTAGCAGAGCTGGGATAGGATCCAAGCTAGGGCTTCCTGTATTCATAACACAGAGGAGGCTGCACTGGGCTGAAGTAGGTTAGGGCTGGGGTGTGGTTGGGTGGTCAGGATTCAGGGGTCCCTTTTCCGAGTGTCAGAGATGGTAAGACAGGGAGGTCAGCCCTGTGGGTGAGGTGGGCATCACCACCATTACAGCTGCTGGTGTCACCTAGAGGAGAGGAAGAGAGCTGGGAGCTGGGTGAGGGGGTGAGGGAGACGGTGGGGGTGGGGAAAAGGCCAGGCAGTATTTAACAAGCCTCTACCACCCTACCAGCCCCCCAGCCTTGCAGGCAGCTGGAGCTATTTCCATGGGGCTGCCAGAGGAGGCCTCGGAGGGAGAGGCTGGGGGAAGGGAGGGACCTACTGATCCACTCAAAATAAAATGTGCTCCCCCACTCCTAAAGCTGAGCTTTCTTAAGAGCGTCCTCCCTTGCTCTGGCCCTGAAAAGGCAGAGCATCTCTGCCCAGGGGCACCAAGGACCTGTCTTTGCAACCTGGCACTCCTGATGCAAGGTGACGAGGGCAAAGAAGGGGCTTGGATTTTCTCCAGGGACCAGTGGGAGCCACGGAAGAGCTGGTACAATGGACGGAGCCCTCCGCTGGGGTCAGGAGCTCTGTGCCTGTGTCTGTCAACTGGCAGGGAGTAGGGTGGCAAGAAGAAGTCGCACCCTGTCATTTGACAAATGGAAACTGAAACTCAGAGACTAAGAAGTAACTTCGCCAAGGCGTGAAGGGGTGGAGAGATGAGAGTAGAATCCCAGACTTCCTGGCTGTGCCCTTTCGCCTGTTCTCTGGAGCGTGTGCCTGTACACGGGCTCCTATTAGGCATGTGTGCTATGTGTGGTGCATCCCTGTTGCTGGAGAATATGCAGACACGTGCGCATGGGTGCTACGGGTGTACGCAAATTGCGCGAAGCGGCCGCAGTGGGCGGATGGATGCACGTGCATCCGCGGTGTCGTGTCGGTGGGCGTGTTGTGTCTCCTGGGTGTTGTGTCAGGCATGTGAGCGAGGGCATTGGACTTCCCGTGTGACTTCCTTCCACGCCAGGACGGCAGAGGGGTGGGGGGTGGGGCAGGCCTGCTTTGGGAGGAGGAGGGGAGAGATCCCATGCCCGCCCTCCTCACCCCCACACGGGCCTCCCACCCTTCGACGTGGCAGCTGGCAGGAACGCCCTTTCAGTCGCAAGGCCCCACACTCCACTGAGAGAACCCCAGATTGCAGAAATTGCGTTTCCCTGACTCATGCTTTGGGCTGCGAGCATATTCTTGGCTCCTGGACAGCATCTCAAAGAACTGCCTGTGGTGGCCCTGGCCCTCTGAGGGAAAGGGCCCACAACGGATTGGTTTCCAGAGCCTTCTTTGGCTCCAGTTTTATCCCATGTAAAAAGGAAAAAAGCATTGCACTTCCTTCCAATTAACGTCCTATAATTAAGAGTGAGATACCAGTTAGGTGCCCAGCGAGGCCGGCGGTAGCAAAGTGCCCCATACACGTCATTTTTCTGTCCTCCCCTTTCCCTACCTTCCCTTGGACAAATAGACTTAGTTTAAGTCTCAGGGCTGAATGCAACTCATTGTGTGCTCGTACATACTCCACTTAGCCTCCCTGAGTCTCAGTTTCCTCAGTTTTAAGGTGGTGACATTCCTACTTACCCTGAAACAGTTAAATATGATATGAGTACGGTGAACACTTAAATGATCTTTTATTTTTTGTCCTAGGATTCTGTGGGACAAGGACGTGTGAATCTAGCCACTGGGGCCAGAGCAAGCTGTTCCTGTAACCCCTGGTGAACGGGGGCCTGCCCATCTGGCTGGGTCAATTAGAAGCTGGTTTGGGGGAAGGAGGACTGGGGGTCCAATGTCTGGGCTCTGGCCCAGCTCGACCTCAGACTTGCTGTGTGATCTTGGGCAAATTTCCACCCCTCCCTGGGATGGGATAGATGTGGGGGGCAGGAACAGCTCCTGCAGGCAGCCGAAGGCACTGAAGGAATCCAGATCTGAAATGCTGGAAAGTCTCTCTGCAATGCAAGAGTGTTTCCTCCCTCCAAAAAGAGTGCTTTTTCCAGAAAGTGCAGCCCGGGAGTGTGGGGGAAGGGCCACAGCCAGGCCTGGGCTAGGCTCAGAGCTAAGAATAATGTGGCAAAGTCTCTCAACATTTTTTTTTTTGCTGATCTTGGAAATTTAAAGGAGCCGTTGTCTTTCTTCACGGAGGCGGCGCTTGGAGCTCCAACGACTCAGGCAGCCACCTCCCATCACTCACTCACTGTGCTTACCAAGTTCCTCTTCTGGGCATGCGTTATGCTGGGTACCGGGGACCCTGAGTAGGAGGCCGGGGTCTCCAGTGACACTCAGTGACAATACAGGGTGATGACATGTCAATCCTGCCATAGAGGAGGCTTCTGACCCAGTTTGAGCTACAGTAGCGATCTGGTAAGACTGCCAGAGGGTCTTCCAGACCCAGCCTTTTCCTTAGGCATCAGGAGATTCTCTCTCTGTGAATGGGGGTATTAGTCCTTTCTACTCTGACCTTCTAGGATTCTAGGTTTATCTAAGGGCAGGAGCCTCGGCTTACTCTTCCCCCTCAGGGCAGTCACTAGGAGTCACAGCATTCAGCTTACCCCTAAAAGTGTTGGCGAGGCCTCAGAGAGCTAAGAGATGGAACAGTGAGGAAGAAAGGGAATCTGTTCGATTCTGACAATCTAGACCTACTGGAAACCAAGACCAACCTTTCGTTTATTCCACCAGCTTTGACGGACTCTTAGTGCATGGGCTGATTGCCATCTGAGGACCAAGCTGGGCGTGGGGGTGGGGTGGAGGGCAGGGTATGGCCTGTGACCCAGGCAGTTTCCTTGGATAGCAAAGACTTATCCTTAAAAGCAATACACAGGTAAGGCAGGAAAGCACGTGAGAACCATGACAGCCACTCCAAGGAAACGGACACCCCTCTATAGAGGAGCGATTTTGTTAATGATCAGACCTATCCTAAGAAAGAATACTGAGCTGCCTCTGTGGGACTCCCTGTTCCTGGAGGTGCTGTGTGCTTGCCTTTGGGATACTGTTGAGAGGCTTCTGCCTGGGGCTGTGCCCAGGAATCCACGACCTCTGAGATGCCTTGCAGCCCAGAGCCCCTGCTTCTTTTCTTCTAAGATTCTCTGACTATGAGATTTAACACTCTAAGATTCCTTAGATGGATTCAAAGATTCCATGGGGGTTCAAGTAAGATATCACCTTCTATGATGGTCACTTCAGGATTCAAGTTCTCTCCAATTCTGACCCTGATTCAAAGAGTCTGAACCTCTTCTAACCTAAGATTTCTCACGGTCTGTGTAATCAGACTTTGAGCAGCAGCCCCTAACCCAGACTTCCAAGTTAGTCACCAGCAGCAGACTGGGGTGGCCAGAAAGGGCCCTCCTCCCACCCCTCTGCCAGGGACCCAGATGATTCATCCACTGGGTGCTGGGATTCATTTGTTCCCCACGATCCAAGGATGCACCAGGAAGAAAGAAGATACTCAGGATAGTTTATTGATTGAATGAATGAATGAGTGAGCGAATGAAGGGTCTCTCTACCCTGTCCCTTCCTCTCCACATTGTGCCCATTTGTTATCTATCCCTTCACTATTAGAAGACTTGCGGGAGGTATGGGCATGTCCTAAATAATCTTCTGCTGCCTTCTTGAGTTCCCTACTAACCTGCATGTTTCCTTCTCATCATGTACATCCTTGAGGGCAGAGACTTTGTCCTTTTCTCAGCTGTATCTGTAGCACCTAGAATAGAATTGAATATCCAGCTTAGCTCAGAGCTCAAGGGACTATCAGTTGTGGGAGGGTGGGGTGAGAGGGGTTGATAGACCTGGAGCCATGGGAGGAAACCCGGACAGGGAGGGGGCAGGGATAACCAAGGAGAGAGGGAGCCAGACTTACAGATGGGAAGGAAGCAACGAATGACAGCACCACATTTCACAGCCAAAGAAGGAACTGTGGCCTAGAAAAAGAAAGTAACTTGCTTAGGGTCACACAACATATTACTTAGTGGACAGTCAGGGTTCTCCTTCCTGCACACCCCTCCAGACCCGGCCAAACTACGACGTTCCCCCGGAGTCCCCGCCTCTATCACTTCAAGACTTTCCAGGGTGAGGGTCCGCTATTGGGCCCCTCAGGGCCCCTCTTCCCCTCAGGGCAGTCACTAAGGTCGAGCTCCGGTGATCAGGAGAAGCTGCGGATGGAGAAAGATGCTGCTTTTCTGACCACCTCCCCCGAGACAAAGCAGAGGGGTCCTGACTGAGGAGGGGGCGTGTCGGAGAACCCAATTAAGTTTCAGCTCTAAAACGGGGGAACGGATCCCCTTGGGGCAGAGACCTTGCAAGGGAAAGGGCTGCTGGAAGAAGTGCGATCCGGGGTAAGATTGTGGGGATTGGGGATGCTCCTCTCTGGGGAGCTGGACCCTGAAACTCAGTGTCCCCTCCAGCTCAGTGATTCCAACTACCCCCCTCCCCACCCCCCGCCCGCTCCCCACCTCCAGAACCGGAAAAGTCCGGAGTCTCCGCAGTGTCCACGCGCAGCGCAGGTCGTGCGGTCCGGTGCCCGGCCTCTCTGCTGGGGGTTCCCAGGGCGCCCCCCTCCCTCCATTGGGGGGCAGTAGGACCCAGGGGCCGGGTGAGAGCGCGCAGGGGGAGGGGCGGCAGCCAGGGCGGTCTGGGGGAGGTCTTTGGCTGTTTTTTTTTTTTTTTTTTTTTTTTTTTTTTTTTTTGGCTGTGCCGGGGCGCCCTCCGGAAGCGTTTCCAACTTTCCAGAAGTTTCTCGGGACGGGCGGGAGGAGGGGAACGCCATATATAGATCTGGGGAGCCGGGAGCGGCGGAGAGTGGAATCCGTCCGCGGCTTGAGTGGGACGACTGTCCGGCGCCAGCCCACCCGGCCCAGGTAAGGGAGGGGGCCGGTCTGCGTGCGGCGGGCGCTTTGGGGGAGCTCCGGCGAGTGAGACAGGGCGGGAGGCCGCCGGGAGGGATTGGGGGCCAACCCAGAGCCCGCAAACCGGAGTCCTTGGCACTTAGGGAGCAGCTGGGGCGTTCGGGGTCGGGAGCCGGGGGCCAGACGGTGACGGTTGAGTGAGCCTATAGGACTAGGACGAGATCAGGGCAAGGGTGGGGAGTCGGGGCGCTCAGAGGCTCGGAAAAAGTGCAGGCTTCCATGGGAGTTTGGGGCAGGGGTGCTGACGGCAGGGAGGAAACAGTGGGGCTGGGAGCCAGGATGCTGAGACTGCCTTGTGCAGGAACCAGAAGGGAGGAGGTGGGGTCTGGGGGCCTCTCCAGCAGGGGTGGGAGGCCAGGCCAGCTTTGCAGTTCGGGGCGCCTCCATCTCTAGGGCTGAGGCCCGGGGGCCGGCGGAGGTAGGTGGACCAGCCTCCTGACGGGCAGGGGGGCATCTGCGCCTCCTGAAAGTAGGGTGGAAGGAAAGGAGATGAAGTAGTCTTGGCTTTTCCTGGGAGGGGTTCTTGGGACCCCCACCGTTTGGGAAGAGTCACAAACGGTGGCTCCATTTCTGATCAGCAGCCTGCATGTGTCCATGTTGGCAGCTAAAGGAGCAGCTTGACCAGTGTCCCCCACCTCCCTTGGGAAGCGGGTGAGGAATCAGCAGGCTCCATATCCCCCCACCCAAGAGGGGAGGGTTAGCTGATTAGAAGGCTTTGAGTCGCCCACTCTCAACTCTGTCCACTGCCACCTGGTTCTTGGAATGGCTGCAGGGTTAAGGCTACTTCCAAAGGCCAGGGTTCCCTGCCCCCAGCCTAGGGACATTCCTGAGGCGGCCAGAGTGGAGGAAGAATGAAACCACTTCCAGCATGGCCCGGAGGCCCTGCCCCTCCTCTTCTCCGTTTCCGGCAGGTCCCTCTGGGCTGTAGGGCCCGGATGGAGGGGAAGGAGGCTGGAGGGAAACTGGGGGCCTTGGTTCCCTGGAAGCCTCTGGCTGGCACCACACCCTCCTGTCTTCAGATGGTTCACCTGCCCATCCCCCCCTCCTGAGGCCTCCGGATCCAGTCCTTTTGTTTCTGGTCACTGGGATTGCCAGCAGAAATGGTTTTGTTTTGTTTTGTTTTAACCTCACTGTGTAACAGGATACCACATCCAGGCTTCCTCCGGGGGCTCTGCGGGGGCTCTGCGGGGGCTCTGCGGGGGCTCTGCGGGGGCTCTGCGGGTGCTTCCCGGAGGAAGAAGCCCTGCGCTGGGAAGCCTGCCCCCCCACTGATCCTGTGGGACCTGGGGTGGCTCCCTGCCCCACTCTGGCCTCAGTGGCTCCTGCTGTACAGTGAGGTGGACAACCTCCAAGGTCCCTGTGGAGCTGGGACTAGCTGTGCCTTCCTTTGTGCCAGGGGCAGTGTAGATGGGGTCCCATGTTGGGGTTGGGCCTTCCAGGCCCCGCCTCACCACCGCTCCAGCTCTGCCCTAGCCCATCCTCCTCACTCTTCTGTTTTCTTTCAGAATGAAAAAGGCAGGCACTGACCTCCCCCTGAGGCAGTTTCCAGGTACTTTAGACTCCCTCAAAGTGTTTGAGATCCTCTCTGGTGACCCCTAGCATTTGCTTCTCTTCCCTCTTACTTACAAAAACCCAGAATCCAGTCCCAACTCAGTCTGGCTAGCTGTGGGCACAGCCCTTGGCTCTCTGATCGAACAGTTTTCTTTGTGGGACTGTAAAGTCATGTAACCTCAGCCTCAGGGCTGGGATTTCTCTGTGGCAACGTGGGCTGGGCTGTGGGAGGCTGGCTTGCTTGCAGTGACTTGCCTCCCTCTGTTGCCGCTGCTGGGTCAACGTTAAGGGCGGCCCTTCTCCGCAGCCACGCATCTCCCTGCACCTCCCTGCAGACACCCTGTGCAGACTCAAGGAGGCTCTGGGCCACCCCCTGGGACCTGCACCCAGGCCTCCTGCTTCCCAGGCTGGAAGCCCCCCTCTGCCGGCGGCGGATGGAGATAATTCAGTTTCCAAGCCTGCCACGTCACCTAGAGTGGGAGCTAGAGCAGGAGGAGCAGGAGCGCGGCTGTGTGGCTGCCTGAGGAATCCCAAACTAGTCATTTGGAGCTTTCTTGGAAAGCCCCTCCCAGCCCTTTGAGGTTCTGGTTGGCTGGGGGTGGGGGCTGTCAAGATGGTGTCTGCCACGTGGCAGGGCTGGGAGCTGGGCTCCTTGACTCTCTCCCAGTGGGATGCTAGTGGCCTTTTCCCCACTGGGTCTGTGCTCTGGCATCAGCTGTATGGACTAGAGGTGGCCTTCGAGTTGAGTGACCAAAGGCCTGTTGTCCAGGCAGAATAATCAGTAGTGCCCCATTTTACTCTCTTAGGCATCCTTTTGTGTGCAGTAATTCTTTGGTCTTTCTGCTTTTGAGGCTCCAGTCCTGATGGGGAAGGAGCTAGGGCTGGGAGGAAGGTGGGCCCTGAGATCCCCCCTCTTGTCTGCGCTCTAGGGTACAGGCCTCTCTTGGGCCTTGTGCCGCGCCCCCCCCCCCCCCCCCCCCGCTTTCTCCGCGCGTCCTTTGCTTCCCCTTTACGCTGCACCTTCCGAGAGGTGGCCGCCCAGGGAGGGGGGACCCGCCTCGGTTCACAGGATGGCTACAGCAGTGGAGTCTTTCCAGAGACCCAGTGCTCTTGCAGGCAGGCCGAAGTCCTGAGGGTCCTCTGCTAGGATTCTCAATTTGGAGGTCCTTAAGGACCCCAGGATGGGATCCGCTGGAGCAGTGGGACCCCAGCCTCCACCAGAGTTCCTACCAACTCTTCCCTTCCCCCTATCCATCTTGCCTGAAAGTAACGGGGAAGTATCCCATGTGGAGAGACTGTCCTGATTGGAGGCCCCGGGAGGAGAGTGAGGCTTGTTTTGGGGACCAGTGGTATTGCTGTGGTTTGGGAGGGATCCTGAGGAGAACCCTGAAGCCACAGAGCGGAGGGCCTGTGTGATAGCCAGGCCCTGTCAGATTGGAGGGCAGAATGGAATCTGAGGTGGACCCAGCTTCCTGTGAACACGCTTCTGGTTAGCCTCTGGTGAACGGGAGGGGGTGTCATTGCTCCATTCAACTGTGACTTACTCCTCCTCCAGTATCCTTCCTCTCAGGAAACCTACCCCTCCACCCCACTTTTGTCCTGGGGATTTCCCATCCATTCTCGGGACTGTGGACAGATGGACAGGCATGTCCCTGCTAGGATAGAGGCCTTGGGCATGGAGACCTAGACCTTTATGGCTTGGCAAATGGAGACTGAAGCTGAGAGAGGAGTGGACACACACTCAAGGTCACCCTTGGGGCTGCAGAGTTTAGCATCTGGGTTCCCCCATTTAATGAGTGAGCCAATCGGTGACTCATTAACATCCCAGGGCAGGGTAAAAGGCACAGGGGGAGGGGCAGTCCTTCATCCTGTCCCAACAGGACATCCTTTGTCCAGGCACCTGAGCTTCATGCAGACCCTCAGTCCATCCGCCACATTTTTCCACTGGAAAAGGGTCCCGGGGTCATATGAGATCAGAGCTAATCTGTATACAAAATGAAGACCCTAAGTCTGCCCAAGTGGCCCTGATTTTTGTTCATTGAGGAACAGCTGAGGCCCATTGTGTGCTAGGCACTGGAGATGTAGAGGATAACCAGACTGGCTCGATTTCTTGTCCACTCGGAGTTCATAGACTAGTTGGGGATGGAGATCACGTATAATAAACACACAAGACTGACTGTTGTAAGTTCTGTGTAAGAAATCAACAGGGTGGAGCTGTTGCCTTGCTAGAAACCCTGCTCCGGATTAGGAGCTCAGAGAAGGCCCCAGAGAGACTGGGCAGACTGAGACCTCTGATCTGGGCAACTCTTGAGTTAGGTCTGGGTTCCCCAGAACTCTGAGCTCTCTTGATCCCATCTGCAGGGGACTTGGTGGCTGCCAGAAGGCTGGGGATGGTTCTTGGGGAGGAACATCTAGGGTTTCAGAGCCACCCTCTCTCCAACCCTCACAGGTCCCCTGTGGTGCGTACAACCCGCCTCCCAGCCATGCGCCTCCTCGCGCTCATCGGCGCCTGCTGCCTCCTGGCCGTGGCTCTGGCCGCCGAGGTGAAGAAGCCCGCGGCTGCTGCAGCACCGGGCACGGCAGAGAAGCTGAGCCCCAAAGCGGCCACGCTGGCCGAGCGCAGCGCCGGCCTGGCCTTCAGCCTGTACCAGGCCATGGCCAAGGACCAGGCGGTGGAGAACATCCTGCTGTCGCCCGTGGTGGTGGCCTCGTCCCTGGGGCTCGTGTCTCTGGGAGGCAAGGCGGCCACGGCCTCCCAGGCCAAGGCGGTGCTGAGCGCGGAGCAGCTGCGGGACGAGGAGGTGCACGCGGGCCTGGGCGAGCTGCTGCGAGCGCTCAGCAACAGCACGGCGCGCAACGTGACCTGGAAGCTGGGCAGCCGCCTGTACGGGCCCAGCTCGGTGAGCTTCGCAGAGGACTTCGTGCGCAGCAGCAAGCAGCACTACAACTGCGAGCACTCCAAGATCAACTTCCGCGACAAGCGCAGCGCCCTGCAGTCCATCAATGAATGGGCGGCGCAAACCACCGACGGCAAACTGCCCGAGGTCACCAAGGACGTGGAGCGCACGGACGGTGCCCTGCTGGTCAATGCCATGTTCTTCAAGCGTGAGTCCAGAGGGGTGGGGCGGCCGGGCACAGAGCCCTCAGCAGCTGGGGTGGGGAGCCAGCTCGGCACGTGTTGCCCAAATGCCCGACAGGTGCCAGGGCAGAGGGCGGACATGGCGGTGGCTGAGCCGAGGGTCCTCCTGAAAGAGTTCTCTGTCCGGTGGAATCAGCCGGACCCTGACTGTGGAGAGCTGTTCCTCATAGCTTCAGGCAGCATGTCGCGGGGCCAACACCCATGTCCCCCAACGCGGGGAGCATGTACTCTGTGGACTGGGCGCTGGGGTGGGGGGGAAGGTGAGCCCCAAAGACTAGAACGGAAGCCTGTGGCTGAGAGAGATCCAGGGTGTGCAGTTGGGGGGCTGTGTTCTGAGTGGGGGCCGTCTATTTCTGACCTTGCGTTCTGCTTCCCACTCCAGCGCATTGGGACGAGAGGTTTCACCACAAGATGGTGGACAACCGAGGCTTCATGGTGACCCGATCCTATACTGTGGGTGTTACCATGATGCACCGCACAGGTGGGTGACCTGCGGAGCCGGGGGCCGAGGTGGGGGGGTGAGGGTGCTCGGGGCCTAGCCTGCCCCCAGCCCTGCGTGCCCAGTGCCCTCTCGGCTCTCCTCCCAGGCCTCTACAACTACTACGATGACGAGAAGGAGAAGCTGCAGATTGTGGAGATGCCCCTGGCGCACAAGCTCTCCAGCCTCATCATCCTTATGCCGCACCACGTGGAGCCCCTCGAGCGCCTTGAGAAGCTGCTGACCAAGGAGCAGCTGAAGATCTGGATGGGGAAGATGCAGAAGAAGGCTGTCGCCATCTCCCTGCCCAAGGGTGTGGTGGAGGTGACCCACGACCTGCAGGTGAGGGATGGCCCAACTTGGGGTCTGCAGGGCCTGGAGGAGAGGGGTGCTTGGGGCACCCATTCGTCAGCTCAGCCGGTCTGTCCTGAGCCTCCGTGGGTGTCCAGGTAGTACTGGGCGCTGCTGCGGGGAGAGGCCTGGGACCTGCCTTTGGGAACATAATGGTGACATCCGTAGTTAAATGCGATAGAGCGCCTGCTGTATGCCCGACACTCTTCAGAGCACTTCGGAGATGTTAACCTTTTAATCCTCGAAACAACTTCATTAGGTAGGACTAATAAGCTTCTTAGAGATGAGGAAACCGAGGCTCAGGAAGGTTAAACAACTTACCCACAGTCACGCAGACGGTAACTCAGACATCTGGCACCAAGCTGTGCCTTAGTCCCGTACCGTACTGCCTCTGAGCCTGAGGTGCCCCCAGTTCTAGACTGTTCCAGCCGAAGGGTCGTCCCCCGTGCAGCAGTAAGACGAACAATGGCTGTCAGCAGTGAGGCACTCGGGGTGGCTGGAAACTGAACCCACGCATTCAACGTTACCTTCTCCTCATGACCACCCTGGGTGTTGGGCAGTGGCTTGAAGGGAGGCAGTGACTTGCTGAGGTCACCTTGGTTAGTGAGTGGTAGAGCTGTGATGAGTCCTCAGGGTGAAGATTCAAGGTGGCCTTTTTGTCAGTCAGGAAAGATTTTTTTTTTTTTTTTTTTTTTTTTAACCTACTCAAAAGGGAAAACTTTTATCTCATTCGTGCCTTGGATGCCAGAAATGGCTCCTTGGTAAGCTTCTCACTCACGGGATTGATTCAGATTCACTGCTGACACTGTGGAGAGAAAGCTTGTGATGAAATGGGGCTTTGGCTCCAGACCACGGACTAGTGGCCCTTGCGTGGCCTGTGCTGTGGGTCATGCTGAGGTGTCCAGAGAGGAGCCATCACCACGTCCTGGATCCGTCCAGGTTCTTCCCCAGCTTCTCCTTCTGCGGTGGCTGCTCTGACGCCATCCTTCCTTTTTTTCTCCCGTGTCTTCCTGGAACCCTGGGTGGACACACAAGTCCATGGGGTACATGGAGTTGAGAAATTTGACGTGTGTGACTTGTGTAAGGTCATTGGGACTGGAGTTGCTGGGCCTAGAACACCTGTCTCAGGACCCCCTGACCCTCAGGACCCCAGCTCAAGTGCCTGTTTGGCCTCACCAGGGAGGTGGCCTGTCCTGCAGAAACCTGGGCCCGGAAGCTGCTGGTGACTCGGCCAGTAGTCCTTCTCTGCAGCGTCTTCCTCACTGAGCTGCAGGGAGACCAGGCTCCAGTCGTGGGGGATAAGGAAGGCTTCCTGGAAAACGGGGTGGTTAAAGCATTCTACAGGGATGGGGGTGGCCATTGAGACACCATTGAGGGTGCCGGCTGTTCAGTGAGACTGTCGAATAAAGTGCTGGGAGAGGTATGCTAAGGGGTAAGGCCACAGCACAAGGCACAGTTGACATACGAAAGCACTTGTACTTGGCTTCCGGCGGCTCTGCAGAGCCATGGCAAGTGTGTGTGTTGGGAGTGGGGTGCATGTTTGTGGGGGTGCGTTTTAATTTTGTACTATGGGAATACGTAAAAACGTATATTGGGGCGCCTGGGTGGCTCAGTCGGTTGAGCGTCCCACTTCGGCTCAGGTCAGGATCTCGTGGTTTGTGAGTTCAGGTCCCACATTGGGTTCACTGCTGTCAGTGCAAAGCCCGCTTCGGATCCTCTGTCCCACTCTCTCTGCCCCTCCCCTGCTTACAGTCTCTCAAAAATAAACAAACATTTAAAAAAAGATGTATCACGTATACATTAAAACTTGATCAGTGTAATGAACTCTCCTGTATCCATCACCCAGCTTCAATCATCAGCAGCTCATGACCGATAAGGAGTCATCTACACACAGCCACTTCTCCCCCAACAGATTATTTTTTGTTAATTGTTTGTTTAGTTTTGAAAGAGGGAGAGAGAGCATGATGGGGAGAGGGGTAGAAATAGAGGGAGACAGAGGATCCGAAGCAGGCTCTGTGCTGACAACAGAGAGCCCGATGTGGGGCTTGAACTCACAAACCATGAGATCATGACCTGAGCCAAAGTTGGACACTCAGCCTAACCAGCCAGGTGCCCCACCCCCATCAGATTATTTTGAAGCAATTCCCAGGCAGAAAGCACCCTGGACAGGTTTTAAAGCCCCAGGATTATATGGTCATAGTTATTCTTAGAGTAGTCTTCCTTACATTTGAGTGTGCCAAGAATTACCTAGAGATTTTGTTAAAGAAGCTTCCTGGGTCCTCCCCCAGAGATTCTGATAGGTGGCTCTGGGAGAGAGGGGGTCAGGAGACGTGTGTTCCATGTAAGCTCCCAGGTGGTGCCCGTACTGGCAGTCCGTGACCCGTGCTTTGAGAAGCACTGATCAAGATTGCTCAGCAGGATCGGGGATAAATTCTGCCTTTCTCCCGAGTCTCTGTGTCCTTATCTGTTATGTGGCAATTAGAAGTTCTTGCAGGGTTGTCGTGAGAGTTAAGAAAGCAGTGGTTCAAAGTGCCTACATCATGTCTGGCATACAGGAGGTGACGGAGAGGTGGTAATCTCTGCTCTGAGGAACAGGGTAGGAGGTGATGGGTGGTGAGGGTGGAGGGTGCGGGTCTAGGAGCCTTGACCATCTCACGGCCTCACCCGGCACCTGCCTCATCCCGCAGAAACACCTGGCCGGGCTGGGTCTGACTGAGGCCATCGACAAGAACAAGGCAGATTTATCACGCATGTCGGGCAAGAAGGACCTGTACTTGGCCAGTGTGTTCCACGCCACTGCCTTCGAGTGGGACACAGAGGGCAACCCCTTTGACCAGGACATCTATGGGCGCGAGGAGCTGCGAAGCCCCAAGCTCTTCTATGCTGACCACCCCTTCATCTTCCTGGTTCGAGACACCCAGAGTGGCTCCCTGCTGTTCATTGGGCGCCTGGTTCGGCCCAAGGGTGACAAGATGCGAGACGAGCTGTAGGGCCCCAGGGTCATGGGATGGCAGGAGGCAGCCGAAGGCTCCTGAGACACATGGGTGCTATGGGAGGGAGGGAGTTGAGGTACTGACCTTGGATAGTCCATGGGGTAGGGGTGGGCAAACAGCAGGCTTCCTGTGTGTCTGAGCAGACTTCCCAGCCATCTGCTTGG
Organism: Neofelis nebulosa; assembly: GCF_028018385.1. NCBI lineage: Eukaryota > Metazoa > Chordata > Mammalia > Carnivora > Felidae > Neofelis > Neofelis nebulosa. Next base: position 56,631,084 of record NC_080791.1, on the reverse strand, counting down.
ACGTGGGCTCCCAGATACCATGATGCTGAGCCCAGGAACCCCAGGGACCCCACATTCTGTGGGACCTGGGCAGTAGTCATGTCCTGCCCTCAGAGCCCTGGGTTTAAGCCTGCCTCAATCAGTGTTCATATTTATAGCCAAGTGCTTTCTCATCTGTGAGATGGAATCGAGCTAGTGGGGGCTCAGCCCAGGCCCCGTGGAACGGGGGCCCTCTTTCCCTGACCCGACCATCACCTCAGCCCTCTCTCCAGCTCTATTCCAATCCTCTCCCAACTTCCCTCAACTATAAAATGAGGTGCTGCACCCCCTGGGACAAGTACCCCCATGATGGCCCTGGCCCCAGTTGAGGGGGGGATCGGGAAATAGCTCATGGGGGTGGGGGTGGGGGCTCATGGACAGATTCTGGTCAGGCATCATGGGGATGAACTTTTTTTCTCCGTTTGTAGATTTTCAAAGATGGGGAGGGAAGGGGGAAAATGAGCCTTTGTTGCTGTCACATCAAGAACTTATTTGTACAATTTTTTTTTCAATAAAACTTTTCCAGTGAAGTTTTGTTGGAGCCTGGAGGGTGACTGGATCAGAGATTCCCATGTCATTTTTCCCGGGAGACAAGGGCTCCTTGTGTTAAGCCAGGGCCCATATCAATATGGTGCTGAAATGCTGGCAGATAACCGCAGGCCCCCTACATGCCGGCTCGGGAAATGGTTTTGGCTTTGGCCGCCCTGGAGAGGTGGCTTTGGGGCTGGGGTGACAGTGCTGGACCTGGAGCCCAGGTCATTCTACACTGGAACTTTGGCTCTCTAGTCTTCAGTTTCCTAGCTTTTCACTTCAAACTGATCTCATCCATAGCCAGGTTAGATAGGCTGCCTGACTGAGCCCGGCTTTGGCAGGAAGGAGCTTGTGGGATCCTTGTCCCATTTGGGTGTGCAGCAGGAAAGGAGGAGGGACCTGACACAGCCCTCCTCACATGGTCCTTGGAGCTCTTGACCCCATAGCTCAGGAGGAGAGAGGGTGAGTGGGGCAGAGGAAACTGGATTCGACACTGCTTGCTGGAAGTGTAGTCTCGGGCAGGTCACTTTCTCTCTCCGGGCGCCTCTCTGGCTTCCCTCTTCCACCAACTTTGCCCTGGGGGTTGTTGGTCCAGGGAGGGGAGCCCCTGCCTGGCTGGGCAACCCAGTTGGAGTCTTCCATGATGTGAATGGGGCTGCAGAAAGGCCAGCTGACTGACTCCTGTTAGTACCAAAACAGCGTTTAGAACACCGCTGCCAGAGCTCCAGGTCTGTCCCGTGCAATGGACCCAGTAAGTCAGATGTCTGCCCTCAGGGGCTTCATCTGAAAGTGGAAGCCTATAGTGACAAGCATGCTCACTCCTCACTGTGTTCCGGTCCCCTGGATCATTCTGTTCCAGACTTGCTGTACTCATTCCCTGCCTCAGGGCCTTTGCACTAGCTCTTCTTTCTGCCTGACAAGCAGTTCTTTGTCAAGGGTACTTTTTTTTTTTTTTTTTTTTGTCATCTGGAGCTCAGCTTGAATGTCATTTGCTCCACAAGGCCTTCCCTGATAACCCAGTGTAACTAGCGACTCTCCTGCCTCAGTGTCTATACTGTGTTTTCTCTTTTTACTGACTCCTTAATGCTGTGAAATTTTCCACCTATTGACACATTCACTGGCTGTCCCCACTATTAGAATGGAAGCCCCATGAAAGTAGGGGCCACATTTTGTTAATCACTGTATGTCCTGCACCTGGATTCAACATCATCCCCACATAAGACACTGAAAATATATTTGCTGAGTTAGGAAGTGAAGCAGCTGTGCTAGAAGGGTAAAAGGGCTGTGGGAGTACAGAGGGGGAAGCCATGACTGCCAAGGGGAGATACAGAGGGCTCCCAGGAGGAGGTGACATGTGGGCTGCCTTGAAGGGGTGAGTAGGTATTCTTTTTTTCTTTTTTTTTAAATCAGAATAATAATTCAAATATCAGCTGGTACTACCTTTGCGTTTTGCTTCTAACACCATGTTTGTGCAAAACACCATGTCAGTCTCTTGGTGTCCCGTGCTATGGACATGGATATAATTTTATCCAAATTCTCCACATTTGGATATAATTTTATCCAAACCTCTTAGCAGCTTGGCTAAGTAGGAATTCTCTCCGTTTTAGTGGTGGGATCACCAAGGCCGAGGGAGGTTAAATAACCTGCCTGAGGCCCCACAGCACAGCCAGTGGGGCTGAGCTGGGAGCTGCTTCTAGAACGTTGGCTAGTTCTCCCTCCATGCCACGTGGGAAGGGCTGGAGAGGAACTGGCCAGATTCTAATACTGAAGGTGCATAGCCTGCTCGTAGTCTATACATGTCATCCCACGTCTTCCCCACGACGGCCCAGTTAGGTGGGAAGTCCTCCTAATCACACTAGTGTGGCTCAGAGATGGGCAGAGCCTGCACAAGAACCCAGGCCTCCTGGACCCAAAGTTCAGCCTGCAATAGCGCCCTCAGCAGGTAGGAGTGCCCCACCAGAGGGGAGCTCACAGTGAAAGAAGCCAGGCCTGGGGGTGGGGGCCACCCAGATGACCCAAAGGGGGCCCTGAGGCCACCTGAGGCCATCTGGGCGCCTGTGGGGAGGGTGGTGAGAGGTCTGAGCTCCCTCCTCATCATGAAAGGTGGAGTTGCTAATGTGGAAGGTGACAGGGCAGGAGGCAGAGGTAGTCAGGTCAAGGTTGGGTTGGGGTCAGACACCAGGTCAGTGCCACCAATGGCCCATCCTGCCCTGTGTGGAGCTTTCCTGTCGCCTGGAGGCCATTGGAGGGCTGGCCTATTATTCCCACCATGCTGCTTGCTAAAGCCGCAGAGATGATGATGATGACTGCTGGATTGTGAGGGTCCTGGATGTAGTGCAAGTGTGGGAAGGTGGGGATGAACTCTCTACTGGGCACCGACTCGGGGCCTGGCACCGCTGTGTCTGATCTCATTTAATCCTCAGCGCTTACCTGAGGGGTAGTTATTACTGTCCCATGTTACAGATGAGAGGGGGAGTGGCCGGCCCAAGGCCACCCAGCAGGTCAATGACAGGGTCCGGCCTATATGGGAATCCAAGCATCCTGGCTGCGGAGGAGAGAAGTTGTGGACAGGCATGAGTGCTGCACTGTACAGTTCATAGTGGGTAGTCACCAGTGGGTTTCCATGTAATCTTAACCCCAGTCCCTGCAGCACGGAGCTCGTTGCCCTGCATCTATGGAAGAGTACCCCAGCTGAGATCTTGAGAGCAGGCCCTGGTCTGCCTGTATCCTGCCACACCCCATACCTAGCACAAGGTCTGGGACACAGGAGGTGCCTAATAAATGCTCACTCAAAGAAACCGTCCAGTGGGTGCTCTGGTGCTTAGCAGCAGAGGCCCTGGAGCCTGACAGACCTGACCTGACCTGTGGTCCTGCATCCCGGCTTTTCCCTGGCATGGTGACCTCAAGCTTCTGAGAAGATGAAGGCAGGAGCTGAGGCCCTGGGGCCTGGGTTCTGCAACTCGCATCATGTCACCTCCATCACACTCTGTTGGTCGAAGCAAGTCGTGAGGTGTGCTGAGATTCCAGGGGCAAGGAATAGACTCCATCTCTCGATGGAAGGAGCAGCAAAATGGCGTGGGCATGTTTTCAATCCACCACCCGGGGGGTGGCTGGTTCTCTTCATGCCTCACTCCCATTGTTTCCAGTCCCAGAACTGGAGTTCTGTGCTTGCCTGACTCGGGGGCGCTAGTTCCGGAGTCAGATCTGGAAGGAGGAAGCATACACATCAAAAGGATCACAAGGTTTTGGTAATTTACATTAGCACAAAATCTGGAAAACATGGGAATGTTTACTGTGGGTGCTAGTCCACAGAGAGAGGAACATAATTTCATTGGCCTAAATTTGTTTATTTATTTATGTATTTATGTATGCATGTGTGTGTTTTTTTATTTGGTGGGAGGGGCAGAGAGAGAGGGAGAGCAAGAATCCGGAGCAGGCTCCGCACTGTCAGCACAGAGCCGGACCCAAGGCTCGAACCCACGAACCGTGATATGACCTGAGCCGAAATCCAGTTGGATGCCCAACCGACTGAACCACTCAGGTGCCCCCTGAATTTACTTTACCTGAGATCCTAGATTTAGTGTGCCACTTTGCGCAGCGAGGGGCGGTTTTCGTTGTTGGCTTAGCTTTTGGGTTGACCGAACCTCGGATTCAATAGGGAACTATGAACTATGCCTCATTGATGTTGAAATGCCAGGACTTTCTTGCTTTAAAATAGGGGAAAGAACCCGGACACTAAGGGAGGGAGGAATATTGAGGTGGGTTTACCCTGCGTGACCCACTCACCTGCCCCCTAGCCAAGTTCCACCCTCCCCAACTTCCTTTTCTAGAACCTCTAGGAAACTCCGTTCACCAAGATATTGCGAACTCCATTAGTGACGGGAATGTCTTTGAAACAGGCAGGCTAGAGATGCCAGTGGAAGAAGCTGCCACAGAAATGGGCTCTATAAATTTTAGTGGAAGTGCTGGGATCCCAGAGGAGCAGAGCACACACGGCAGCACTTGGCCTGGGACATCAGACATCAGGTGGTAATCAGAATGGTTTAACTTACATCTTTATCTTTATCTTTAGCAGAGGCTAATTGTTCAAAGACCAAATAGGACCAACAGGCAGCCTCTAAACCCTCCTTAATCTGTATAACAGAAACAGCAAAGCAATAAGCGAACAAAATCTTCCACGTTGGGCAATGGAAGCCCCACTTGAGCCACTATGAAAGAGAACCTCAGTTCCCTCACCCAAAGCCCCTTGAATGGAAGAGAGGCCAGTACACTTCGGAGCAAACCCTTCAATAGCACCCCAGACACATACTGTAAATCTTTCCTGGGCCATTTGCCAGAGAACTGTGCTCTGTGAAGGGAAAATACACAGACTTTTCAGGGATTAGCAGACCTTGAGTCTATTTAATGCTAATTTCTGAGGACACAGAGAACCACTGTGCAGAGGCTCCAGCGGATCAGGTGATAATTGGAGTTTTGACCTGAGTCCAGGCATGCTGCACCCCAGGCATGAGACTCTGGACTCATCCTGAAATGATTTCCTCAGTTTCAGGGTGTATAGTTGAAATTTACAGGCGGAATTCACACGTACCTCTCCAGGCCTACGGGATGAGGGCCATTACAGTAGAAGGGGACAGTGGAAGCCCCTGGAACTTCACCTTCTTACCAGTCAATAAACGGAAAGAGTGGTTCAGCTCTGAAAGAATCACAGAAATTCGTGCCCTCCTCAAAGACCTGAAAGCTGCAGGGATGGTTTCTACCGCGGGCCACGTAGCTCACCTCTCTGGCCTGTGCAGAAGACACAGGTCTCTGAGAATGACAGGGAGCGATCACGGGCTTACTCGGATGAGGATGCCCCTTGCAGTCGCTATTCTAGGCGTGGCTTTTGTTGTGGGAGCAAATGTGCATGTTTTATGCCACTTGATGTGAAACTATGTATCGGCAAGTAACTTCTTTCCTCTTCCTGTATGGAGAATGGCGGAAGCAGTGTGCTTTCTCTTGGCTGAAGGAGAGCAGTACAGACCGCTCTGGCAACTTCTCTTGAAGCCTGTGAAGTTGCTGGTTCTCTGCTACGAGTTAGTCGACGGGGATATTTTATTTACCTGACAGAAGCCTTTTTTTAATTTTTTATTTCTTAAAAGTGTATTTATTGCTTTTGAGAGAAGAGAAGGAGAGAGCACGAGAGGGGGGTGGGCAGAGAGAGGGAGAGAAAATCCCAAACAGGCTCCGTGCTGTCAGTGCAGAGCCCGATGCCGGGCTTGAACCTACGGGGCTTGAATCCATGGGTGCTTAACCGACTAAGCCACCCAGGTACCCCAGAAGAATTTTTTTCTCTCTTTCTTTTTAAATTTAAATCCAAGTTAGTTAATGTATATTGTAGTAATGATTTTAGGAGTAGAATTTACTGATCCATTACTTAGGGACAACACCCAGTGCTCTCCCCAGGTGCCCTCCCTAATGCCCATCCCCCCAGTATCCCTCCAGCAACCCTCAGTTTGTTCTCTGTATTTAAGAGTCTCTTATGGTCTGCCTCCCTCTCTGCTTTTATCTTACTGTAGCTTCCCTTCCCCTGTGTTCATCTGTTTTGTTTCTTAAATTCCACATATGAGTGAAATCATACGATATCTCTCTATGACTGACTTATTTCGCTTAGCATAATACCCTCTAGTTCCATCCGCATTGTTGCAAATGGCAAGATTTCATTCTTTTTGATTGCCGAGTAATATTCCAATCAATGGATTTGATCATCCTCTCAAATTACAGGGCATCATACTTGTCCGCTGCATCGAGGACAACGTGTTCCTAGGATTTGGAGAGTGGAAAGTAGCAGGTACTTTAGATGCATTGAAAAGATACAAATATGCTGAGTGTGGGAGATAAATCCCATATGAACATAGAGGCCTGCCACCTGAGGAAGTTTCTGGGTGTTCAGTGGTCAGGATTGGTATTAGGATTCTCCATAGAAACAAGAATTAATAGAAATACAGATATGCATGATATAGATATACATGTATATAGATAGATATAGATATAAGGAGATTTGTTATAAGGAGTTGGCTCACACAGTTATGGAGATCTGCCCAAGACCTGGAGTTGGCAAGCTGCAGATCTAGGAAAGTCAGTGATGTAGTTCCAGTCCAAGGTCGAAGGCCTGAGAAGAAAGCGAGCTGATGGTGTAAGTTCCAGTCGGGAGGCAGGAGAAGACCGATGCCCCAGCTCAAAGACAGGCAGGGAGCAAATTCTCCTTCACTCGGCCTTTTGTTCTGTTCAAGCCTTCGATGGATTAGATGAGGCCCACCCGCATCAGGGAGGCGGTCTGCTTTGCTCAGTCCATGGATTCAATTGTTAACCTCATCCCTCACAGACACACCCAGAATCGTGTGTGACCAAGGATCCTGGCATCCTGTGGCCCCGTCGGCTGACACATATAATTAACCATCACATCCTGCCAAGTGAAAGAACTTGCTGTGCTCTTGTCCCCTTAGTAGCAGTAAGAAAGGACCCTTGTTGGGCTTCTGTGTATAGGGGAGGCAATCTACATCGCAGTTAGGTCTGCTGCTCTGATGCATGTCCTGAGCAGCCTGTGAGGCTCTCTGCTTTGAGAGGAGCCCAGAGCAAGAGAAGGGTTCCAGGTGGTCCAGGCCGAAGGGCAGGCAGCTCTTCCCATAGAGCCGATGACCCCAAAGGGATTCACGTGTCTGCAGTGGTTGAGGGTGACGTTTGAGCTCATGGCCAACCCTGAGAGAAGAACCACAATGGAGCATCTAGGATTTAGGAGCCAATCCGGGCACTCCTTGGTGAGCAATTTTCTTCCTTTTGAGGAAGAGCTCTTGGCTTGTTGCTGGGCCTCGCTGAGAATGGTCCCTGTGTGGGAGGCGCCAGCAACTATAAAGTAATTAATGACTCTCACCCATAATCATCTCGTTTCTCGGATTGGGGTATATATGCTCGGTGATTGCTAACTGGGATGTCAGTGAGTCATGCATCAGGTGTGAAAACACTCCATTTCTCTCCTTTTTCCGCCCTCATTTTCTAGAATCAGGCTCCTGTCTCCTCTACTCCACAGATTCTGCAATTGTCAAGTTCACCAGTGACCTCTTTATGGCTAGTGCAATGGGGCTTTTAAACAATTATTTTGGGGGCACCTGGGTACCTGGCTCAGCCGGTTAAGTGTCCGACTCTTCATCTTGGCTCGGGTCACGATCTCACAGTTTGTGAGTTCGAGCCCCGCATTGGGCTCTGTTCTGACAATGTGGAGCCTGCTTGGGATTCTTTGTCACCCTCTCTCTGCCCCTCCCCGCTCTCAGTCTCTCTCAAAAATAAAATAAACATTTAAAAAAAATAAATAACTAGTTTGGAAATATGGAAAATTTCACACACATGGAAGCTGAGAAAATAGTATAATGAACTCCCATCACAAAACTTCAACATGTATTGACTTTTTACCCATTGCCCCTGCACCCTCCCTTGTGAACTCACATATCTTCCCAGGGCTGGTGAGATCTAAATTTCAGTGAGGTCCCCATCTCTGCTTTCATTCCAGACCCCTGTCCAAGGCGGAGACCACTATATCCAGAATTCTCCTAGACACCCCTCCGTGGCTGTCCCACAGGTGTCTCCCACTCAACATGTACCAAACTGAGTTCCTCCTCTTGCCCAAACCCACTGTTTCCTGGATTCCTATATATCCGCTCAACACATAGTCCTTAAGTTATCTATTGGGCATGCAAGAAAAAATGGTGGATTTGCAATAAACAAAGACATCACTGCTCTACTAAAAACAAGAAAAAAAGGACGATAATAAGGGTTGACAAGAATGTGGAGAAATTGGAAGCCTCATACATTGCTGGTAGGAGTGTAAGATGCCCTCCAAGAGTCAGGTCTAAGCCCACTGAGGATTTAAAGTGACCGGCTTTCAGAGGAGAGGGGAATAAAGCATAGGTGTTTTGATGGATGAGAAGGTAGAGTGGCCTGACTTGGGAAATTGCGGTGGGGGGGGGGGTTGCGTAGAAAGATCAGGGAACTGGGGAGCTGGATTGTGGGGCCTCTGAGGGATGGGTTACAGGGGTGCCTGGAGAAATGGCATAAACACCACCCAACCTGGGCAGACTTTGGGAGCTCCCCACTAAGCATGGTGTAGGGGCCCTGGGGCCACCAAGTGCCCCCCTGGCTTGGGCTCCGGGAAGCTGCCGTGGTGATTTGTGTGTCTTCTTCTCAGGATGGCCTGAGCCTCGTGGAACTGTGACTAGCCCCAGGGACAGGGGGAGGCTCCTGGTAAATGACCAACATTAGAGTTCCTGCCAACCCTGGCAGTGAGTGGAGGGGACTCTGACTGGATTTCATGTGATTTATCAAAATAAAGAAATGCACATTTCTCATGCCCTGAGCGTCATGATGTAATATGGGATTACAAATTGGGATACGTGTGAGGTAAAAAGGGGATGGCCATAGAGAAAGAGGGCAGATTCCCTATTTATTTAGCAGGTTGAGTGGACAGGTCTTAATGGTGGATTGGAAGTGGAAGGTTGGAAATTGGTGCAAAAAACCCCGAAGATTTCCACGTTTCTGACTGAGACGTGGGTCCGTTGGGGTCCATTCCCCATCCCCTTCCTCTAGATGACCAGTTCCGGCCGTGATAAAGACTACCGATGGTACAGCCTCAGCAACCTGGTCCGTGTAGCCTACAACCCATCTGCCAGTCACCCCCTTCCTGCTCCTGCCTGGGGGATGGTGTGGCACGAAGCAGGTATTAAAGAGGGGATTCACTTCCCGGTAGGAGTAAAATCCTGGCCTATCCCAGGATTAGCCATGTGGGGCTCCAGAAAGGCCTCCGCCCACTCCCTAGAGGGTATCCAAGACTGGCCAGGGCGGGGTCTGTGCTCACTGGCCTCAAGGTCCCCGAGGGTCCCTCCTCCCATCCGCGCCCCAGCATGTCCCGCCCACTGGCCAGGCTGCAGGGGACACGTGGAAGGCAGCGAGCTGGGGCTAGGGCTCAGTGATTCTCATCCCAGGGCAGGGTGGGATCCTGGCTGGAAGGTTCCCAGCCGGGCTGGGAGATCCTTGGGCTGAGTTTGGGCATCCTCAGGCCTGAGTCTTGGATCCATCCGGGCTCAGACGCAGGCCGCCCTGGGTTTGGCCCTGGGCCGGAACCAGAGACTCCCCTTGCAGAGAGCGCCCAACCATCCCCATCCCTCCTGGCCCCCTCAGCCAGGCCCTTGGGGGCCGTGGTGTCAGTGCCGGCAGAGTGGCAGGCAGCGGGGTCCTTCGTCTGGATTGGAGGTGCAGCAGCAGGAGGGAGAAGGGGGGCCGGAGGTGCTGGGGGAGGGCGGGGAGGGGAAATGGCTGCAGCTGGGAAGGACCAGGCCCGGAATGAAGTCTGCTTCTGAGAAGGGCCGCGAGAGTCCAGTTCATTTCCCGCCTCTCCCCGCCACAGCCCTGGATGGGAGGCCTTGGCCGTCACCTCCCTCGCTGGGCCCTCTTCCCATGCAGAGCTGGAGGTGCCCTGGGCTGGAGGGTTTCTGCCTCAGGATCTCCAGTCGGAGGGGTTTGCAAGGGAGGAAACTGAGGTGGCTGGTGCTGGGCTGGGGCCGAGGTCCACCCGCTCGAAAGCCGAAGCTGCCAGACCCGGCAGCCGCTGCTGTGTCCCCATCTGCACTATCTCTCGGCCTTTGACACTGGGCGTCACGGGCCTGGCACCAAAGGCCCCTGGGGTCTTCTTACAGCTTTGGGCCAGCCTTCTCAGCGTCCTCTGTGCACCTCTCATCCTCCCTTTTGAAAGTCTCCAGAGCTTTGAACTGGGCCCCCTTCTCTTCCATTGTGACACTGTCACTGGGAGAGCTCAGCCTCCCCCCATGTGGGGCTCACTCCCGGGCTCACTCCAGAGATGGAGCCCTGGTAGCCAGGGGCCTCCTGGACATCTGCTCCTGGATGTTCTGCGCCTCAGAGAAGGTGCTGTCATTGGCCTGGCCCCGAGTGGAGTGAGGAGGTAGGCTTGGGGCCAGTTGCTCAAAAAACCGACTCTTCGGAAGTCATCAGCACTTCCTGTGATGGTTTCTAACAACCAAGCTGAGCTACCTTAAAAGGAGCCGTTTAAAAACTGTTGTATGGGGGGCACCTGGGTGGCTCAGCCGGTTGAACATCCGAGGTCATGATCTCGAAGTTCATGGGTTTGAGCCCATGTCGGGCTCTGTGCTGACAGCTCGGAGCCCAGAGCCTGCTTCGGATTCTGTGTCTCCCTCTCTCTCTGCCCCTCCCCTGCTCATGCTCTGTCTCTCTCTCAAAAATAAATAAATATTTTTAAAAAACTGTTGTATGTAAGTGATGAATCACGGGAATCTATTCCCAAAGCCAAGAGCGCACTGTATACATGGTATGTTAGATAACTTGACAATAAATTATATTTAAAAAATAATGAAAAATAAAATAATAATAATAAAAAAAAGAGATCTTCAAGGGACACCTGGGTGACTCAGTAGGTAAAGCATCTGACTGTTGATTTCAGCTCAAGTCATGATCTCACAGTTCATGGCTTGGAGCCACATATTGGGTTCTGCACTGACCGGGGCTTGCTTGGGATTCTTTCTCCCTCTCTCTGTCCCTCCCCTGCTCACAATCTCTCTCTCTCTCAAAATAAATAAATAAACTTTAAAAAACTGTTAAAAAAGAACTTTAGAAGGGGTTATGTGTCCATAATGGGTCTTAAAGGCCCTAAAGGGGTTCGAGTGCTCCTTAGCTTTGGTGGGGGCAATGGGCGGAGCTCCCCTGATGCCCCCAGGATCCTGAGGACTCTGAGGCTATTGTGGCCATTACAGGGGGGCTGTCTTCACAGGACTCATCTCTGACCAAGGTGGAGCTTCAGCCCTGCTGGCAGTCCCCCAGCGTTCTTCCCGCCCCCCCCCCCCCCCGCCCTCCCTCAGGCCCTCAGGCTCAGAGAACTGGTCACCTCAGCCTGGTCCCAGTCTTCTGCCCCAGAGACCTGCCACACCCCTTGGTCAAGCTCTCATGCAAATACGGTTCCTTTCATTCAAGGACTTCCAGAAGGGGCTTACCCCGGCCTTGTACCCACACCCTTCATAGCCCCTGCCCAAGCTGTCTATACTCCATGGCCACTTTCTCCGAGAAGCCTTCCTGGCTGCCCCCACCAAGGATTCTCTCTTCAGTGTCCTCTCAAAGCCACTCCTTCAGTTGTCCCGGGGCCTCATCCCACACCACCTTTTATTGCCGCAAGACTGAGGTTTCTTTGCCAATGTGACTTCAACGCCCAACGATGAGCGAGATAAAGTGGGTGCTAAGGAAAACAGACTTGAAAATGTACAAGGGTCCTCAGGCATTGTTTTAGAAGTCTTGGCCGAGCTGTCCTGGATACTGAATGGGGATCAGCAGATGTTAGGTTCTACCCTCATGAGTGTCCTGGGACTCTTCTGATTAGAGGCCTGGTCTGCTCAAGAAGTATGTCCTCTGGATGAGCTTTAGGCCTGAGCCCTTGATGAAAAACAGTCACCCAGAATTACCTTGGACCCGCTGGGTTCCTGTCCTTCTCTCCTCTTTGGGCTTTAACTCTGACCAATCTGGGGCTCAGCCTGCTGTGGTTTGGTACCTGTTCCTAGGCGTTCATGGGACCCAACCTGTGAGATAATAGGAAATATACGCATTGGTCTCCCTCCCCGGTTCCTGGCACAGAGCTCCTAAAACTCTTGGAATTCCCTAGATGATAGGACCGTCCTTTGTTTTAATGAGGCAACTCTTGGTAGTCTCCTGGATAGCTTCCAGTTGGGTGCTGGTCGCCAGAAAGACTAAGCTATGATTAGAAGCTCGAACTTTAAGTCCTACCCCTATCCTCTGGGAATGGGAGAGGGGCTGGATATTGAGTTAATAATTGACCATGCCTAAGAGCTTCTGGGTTGCTGGAGGTACTGAGAGGGTGGTGAGCCTGGTGATGGCATGGAAACTTCACGCCTCTTCCCCCTTCTCTTCCATCTCTTCCATCTGGATGTTCATCTATAGCCTTTATTCTTTAATGATAAACCGGTAAACGGAAGTAAGTGTTGCCCTGAGTTCTGTGAGACATTCTAGCAAATTTTTGAACCCCAGTAGGGGGTTGTGGAGATCCCAATTGATATCCTGCAGTCAGAAGTATAAATTACAGCCTGGGACTTCAAGTGGCATCTGCAATGGGGGTCTGGGGGCAATCGTGTGGGGCTGAGTCCTTAAAACCTGTGGGGTCTGACACTATCCCCAGGTGGATACTGTCAGAATTGAGTCGCATCGCAGGACACCCAGCTGGTGTCGGCTAATTGCTTTACGTATGGTGTCAGAAGCGAGGCGCTGTGGGAGTGAGAGTGGAGGAGAGACACAGGATTGTTCAGCCCCACATCCTCATCATGGGATCCTGCCCTCCATCTCCTAACAACTCCCACCCCCTCCCATCTTACACTATCTACTCGCAGAGCTGGGGGTTTCTCAGACTCATCTGCCCCAGATGGATACGTGCAGAGTCCCGCGTGCCCTCTTTTAAATGTGCATGGCACGCACGCGCGTGCACGCACGCACACACACACACACGCACACACTCAAGTAGAGCCAGAGACGCTACTGCGCCAGAGGGACCAGCTTTATTAGATTCCAGCAAGACTATACAGCGTGTGTTTCATGCAGATTAAATATGTGTCTTCGCTGCCCCTGGGAGGGAGCACTTCCACCGCCAGATCCTTCCTTGGTGTGTCAAGGGGTGAGTATCAAGGGGAACTCTCAACATATTCCGCGTGGGGGACAGTTGGGATCATGACTGGGGGTGGAGGTGAGACAGTGGGCAGCTGAGGGCCCTTGGGACCTTGTGTCTTCAGAGGTTCAGGGACCACAGGACCTTGGTCCTTTGCTGGTGGTGACACCAGAAGGTCTTGATCTTTCAGAGGCACCGGGATTATGGGAACTTGATTCTTCACAGGCTCAGGGACCACGGGATCTTGATTCTTTGGAGGCTCTGGGACCATGGGACCTTGATCCTTGACTAGTGCTGGGACCACAGGACCTTGATTCTTTACCTGTGCCTCAACCACAGAATCGTGATCCTTCAGAATCTCTGGGGCCACTCCACTTTGATCCTTGGCTGGCTCCAGAACCACTAAACCTTGATTCTTTACAGGCTCAGAGAGCACAGGACTTTCATTCTTTATAGGTGCTATGACCGTGGCACTTTGATCCTTCAGATGCTCTGGAACCATAGGACCTTGATCTTTGCCAGGTGCTGAGACCATGGGACCTTGATCCACAGGCTCAGGGACCACGGGGCTTTGATCTTTGACAGGCGCTGGGACCATGGGCCCTTGATCCTTTGGAGGCTCTGGTACCATGGCACCTTGATCCTTAACTATTTCTGGAGCCATGGGACTTTGATTCTTTGGAGGCACCGGGACCAAGGAACCTTGTTCCTTTACTGGTGCTGTGATCACAGACCCTTCATTCTTTAAAGGCTCAGGGGCCACGTGATCTTGATCCTTAACTGGTGCGGGGCCCACAGGACCTAGATCTTTCAGAGGCCCCGAGACCACAGGAGCTTGACCCTTCAGAGGCTCTGGGACCATAGGGCCTTGATCTTTTGGACGATCTTGGATCACAGGACCTTGATCTTTCAGAGGCCCTGGGCCCATAGGACTTTGATCCTTGTCTGGCTCTGTGGCTACAGGACCTCGATTCTTACGTGAATCACTGGTGAGTTCAACCTGGCTCCTGCAGAGGAGAGAGAGGTAGTCACTGTGAGGGCCAACGCTCAGGCCAAGGATTGGGCAGAGCACAGATTGCCTGATAAGTCTCGGCCTAGAGGAGCCTGGGAAGGGAACTCTTCCTGGAGAGCCAAGAGGAGAATCTGATGTCCATGTTCTTAGTACAGAACGTGGAGTGGGGGGAGGGGCAGGCTCAGGAATCAGTCATTCAATGTGCTTGCCAATTGATTATAACCTGCGCGTGGCACAGTGGGGGGCACCCAGCTGACGAGGGCAGTACAGCAGAGGGCTCAGAGTCCTCCTGTGGCTGTGGGCATCCCAGCAGCCTGTCCACCCCACACTCCACCCAGGCCGCTCTCCCTTCCTCCGTGATAGCTGGGCCCTCCTGCGAGCCCGTCTTAGCCATCCACTCAGATGACCCTAGAGGCCAGTACCCTTTCCCTCTTCTCAGGGTCTTTGCTACCCCCCGTCCCCAAATCCTTTGTTAAGGACTGACTGTGGAGAGGGATAATACAAAGGGCAGGATACGGGCGCCTGGGTGGCTCAGTCTGTTAAGCGTCCAACTTCGGCTCAGGTCATGATGTCACGATTTACGAGTTCGAGCCCCGCGTCGGGCTCTGTGCTGACAGCTCGGAAACTGGAGCCTGCTTCGGATTCTGTGTCTCCCTCTCTCTCTGCCCCTCCCCTCCTCAAACATAAATAAACATTTTATATATATATATATATATATATATATATATATATATATATATATATAAAAGAAAGAGGGCAGGAGAATGTCCCTCTAACACCTCTTCCTACTAAGGGGAAAGTATTTTCTCATTAACATGGTTTAGAATAGCCTACGCAAGGTGATAATAAAAAGCAGAGTGGCTTTTAATTGGTTTTCTTACTGCATTTAAATTCTCTATAGGCGATGCACCACATTGTTGCCTGAGCCACTGCCATTGCCCCCACCTTTGGAGGTGAGTGGCGGGGACTCCCCATTCAGGCAGTGAAGTGGCCCTGCTCCCCCCGCTCTATCCCCACTTCTGGCTCCCTCTACTGACCCCGGGCCCTTGCCCTCACTTACTCCAAGGCTCTGGGGCTGATTCCCCTGCAGCCGAATCCAACCCTCTCACCAGGCCTCACTGGGGACACCCTCCTCATCCCTTGGCCCATCCACATCGCGGAGAGCAGGTGACATCACTGACACATTCAGGGCCACACGCAGAGGCCACCCGTCTAGTTTAGAACACACACTCCTTCCTTGCAGGCCAGGCTGATATTTGGCACTCAGCCAGTGTCCCAAACACTGGCACACCTACGGCACATTCCAATTTCCAAATCACTCCTTCTCATAGCTCATTTCGGCAACGCGGTGACCCCGTGAGGCATGCGGGGAGGACTGTATTACCCTTACTTGTCAGAGGAAGAAACTGAGGTCTGGAGGGAGCACGTGATTTGGAAAGTGAGGGACCTCCATGGACTCTGGAGTCTGGGTCTTTCCGCTCCTGGAGCCTGTCCTCTGTCCGTGGTAGTGCCGGGCACAGAGGCTGCTCAGTACAGGGGAGCTATTATTACTCTCTTACGCTCTGTGGCCAGTCAAGTATTTAAGCTTAAATCCTCTTCAGCATTTTAACAGTTCCCATCAGCTTTTAGGACTATGTCTTACCTGATTATTAAAGCTGGTTTAGTAAGACCCCCTACTTGACACCACTTCCCTAGTTTCTGATGGTTTTGTCTCTCTGGGCCTCAAGTTTGTCATCTATTTCATTGGATATAATGATATTTACTCAGAAGTTTATGATTAGAGATCATGTAGGTCGAGCACCTTGCACCACGACATTACTATGCAATATTACAATTATTTTTCTATTTATGGGGCACCTGGGTGGCTCAGTTAGTTAAGCAACCGACTCTGGATTTCGACTCAGGTCTTGATCTCACGGTCATGAGATCGAGCCCCATGTTGGGCTCTGCGCTGACAGGACAGAGCCTGCTGAGGATTCTCTCTCTTCTCTCTCTCTGCCCCTCCCCCCTCTCTCCCTCTCCCTCTCTCTCTCCCTCTCTCTCAAAATAAATAAAAACTTAAAAAAAATTATTTTTCTATTTATTTAGAAGTAACGCTACACATATTGGGACTATTTTTATTGTGATATGTCATCCCAGTCTAGAAGCTTTTTACTGTATGTAGCATCTTGAGTTCCCTGGGGACCTACGTCTCTCAGCAGAGTACCCAGCATCCTAGGCAGACTCTGTCAATCCCTCTGGATGTTTCTGAGCATCACAGTGGACCGACAGGAGCCAAGGTGGCTCCCTGGCTCAGCATGACCCAGACCACAAGCTGCTCTGGCCAGCTGGACACAGCTGGCTGCCATCAGTGGGACCTTAGCGTTTGCAGAGGGAGTTAGGCAAGGCCACCCGAAGTACGCAGATTCCAAAGACGGCATTAAAATATATCTAATACTGGGGTGCCTGGGTGGTTCAGTCGGTTAAGCGTCCGACTTCGGCTCAGGTCGTGATCTCACAGTCCGTGAGTTCGAGCCCCACGTCGGGCTCTGTGAGGACAGCTCAGAGCCTTGAGCCTGTTTCAGATTCTGTGTCTCCCTCTTTCTCTGCCCCTCCCCCGCTCACGCTCTCTCTCCTTCAAAAATAAACATTTAAATAAAATAAATACATTTTATTTATTTTAATACTATTTTAATACATTAAATAAATAAAAATTTAAAATACGTCCAGAGAGGAGATAAAAATCACCTAATTCAGAATGGAACCAAGTAGGAAATGGATTGGATGAATCCCATCAGGTAGTGAACAACCTGGGTGGGGTCACTGTGAAGCGGTGACAGAGCTGAGGGAGGGGACACAAGAGGTGACAGGGCTTAACTTGATCTCAGGGGCTTGCACTGCAAAACCTACCTCACTGGCAGCACATAAACTCGGCGTCCCTGGCTGGCATGGAGACGAAACAGGGGGCTGGCCCCGCAGTGTGGGCAAAATGAACTTCCCTGGGTATTTGAGGCCCTGGCCCCTGTGCCAAGCCCCACATTTCTGTTGAAAGAGCCTCTTGGCCACCTGCAACTTAACCCCACGTATAACCCTAGATTGCTTTGGTTGGTGAAGCTGTTTCCTGAGGAAGTGTCTTGACTCATGGGAAGGTTTAGAATGAAGATTAGAAATGATAAAATTGATAAATCTACAATCTTACCCTTTTTTGGTCTTAAGCTAAGGAAAAATCTATGTAGATTGATTTTGAACACATCTGTGATGTTTCAAATAATTTGGCATATTAGAATACCTAACAGATTAGCTTTGTGACTCCAATATAAAATGTATAATGGAGTAATTAATTTAGATTTGTGATTTTAAGTTGAAAGATAGAAGACAATTTTACAAATTTTGAAAACAATGATGGAACTTTTATGATAACCCAATAGTTATATTTTTAAGTTTTATTTTATTTATTTATTTTTAATTTATTTTTTAATGTTTATTTATTTTTGAGAGAGACAGAGTGCAAGCTGGGGAGGGGCAGAGAGAGAGGGAGACACAGAATCCGAAGCAGGCTCCAGGCTCTGAGCTGTCAGCACAGAGCCCAATGTGGGGCTCGGACCCACAAATCATGAGATCGTGACCTGAGACGAGGTCAGATGCTTAACCGACTGAGCCACTCAGGCGCCCCAGTTTGTTTTAAATGACTTATAATTTAATGTAAATTATTTAAGGGAACCCAATTAATTAGGTTATAAAATCCCCCTTAAAAGAGACTGTTGAATTTTACCAGATTTTTTAAATGCATTACTTTTATAAATTAAGCATTCATTTTTAAAACCAAAGCAGCCTTGGGGCACCTGGCTGGCTCAGTCAGTGGAGCACGCGACCCTTGATCTTGGGGTTGTGAGTTCGAGGCCCATGTTGGGTGAAGAGATTACTTAAGAATAAAGTCTTAAAAAAATAATAATAATAAATGAAACCAAAGCAGCCTCAGTTGGTTTTCCTATGGACAGAGCCACCCTCAAGGACAACATAAAACTCTCGTTGACACTGACTGGCCATCACTTGGCTCCACAGTGCCCTGCCAGTCTCCCTGTCTGTAAAATGCCCCACCATTCCCAGTAAGGCTGGCAGAAGCCGCCCGCCCAGTGCCTTCCATGTGAATGATTCTAAGTTGCACCCTCAGCCGGTTGGCAAGGTGAGATGGGCCCGATTCAGCCCCGCCGGCCCACGGGCCAGCTGTGCTTGGCATGGGCATGTCCTTGGCCATGGCCCCACCGGCACAACCAAAAATCTGGAGCCCTGAGCCAGCTGCAGATCTTCTCAGGACAACACGTGCCACAGACCCCCTCGGGCTCCCAGCCTGAGTCCCCTCTCAGAAACTAGAACAACCTGTTGGATTCATCTTGAGGCTTCCGTGCTGCTTATTGCCTGCAAGATCTTGGAGATCTTGGGCAATTGCTCAACCACTAGAGACCTCAGTTTCTCCACTTATAAAATGGGGATAACAATACAAATGTCAGGAACTCTTACAACAGAGGATCAGACGATCCTGTTGGGCAGGGATGTGAAATCACAGTTCTCCAGATTTGTAGAGCGCTCCTTGGTGCATCACGTGGTTAAGTCCATTCCCATGAACTGTAGTAACAGCTTACTAAATGCTCACATCCTCCTTACTTTAGCTCACTGGACCCTCACGGCAGCCCTGGAGGAAGGCAGGGAGAGGGGTGACCAACCCTCCAGCCTCACCCTCCTGGCACTGTCCTCTGGGCAGCCCGTGCTGTTTTACGCATCCCCCGTGCTTTGTTTCTTGTTTCTGCCTCCTGGATTGTCCCCTTTCATCCGCTTTGCCTAGTCTGTCTTTGACGGCTCGGTTCAGACCCCACTTCCTCACAAGGTCCTGGTTGCATCTCTCCAAATGAGCTCCCTCTTGCTGCACCATTTTACAGTCTCTCCCACATTCACAGATACCCCATTTAATGTCAGTTTCCCCCACTGTGCCCGTGAGCTCCCTGAAGGCAGGGGCCATCCTCCTGGCCTGCAGCCCCAGTGCCCAGCACAGTACCTGCAACAAAGAAGGTCAAATGGAAAGATTTACAAATTATTGTTCCCGAGACCTGGTTCATCATTCATCTCACGGCCCCAGCCAGAAACCCAGCGTCTTCCTTGATATCTCCTTCTTCCATAAAACCTTCACCCAATCCATCAGGAAACATCTGTTCCGGCTCCTAACATTTATCTCGTGAATTTTTCCACTTCTTTCCCTCCTTCCTTTTCCTCCACCAGCTGTGTCATCATTTCCATGGACCACGGTCACGGCCTCCTAACTGGTATCCTTTCCTCCTCCTCCAATCCATTCTTCATACAGAAATCAGAATGACCTTTCCAAAAAGCAACCCCCTTTGCTTACAACTCTTCATGGCTCTCATTGCACTCAGCATAAAGAGTAAAACCAGTTAGGGGCGCCTGGGTGGCTCAGTTGGTTGAGCGTCTGACTTTGGTTCAGGTCATGATCTTGTGGTCCATGAGTTTGAGCCCCATGTCAGGCTCTGTGCTGACAGCTCGGAGCTTGGAGCCTGCTTCAGATTCTGTCTCCCTCTCTCTGCCCCTCCCCTCCTTGCACTCTGTCTCTCTCTCTCTCTTTCAAAAATTAATAAACATTAAAAAAAAGAGAGAGAGAGTGAAACCTGTTACATGGCCCCATCTAGCTGAGCAGCCTGCTCCCAATGCCCTCCTGGCTCTATGTCCCCAGGCTCCCAGGACTTTGTTCTGTTCCTCAGTACGCCCTGCTTCTTTCCATTTCCAGTTTTGCACATGCTGTTGTCTCCTCCAAGAACATTCTCTTTCTCCTTCTTGCCCTGGTTAATGTGTACTCATCCCTTATCTCTCAGCTCACTGGAGCACTTTCCCAGGGAAGCCTTCCCTGACCCCACCGATGGGACAAGGTCACCAGCTACAGGCTCTCCTAGTCCCTGCACTGTCTTTCCCACCCCTTCACAAGGCTAATTACTCGCATTCTTTTGGATTAATGTTTCCCCTACTAGACTGAAGCTTTTAGAGGGCAGGACCATGCCGACTTTGCATATCACCATATTGTCTGTACCTAAAACAGCAGGGGATACCCCAACTAAATACTTGTCAAATGAATGAATAAATGAGAGCTTTTCTGTGCTGGGTGCTGTCGTATTTGCAAAATTTAATGTTCCAAGGTTATATGAGACATCCTAAGTCTTAGTAACTTGATTTTCTGCCCTTCCTCCTGTTACCATGGAGACAGGCAATTGCCTCCTGGGCACACACACACTGGCCTTGGATCTATGCTTTATCAGAGTCTGGAAACAGGATTAGCGAGCCCTGCCAGAGACTATTTGGAAAAAGGGCTTCCTTCCCTCCTGCTGGATTTCTACCCTTGCACACAATTCTAATCCCATAATCCACCCATGTGGTTTTCTCTTTTTTTTCCCCCCCAGACTGTCTCCTGATGCACCATCAAAGTAGCCCAGAACTGGGGCAGTGCTCTAAGTAGGGCCCTGTTCAAAAATCAAGGACCTATGGGCTCTCCCCGTGAATCCCCTGCCTCCACAGCTTGGAAAAGGCTTGTAGAAGAAAGAAACCCCTATTTTCTGAGCAGTAAGCATGTGCCAGGCTCGGTGCCAGGTGCTTTAACATAGATCATTTCTTATAATGTAAAGAGCAGCCCACAGGTCAGGGGTGGGGAGTGCGTGGATTGGGTCAGGGGCCAGAAGAGCTGGGTTTGCATGACGACCCAACATCTTTCTAGCCCACAGGGTGTCATCACAGGCATGCCGGCCTTTATACCTCAGCACCCATAATCTATAAGGTGGGGATTACAGTGCTCACCTTCTAGGGAGGATTAGTTTGTGGGAACACTCCTGGCGTGACCCCTGGAATATGGGTGTTTAGTACATGTTACTTCCAAAGAGGGACTCAATGATCTAGTCCAGTTGTGTTACTCTGTGATGGGAAACTGGCTCAGAGTGGGCAAGTGACACTCCCATAGCCATACAGCTGATGGATAGCAGGTCCAGGACTGAAACATGGGCCCCTCGACATCTTAATGGGTGGAAGGGATGGAGCAAACTCACTTGGAACGAAGATGGGCGGGAGGGGGCTGAGCCAGGGCCCAGGCCGACTGCACGTCGGGGCCTCTGGCAGAAGGCTGGGGAGACAGCGGACACGGTAATTTGGTGGCTTCGCTCTCCTCCTCTCGGCCTGTGGGCCTTGCACAGGAGCCCGCATTTCCCAGGCACAAACAAAGCTCCCAAGGCAGGGTAAGAAATGCAGCTACCGGAGGGGGAGGGCCAAGGAAACCATCTTTGAAAGGCTCATTGTTCTTACGAAGAATCTGCAGGAGGCAAGACATTCTCAAAACAAGGACTCCCACTCCTGCCTCTCTCCCCGACAGGCTCCGTGCTAGCCCCACTGTCAGCAGTTGTCCTGGCGTTTGGTAATGACCTGCCTCTCCTGCTGGCCCGGGGGCTGTGTCTGGCTCGTCTTTGCTTCGCTAGTATCTCGCGTCCGCCCTACAGTAGCACCTGCAGACATTTGTGAGTAACAGATGGCTGGTGTATCGCTTTATCTCTTTATTCTCTTTCAGTTTTTTCTCTTTTATCCATTCATGGGACACAGTCCGCTGAGCCCCTGCTCTGGGTTAGGCCCTGTGCTGGGGGGGCGGGAGTAAATGAGACCTGGGCCCTTCAGGAGCCCCCCCCCCCACCCCCACCGGTGTGGGGAGCAGGGGACAGACCCACAAACACACACCATGCGCACCGTAAAGCTGCCAGGGTGCCGGCACCCCTGGCAGCCCTGACCCCAAACCGTCAGCCAGGGAGACCCAGAGGTCCCTTCCGGGGCAGAGACGTCGCTTGGCTGGAGCAGTCTTCCCTGTCTGCTCTAGGAAAGCGCAACTCCTGAGAGTCATCGGGTCTGCTGAGTTCTGTCACTCTCTCCCTGCCAACGGGCCCCTCCACGGCCCACGCTGCCCCGAGGTAGGGCACACACCTCTTGGTGGCCTCGTGTTTCGACCCTGAGCGGAAACCTGTGTTTCGGTCAGCTCCACTCCCTCCCATCCCTGCCCTGCTCCCGGTTCTGTGCTCCGGGGCCGCCCTTTCAGGAAATGTCATGCCGCCTGGCTCCGGGACAGCCTCTCAGCTCTTTGAAGGGGCAGCGATTGTGTCCTTCCTCCTGGATTCTCTGGGCAACATACACCGACCACGCCTCAGATATTTGGTTTCCGGAGCCCTCGCTGTCCTGACTGCTTTCCTCATAGCACAGCTAGGTCGCCCCCCGCTCCGTCCTTCGGAAAGTGTGACCCCCCCCAGAACTGAAAATGCTAGCGCAGGTGTCTCCAAGCAGGAGGCACCGCCTCTGCCCCAGAGTCTGTACCTCCATCTACACAACCCTCGACTGCCTTAGCTTTCTCTCGGCTGTGCGCGCCCTGCGGGCCACCACCACCCCTCCCCGTCTGTCCTGTCCGGTAACCCCCTCTTCTCCTCCTCCTGGAGTAGAGATTCAGTTCCAGAGTCACTTCCTCAGTGGAGCCCTCCACCTGCAGGGGTCGGTACTCCTCCCATGTGGCCACAGAGCCTCCCTGCTCACAGCAGCCCCATCAGAGGCTTTACTGACTGCTTTATAGCTGTCTCTCCAGGCTGGGGCGAGACCACAGACCAGCATCAGCTTCACCTCTCTTTCCTTTCTCACCTTCCCTCCCTCCCTCCCTCTTTCCTTTTCCCCTCCCCCCCCCCTCTTCCCTCCTTCCTTCTGCGAACATTTAATAAATGCCTACTGCGTGCCAAGCCGCCAAAGCGAGAACCGGGGAGCTCTGGCATGGGGCGGACAGGGCACATAGTAGGAGTAGGAGTGAGATGTTGTAAACACCACTCAAACAAGATCAAATTCTAACAGCCACGTTTCCACGGCACGCAAATCATGTCTTATTTTTAACTGCCTTAATACCTTTTTGCCCTTCCATTCTTCACAGGCTTCTAGTAGGGCATACAACATGGCACACTATTCTCGGAGCAGCCCTGCCGGCCAGGCAGCTGCGAGGCATGAGGGGGGCGTCCCCTGTCCCCCCCCCCCCCCCCATTTTCCAGCTGTAGGTGGAAATGAATCTCAGAAAGGGGAAGTGGGTTGCCTAAGATCGCAGGGTAAGTTTGTGGCTATGTCAAGACCTCAACCAAGGAGGACAGACTTTTGAGTCAAGCTCTTTCCTCTCTCCAACAATATCCCTGAGGAGCGAGACTCCAACTAGAGAGATTCCCAATTCCTCTGCTGAGGTCTAAGCAGGGTCAGGCTGGAGATGACCCTGACTGGTTCTGCCTGGTGCGGGAGGCGGGAGCCACTGACCTCTGCGGGTCCCCCAGCTCCAAGCTCCCAACTGCGTCGCCTAAGAAAGTTGCCCCTCTTGGGGGCCAGGCCCCCAGCCACCGGTCCCCCTTCACCTCGGCCCTTCCTGCCTCCCTGACACAACCACTTCCCTGGGCTTACTGCCTGATACTCAGCAGGCCCTGGCAAAGAAGACAGTCCCAGAAAGCAGCAGAATCCTGGTCTAAGAGTGCCCATCTACGCCCATACCTGTACGGCTGCCAATCCGTCTACCAGCCTGGAGCCACACAGAATGCACCCAGATGTGGCACATCAGCACAGGAGGAACAGTTAGGACCACAGCTAGGGAAAGTGCTGCCACCACAAGGCTTTGTTCTGGGTGGGGGTGGGGGGTCGCCAGGCAGAAGGTGGGGAGGGGGTGGTGACCGTGCTGATCACAACATCTGTGGCCTTTATCTGACTCCTTTTCCGCAGATGACAAGAGTACCTAGAGTCATTGCAGGATTTGGAGCAGGGAAAGGACAGGATGAAGAGGCTGCTATTTTAGGAGGACGCACATCTTCCCAACCGAAATCCCAGAAGTGGTCCCGAGTGCTGGACGAAGAGGGGGGGGCGTTAGTAACCCAAACATGGCTTCAGATCCTGGCTCACCACTTACAAGTCGTGTGACTCTGTTACTTAAGCGAAGTCTTGATTTCTTTGTCTGTAGAAGACCTCCAACCTCTCCAGCCTTCTGTGAGGATTCAGTGAGGACCAAGGTATGAAAGCCAAACACACTTTCTTTTCCTTCCCTGAGGCTGTGCCCACTCTGCATTTTACAGAAGTGGAGCCTGACTCCAGGTTCCCTGCGGGCAGGTCTGTGCTTATGAAGCGCAGGGAGATGGCTACCCCCGGGGCGCTCGATAGCTGGGTTTTCTGCCCTGTGGTGGTGGTGTTTTCCTTTTTGCTGCTAAATATCTTTTCTAGAGATAACCTGTTACGAGAAATTAAATAAATCCCCAGTTGTATGATAAGTATTTCAAAAAACATCCTCGGTTGTTTTAGCACCAAGAAGGCAAAGTCAAGCGCATAGCTGATGGTCTCAAAGGGGTTGCCAAGAGTCTCATAATCTTGCTAATGACCCTTTTTAAAAATGTAAAGCGCTAAACTAAGGCAACCAGACAAAGGCTCAGTTCCGGTCTAGTTCTGTACTCCTGGGAACTTGCAAATCAATTTTTGTCCTTTCTTCCCACCCCATCTAAAGCAAAGGCTGAGATCTTGAGCAATTAATCAAAATTGGTTCCGTGTGTCCAGAGGGGCTCAATTAAAATGAACATGTAATTTCGGAAATGGAATCTATACCGGGTGATTTCGTGGTGAGTTCGGAGAGGAGGGGCCGGGGAAGGGCTGGGGATGAGAGGAGGGCAGCAAGAACGAGCACTAGGTGGGCTCTGTCTCAGGCTATGGTGTGACAGAGGGATTTACCACAGCTCGCTCCAGCCACCACGTCGTTGGGACCAAGGGTGGTAAGTCACAGTCACAGGGAAGTGACTGGGAAGCGAAACCATCCAGAAAATGAACTATGGACAAAGCAGAAGGGTGTTCCGCTTTGCTGTTGACAAGAGGACTTTCACATGCACCATCACTGGGCCCTCACAAGAGACAGTTCTGTGGATCAGAAGCAGGTATTGCCAGCTATTAGAACTCTTACCACCTGCTCTCCCAAACTCTGGAACCAAAAGATTCAAATAAAACTATGTCCTTTTCTGGGGCGCCTGGGTGGCTCAGTCAGTTAAGCAACTGACTTCTGCTCAGGTCATGATCTCAAGGTTCGTGGGTTTAAGCTCCACGCAGGGCTCTGTGCTGACAGCTCGGAGCCTGGAGCCTGCTTCTGATTCTGTGTCTCCTTCTCTCTCTCTGCCCTCCCCCACTTGTCCTCTCTCTCTCTCGCTTTCAGTCTCTCAAAAATGGATAAAAAAAGAAAGAAGAACAACTATGTCCCTTGCTGACCAAACTTCTACTTTCTAGATTTGGGAACCAAACAGATTTGGATAGTGATGGATACTTGTATTACACTTACCTCTCTGCGGCTCAAAGAAATTAAGAGACTCAGCCAAGGTCACACAGCTAGTAAACAGTAGAGCTTGGATTTAAAACCAGGCCTGTTGGCTCTAACTCCCAGCCCTGACTCCTAAGACATCCCCTCAGCAGATGCCTCTCTGCTGTCATGAAGTAAGGAGCTCTGCACCGAGCAGGGGGTGGGATTAGCCAGCCTCTTAAGATTACCCTCTAACCAAGAGTCTATGATTTTTTGAAGTCAGGCCTGTTTAGAAAAAGTGGCTACATAAAGTACAGAGGTAGGCTGGCCGTTACAAAAGCAGCCATTGACTGCTCCGTGATCTGTGCGGTGACCTCTCTTGAAACCACCCTTTTCATGTGAGCAGAGGCAGTTATTAGGCAGAATAAAGCCTTGTGGGGGCACCGTGGTGAATAGGGAGGCAGATGGTGAAAATCATCATTCATTCGCTCACTCATTATTCATTCAACAAACAACTTAGAAGACGTTCTCTGAGGTAGGCATTGGGCCAGCAGCTAAGGCTACACAGGTGAACAGAAGGAGCTGGTCCCGGCCCCGGGGGAGCACAGTCCAGCGCAGGGGACACACACATGAGCAGGCAGCACAGTACACGTGGTGAGTTCTGTGATGAAGACACACACAGGGAGCGTCTTACCCAGCCAGCGTGGGAGGTGCGGGAAGGGCTTCCTGGAGCGGTCCCCTGAGCAGAGTCTCGAAGGATGAGTTAGCCAGGTGGAGAAGCAGGAGAAGGGCAATCGGAGCAGGTGGGGCGGCGTGGGTAAAGGCATGGAGGTGAGAAGCAGCATGGTGCACCGAGGGGACAATAAGCTTCTGCGGGCCACAAGGAGCCCACGGATGGTTGAAGGCAGGGTGTGACATGGTCAGATTTGCATGTTCTAAAGATCCCTCCGGCAACTTAAACCAGTAGCCATGGCAGGAATTTATTTATCTCAGCATCTGAAACTCCCTGGGCCCCAGATAAGATGTCTGGGTTGAGATAGTTGCAGACAGTGTCAAAGTTAACCAGCAATTAAGGACCATTTATATGAGGACAAGGGGCAGAGAGTTAAGCTCAGGTCTACCTTTGGAAATTAAAAGCACAAAATAGTGGTCTCTGACCCAATGCCTCAGGTAGCGGGTGCCAGTTTTATCTCGGTATCTCTAGTACCAACTATAATTCTTCAGAAAGAAAAATTTGCTGCATCATTCTGTGTTCAATAACCATGCAACGTAGTTACCCAGTTAATTTAGTACCCCAGGGAGATAAACCTTTACATCTGGCTGAGGCAGTTGGCCAGTTCAGTCAGGATGTTTGAGCCAGTTGTGTGGGGAGACCTGATCAAATCTTAATCTGCCCCCCCCCCCCAACATTTGTATCTGGGTCCCAAGATTTAAAGATTCTAGGGAAGCCTGCAGGAGGCCCTGCAGTGGCCTGACCAGACTGCGGCAACTGTGAGGTATGGGTGTAGTTTTATTTAAGAGTCCAGCTTGGGGCGCCTGGGTGGCCCAGTCGGTTAGGCGTCCGACTTCGGCTCGGGTCACGATCTCACGGTCCGTGAGTTCGAGCCCCGCGTCGGGCTCTGTGCTGACAGCTCAGAGCCTGGAGCCTGTTTCGGATTCTGTGTCTCCCTCTCTCTCTGACCCTCCCCCGTTCACGATCTGTCTCTCTCTGTCTCAGAAATAAAAATAAACATTAAAAAAAAAATTTTAAAGAATCCAGCTTGATGACTGAAGCCTGATTCACTTCGGGCCAGCCCCAGCCTCCCTCAGGGGAAGGAGAGACGCAGTGCAGGCTGCGGGGCAGAAGCCCCAGGCTCCATCCAGGCACCCCCTCCTCTCTGAGCCTCCTTCTCTGTTACCTGGCACAGACACTTGCTCCGGATTAGGAGGGGTCGATAGAACGGCACAGAAAGAAATGCTTTGTGGGCAGTCAATATATACAAATTGTTAAGATATTATTGTTTAGGTCTGTGGACTCCAGGTGATTCGACAGCCAGAATTCTTTAAAAGCATTCTTCTTAATCAGTGTTTGCCTCAATCCACCTCACGCATTGTCTGAGATGGCCTAAAGCTAACTCTCTAACAGGAAGCTAGTGAACACAGACCATCAAGCACTGTAAAAGGAAGGGGGAGGGCCTGAAATGACCTGTAGTTAGTGTCCATTGTGGGTTCCCTATGGCCATCGTGTCATTTCACCCTGGCTCCTCTCCCCTGAGGTGGGTGTCAGTGTCCCCATTTTCAGAGGCGGACAGCGAGGCCAAGAGCGCTCAGGGAATGACACGGGGTGGTACAGCTGGCACTGACTTGTAGAGGCCCAAGTCACGGCCAGCGTCAACCGGCTCACACGATAAGGTATGCGGTGATGTGGATTCTGTTATAGGCATTCTAGATGGTCTGGGTGTCATGAGGATCAGTGCCTCAGAGGCCAGCGGGATGAAGCAGCTTCGGGCTCTGTGTCTGCTTTGGCAAGAGTGGAGTCTAAGAAAGGTTTCGTGCCATTGTTTTGAAACAGCTGCCTTTCCTGTCTCGGTGGCCTCAGGTGGAGCTGGGGTAGGGTCCTGCCTTACCAGTAGATGGTCCACAGGCTACACGCTGCAAGAAAGCTCTTATACCTGCGGTCCTGAGAAGGTAAACCGCTCTAAGACATTTTAGCAGTAAAAGGACCTTGAAACCACGATGCCACATTAAGGGAGTTCATACCTTGGTGAAGTGAGACTTAACACTGCCCTAATCTATGAGAAGCAGGTTATAAATTTTAAACCCTAGTGAAAAAAAAAAAAAACCCACAAAAAAAAATGAGGGATGGGTTTCACTAAGAACTCACAAACTGCAAGGAAGAATTAAAATACACTTATAACTAATTTAGCAGCAATGACCTATTTTAAAACTAGCAGGCTGGTTTTAATTCTGTTTGTTAGCTGTTTGGGGGAAGCGGCACTAGTTATAGGTTATAGAGTTGCCTCCTGGGCTTTGGGCGGCATCGGGGAGCATGGAGGGAACCACAGGCCGAGGTTCTGGCGGAGGCCAGACCTCTGGTCACACAGATGAAGCCAGCAAGGCTCTCCACCCCGCTGCCTCTTCAGTTGCCTGATTCATGACCTCTGTCTGATTCTGAGTACACCTCACCTTTTCTCCACTTACTATGGGTGTCGCCACATATGTGTTTCTCTGTGGGTCTTTTTCCCCCCTTGGCCTCTATTTCTACCTCTTTGTTTTACGCCTGTCTTTCTTTCTACCTCTCTCAATCCCTGGTTTTGGTCAAGGCAATTAACTGATCAAAAAAGAGCTGAAAAATATACTTTTATGTATGTTTCATTCATTGTACAGAATTTTGCGTTTTCTGCCTTACACAAAAGCAGGCAGGTGGGTGGAGTGTTTCCCGTTCATCTGGAAAACAAATAGATAGTGGGTTTTCATATATATGACCCTTGATCGAGCCCCACCATGGCTCCTCCCCAAAACCCCCAAATTGGGGACCAGCATTAGAATAAAAGTCCCAGCCTAGAGCTCCTAGCCTAAAGCAAGAGAGAACCTGTGGCTGTCGCCCCATATGTGGGTAAGGGCAAGAAGCATGATGGCAGGGAGCATGCAAAGGTCAGGGGTGCAGTCTGGGTGTATGGAATGGAGATCCCAGTTAGTAACCGCCCACTCACATGGCGCCAGGCCTTTCCAGGACTTCCCAGCCCTTGCCTTGACCCTCCCTGAGTGAACTGCTCCCCCAGGCCCTGAGCTCACCTGGTATTGGACCCCTCCACACTTTTGCACACTTTTGCAGCTCCTTCTGTCTGGCATGCCTTGGCCACCCCAGACTCTGTTCACCTGGTCATCACCCGCTCATCCACTGAAGTTCTCCCTGATCCATGGAACCAGCTAGAATGGGCTCCTCCTTCATGGCCCACAGTGACCAGAGGTGGGGTCTCAGTCATCTTGGTTCCCTAGTGCCCAGCACAGTGCCTGGCACATGATAGGTATTCAATCAACATACGTTAGTAAAAGGAAGAGGGATCCCACGCAAAAAGTATATAACCTTCTGTCTCCCGCTGCAGCAGAAGGATATCCCAGTGGTTAAACCTGGCCCTAACTCTGAGGTTCCCTCCCAGATATGCTCTCCTGCCTGTGGGCCTACCCCCACGCGCCCTGCACACCCACATCCCACCCGTTCTCCGAGGTTCCCTCCCCCACGAAGCCTTCTGATTCCCCACCCCTGGTACTAAGACACCTGCCCTTCACAGGAGCAACCAGCTACCTGGTCCGTTGTTACCTTATTTGGATCTCTCTTACGGCTGTTTCCACCCTCCCATGTTAGGCACAAACAAGACCGTCGCCCCATAACCCACACAGTGAGCCAGCCGCCCGGAGGGTGGAACCTTCACAACGACCAGACCAGACGGAATGATTAAGTGAAGGCGTCCCTGCCATCTCTTAGGAGGAGAAAAAGCCAGAACCGACAGTCCTCCAGGTGGACGGGAAGGGGGGTGGAGAATCAGGGCCCAGCCTCCCCGTGTGGCGACGCAGTGCTGGGTGCAGGCGCTCACTCAATCCCCAGCAACACGGGATCAAAACGTTACACTACCTTGTTGGCCAGTGGGTCTCTCGGTCCATCTTCGCCTTTCCCAACACTTAGCTCTGACTGCTTGCAATTAGTATCTGAGAGGCAATCTAAAAGAGTCAAGCTGCATTATGGAGAACCCCAGAACAACTGCAGGGCACAGCTCACCTCGTGGAGAGTGGCTCAAATGGCAAAGGCTGGCTCCTTCACCTACTCAGCTGGGCCTTACCAAGGAAATAAGATCAAGAAAGTGGTGTTCGTCTTTAGCATTTATTTATAATCGGAAAAAAACCGTTTGTTTGTTTGTTTGTTTCTGAGCAAGCACAGACCACAAGCACGTCACAATCAATTGGCTATACATGAATATTTTTTGTCATTTTCTTACTAACAGCAGGAATGGAATAGCACCAAGAGAGGTGTGCGTTACACGTTACATAGACAATCTGTGGTATGCAACAAAACCCAGGCCACAAAATCGTAATTAGACACTTCCTGTCTGCCTTGGAGAGGCAAAGGTATAATGGACAGGTTGGAAGCACCAGCAGATAAGGAAAAACTTGGAGGAGCCAGCGCACAGCCTTAGGCATTGTTTTTGCAGGCAAGCAAAGCAGGCAGTGGGAACGCTTCGGGCCTTGCTCTCTTGCCAGGGGAGTTGGGGAATCGGCAGGGAGATATACAAAAGTGGACAGACAGGCATCGGAAGCTTGGTCATCTTCAGAAAGGCAAAACCAAAATACTGTTTGTGAAACCAGTGTCAGTTTCAACCAGTATGTTTGGGATACAGAATGAGATTGGCCGAGTTTTATTTGTAAACAGTAGAAATCAAAGGAAGTTTCTGGCCGTGAAGTGACACATTCAAGAGTCAAAGTGAACTACAAACAGGGTTTTCTCAATCGCAGGAGTTAAAAAGGCAGCGGCGGGGGGGGGGGGGGGGGGGGGCGGGGCGGAGGGGGGCTGAAGGGTTGAAAAGACAGGATACAGGTTGCATCTAAAGCCGTAGGTGGGGCAGGGTAGGAAATTCAGTCCCTGGGGCTGCAAAGTGGGTGGGAAGCTACAATTTGGGCAAAGAAACTCGCATCAGGCACCGAGATCACATCATATGGTTGTGCTGCTGTGGAGACAGATTTATGTAGAGTAGCCGGGGTGCCTAACACGGTGCCTGGCTCACAGGCGTTCAGGACGAGAACGTGGAATGAACGTTCCTCTGTGCATCGTAAAGTCTGACTTACTTGATCTGTAAAACACATATGACGGTTCTCTGGAGAAATTCAAATTGTGGCTAACATCGACACGCCTGACGAATGCCAGATCTTGAGCGAACGAACACACGTTGGCAAAATTCTCTGGGTCAAGTTACGATCACGCTGCTAGAGCTCTCCGGTTAACGTTAAGATTAGCTAGCAAATAGCTAGAATCAACACTGAGATCTGCTCTGGTCATTTCCAGACAGGCATCCAAATCTGTGATGCGTGAACACTGAAACTCGCTAACAGTCTCTACCTTCTTCAAAACATCTCAGTTCCACGCCCTGAGATAGAAAGGAAGGTGACGGTGGGCCCGGCCGAGCGCTTCCTTTCTAAGAATCCTGTTCTCTTAACAAATGCGGCCCGCACAGCACACACTTGACGAATTTGCGAAAGATGTCTCAGCCAGCCCAAGTGCCCGACAAGATGGCATAAACAGTGACTCTGCTGCCTGAATGGTCAGAACCGGAGAGGACTGGGGGAGGCCCCGCTTCCTCCACACCACACGGACTGAAAGGGATTGGCGCGGCCCCGCTCTCCACCGCCACCGCCGTCCTTACCCAGCAGCGGCTGGGCACCGGACGAAGGCCCAGCCGTGTACGGTGCCGGCGACGGTCAGGATTTCAAGGACGGGAGAAAGAAAGTGTACCGAGCGATGTACACGTCGCAAGGTTTGGGAATGCAATTTTTCCGGTAGGTATTTTGGGTTCCCTCGTGAGCACTGGGGGTCTTTTCACAACTCTCTGACTAATGCCTACGATACAACTCTAGCACAACTAAGGTGCCACTTGCCACCCCACTGGGGGGGGGGGGGCGTTGGCCACACAGACACGCAAAACACGATACGGTGAGAGCTGCTTTCATTCATCAGTGAGGTTAAAATGCTTGCTAATCACTTACTAGGGAACTCTCCTAATCTTCAGCTAAGTCACAGAAATTTCCTCTAACCCGAAGCTCAGCAGCCTCGGTCCTCTCCGAGGAACAGAGCAAACACGGGTTTGGGAAGGGAGAGTGAACATCACCACACGTGTCCTACGTCTACTTCCAACCTTGTGTTTCTCAGAAGCAAGGAAGCCACGTTCTAAACACACTACCCTACACCCTGAACTTCCTTCCTCAGTCATCTGTAACCAGTTGCTCTGCAAAATTGGTAACACTGGATAGGCTGAGGGTAAACGGGGGAGAATACTCTCCTCTCAATTTCTTCATCTTCCTGTGATGTCTAGAACGTACCTAAAACACCTAACCTTTTCACCCTGGCCTGGTCTGAGTCATCAGTGGCATATCTATTACTTGGCATCCAACGGAAAGCCCACTGATA
This sequence comes from Neofelis nebulosa, assembly GCF_028018385.1. Lineage (NCBI taxonomy): Eukaryota > Metazoa > Chordata > Mammalia > Carnivora > Felidae > Neofelis > Neofelis nebulosa. The sequence continues at coordinate 56,598,326 of NC_080791.1, read as the reverse complement.
GGAAACTAAATGGAGTCGCGCGTTTCTAACAGAAAATTCTATGAAAAGAGTTACTTCAACTTAACAGACACGATTCATTGTACGGACGTTAAGGCCGAGGTTTTTTTGCTTTTTAAATCTGGCCACAAACGTTGTCCATCGCTGAAGCCCAAGTTGAGCTTCTAAAGCACATGATAACCCTCCGAAGTTTGGAAAAGAACACATTCACCTCAAGTTCAGAACCGATCGCTGACACGGGCCTTGGGGGAGAACAGGGGGAGGACACCCTACAGGCATTCCCAAGTGTGGCCAGAAGACGTCCAGGCACTCGGAACTGCCTCTGCATGCTAAGGCCTGCCTGCCCCCCTCGCCAGCGAGCGCTCTCACTTGCCGTGGGAGACACAACCAGTGAGCAGCGCTTCCCGGGGTCCCTGGTGTTCCGGGGGCCCCCGCGGCACGGACACCCGCGCCGCACTCAGCCCGGCCCGTCTAGATTTGGAGAGGAGGCATGCCGCGAGGTCTTCGAAACGGCATCCCTCCACTGAAAGAAACCAAACCAAAGAGCTCCCGGAACACTCGGGACCAAGGCAGATGAGAAGCCTCTAATCAATTTTGTGGCCTTTTTTGTTGGTTGGTTAAAAAAGGAAAAAAAAAAAAAAAAAAAAAGAAGGATAAAAGGAAAGTGCAGTGAAATTTACTCTTTAGCCTCAGCCAGTTTATTGTTCATCTCTTTACTTTGCTCCTTGTCATCAGGCTGGGCGGCACTGGCACCCTCTGTGCTCTTTTTCTTGGAAGCCCGGCCCGACACCACCTGCTTGTCTTTGGCCTTCCGCGGGGGCTTATGGCTTGCTGAGGTCTTTTTTGGTTTGGAACTCTGAACGCTAGGTTTTTCCACCTGCTTGGAGAGACAGACAGACCGCAAATACAGAAACACAAAAGGGGAGGGAGCGAGAGAGAGAAGTTAGAGAGGAGACAACGATTAGCCAAACAGTAACTCTAACGACAACACTGGGCGTTGAGGGAGCGCAGGGCATAAGGTATCTTCAGTGGCGGTAAGTCATTTGGCTTCTCCCGCGTAAACCGGCTGGTCAGTGGCTTTGGCCACACGCTCAGTGGCTCTCCGGCATGGTGGCTGTCACCACTGAACCACCCTGGTGGTGGATGATGTTACTGTTTTGCAACATAAGGGAAGATTATACCTCGTCACCCTGTTCAACTCAGGCAGGCCTATGATTTGCTTCCGTCAATGACATGTGAGCAGAAGTGATGTGGGTCACCTCCGACAGAAACCGGAGGGGCAGCCCGTGCTTCCCAATGCTCTCTTCTCTGCCACGAGCGAGGCTCTCCAACACCGGAGGCCCAGACTGCAGAGGTGGTGGGGAGTAGGGCTGTGGCCCAGCCGTGGTGGACGGGTATTAATAAGAAGTGAACCTTAGCTGATAGAAGACGCAGAGATTCTGGCATAAGCCAGCCTCTCTTCTGCTTCTGTCTCCAGGGCGGCGAGCTCATGTGGAGAAACCACATCTCATCTCAGCGAGGCCTTCAGCACAGCACTCCTCCTCTCCTGCTGGCTCCCCAGACTGTTCTCCCCAGAGCCGCCATTCCGGCCCATCCGCTCTCCCCGAAACCCTTCCTCTAGCTCTGACCCCACTCCCGGGTGATGGCCTGGCCCTCTTTTACCCCCAGAACTCTGGGCCCGCTCTGTCTGGTCCCTCCATATGCCCTCCACCTCTGGGTTCCCTATGCCCCAATCTTCCCTCCTTCCTCCCCTTTGAGTCTTCTTTGGTGCAAAGCCAGCCCTACGTCCTGGGCCCCACGTCGTCTATGGATGATGGACAGAGATGATGTTGGGGTTCACTGGGATTTCCTCAGTGAGGTCCACGGAACCTGCACAGAACGTAACCAACCATCCTGGTTTGCCTGGGACTGAGAGCCTTCATGGAATGTGGAACTTTGAGTGCTACAGCTGGAGGAGTCCAGGCAGACTGGGTTGATCAGCTACTTTACCTACAGATCAGTCCTGGGCCACATAGGAAACTCTGTTTCAGTGCAAGACTTTCAGACAAAAGCAGAGGAAAGGATCTCACACTTGTCCTGCTATTATAGATAGGGGAGCAGGTATTTGCACGATTCCACGTGGCTTGATAGCACAGAACCAGCTCTGGCAAATAGGATTCCTGCTTCCAGCTGTGTCTCCAACTTGGCTCTCCCCCTCAGGGGTGTGCACTGGATGCAAATAAGGCAAAGTCGTGTTATTACACGGAAACCCCTGAATCCACTGCAAGTTACTTAGAATTGTAAATCACTTGCCAACTGTTTATTATAGTAACAAATTACCCGGAACACATCTTGCAGCTGATGTGACAGGTGTGCCTTGACTAAGAACTGGCGCTGGATAGTGTTTACGGAGGAAAAGGATGAAGAGGAATGAGGAAGTGTCCAGGGACTGGAGCGGAGGATGTGGCGGGGGCAGGGCGGGGAGGAAGCCAGGAGAGATACCTCTAATGGCCAGCTCTCCGGGAGCAAAAGCCCCCAAAGGGATTTTTAAGACAGGGAGGGCTTTAGGGCTCAGGTGGGATTTTCGGCCACTTTTTTGGAGCGGGGTGCTTCTCAAAAGCCGAAGCTGGTTCTCTGGAAACCTGCCAGTCTTCAAGCTGTTTTACTTTAGGCACTGTTCCTTTGAACATTCCCTTTGAATTTAGCAAAGGTTCCTTAGTGCCTGTGTGCTACGGAGAAGAGGAGGGGTTTTCCAGGAGCCCTTAGGGACTGGGCCAGGGTCTGCAGGAGCCCTGCCCTCACACTCTGCTGCAATGAGCCCCTCCGTTCTAGGTTGTGCTGAGGGGTTCCCCCACAAGATCTGTCTCACCTTTGGGGGTTCCTTGAAAGGTTCACTGTAGAGGCTGCGTATTCTTCTGCGATCAATCACCTTATTGTCGGCTGGCGTTGGCTTATTGGCCTCCCCTTTGAACTGGGCGCTGTAGCTGGTCTCATGAGCCATCTTGTCATCTGGGGGCTTATACTGGGGCTTGGCCTTTATTGGTTTCACAGGCTTGATGTCCGTCCATGCTCGGAATTCATTTCTGTGAATCAAAGAAAGCATAAGTGACATTAAACATTATCTGCCGGGAAGCAGGGCTCCCCGTCCGGGGCTGCAAACACCACGAGCTCTCGATTAGTGCCTGTGGGGCAGACGGAGGTGTGGCTGAGCGGTTAAAGTCACCCTTTGCTCACGGGCAAGTGCGCGTTTTCCTCCCTGTCAAGTTAATGCGGGCTGTGGGAATAGCCATTGTGGGAAGAAGGAGCTCAGGTTCCCAGCTACCACTGTGTGATCAGGGATAGGCAGTTGTAATCTTCGGGCCCCATTTTTACAATATCCAAAATGAGTCTGAAAACACCCAATCCATTCAGTCACGCATGGGTTTAACTATATGATTGAATGCCTGCTGTGTGTGAGGTCAAGAACATGAAAATGAGACAATGTGGCCAAGGCCCCATGCCAGTTCCCTTCCCTGCCTTGTCATGAGGGAGACCTTTTGTTAGCCAGAACCCTCAAGGAAAATTCCTCCCCTTGAGAGCAGGGGGCTCACTTCTTATACTGCCAGAAATGTAATAATCTTAATCACTGTGGATGAAAATACTTATGGAATGTCTAAATGTTTGCAGATCACAAATAAACACTGCACTGAACGTACTTCGGATGTCACTGTTAGGACTCGTGTTGGGGTGTGTATGTGCGGGAGAGTCTTCACGTGCTCCGGTGTGAATGGCTATTGGCCCTGACCCTATGATGACCACCATCCGAGTCAGTGTGGATGTGTACCGATTTTCTTACTTTTTCTGTGAGGATCCTGTGGATTCGAATCAGTTATTTCTCATCTGTTATAGGGCTGGAGACTAGCTGGGGACAATGTCCCCAAACAGGGTAAAATACATGCAGCTGCTGTTGGAGGCCACAGGGTCCCTCTGGTCTGTTGAGTGCGTGACATTTGTTGGGTCTGTTCTCATCTGGGGCCATGAGAAGCTGTGTTGTAGGAGAGGAAGGGCTGGGGTGTGAATATCTGTGGTTAGGTTCTTGCAGCTCCCTCCTCACCCTCACTGATAATGCCCTGCTTCGGGGCTCAGAGATGGGCAGCACAAACAGGAGGCCACAGGGGATGGCAGAAAGAGCTGAGACTATGATGAAGACACATGGGTCCTAGCACCGCCTCTAAAGAGCGGCGGAGCCGGCTTCTCCCCTCTCTGAGCCTTAGTTCCCTCACTCGTCAAGAAAAGACTCAGACCAGACAATGTCTTTATGATGTCCTCCAAGCTCGGAGGCTCCCTGAGTCCATAAAGCAGGTTTGGGAACATTGAGCCACTTGCTGGTCATTGGACCTCCTGAGGGGAATTGGCTCGTTTGTGAGCTGAGTTTCTTAAGAGACCCTCCCCCAAGCTTCAGACTCGCCTTTCCACTGCAGCTGGGACCCCCACCTGGAGGCCCCACCAACTCAAACTCAACCCAAACCATCTTGTCTCCTCTGCCAAATTGTCTCCTTCATTCCCTCATCGGTCGATTTCCTTCTCCCATTCATTCACTCATTCACAAAACATTTATTGACTGCCCAAGGTCTGTCTGACAAGGTGCTGAGCTCTGTGGAGGCCAAACTGTGTTAAGAACAGGCTCTGGGCTCGAGATGTGGGAGGCAGAGGGAGTGAGGTTACTCCAGGACAATAAGAAAAGAGCCATGAAGGGGGGAGTGGTGAGCTTCACCTATGCCGGCCTGGGAGGGAGTCGGGGATGTTGGTTCTGGAGCGGAATCAGAGACGGGGCAGGGAGCCAGCCAGGGTTCTAGGCAGAACGAGGGGTACACAAAGAGGCTGCTGAGACACGGTCCTCGATGGGGACCTGCAGGCAGTTCGGGTGGTTGAGTTGAAGCTTGTGGGGAAGAGCTGAAGAGGCTGGACAGATCCTGAGGTCCTGCCAGCCATGCTGAGGGATGGTCTGGACTGAAACAAGAAATTGCCAAATGACTCCAAGCCAAAGATGAATGTGGCCAGATCAGTCTGGGGAGAGAGAACTTTGGCAGCAGTGTGAATGGCAGACAGACGGGGAGAGGGGAGTCGGGAGGCCAGGCGGGAGACTGTGCAGTGAGCCAGGAGGAAAGCTGAGCCCTGAACCAGGACAGTGGCAGTGGGGACAGAGAGTGGCTCTGGGCCAAGAGGGAAATGGGCGGGACTTGAGAGTGGCTGAGCTGTGGGAGTCCAGGGTCAGAGAGGAACCTGGAGACTCCAGGATTTTGGTCTGTGGGTGGCAGGTGCTGCCCACTGAGACGGAGAACGTGGGAGGAGAAGGGGACTTGGAAGGTTGAGACCCGCCTGACTGTGTTAATGGCACCCATCTGGTCCGGCATCAAGGCTGCTTTATCTCCTTTTCTGTCCTCTCCTCCTCCCTTTTACACCTCCATTGGCTCAACCAGTTACTATGACCTGACTTCCGAGCCATTCTGGCTCTCCACACCGGCCTAGAGCTGGCCCCGGGTCACAGTGGGGGGTGTGGCCACCCAGGACCTGTCTAAGGCTCCAGGCTGTCCCTCCTTCCTCCCAGCCTTCAGAACTCAAGAACCACCAAAGCCCCTCATACAAGGCTCACAAGTAACAACCCGGTTCCTGAATACATGATGGCAGAACCTGGAGTTCTCCACTCTTGCCCCTGCCTGCTTCCAGAATTAGGACTGAGATAGGTACACGCTGGCCCTGAAAACAGTTTCCGGATCATTTCTCCCAGGCCAGCCTCTACAGCTTTCTGTATCTCTGCAGTGGCCCCTGTGGGCTGGCAAGTATCTCACTGCGAGCATTATCCACGGGATACGTCCTCGTGGGACGTATCCTGACCTTAAATAACTAATAACCCTGACCTTAAATAACTCATCTTCCCATGAGGCCGTGTTGGTAAGTCCTATGATAAGTTTACTGGGATTACGATAGACTGTTAGGTTGAAGCCCAAACTCTGTTACTCAGAACTTTCGTTGAACTCTCCACAAAACTTTCCCCAGCCACGTGGAATAAGTAATTATATGTCATGAAAACAGAATTAGCTACCATTCATTAGTCACCTTTCATAAGCTGGAGGGTGGTTTTGGTCTGGTTTTGGTATTTTTCTCTATAACCCTTACAACAACTTTGAGAGGAGGTGGTTTTAGATCTCTGATACTACCAAAGGAAGGTAACCAAGGCTCAGAGAGGTTACGTGGCTCGCATAAGAGCAAACGGCTGGCAGATAAGCGGAGTTGAAGTGCGAGCCACGTCAGTCAGCTTCCACAGGCCACATCCTTCCGACGGCACTCGGGCAATGGGCTGGAGCTGCACGGTGTTTGGCCTGTTCTCACTGGAGGTGCTCGTGCAGGCTCAGGCCTGATGTCTGCAGTGCCATGGAGAGTTTATGTGACACACCCGAGCTCCTCCAGCCCTGAGCTGCCCCTCCCAGAGCACAATGGGCCACATTCTCAGGTCAGTCATGTCCAGAGCCTCTTGCCACAAGTTTACGGGTCCCTGTAACCATGGACTCCCCTGTCTGTGCAGCCAGATTTCAGCTTGATCATCTGTCCATTCATTCATTCACTCATTCAGCATGGGTGTGGCCTGTGGCCCACAGGGAGGAGTAAGCCCTGGTTGAGACGGCCACGGTTTAGTAGGTCGGGATCTGTCCATGTGTGACCCAAAGCAAATGGGACAGAGGGAAAGAGGGAAAAGGATGCTTAATTCTGAAGGGGGCACTGAAGGGTGTAGACAGAGAAGCGGACAAAAGGAATTCAGGCAGCAGTCCGAGTCTGTGTGGCAGGTTCAGAGAGCAGGTGAGCTGCTCGGTGTGAAGAGTGAGGTTCTCGGAAGGATGTCAAGGTGACCGGGCCAGTAGGAGCTGCAGCCAGGCTTATAGAGCCTGGAATGTCATGTTTAGATGCTTGAGCTAGGCCTGGGGAGCTGCTGAACGTTTCTGAGTGAGGCAGCCTATCGCTCCAAATTGCTGATGCCCTCCTCTCAGACTGCCCCTGTATTAATTATTTGTCAAGGCCCTGCTCTGGGCTCTCCTCTTCCAGGAGCCCCTCCTGGATTTCTCAGCCCAAAGTTTCCTCTCTCTCAGCTCCTGGACACTTTACTACATTGTCCAACTTTGTGGTTACCTATGCAGTTTCATGTTATTTTAATGACTTCATGAGTTTATTTTACCTCTTTTGAGGAATAAGATATGTAACAGAAAATTCTTGATGGAACCCTACCTTTGAGTCCAACCTCATTTGCATGGCTGCAAAGGGATGTCCTTCAACTTATCCTATGTCAAACTGCGGGTTAGGGGCAGAGCTGGGTGAGGACCCCATCTGTCTCCCCCTGCCCCGCCAGGGCCCTTCTCTCACTCAGGTTCCCACTCAGAGCCCTGCTCCGTATCGTTCTCCCATCCTTCACAGGATTTAAGGGCTTGGCATCGGGTGAATATTTAATGGAAGTGGCTATTATTTGATTTCACTTCTGGTCAGCTTATGGCCCCTCTCCTGAACCCTTCCCTCCCTGTCCAGACGGGGCAGACACTCGCTCCTGGGAGGCGGGAAAATGTTCTGCCTGTACTCGTGTTCCAGTGCCCATCATGCTGAAATGAGTATGTGCTCGCAAGCACCTGACCCGGGCGGAGTCCCTCTTCATCAGGGACAGGGCTGCGTTTATCTGTGTTTCTCTGGTGCCCCGCACAGCACAGAGCGATACCCTCAGGATGTATTTGGAGAATTAAAGGAAACCAAGCGTTCCATTCTACTTCAGGTACTCACAAAGCTGCTCACACTTGGGGCTTCTATTATTGCTAAAACCCACACACCCCACATCCTTACGTCCTTGTAGGGAAGAGTTGCCCTTACGAAAGCAAGCATTTGGTGCCTCCTAAGCTTTCATAAAATCCATTCTCCCTAGATTGACAGGAGGCAGCTCAGAGCCCCTGGTGAGTGAAGCTGCCATAGTGGTAAAGGGCTGGGGGAAGGAAGGAGCCCCTCAGAATCAGGGGGCAGGAAAGGGGAGGAAAAGTTTGCTAACACTTGCCCGACACTTACTTCTTTTAGTTTGAACCCTCTGTGGATCCAACCTCCTTTTACCCTTTTAATATCTCTATGAGGTCACCGTTATTAGCCCCATGTTATATATGAGGAATCTGAGCACAGACAGGTGAAGAGACTTGCCAAACCAGTAAGCAGTTATTGAACTGTGAGTCTGTCTGACTCAAAGCCCCCACCCCTTCCACCATCCCACACTTGGGGTGGGTGTATAACCCACCTTCAAGTTCATGGCAGCTTCAGCTTCAGGCAGCGATCACAAGACAGCAATGCCCTTCAGCCAGTCTGGATGCCCCAGCCTGAGGCTCTGAGCATACTGGGAGGGTCCCACATCTGCAGGCTACTGTCCCTGGCATCCCAGAGATGTTCCTCATGCTATGGCTCCTCCTGGATCATGATGTGGGGAAGTCATGGGGACAGGATTTCCAACTGCATTGCCAAGGGCCCACTGTCCCCTCCCCAGCAGATCATTTGAAGCTTGATGCATGATTTCTCCCCTGCACAATCCCTGCAGGGGCAGAGAAGGGTTTGAGACCATGCTGTCCATCCCTCTGTGAGTGGGTAAGCTACACAGACAAGGAGGCCCAATCAGTATGTTCAAGTTTGGGTTTAAAGGACTCCTCTGATGGCCCCTGTGTGCTGGGAAAATTTGTGGAGAGAAACCTGGGCCAGCCCCCAACCCTCCACCAAGGAATGGCAGAGGCAGGCCCAAGGTGAGCCATCTCATGGAGACTTGGTGGACAGGATGTTCCTAGGCTGTTCCCACAGGACCTTTAAACAGGTGCATACCTGCGTTCAGAGCAACTGCTAAAGCAGCTTGCTGACCAGGCAAAGTTTTTAAAGGAGTCAACAAATACCCTACCTTCACCTCCTCCTAGCCAGTCCCCACGCACCATCTCACTTCAGCCCTCAGTGCCTCCTCTCCCTGGACCACGGCATCAGGATCACAGCACCAGAGTCTCGGTCCCCCACCCCACTCTGAATCATCCGGCACATGCCACGGGAGAGGTCTTCCTCTAGTTCAGCCATGAGCATGCTACTCCCCCACTAACACGCAAAAGATCCCAGTTGCTACGGGACCAAAAATAGTCCAAATTAAGGCCCCTTCTAGCCTCCTCGTGCTGTGGTTCCTCAGGACGACACCCACGGCCCTGTGACTTGGCCCCACGTTACTTTTCCAGCCTAACGTCTTCCTCTTTGTCAGTCATTCACGTCATCATTTAGCAAGAACTTTCTGGGCACCAGGCGCTGTGCAAAGCTCTTTAAACAAATCACCGGATGTAGCAGCATCAGCCCCGTGTCGCAGGCACTGTCACTGATTTTGCCAATGAGAACACCATGCTGCCCTTCCCCAAACACACACTGCACCTTCCCACCACTGAAGTTTTGCCCATGCTGTTCCCGTCTCCAGTCTGCTCTTCCCTCCATGCCTCCGGCTACTGAAATACCACACGACCATCCATGCCAGGCTCGGGTGCCCTCCTTCCTAGGGGTCTTCACCTGCCCCACGATTGCTTCGAGCTTGTTCTTCTCTGACCTTCGTCCCTCTGTAGCACTCACCGTGCTCTTAGAGGAGGTTACCTGTGTAGATGGCTTTCTTCCCACCCAGAATGTACAGGTATTAAGGATCAGGACCGTCGTTTTGCACCTGTATAATGCTCACTGTGCCTGGGCCAGGGATTCGAAATGCAGCCTTCATCTCACTCAACCGTGTGAACAGCTAAACAGGAAGTCCCCAGGCTGCCCCGGCCACAGACAGGGCACAAAGTTGCTACGCAAGCATCTCATGGCATCTGGCATCCGTATCACTTCTCACCGTATGTCCACAAATTCTTGGACACTCCTCCTTTAGGGGTCCCGAATTCCCCTTCCCTTGAACATGATTGGACTTAGTGACTCACTTTCAACACAGAATATGGTGGAAGTGTCGGTATGTAGCTTCTGAGACCATTGCGGGCATTGCAGCCCTTGGCTTGTTTGCTTGTGGAACCTTCACACTGAGGATAGAAAGCTGCCCTGACCTGGGGATACTCAATCAACCCTTACGGAGAGGCCTGCGTGGCTGGGAACTGAGGCCTCCTGCTAAAAGCCATTCAAGTGAACCACCTTAGAAGTGGATCCTCAGCCTCAGGCAAGGATGACATCAGATGACATAGGGAGAGACTACCAGCTAAGGCATTCCTGGATTTCTGACCCTCAGAAGCTGTGGGAAATAATAAACATTTGTTGGCCTGAGGTGTTAAGTTTTGGAGTAATTTGTTACACAGCAATAGATCCTAATGCAGACGCCTGTTAGAAATTCTGCCTCTCATTAACAGGGGTTTAAAACACCCACGCTTCATTTCGGCAAGGCAGAAGGTACCGGTGTGAGCGGAGCACAGGAAGTTCAAGTTCCCAGCAGAACTGTGGCACCGAGTGAACAAAAGGTCATGATCTGGTTGTAAGAAACTGAGAGGGACCATACTGCAGCCTTCACTAGAAGGTAGCAAAGCCTCAGCTGCAAGGGAGCTGATAATGCTGCACCCGCCTTGGGGCCAGAAGGGAAAACACAGGCCCTCAGGAGAAAGTGAGGTCTCAGAGCGCACAGCACATGCAGGTCTCAGGGACGTGCAGGCAGAGAGGTTAATAAGGTGATAAGCAGCATAGAGCCCAGGTCAGAACAGAGAAAATGGTTCACTGGCGATGGCACAGGCTCTGGAATGAGATAAACCCAGGCTCGATCCTGGCTCTAATCCTTGGGCCAGGCCCTCACCTGCTCTGAACCGCAGTGAGCTCCTTTGGAAAGGACTGATACAAGACCTACCTCACAGGGTCGATGTGAGGTTCAGTGTGAATGTATTCACTGGAGAGGCCCTGTCTGTGTCTATCAGAACTGCAAAGCCCACGGTGGATAGCCGTACAGTCCACATATTTGGTTTTCATTACAGAGTTGTTTGTTCGAGAAAAATCATTGGGTATCTTCTACATTCCAGGCCCAGAGCTAGCAACATAACGTGAACAGGCAGAGGCAGCTAGTGCCTCTACTGAACTGGTGGTCAGGTGGGGAGACAGAAATAATCACACAGTCAAATATCTGTCCCCATTGTCGTATTCCTGGCCACTGCGGTCAACATTCCGGTCCTAGGAGAGGGCATAGTTTGGGCAGCAGCTTCTGATGCCAGGTTTGTTTCTGAATGCATTTCACATTAGACTCGAACAAAGTCGCATTCAGTGAATGCCTGATTAATTAAATCTCCAATAGCGACTGTCTGTCGTACACAGATGTTCGCTTCTTAAGGACTTGTCCCACGTATGCACATTTTCTTGCCGTGATTCAAGGGGAGATACTGAAAGGGCAATTATAGGGGGGACACTGAAGATGGGTGGGGAGCTGGGTGATTGATGAAGCCAGGCCCCAGGAGAGGAGGGAGGGCGGGCGTCAGGAGAATGGAGACAGGGTTTGGCCTTGGAGAGAAAGTGTTGCCAGAGAAGAGAAGAGGGGCTGCTCTTTCATTTCTGATTTGAAAAAGCCCACCATTTATAAGAAACGATGAAATAGAATTGTACAAGGAATAATTCGACTGCTGAGGAGAATATCTACATGTGTTAATTGGTACAAAGCACTTCTTGAGAAAAGTAGGGATTTAGAATAATGGATTACTGCCAGCTACACTCAAATATAAATTCCACGTCTGCCCCATAAGGCCCAGATTTATTATGTATCTGGGTTCTTGGGAAATAAAATTCCCTCCCCATCCTCTTGACAACAAAATTTTCAACAACATTCCTCGACTGCTTTATGAAGAAAGAAAACCATGCTTTTAAGCCTTGATGGACTAAAACCTTCCTACAGATTCTCATAGGTAATTTACGTTGTCATGGAAACGTATGAAGTCTCTGTTCAAAAATCGTGCCTACATTTGTTATATTAAAGGGTTCTCGAAGAAAGGAAGCAGGCTCTTTCATGAAATCTGATGGAGACAGTGAATGCTGTCGGTTGCCAAGCTATTGTCAGGAGCTGGGTCAAGGAAGTAGGATCTACAGATTACAAAGAAAAGAACACCTGAGCCTGGAGGGTTGCAGGGGGCCTGGAGTAGCTTGTCTCTCTTTTCAGAGGAAAATGGAAGATAGTTTCTCCCTGGCAGAAATGACCTGGTCAAGAGACGAGCTTTGTGATCCTTGCCTGTGTATCCGCTTGCATGTATCTTTCAGCTTCTTTTGTGTGAAAGGGAGAAAAGGGAATCTTAGAATGCCAATGTTCTAATCATTTAGGACTTCACCTCTTATCCATTAATATCCAGTAAACACATGCACCCAATATAGAATGGTTTCTTAAAATGAGGAAAGCATTCACTTAAATGCAAATAGACGTCTCGATGTAAAGAAAAGTTTAAAGCTAGTCTAATGTGAATAGAGAATGAGTGGAAAAGAATCCATCCTTTCCCTTACATGGAAAGATCCGACATGAGGCTGTTGGCAATGATGAGTGTCAGGGCTTGGGGTCCCTCATTAGGCAAATGGAGATTCCGCAGGTAACCGCTGAGTCCTGTCATAGGCTGCACGCAGCTCAAAGTCCCTGTGCACCTGGGAGATAGCGTCTCACACAAAGAAAGCCCATGTGTATAACATGTATAGAATTACGAGGACAGGTAGCTAAAAATAAAAACTGCTCAATTAGGAGTCAATGCGTTTCTACACGAATTGATTTACATTGCCATGCTTACTAGGCGCTATGCTAGGAACTGCATGGAAGAAAAAGAGTGCAAAATAAGAAAACTACAGTCGGCAGGAGGGGGATGAGAGGGAGGGAGTGTGGTAGTTAAAATAAGTACACATTCAAATACACCCAGGCAGAAAAAAAAGGAGAGCTAGAAGAGAGCTTATAGGAAAATCACAATGACTCCCTCCTCACTCTGCCCCACCCCCCAATTCCCCATTATTATCTGAGTTTTTTAGTCATAGGAATTCTGGGGTGGTTGTGTGACGAGACCACAGAGCTATCCAGTTGAGGTTGAAAAGGGAAGGCTGAATTCCTCTGGTTAGTTGGGTCCCCAAAGATCTGTGTCCATTAATTGCAGAAAGATGGTTCCTTAGACAGGAAATGGAAACACTGAAAGTGTGTTGTGAAAGGTGGGAGAGAGTGAGTGCTGTCTCCTTCTGCGGGTAGACCTAGAATTCTGGGAGTACACTCCTATGGGATGAGCTCCGCGCAGTGCCAGGGACAATGTATGATATATCTAGTGAAGTGTTCAATAAATTTAAGTTTCCTCATTTTTTGTTTGGTGCATAGGAAGTACTTAGTAAATATCTTTTCAACAAATACAGCTGGTGCTGAAGAAAACATCACTTTATGACTTGAGACACATGCTAATTTACTCTTTAAAATGTAGCTCAATTATAAGGGAATATTAGGAACAACTTCATGTCAACACATTTGACGATAAAGATGAAACGGACAAATTCTTAGAAAGATGCAAATTACAAAACCGACTAAAAAAGAAATAGAAAAACTGAATAAATATGTATCAAGTAAAGAAACTGACTTAGTAATTTAAAATCTTTCCACAAAGAAAATCTAGCCCCAGATGGTTTCACTGGTGAATTATATATAACATTAAGGAAAAAGTAAATACCAATCCTAACAATCTCTTGTAAAAAAGAGAAGAAAAGAGAACACTTCCCAACTCATTTTAAGATGGGTAATACCAGGTATCTTTCTGACACCAAGCCAGTCAAAGACATTGCAAGAAAACTACAGGCCAACATTCCTCATGAAATACAAATATTGAAACTCTTAACAAAAAGTCAGGAAATCAAATTCAACAATATATAAAAATGTTCAAATTCCATGAACGAATGAGGGGTGCCTGGATGGTTCAGTCAGTTAAGCATTTGACTTGATCTCACGGTTCATGGGATGGAGCCTGTCAGCATGGAGCCTGCTTGGGAAACTCTCTCCCTCTCTCTCTTCCCCTCCTCCACTGTGTGTTTTCTTCCCCCCCCTCAAAATAAATAAATAAACATTTAAAACAACCCCACGAACAAGTGAGGTTTATCCCAGGAATGTAAGGTTGGTTTAATACCCCCAAGTCAGTTAATGTAATATACCATTTTCATAGACTAAAGGACAGAAACCACATGATCATCTAAATAGACACAGAAAAACCATTTGATAAAATCTAACACTTTTTCATGATTAAGAACAAGCTCAGCAAAGTAGGAAGAGAAGAGAACTTCCTCAACCTAATAGATAGCATCTACAAAAACTCTATAAATAACATCATACTCAATAGTGAAAGACTGAATGCTTTCCTCTAAAGATCAGGAACAAGGCAAGGATGTCCACTATTGTCACTTCTATTCAACATTGTACACAGCCAATATAATAAAGCAAGAAGAAGAAAGAAGTACATCTGTCATTATTTATATAGAGATTGGAAAGAAGAAGTAAATCTGTCATTATTTATATACAATAAGAACTTGGATTTAGAAAATCCCCAGGAATCTACAAAAAGTACTAGAACTAGTACTAGTGAGTTTGGCAAGGTTGCTGGATACTCAATTAATATACAAAAATTAATTCTATTTCTTTAGATTAGTAACAGACATCAGAAATATTTAAAAAAATCAAAATCCATTCATAATAGCATCAGAAAGAATAAAATACGAACAAGTTCAACAAAAGAAGCACAATGCCTGTAACTGAAAACTACATAACATTGCTAAGAGGAATTAAAGACCTAAAGGAAGACATATACCATATCCATAAATTGGAAGATTCAATATTGTTAAGGTAGCAATTCTAGAAACAGATCTATATATTCAAAGCAGTCCTTACCAAAATCTCAACAGAAATTTTTGTAGACAATGACAAGCTAATCTTAAAAGTCATATGAAAGCACAAGAGATCTAGAATTGCCAACACAATTTTGAGAAAGAGAAACAGTCTGAGGATTTACACTACCTGATTTCAAAAGCTACAGTAAACAATACGTTACTGCATAAAGACAGACACATAGATCTAAGAACAAAACTAAGATCATTCATATTTTTGCATACAGTAGTGTGTTGAAACTGGCTTATATTGGTTCACAGAACTAATTGTCAATTTTTTTAGTAATTGGGTGAGCTGATTATTACACTACTGGTAGCTTGAAATCAGCCATGTGAAGAGTCATATCAGGAAATTGACCAACGCTATAAATCAGGCTCCTCCTTTTTTCCAGAATGTTAGTGAAACATTTACCATCATACCACTGCTCACATATGTGGTTTATTTATTTTTGAAAAATGTGTTAAGGTAATTCAATAGGGAAAATGATAATCTTTCCAACAAATGTGCTGAGAAAATTGGATATCCATGTAAAAAGAAAATGAATCTTAATTACTATCTTAACACCATACACAAAAAAGTTAACTAGAACTGGACTACAGACTTAAATGTAAACCCTAAAACCATGAAACTTCTAAGAGAAGAAATAGAAGAAAATCTTTGTGGTCTTGGAGTAAGAAAAGATTTCTTAGCTACGATACAAAACCCCAAAGCAATAAAAGAAAAAAAAAAGATAAAATTAGGTTAATCAAAATTAAACTTTTCACTCTTCCAAAGATACCATTCAGACAAGGTAAAGACAAGCCATGGTCCGAGAGAAAATATTTGCAAAACATATGTCTGATAAACTATTTGTATGCAGAATATATAAACATCTCTTAAAACTCAATGATAAAGCAAACAATCCAATTTAAAAATGGGAAAAATATTAATAGACACTTTACAAAAGATTGTCAACACCACTAGTCATTAGGGAAGCACAAATTAAAATCCCACTAAGATACCACCACATACGAAAATGGCTAAAATAAAGAACACTGACAATGCTAAATGTTGGCAACAATGTGGAGCAATTGATCTCTCCTACATTGCTGATGGGAATGTAAAACAGAATAGCCACTTTGGGGAAAAATTATTTTTAAGCTAACCATACACTTACAACATTTCCCAGCAATTCTACTCCTAAATACCAAAGAGAAATGAAAATATACATCTATAAACAACTTATAGCTCAGTGTTGGCAACAGCATTATTCATGGGAGCCAAAAAGCTGGAAATAACCCAGATTTTCATGAACTAATGAGTGAATAAAGAAAATGGGTAGATCCACACAATGGATTTACTCAGCAGTAAAAAGGAATGAACCAAATCGGATGAATCTCAAAAACATCAGGCTAAATCAAAGAAGTCAGACAGAAAACACTACATAGTAGATGATTCCATTTTTATACAATTTCTAGAAGAGGCACATTGTAGAAACAGGAAGATCCATGACTGCCTAGGCCTCAGGTAGGAGGGTGGGCTGATGGTAAATGAACACAAGGGATGGAACATTCTAAAGCTGTCTTTCAAGGATGCTTGCATCGCTATATTCATTTACTAAATCTCATCAAACTGTGCACTTAAAAGGAGTGAATCGTAGGTTATGTAAATTATATCTTAATAAAGCTATTAGAAATCCAGTTGGAACATCTTCTTCCCTCACATCCCTCCCCTTGCAGGGAGGTGATCCCTTTCTGCTTTGTTGTCCTGGGACTTCCCTGTACCAGCTTCTTTGTCTGATTTCTCGCATTATCTTCCTGGTTATTTGTTTCCAAGCCCATCTTTGAGAACCTGGAGGGCAGAGGCGGCTTCTGAGCCATCTCTGTGTCCCTAGTGCCTGGTTTGGAGGCTCGAACAGTTCAGCAGCCACTTAAATCAGTGCTGCTGAACGAGCCGACACTCCTGAGTTTACTTTCTTAATTGTAAAAGTAACACATGGCAATTGCGGCTGGTTTTCCATTTTTCTTCTTCCTATTAATTTGTAAGAAAGCTCCACAACTCCTATAGATAAAAATAAAAGAGAGTAATTCTTCGTAACTATGTTTCCCTGTTTATCTTTTCTTTTATATATAGGGATAAATAAGGACATGAAAAATATCTATATCTGTATATCTACATCAGAGAGAGGGAGATGGAGATCTGTATCCGTAGAGATATCCATATCTATATTCTCCATGTATCCATGTATAAGCTTTATATTTGAACATGGCCTTGTCTATCAACCTTCTCCTTTATCCCGTTTACTCCTGGGGTTAAGCTTTAAAACTTCCCTTATGCCACAATCACGTAAATAATTATCTGTAATCCCATTTTGCATGTTTGTTTCTTGCATTGAAATCTTTAAGCCACTGGGAATATATTACTATTTTTGTGTTGGCTGCTCGAGTGGGAAAGGCAGCACTGTCTCCATTGCTGGCAAGTTGGGGAAAATATAGCCTGACTCAACCCAGCAGGACACGGCTGCGTCTCCAGGGCTCTGTATCAGTTACATCACAAGTGCTCAGTGTATATTTGTTGAATATGTGAATTAATGAGCGAAACCTTAAAACTGCCATCCTTTGATCTAGCAAGGGATAAGTTTTCCACTTCTAGACACTTGTCATAAAGAAATAGCTGGAAAAGAAAGCATTTTTTCACGTATTACACACTCTTGATAATCACCCTGTGTGAAGGCGGCAAATTATTCCTTTGTTTGGAAATATGAATACATTTTAGGTCTGACAGTGCTGGAGCATGACCAAATCTCAGAAATTGTTAAGTAATGGGGAGCATAAAAATATTAAGTAGGTAATCCCCACGATGCCATTTTTGGTGCATTTAATGTCACCTTTGTTTCTTGTTGCTAATGATTCATTGGAAGTGATATCCATTAAATTCTGCCTTCGGCTGCCTGCGTTCCATCTCATCTGAGGTAATGGGAGCTGTGGGAGCCCAGCAGGGGAAGAGCCACCCGGCAGTAAAAGGGTGGGCAGTCTGCTGAGTGGAATTCTGGACTTCATTTACATTACAGGCACCACTAACCTCTGGTGGCTTCAGTGACTCTCTTTCTTTTTGCGACGCAATTCTATTTCCAGCAAGTCTTTCAGCAACCTGCTGGCTCTAAAGAAGGACATACTCAGAGGCATCAGAGTCAGAACAAACGTGAGACTATTTTTCAGGCCATGAAATCTGAAGGGTTGTGTCAAAAATGGGACCTAGGATATCTTCAAGAAACTGCAATGTCAAACTCAGTCCTGTTAGTCACTTGCCTGGGCCAGCAACCGGGGTCACGGTGATATGGCGTGGCACCTTTCGAGGCCAGTTGCTAAGGGGCAACGGGACAGCCAGGGCTGTTGGCTTCCTTTTTCCTCTCTCTGCCGGAGGTGGGAGGCACTCACACATATTCACGCTTTAACCTTCAGGGTGGCCCTGGAGGGCTGGAGTCTCCTGAGTCCCAGATCGGTGCAAGAATTTACTTGGGGTGTCTCTGTCAGTCAGGGCCAGATTTGAACCAGGTCTGTTCAACTCCAGATTTCAAGCTCCATAAGCTGCCCCATGAAGGCTTGAAACACTTTCATTAGTCTGTGTCTTTGCACGGGCCTGTCCTTACCTTGAATTTTTTCTTTCCCTTTCCTACTGGGGAAACTGCTACTTCAAGATGCAGGTCAGACCCAGGCAAAGGAGACAGTAGAGAAAAAGATTAAGGACACAAACCAGCATAATTTATGGGGCCATCAGGAAAAGGTCTGCGTTCCTAAGAAAGGCAAGCATCACATGATACATTAGGTACCTGACTCTCCTGACTGTGTCCCCACTGGTCAGCAAACATACTGAACACAATGCCTTTCATGCAGCAGGTGCCCAATATTTTATTTTATCTTTTACATTTTTTTAATGTTTATGTATTTTTGAGAGAGAGAGAGAGAGAGAGAGAGCACAAGCAGGGGAGGGGCAGAGAGAGAGAGGAAGACACAGAATCTGAAACAGGCTCCAGGCTCTGAGCTGTCAGCACAGGGCCCAATGCGGGTCTCAAACCCACAAACCGTGAGATCATGACCCAAGCCGAGGTCGGATGCTTAACCAACTGAGCCACCCAGGCATCCCTGAATCAGTATTTTAAACATGGTTTTATGCCTCTGAGCCTCTGACAGGTATTCTGTTGAATAAGCATTTATGAAGCAACCCCAAGTAACTGCTGTTAAGGAACTTCCAGCTGAGTGCTGTGAGATGCTCTGGGAGGTCAAGGTTCCCATGAGAATCTTATTTTACGGGTTGTTAGAAGATAAATAGGAGTTTTCAAAGAAGGGGAGACACTGAACTTCCTGCAACCTTCCCTGCTCTGGGCTTTCCAGGGCTATGTGCAGGAAGAACAGCACACCCATGAACTCATGAATGCAGCCTTAGCACTTGGACTTGTCTTAGTGGCCTAGCCTTCCTTCCCTGGATGGCCTGGAATGGCAGGGACCGGCCAGTGAGGTCATGAGCTCTCAGCTGGGGGAACAAAGCCCTTCAGAACACCTAGTCTTTGGGGGAAGCAATTAATATTTCATAGGAAACTTCCTTCACGTCAGTGTCCCTGCATTCTTTGTCATTATGCAGGTCACTGAGCTGGCATCCAGGTGACTGGAAATCCAGTGACTGTGAGGGGAGGGAAAAGAAGGAGTGTGTCAGGGCCTCTGGGGTACCAGTTGTCCCACAAAAACATGCCCTCATCTGTAATCCCCACAGCAGTGCTATAAGGTGGAGACTTTCCCCCATTTTTACAGAGGAGAAAACCAAGGCCCAGAGAGGCAAGTGATTTGTCCAAGGGCACAGAGCTAGTGCATGGAAGGGCCAGAAGTCAAATTCAAGGTGACTAACTACAGATCTGACATTTCCCTATCATCCTACATTAATCTGTTTCTATATACAAAACAAAATAGAACAGAAAATTTAAATATTACTTTTTTCTCTTTTTAAATATTAGAATAAAACATGGAGCCCCATATAAAGTGCAGATTAGGCACCCAGAAGGAAGGCACACTTTTGGCCATTGGCCATGGCTGTAGAGCCATGAAAGGGCCTCTGTGACCTCTATACCTGGAGGGTCAAAGCCAGACTCCGCACCAGCCGTGGGTTCTGGCCCTGCCACGGCCCACCTCCGCAGGCCCATTGCCTCCCACTCTCGTCCCTGGAACAGCTCAACCACAGGCCTGTGCTAGTCTGCACTCATACTCTTCCCTCTTTCGGGAATGCTCTCCTAGCCCTTACGCTCTTTACATCACCCTGCTCCAATGTCACCTCTGTGAAGCCATCACTGACCCCCAGACAGGGGGTCTGCCCAGCTCCCCCAGTGCATCCTTCCCCACCTCAACCACATCTTGAAGACAGCTTATATTCTCCTCTAGGCTGGAGGCCCCGAGGGCAGGAACTGTGCCCCAGGGTCCCACCCAGGGCCCAGCACAGAGCAGGCACTCAGAAAAGGTGCACTGAATGAACAGGATTGCATGAAAGTCACAGAACAGCAAAGCTGAACAGGCACCCCAAGACGTTCTCACCTTATTTTACGGTCAAGGATTCCACAAGGGGCAGTGGAGAGGTGGGGTGGGGTGAGAGGTGGGGTGGGGTCAAGTACCAGAGCTCAGACTGGACTCTGGAGGCAGAGGGAGCCACTCAAGATCTCAGAGTGGTGGAGTGATGTGATAATGTGGCCTGGGAGCCACTTTGGTTGTTTTTCGTTTTGTTTTTGTTTTTTCTTTCTCGTTACCTGTGGCTTATTTGTGAGCAAAACTTGAATTTACCCATTTACAACGTATTTTATAATTTGTTGCAGCAATTACTTTCAAGACAAACATCTTATAACTAAGTAGAAGTTAAAAACAATGTAAAGAAAAAGAAATTGAGAACAATGTTATCAGACTTTAGTAGAGTAAAATCAATGAAGATTTCTTCCTACCGGGTTTTCTATGTAGCAAATTGATGTTTTATGTTTTAACTTAGTTGATTTCTACTTCTTATTTAGTTTTTTCAATTAAAAAGTACATAAAAACTTTTGTCTCTTTTATTTTTTTTTAATTTTTAATGTGTTTTTTTGTTTGTTTGTTTTGAGAGAGAGAGAGAGAGAGAGAGAGCAAGGGAGGGGCAGAAAGAGGGAGACACAGAATCTGAAACAGGCTCCAGGCTCTAAGCTGTCAGCACAGAGCCCGATGCGGAGCTCACACTCATGCAACAAACTGTGAGATCATGGCCTGGGGCGAAGCTGGACGCTCGTCTGACTGAGCCATCCAGGCACCCCAAACTTTGTCTCTTTTAACTAGGATCTAGGGAGCCACTGTGTTTGGGTGAGTCAGGCCAGTTGGTGACAATGAGAGGCTGGGGACAGGGAGAGACTGGAGGCTACATCTTCACATATGTTCTATTTAATGATGGTGAATTAGAACTCACTGTCAATTCTGCTCACAATTTATTTCATTCGTTGCGTGCCTACAGCAGTTATAACATAGTTACCCTTTACTGAGGGCCTACAATATACAAGGTGCTTTGCCCTCATGATTTAACTTAATCCTTAGCACTACCCTTTGAGATGAACACTATCACTTTCCAATTTATGGATGGGGAAACTAAGCTCAGAGAGATGAAGTTACTACCTGAGGCCTCAGAGAAATTGTGAGCCAGCCACTGCGTTAGCACCTGAGGATAACGGACAAGGAGCTCACGGTCCAGTCGGGGCCAGAGGAGACAGACAAACAGACTTGAGTCATGTGGTATGAGAAGTGCTGTAGCAGAGAGAAACACGGCGGGCTGAAGAGGCCCAGATCAGGCCCCCAACCACTCTTAGGGATGATGGATGAAGTCTCATTGTGACAGCTGGCAGAAAAAACGCAGCACACGTTGGAAATAGGCCTACCCTCCTATGACTTACTTTTCTCTTTTCGACTATGCAAAACCTAGGAAGCAATGACCGAAGGCAGAAGGATAAACATGCTGGGCGTCGCTGCATGCGATTCAAAAATCATCTTCACGCTTCTGGTCATTTAACACAGAAGCTCCCGCGTGTGACTTCCCAACAATGGGGACTGGCCCCACCTCTCTGCCTCAGGAAACTGTGGGGCCATTGAGGCAGTCCCCAGGATCCTGAGGGAGACAGGGATGACAATCCAGCAGCAGATGGCTCCACACAGGCCCGCCACGTAATTAAGTTGCTGTGAGAGACAGCGTAAAGAGATAAATGAATTAGTTGGGGGAGGGGGGGTCGGGCACCGAGGGTGCCGGCTGTAGGACAGCCAGCATCAAAGGGGGGTCAGGGACGAGACACCTCCAAACAGCCACCACTCTGCACTCGCAGCTGTGCCCGCGTGCACGTCTCAAGTGTGTGCACATGCGCTCTAGTCAAGCAGGGCGGCCGGGGTTGGTGACAAAAGGACACGTGATTCTGCTTTAAGATTAATCATGATAATGGTGATGGCAGTGAAAACAGCTTACATTGCAGAGAATCTTGCCAGTGCCAGGAACTGTAGGAAGTACGTTTATGCATTATCTCATTTAATGCTCCCAGAGACCTCACGAGGCAGGCACAGTTAGTACCATTCTCCTTTTACAGATGAGGAAATAGGAGCTGAGGGTAGTTAAGTGTCGTGACCTTGGACAGCAGTAAGTGGAGATGCTGAGGTTAAACGAGAATAATACACTGAATAGCCGTATCCCACGACTGAAGGGGGGAACTCAGCTGAGGCACAGAGACAATACCGCATTCCAAAGGGAGGCACGCTGTCACAGTGCAGAATTGCCAAAGGCTGAGAATAGTAACAGGGACAGGATATTGGTGAGAACTCTGTGTGCCAGTGAAGGGGCCACTTTCCCTCCAGCTGAAGTCAAGAGAGAGGCACAAGGACATCTGGATCTTAGGGGATGTGATAGTGACCCTCCTGAGTCAACAGGGAGTCTCGTGAAAAATCTGAAGGTCAGAGGTGGCTGGCTAGTCTGTCCAGGAGCAGAGACAGGGAGAAAGGGCTGTTCTGGGGGTGACTTGAGCTGTCTTGTGGTTAGGGCACAGAAGGTATGGTGCAGTTTCCCCAGGACCGGATAGCGTCAAGACGGCCACCCCAAGGGGCAAACATTTCAGAAGAAGCTAGAGGGACCATGGGATGCCCAGGGTGGAGGAGGGAGTGTGGAACCTGCCAAAGGGGATTCACTTTTATCCCTTTTATCTCTCTCCTGCAGGAAGAGATCCATGGTGGTGAGTGTGGAGGCCTCTAGAGAACCCAGCAAAGCAGCCACAAGAGACAGTCCATCCTGAAAGCCTGCTGGTCCAGAGAGCAGCAATCACCGTGACCACGCCAGTCCCAGAAGGGCCCTTCCGTTCCCTTTGCCTCGTGCTCTTGCTACCTGAACTCCAACACTGGGCAGGTTGGATGCAGGGTGAGGGATGGGACAAATGAAGTAGAGGCCCCACTGCGGGCTTCTCCCCTGGAACAGGCCAGAGCTGCAGGAGGAGAAGAGGGATTAACTTTAAACAGACTGACATGGTGACTATAACATGGGATGGACATTTGAATGACAGAGGACTTTTATTTACTGAAATTTGCTGTATGAGTTATAGAACTTGCCCAAATTTTCAAGCAAGGGCAGCAGAGGAACCTGTCCCACAGAATAAATTTAAAAGGATCGTGGGAAGCAAAAATGAAGTCACCTTATAATTTGTTCAATGTAAAAGTCACATTTCAGTTAATGAAAACTTACTGTATGCCAAAAGCTTTCATAATGGATTGACATACTTGGTCTAAATTCATCTCAGGCCAACCAGCCCTTCAAGATACAAGTTATTGTTTCTATTTTAGAGATGAGAACATGGAGGTTCATGGGGGGTAAAGTGAACTGTCTCAAGGCATAGAGCCAGCAAGTGGCTGCACAGGGCCCAAACTCACAAGGACTCCCAGTCTGGATCTTTCTATCGTGTCTTTGCTTGGGACTGTGGCAGGTCAACCCAGTGCTGAAGAAAGTGTTTCCCAGGATGCGATCTTTTCTCAGCGTGCTCAAATCACAAGTGCATGTATTCTGAATCAATTCTGTGCTCATGCATGCAATAAAGATTCCACTACAAAGGATAAATGGCTCTGGTCTATATACTGACACAAAAGGTACCTTTTTTTTTTTTTTTTTGAGGCCAAAAAGATTGGAGAGAAAACAGTTTATGCCATAGCTGCCATCACGTGACTGTTTGTCAAAGGATTAATATAAACTGCAGTAGTCCTAACTAAATACAACGATGAAGGGGGCTAGATCTAGATCTGAGTTCAAGTTTGTAAAACATGGCTGGAGATACATTGGCGGGGGCAATGATGGCGGCGCACGGAGACGGGTCAGTGAGACAATGACGGGAGGGAAGGTCTGCTGGGTGGGCAGAAGGATGGGGCGAGGAGAAAATCGGTCAGGGAGAGTAAATCTTGTTGACACCAGAGCAGAAGTCCCAATTCTTGTTCCTAAGATGTATGTGTGTTTTATCATCTGTTGACACATTTTAAATACCCACAGCAATGAGCGTTCTAGAGCAAGGAAGAGACCAGGACCTGCCCTAGAGAAGAACGCTTAACAAAAGCCCACTGTGGGATTTCAAATCTGCGTGTTGTGAGTGTGTGCGTGTGCTGTGCGATTGTGACTGTAACCACTACCACAACCACCATCATCACGGTCCCCATGCTCTGTCTCAACCCCCTCCCAGAGTCAGAGAACCGGCAGGTGACTTGGGCTTAAATATATCCCACCTTCACTGGTGAGTCTTGGGTCTTTGCCTGGGGAGCAGACTAATGCTGGCCTTTCACAAGGAGTTGCAAAGTATGTTTTGGAAGAGTTTGTGAAGGCGTGGTATTAATTCTTCTTTGAATGTTCAGTAGAATTTGCCAGCTTATCTGGGTTTGTCATCCATCATCTTGGGCACAGCTGATGAGTTGAAATGAACCTGTTTGTATAATTTTGCATCTTATCTAATTTATTATGAACATTTTACTTAAATAGTTCCAAGAAGCTACTTGATATATTATAGACTATTAGAAAAGTCTAGACTGAAGGCCAAATTTCAGACAATATATACCAGGACTTGAATTTTATAGTTGTGACCTACTAGTCAGTCCTAAAAAAAGTTCCTTCAAAGTCCTCCAGGCACCAAATAAAATTCACTCATCTGAGCCCTGTGCTGAGTTCCGGCTTCCTACTCGTGTCCTTTCTAGATTCATTATTCATTAAAAGAATCCATATCTATATTTTAAATACAAAATGCTTAATTTAGAAAGGCTTCAAAAAAGGTAGTGAGTGATTTTAAGTGTTTCATTAATGAGAATCTACTACTTTTTTTTTAATTTTTTTTTCAACGTTTTTTATTTATTTTTGGGACAGAGAGAGACAGAGCATGAACGGGGGAGGGGGAGAGAGAGAGGGAGACGCAGAATCGGAAACAGGCTCCAGGCTCCGAGCCATCAGCCCAGAGCCTGACGCGGGGCTCGAACTCACGGACCGCGAGATCGTGACCTGGCTGAAGTCAGACGCTTAACCGACTGCGCCACCCAGGCGCCCCGAGAATCTACTACTTTTTAAGAACAACTGTTCTCAAACTGAGTGCCAAATATTACCAGATAATTTTCTTTTTTTTTTTTTTATTGAGAGAGAGTGCAAGCGAGCAAGGGTGAAGAGAGAGAGAGAGAGAGACAGAGAGAGAGAGAGTCCCACTAGGGGCAGAAGGTGGCGGGGAGAGAAAGAGAAGTGGGGCTCACCCGAAGCAGGGCACATGTTCATGAGAAGCAGGGCTCGTGCTCACAAACTGTGAGATCATGACCTTAGCCAAGGTCAAATGCTTAACTGTCTGAGCCACCCAGGCGCCCCAAGAATTTCTTAGTGATGATTTCTTTCTAGTGTTCCCACTCTTGAGGTGAAGCCCTGGAATCTGTATTTTAACAGGTTCCTTGGGTGATTCTATTATAGTTGGCCAGAGGAACGCACTTTGAGAAACACCACTTGGAAGTCATGGTGACCTCGTGGGTGAAAGGTGACAAAGAAAGGAAATAGTGTCCGTAAAGGGCCCAGCACCGCCCCTGGCTCGAGGCAGCATGCCCACAGTGCCAGTGTGACTAGTATAATCTGAATCACCTTGAGGAGGGTTAAACCTGGTACAAATTTAATTGCTGGCAGGACTGTAAGCCTTCTCCAATTATTTTTGGTTCCTCTTCCACTATCCTCAGCAATAACAAGGCATGGCCTATCAGCAAGAGCTTGGGTTTGGAATCCCAAATAGGCCATTTACCAGCTGTGCAACTTTAAGGAAGTCACCTGGCCTTTCTACAGATGAGCCTCGGTTTCCTCATCTGTAAAGCAGGGATAATGTCATCGACCCTGCTGGGATAATGTGAGGGTTGAATGAAATAGGGTAGAAGAATTTTTCCTTTTTTTCTTTTTTTTAGATTTTTGCTTGAGTATAGTTGACATACAATGTTCCACTGGTTTCAGATGCACAACATAGCGACTCAACTTCTTTATATGTTATGCTGTGCTCACCATAAGTGTGGCTGCCATCTGATGCCATACGATGCTATTACAAGGTCATTGGCTGTGCTCCCTATGCTGTGCCTTTTATCCCCGTGACTTGTTCATGCCGTAACTGGAAGCCTGTACCTCCCACCCCCTTCACCCACTTTGCCCCTCCCCCTGCTCTAGATGTATTTTTCTTGATTGACTTTTGCCCCTTGCCCAACCCGCTGCCCACACTCCTTCTTTGGATGGGCTCATCTAACACAGGGCCAGAGGGACACAGCACGGATGCACTTTCACAGCTCTGGGGATGGATGGCTGCCAGGCCTTCTGAGCTAACAAAACTCATACATGAGAAGGGGGAAAGGGCAGATTCAAGGGCTGGTGACTAGAAGATTACAGTGACTGAAGATCAGATCCAGATCCAGCCTCTGTCGTGGTCTGCCTCTGAACACAAACCTCAACATGAGTCCTGTGAAATTTAGTTGAAGGAGAACATGCTTATACCATCAGGTGCTTTGATATATTTAGGGGGAGACAGGAAGGATATCAAGGTCAGGTCTAAAGGAGATCAATGAAAAGCGATCATTTCTGCTGTCCCAGGAGATAGGCACTGGGTATCTAGTTACGTTACTCAGCTGGAATAGATAGTATCATTCCATCCAGCAAATACCACTGGCAAAGGCATCTCTGGTCTATTTTGCTGCAATGGATACCGAGTGTGTGAGTGAGCAAATCTCTCGCAATGGGAAATTACCTCTGTGGGCACCGTATAGACATCTCTTACTTTATATCCATTGGTTTAATCAACAGTCTAGAATTATGAGACAGTTTGATTCTTTTTATACTCATTTCCTACTAGGGCTTTGGGGTTCAAATGATTAGTTCTGTCACCTGGGGAGCAAGTTACTTTACCGCACTGAGGTTTTACATTTCATTCTCACTTCAACCCAATGAACTCCATTCTATTTCCAGAAAAATGGGGTATCGACTGCCTGACCCAAGGTCGTGAGTGAGTTACAGCTAGTGAGTGATAGACCTGAACCCAGGCAGGCTTCCTCTGTGTTCTCATCCATTCCAACCTCTGGGGACTTGCCCAAAGACACCAAGTTAGGTGGGCAAGAACTCTCAGATGTTCTTCTGGGTCTTTCCCTGTCCAAACATCTAGGATTATAATCTGCCAGAGGGAAGATTTGATGTGTAATACTCTAATTCTTGTGCAATAGTGTATAAAGAAATACCTCTCAAAAACAATCGCAAATAAAAAACAGGCTCCATGAATTTTATATGCTCCCCTGATTCTTAGATGTAAGTCAACATACCTATCCCCCTTCTCCCTTCTTTTTTCACAGAATAAATATCCCCCCAGTTTCCATCATTTCTGCTTCTAATGACTTTATCTTCTACTGTTTGACTCAAAGAAGATATAGGGACCCCAGAGTTGTACATAAAAAAATTTCAGATAAAGAGTAAGGCCTCTCTGGGCTACAAAAGAGTGGGGAGAGAATGGGAAGAAGAATGTAGAACCAACAGGAGAGTTAAGACTGGGGCAATGTCGTGGAAACTAGAGTCCCTCGTCCATCCATCCATCCAGCCAGCCAACAATCCCCAGGGCCTAGAATTTTAGAACTGGTAGACATTCCAGAAATAATTTAATCCAGTATGCCAACTTTACGGACTGGGGAAATAAAGCAGAGAGAGGGCAAGTAAGTCCATTATGTCACGTGGCAAAGTCGTGGCAGAGCTGGAACCAGCACTTGCAGGCCTCTCATTTCCTAGCCTGGGTTTAGTTTGGTTTTGTTCTGCTGTAGAATAGTCTTGATTATTTTAAAGATGCTGATATATATTGTCATCAAAAACAACAATAGACAATAGCTGCACAAAACCTAATAGCTTGGAACATACCTTTTCATAAGCATTTCATCTGTGTTACCATTTACACGGCATTAAAAATTATTCCATTGTGTTCTTCAAATCTCTTGACGTTTGCCCATAAGTCCCCATCCCGTGGGACTCGTGAAGGCAAACGGTCTTTCCGGCAAGTCCACTTGCCTATTTGTTGTATGTGTCAATCCTCCTATAACTTGAAATTAAACTTCCCTCCCGTGGCAGACACTCTGAGCATATTTCTGATTTTCTGTCAGTATTTATTGAGGGCTCACTGGATGCTGCTCAGTAATTCACTGCTTCATTTATTCAGCGTATGTTAACCTAGATGCCGTCGATAGGAGGTCGGGATACAACAGAGGGTAGACTAGACAACATCCCGGCTGTCTTGGAGAACAGTGACTTACGTTCCAGTGAAGGGGATCGGCAATAAACCAATAGGCAGTTATACAATACGCCAGGTGGTGCGAAGTTCTAACAAGACTAGTAATGGTGACAGAGTCACGTGGGCTTGTAGGTACGTATATGTGTGCTGTGTTACCTAGAGTCAAGGACAGCCTCTCTGAGGAAGTGACGTGAGCAGAGACCTGAAGGAAGGAAATCTGGTGAAGGAGCACTCCAGGCGGAACGCTAAGACCCGGAGGCAAGAGGTGTGTGTGAAGAACAAAGGCCAGTGTCACCGGAGTGGAGCTAACAAGGGGAATGGGGGGAGGAGTGGGAGATCAGATCAGAGAAGGAAGGGCGGGTGGGGTAGGGAGGGCACTGCACATCAGAATGAGAGATTTGATTTCATTTCTCGTGAGAGGCAGAGCCACTGGAGGATTTGGGCACTCATCTGGCGTGGAGTGGCGTAACGTGCCTTCTGTTGTAGAAGGTTAAGAACAAGGAGGAAGCAGGGAGACCAGCTAGGAGGCCACTTCAATATTCCAAACGAGAGATTACAGTGGAAGGGGCTACAGTGGCTGTGTCCCTGTCACCAGGCCAGGCAGGAGAGACTCTGAGTAAAGATATTTGCTGAATGCTTGAACGATATTATACAGGAGGCATGTAAAAAGTGCTAAGGGTAAGTAAATGAGAAGATTTATTCTACCTCTGGGAGAGAGGGCAGCAATGTGGAAGGAGACATGAGTTGAGTCTTGAGGACTAAGAATTCACCAAAGATGGGACAACGGCCTTTTCATGGCCAAAAGGGTAAAAGCAAATTCCACAAGGACCCCAAGGTGGCCGCACTCAGGGTCCTGGAGGGGAGGGAACAGGGGGTATATGGCAGTCAACGAAGCCAGATGGTAGGGAGCCCAGGCCGACTACGCTAAGGACCCCTAACTCACATTTCTCCAGTCCTCATGCCAACAGCCGTGCCAGGTAGACCCCGGCAGGACAAAGGCTCTGCTCCCAGGAGCTTCTGTCCTGGTTTCAGGAGATGGGACTGTGAGGTGCAGGCACTGGGGACCAATGGCCAGGATACTAGTCCTTTAGTCAGAGCGTGTGTCTTTTCCAGTTCCCATGACGCCCTCCCCCCACGTTTCTCCCACGCCCCCACGGGCAGGGGCAGGGGCAGTGGTGGGGCACGTACGGCCGGTCATGGCTGCTGCTGGGGCTCCTCTTTACTGGAACTTTCAGAGTGCCTCCACTCACTTAGGAATGGGCTTTCAGACCACAAGGGAACTTGGCTCTTCAGAGAAACACAGATTGATTAAGAGATATGCTGACACCTTCCAAAACATCGTGCAGGAAAAATTCTCCCTTGTCTTTTAATGAGGGCTTAAGGGCTATTAAAACTTATTTGTCATTTGTAATCTTGTAGCTATAAAGAGACGCCCTTGCATTATTCTTTCCTAGAGCTTTCTCACACCAAATTCCTAATGAGGTAATTACCCTCATAATAATTACTGCCTAATTACTGGGGGAGCGGGAAGGAGAATGTGGAACGAAATAAGCAGCTGCAATTTGGGTTGTTATGTCAGAGATCTGATAAAAATGATCTCTGTGAAAGTCAGTAAAGCGAGCGCTTTTTTAGTTTATGAAACGAGAGATACATCACCAGGGTTTTATAAAAGTAATTAGTTCGAAGCATGCCTTTTAACCTCACCCTGGGGATCTAGCATCTTGGAGGGAGTCTGGCTGAGGAAGTAAGGGGAGCCCGCTGAAACCCCACGCACACCTTCCTTCCCACGAAACCTTATACAAGTGACTGAACATGCCTGAGCCTCACTTTATGAAAGTAAAATGTGGGAAATGTACCCGCTAGGTTTTCTGTGAGGACTGAAAACATCAACCCCCAGGTCAAACAAGCGGGGCTTACCAAGTGGTACCGTCCTTTGACCACTTTGGATCACCATCCGTTCATACAGCATCTATCCGCCAAAAACCCAATTAGGCAAGGCCAGAGGGCTCCGCAATTATTCAATAATTCTTACCCACGTATTTTCCCTCGAGAGTGCCAAAATCACTTTGGGTTAGTCTGTCGGTTCATATTTTTAGAAATTTGAGGTAAAAATAGAAACCCGTGCGGATAAACATGGAATTTGAAATCGCACAGCTGCCTCGGAGGCCAAGCTGTGAGCGGAGGCTGCTCGCAGTCTGAGGACTGGCTCCTGGGCTGCGCTCGCCCTGAGGCCTGTGGGAGCATCTGTAACATGAGCCTCCCCCGGCAGCCAGGCTCAGACGGCCAGAGTGCAGGAGGCAGGGCTTCTGGTGCTATCTCTTTGTTGTGTGTGCGTTTGACACCTGCCTCAGCGGACAGACACTACGCCAGGCAAGCGACCCAAACATAATTCTTGCCTAAGGAGCTTCCGGGTATGAGAGACCGAAGCAGGTGTAAGCTCTGGTTGTAATAAGTACACAGAATCCTCTTTACATGTACTTTACCCTCTGGATTCCAGAATGTGCCTAGCACTGTTTTCTCTAGGCTGATCTCCAACTTTAGTGTTCCTGGAATCACCTAGAGTGGGAGTGAGGGGCCTGTTAAGATGCAGACTCCTGGGTTTCACCCTTGCAGCCTGATTCTGGGTCCCAGTGTTTGTTTAAACAAACACTACAGTTCTAATATAGGTCCATGCACTGTGCACAGTGAGAGAAACATGGAGCTAGTTACTTGATCTGCATAACAACTTCGGGATATAAGCAGAATAAACATTATTTGGAGGGTTTAAGTAATTGGCCCCAGGTAGGCAACTTGCCAATGAGTGATAGGAGCTTGGACACCCCCTTCCCCCCGCCACATCCCTTCCCCTCCTCCCACCCAGCCCATCCTGCTGAAAAGCCATTTCTTCCATTAAACCTTTGTCAGAACAAGTATTCTTGAAATAATCTCATCTCCTTAACACCCACAGTGTGCTTCTTTTTTGTTATTTACAGCCTTGCACCTAATAATGCTACAATTAAGTATCTGCCTTGCCTCCGTGTACTAAGCACGTTTTTTTTATTCAGGTGTTTTGGCATCTGGGGCCTTACTGACCCTGGGGAAACAGCTCCCCACCTCCACTCCAGGGCTGCCATTCCTAGGGGTGGTAAACACGCCTTTCATATGCAAACCAACCAATCCAATGCCCAGACCTCAAACACCTCCTTTATTGGGCTCTCACACTTGGGCCACTATCCTCCTACCCTAATCATCACGGGGCTAGGTACCAGAAGACTATGGACATATGCCCCGGAGTCCACTGAAATTATTCAAGCCAGCCACTCCTAAACCTGCTTAGCCTGCTTACCCTGCCTGACCCACTTCTTCCTGGGAAAACCACATTTCCCCTCACTCCTTCCGCCTCCTGACCCATCCTGGTGCTTCCCCACGTGGCCTTGCATGGTGTGGTATAGGCTGCCCCCTCCTCTGAGAATAAGCTATCTTTTCAGTGGCAGTCATCTCCTGACCTGCTGGCTTACCATGCCTGAGTAAAAATCAAGCCCGCATTTTTAAAGCGGTCTCCCCTACTCAGCCGGAAGTGACTTGAGGACAAATGCTTTCTCTCTAACCAATGATTACATTAACTCACTGTAGTGCTCACCTTGGGTGTTCAAAACGTATTTGTTGAATTCATTTGAAAAGTCAAGAAGCTTAAATGAAGCCTTCTATCAGTGATTCTGTTCACTCTGGGTGTTAGAATTTTAAGTCAATTTTTAAGCTGCTCCCAAACTTCTGTTGTTCTTCTCAAGCCAAGTGTAAAAGCGAATGGCAGACTGTGTGGGATGCTGGGTTATCGCAGGCTCCCTTCAATCATGCAAGGAAAGTATTTGCTGACACTGAGATGAAAAAGAGGCCGTTCCAGCTTTCTAGTTTGCCAGGAACACAGACAGTACTGACTCACAGATAAACTCTTAAAAGGACAGAAACATTTAAAAGGGCAGTTTGTGTGGCAAGCCCACTGGGACACAGAAGTGGGCTTCAGAGCAGGAAATTGAACCTAAGTCTTTTTGGACTCCTGGTCCAGTGCTCTCTTCTCTCGCACCAAGCGACCTGGTGCTTCCACTTTTGTTTTGCTTGCTCACACATCGCACATCCCATCACACAGAACACCGACTCATAGGTACATACTTAAAAGGACCATATTTAAAAGGGCGGAAACATATCGAATAAAGTAAATGCAGCTTCTTACAGTGTCCCGAATGGGCTAACTTTGGGGAATTTCTGAGAAACACTCTGATTTAAATGGCATCTTGGTCTCACCAGCAGGTTTGCACATTTCAGCTGGGGAGATTCACTTTTCCCTCAGACGTGAGCGGTCACTTGGAGACACAGCACCTGCCCTTGGGGCATAAGTGCTCCCGGAACAACAAGAACAATAGGCTGCTGGTTGTACCAGTAAATTAAGGAGAAATGACCCAGATATAAATTTCTTACCCTGTTAGATCACATTCTAGGGTCAATACAGCATTTTAAATCTTAGTGCTCTTTTCAGATGTATCTAAACAAAACAGTTCCCCCCTCTTTTCCCCCTGTCAGATGTATTTTTTCCCCTTTATGCCCAGACTTCATCAGAGTGGATGAAATACACAAGAAATCCCCAACTCAAAACGGGTGGTGAAGCTAAACGGGTGCCATCAGCTAAGACAGCACAGCAGCGTCCACTTGGGAATATCCATGTTGGATCAGTTTGTCATTTTGGCCTCAGCCATCCATTTTTAAGCAGGCAGGTCTGGGATGTGAGGGCAGGTAGGCATCCAACTCCAGATCCCATGCTTGTTTCTCAAAGTAAAATCCCCGACTCAAAAGAACTTTCTGGAAGGCAGAATACAGAACTGGAAGTGCATGGTTTCAACCTTACAAAAATATGGAGGGAAAAAGATGAACTAACACCAACATGACAGCATCTGCTTATGAGTGGTGGGATCTGAGGTGACTGACATTTTCATTTTTACTTGTCTACTAATCGTACTGTTTTGAAAAACTCAATTTCCCACTAAAGGAGGGGGGAAGAGAGGGAAGGAGGAAGAGAAGAGGGAGGGAGGGAGGGACAGAGAGAAATACCAGTGTTCAGACTGCCTCAAGCATCCTCCCGAGCACAGCTGTGCGAGTCCGTGATGTCTGCAGGCTTCCCCGGGGCGCCCGGCTGCTAGGTCGTCTGTCCTCAGCCCCACCCCTGCTCTCACAGCTGACCAGTCTCCCACTCCACCCAACACACACAAGTCTGTCACTTTCCATTCCACTTGATTTCCACTCTCCCCCCTGGCTGGTGGCCATGGAGTCCTCTTGGCAACCTCCATGCTGGTTCCCATGGATACCTTCGATTCCCAGACAGGCGGCTGCTCGGAGCAGATGGTCGTTGGCACTGTGCGGGGAACAGGCTGAGGGGCCATCTGATTTATCCAGCACCCTGCATCCTTCTGCTCACCCCGTCCCCAACACACTGTGCACAAGCACGCACACACACACACACACACACACGCACACATGCACACATCTTCCCCCAGATCTTGCTGGCTTCTGGCCTTGACAAGGAACCTGGAACATTTCAAATATAACAAACAGCACAACACCAATTGCTAACATTTATTGAGCACCCATTCTCTGTCAATGATCTATAAAGTGCTTTGCATAGAAAAGGAAGGAAATAGTTTACCAGGACAGTTTAAGGAGTTCAGTTTTCTGACCCAATTCAAACATGACTATTTGGGCCAAGTCTTTCTGGGATTAGCGTGGACTGCTGTTGACATGCATAAGGACGATGTCTGAAGTGCACTGAAATTTCCGGTTCTGTGACCAGCCTCAGATATTCAGATTCAGAAGGTCTAGGGCAGGACACAGGAGTCCGGGATGGTGCTGAGGAACCTGCACTGTGAACGAGCACTCCATGCGATTCCAATGCAGGTGGTCTGGGCCACTCAGGAGAAAGCCTGCCCTAGCTCAGGGATTCTCAGACTTTAGAGTGCCCATGAGGTCTTGTTAAAATGCAGTGTGACTCAGCATGTCCGGGGCAGCATCTGAAATTCTGCATATTCAATCAGGTCCCAAGTGAGGCTGACAGTGCAGGTCCATCGACCACACTTTGAGCGACAAGAACCTAGAGGCTCAGCCCCCCCAGAGACTAGTTCATACAACGCTTACCTGCCAAAAGCCCAATTAGGGGCCAAATGCCAAAGGATGTAGCAATAATTTAATAGAGTGGTTCAGAAAGAATGCAGAACGCTAACCCCCCTTCCTGCCAGCGCACTCCACGAACAGGACTATATCCGACACACCCACTGGCACAAGAGTCCTTGACACACTGTCAACTGTGCCCAGATTTCCAGTCACGTCCTTGCCATTCCCTGCCAGGAAGTCTACACCCAGGCCTCCCATACCATCCCTGTTTCCTATGCTTGGTTTCTCACACCTCTTGCTTTCTCACACCAGCTTTTGC
This sequence comes from Neofelis nebulosa, assembly GCF_028018385.1. NCBI lineage: Eukaryota > Metazoa > Chordata > Mammalia > Carnivora > Felidae > Neofelis > Neofelis nebulosa. Next base: position 56,563,229 of record NC_080791.1, on the reverse strand, counting down.
ACACGCTGTTTGGGGTGTCTGGAATGCACTTCTCCTACCACTCGATGTCCGTCACCTAGCACCTTGCTGACCACCACAGCATCGTGGGATGCCCTGCTTCTGACCTTGGCCCTCTCCAAATCTCCCCTCCCAGATGCCAGACAGGTCTCTTGAGAATGCAAATCCAATCAATCATTCTCTTGTTGAACGTCTTTCAATGGTCCCCTGGAGCTTTCAGTCTCCGGGGTCCACAAGACCCTTCATGAATTAGCTCAGAAGCCCTGGGATCTAGCTTCCCTCATTCTGTTCCATCTGCCTGAGATACCTCTTTCCACTTTACGCAGCAGACTTCTACTCAACCTCAGAACCCTGCTCAAACATCAGTCCTTCAGAAGATTTCTGTACTTATTTCAGATGCCAGTAGTGTGCTGAAGGCAGCTCATAGTATCTTGAGAGAGCCAACTATTAAATTCCCTGAGCCAGTTGTTAAGCACAGCCATTATAAAATATTTAATTATATAAATATAAATTAAACAGGGGCGCCTGGGTGGCTCAGTGGTTAAGTGTTGGACTTTGGCTCAGGTCATGATCTCACGGTTCATGGGTTCAAGCCCCGCATCGGGCTCTGTGCTGGCAGCTCAGAGCCTGGAGCTGCTTCAGATACTGTGTCTCCCTCTCTCTCTCTGCCCCTCCCCACTCGTGCTCTTCATCTCGCTCTCAAAAATAAATAAACATTAAATTTTTTTAAAATAAATACAAATTAAATAAATTAGATAAAATACATAAATAAACTATATAAAAATAAAAAATTATATAAAAAATAAAAATCAAAAATCAAAACACATCACTTTATAAGGATTTTACACATGTTGCTATTATCTATGCTCTTGAGCTGACTTAGGACTACTGTACCTACTGGACGGGAACACCACATACTGATGACTTCTGCACAGCTCTTCCCAAGCCCCCAGTAGGGAATGGTACGTAGGCGCTTGGAGTCAGTCATGGTGGGAGTACTGACAAATGCTGCAAACCAAAGCTAGGTTTATTGTCTCCTTGGCTGTTTAGACTTAAGAAAGTAACGGAGTACAACGTTAATGATGCAGACTGCACTTAAAAAGTGTGTTATGTCTGTAGCTGTTACATTGTGGACAGCACACACACAAAAATTGAGGAAATATTTTTTCCAGTACTCAAAATGATTATCGGATTGAGCCAAGGAGCTCACAGCACCCCCTAATGAGTGAAATTCTGACACGTCTTCAGGCATCTTCACTGCTTCCCTTTCACCTTCTCCTCAAAATAAACAAAAATACCAGCCAATACTTATGTCAGAACTACACCCGTCTGCCAGTAATTTGAGTGACTTCTTTGTTGGAAAGAATAGACAGATGGATGATGCCAAAAGCAGCCCCTCTCCTAGGTAGCTTCTGACTCTATATATTACACCTTATATTCTCAACACCCTGGATAACAAGAATTCTTATTCTTAGAGGTGCATGACTATAAACTTATTTTCTGTCTTTGAGGTCCCTCCCAAGAATCCTGCAGTGCTCTGAGTTTCCTCCCGGCCCGTTCTGGAAGTGCTAAGCATCAGTACCCAGACCCTTGTCCTCCAGTTTCCCACTGATGGCCTTGGTAAATAATCCGCTCAGGCTCTGGTTTCCAACAGTGTACAAACCATTACTATAATAGGGATAGTGTGACCTAGGGAGAGGGAGATACAGGCTTTAGGGGGACTGTTCAGGGCTGCAAATTATGCCTTCAATTATTAGCTGTGCAACCCTGGAAAAGATATCCAACCTCTCTGAGTCTCAGATAGCAATACTTATGGGACAGCGTTGGGAAGAGTAGACATAATGTACAGAAAGCTGTTACTATTGTTTCTACTGCCGCTAATAATATTCATGATACTTTTATTGGGTGCCGGTACTAATCAAGGCAGTTTACAGGAGAGTAGACTCCTCATAGGCAACAATGGGGCCAGAGTATGTGGAGTGATATTTTTAAAGTGCTAAAAGAAAACTAATGTCTACCTAGAATTCTTCACTCAGCTAGCTATCACTAAAGTATGAGGATGAGATAAAGATATTTTGGACAAAGGGCAAACATACTTCCAGAAGGCAAAGGTGGGATTCAAAAAGCAATGGTGAGCAAAATACTACTGAATATTGAGGCAAATCTAAATAAGGATTGGACACAAAAATTTTATTACTGATTATTTCTAAATTAGAGGGCTTATAAAGCAAAAATGAGCTAAACTATAAGGCAACAAGAACATGGAAGTTGGAGGGGTGGATCAGTGGTAAAGCCTGGCCAACTTGAAACTGTAAGTCAGATCTACAGATTTAAAAATAAGAGTAATCACACACACACATACACACACACACACATACACACACACACACACACACACACCAACGACCACCTAGCAAAAACCTGGAAATAAAATGCGTAAGTTCTACACAGAAGGGAATATAGAAAAAATTAATCCATTCAATAAAAGGCTGAGATGGATCAAAGAAGGAACAAAGCAAAATCATGGTAAATAGAAAATCCAAGAAAATCTGAAAATAATTAACAAGAGAATTCATCAAGCTTACAGGCACCAGGTAAATATACAGCAATCAATACTGTTCCTATACGTCACCAACAAAGGTAACCTTTGTTGAAAGTTTACCAAAAAAAGGTAACCAAAAAATCTCATTCACGATAGCAACAAAATCTAGAAAATGTATAGGATAAAGTAACGAAAAAAGACCTTTTTTGAAGGATACAAAAGACGATCTGAGTAAATGTATCTTGATTATACCTGGGAAGACTCACTATGACACAGATGTCAACTTTCAGATAAACCTATAACTTTAGCCCAAATCTAATCAGAATCTCCATAAGTAATTCCGGTAGCTGAAAACTAAGTCCCAGATAAATATGGTCGTGTGAACACATAAGTAAGGCCAAGACAATTCTAAACAAGAACAACCAAGGGAGAGACCTGTCCTGTTAAAAATCAAAGCACATTACACATTACAAGGCTATTGTGATTAGTATCAAGTGTGGTATTTGTTAGGAATAGACAAATAGGTCAATGCAACAAACGAGAGAGCCCAGAAACCCACACAAGTGAGGGGACTTGCCATCAGAGAGAGGGAACTGTTTACATCAGTGGGAACAAACGGCCTGCCAAAGAAATGAATTTGGGATCTCTGGCTTTCTACATAGCAGGACACGGAAACGTATTCCTATCTCACACTCAGATCCATGAAAACTCATTCCAGATGTGCTACAAGCCTGAGTGTGAAGAATAAACCTTGAAACAATCAGAAGAAAATATAAAAGACACAGGTCTATCACTTTGGGAGTAAAGGATTTCTGCAATTAGAAATGAAAGGCACAAACCACACAGGCAGGGACTAAACATACAGAGCACAGGAAGATGAAGAATTTCCGTGTTACCAAGACACTATAATCGCAGGTGAAAGACAAGCCACGGAGATTAGTCATCAGAATCAGTGCAGGTCAATAAAAGAAAGATCACACTCTAATAGGGCGATGGGCATGGGGTGTGAGCATGCAGTCTGCAGAAAAGGAATTGCAGATTTTGATGAACACGTGGAAAGCTTTTGAATTTCACCGAAAATCAGGGAAATGTGAATTAAACAATGACCATTGTCACACAATGAAACTGGCAAAATTTTAAAGGTTAACATTATGAGAAAAAAAGGGATACTTTTTACACTATTAGTTGAAGTATAAATGAGTCCAGCCATTAAAAGAGCAATTTTCCAATATCTAGTAAAATGTGTTTAACCCAAGATCCACCAATTCCTCTTTGAACTCTTAATTATATTCACAGAGAGACATTATAAAGATACTCACTGTAGCATTATTTTTGATAGTTAAAAATTAAGAAAACCTGGGGGGTGGGTGGGTGATTGGTATTGAGGAGGGCACCTGTTGGGATGAGCATTGGGTTTGTATGGAAACCAATTTGACAATAAATTTCATATATTTAAAAAAAAAGAAAAAAATTAAGAAAACCTAATATATAGAGAGTAAGAAAAAGAATATGTGATCTATTCAGTGCTGGCAGGTTATACAGCCATTGAAAGGAAGGAACTATGTATAAGTGGGTGTTTATGCCCACATGTTTGTATTTTTTCAAGATATGTGATGCTGGGTAAAAAAAAAAATAGTCACAGAATGATACACATTGTTAGATGTCATCTAAGTAAATACACACACATATAGCAATGCCTTTTGCATTTTATTCGATAAAGAGATATATACCCCCTGGGGCGCCTGGGTGGCTCAGTTGGTTAAGCGTCGGACTTCGGCTCAGGTCACGATCTCAGGCATTGACCTCTGTGCTGACAGCTTGGAGCGTGGAGCCTGCTTCAGATTCTATGTCTCCCTCTCTCTCTCTGTTCCTCCCCCGCTTGCACTCTGTCTCTCTCTCTCGCTCTCAAAAATAAATAAAGATTAAAAAACAGAGAGATATACAACCCAAAGTCATGAGAGGTAGCCTCCTGGGGGCAGAGGGAGGAGCAGGATGGGTCTGGGCCAGATGGACAAACAGAACTTTTTTCTTTAAGTTTATTTATTTATTTTGAGAGAGAGAGAGAGAGAGAGAGAGAGAGAGACAGAAAATCCCAAGGAGGCTCTGAGCTGTAAGTGCAGAGCCCAACTCCAGGCTTGATCTCATGAACGGTGAGATCATTGGGTCATTAAAATAAATTTTAATCATTTTATTATGAATAAAAAATGTTTTAACACAAAAAAGACTGGAAGTAAATATAACAAAATATTAATTTTTAACATTCTGGGTGGGGAGAATATGGGAGTTATGCTATTCTTTGTAGCATATTTTTTAAAGTTCAAAGGATAAAAAAAGGAAAGAGAAAGGGCTTTGAAGATTCCTTGGCCAAGGTGCCGGCAGATATTTAGGAGGGAACAAGAACGATATCAAAAGGATGCAACCACATCCTTGGCCGCGAGCTAACTCTCCAATGTCATCGGTGTTTCCCACCAGGGTTGTGCTCTCTCCTCTGCCCTGTGTTCTCTACTGCAACCCTCAGGACAGGGCGCTTTGGCATCTGCACTGGGGTCTTTAAGGGGATCTTGGAGTGTGGTTCCTTAGCGGCCCCGCCTGGAAAGACAAGACGCTAGAGGGGACTTGCCCAACCCCTTAATGACAGGCCAGGAAATGAAGCCAGGAGGAGGGGCTCCTGCGGGGTCACACAGAAGGCGGGGCAAGCATCAAGGCTCACCTTCATCTTCCAGGGCTCAGCTCAAACACCACTTCCTCAGATGACAGCTCCAAGTCCTGGTCTAGGTTAGGCCTGTCAGCTCCCATTAAACGCTCTCCTAGCACCTTGTACTGTCCCTGCCTACAATTCATCACAGCTGTATTTAATAATTCGCGATTGGCGTGCAGGCTTAGCTCCATATCTATCATTATACTGCTCACTCCATGGCGAACTGCATCTATCTCGTTCATAGCTGTAATCCAAGAACTTCGTTCGGAGCCTGTTCCCTGAGGGACTAATCTGTCTAAACCTGTGTGCATTCAGATTCCCCGCTCATTTTTGGTATTAATATTTAAAATTTCAACTGCAAAGACCTACTGATTTATAAAATATGTACATATCCATGCAACCTATGACATGTATAATATTGCCCCACTCTCTGGAGAAGGAAATTCTGGTTCAGAGACTTGAAACAACTTCACCAAGGTTACATAAATACTAAATGGAAAGGCTGGGATTCGAGCTGATGTGTATCTGATGCCAACACTTTTGGTTAATCCACTGCACCGTGGTTGTCAGGTCAGTAGCTGTGATTACTAATTTCCCTTATGTTCTTTACTTTTTCTTCAGAACTCCTTCCTCTTCTATCACCCCCAGCCTTGGTTGGTTAAAGACCTTTCTTGGTTAAAGGCATCCATGCTTCTGCCACTGCATCATCTCCTCCTGCCTCCTCTTTTCCATCCTCCTCATCCTCATCATCATTATCATCATCACATTTCCCCCTCCTATTGAAGTAGGAACAGACACAGAGTAAGTCAGAATGTGCCAAACCGTGGGCCTCACCGTCATATCCCCAGAGCCTAGCTTAGGGTTTTATTCATAGGAAGTCCTCAACAAATATGAATTGAATTGACTTGAATTGACTTGAATTGAATTGAATTGAATTGAATTCATTCATTAACAAAGTAATACTCTCTACCCAAATTCCTCCATCTAGATAGAGATTAAGGTAGCATTTATAAAGTACCATCTTCTCATGGTAGAGTTCTCTTCCATGCTTTTCCTAAGTGCTGAATCCTGAGCAAGTGAATTGTGCCCTCATGCACCTTTTAATCATACTTATTCCTTATCTATTTTTTTTAAAGCCTTGTTCCAGCTCCCAGGAGAACCCCACACAAAATTGTCATAGCAGCCACAGGCTGATATTACTTCACAATGGTGACTCTTGTACCTTGTATCCTTGGTTGCTACTAGATATGGGTTGGTTACCCATTATATATGAAGACAAAGAAACTCTCTCACACATACATCAGTGCCCCATTGCTTTTCAGTTGTAAGGAAACAAGAGAGTGACTATGTCACTTAGGAAGAATAAATAATGTGCTTAATAAGAAACAGTCAAACCAAGTATTCTCAGGCACTCTTTTCAGAAGGTTATTTGCTACTTAAATACAGAGTCTGAAACTTGGTAGCATGGTGTTCTGTCCTCAACAATATAGATCAGAGTTTGGCAAACTATTGTCCATGAGCCAAATCCAGCCCTTGACCTGATTCTGTTCAGCCATGAGCTAAGAATCATTTTTATAGATAAATATTTGCCATCAATATGATGAGAGGGAACACTAATTTTGAACCTCATTTCAGCAAATGTTATTCCCCTTAAAAACCTCATTCTTCTCATTAGTAGACCTATATGACAAAATACTGTATTCAATTATTATTATTATTATTATTATCATTATATTTTAAATTTCAACACTAAAACTTCTGGGAAATTTGTTCTCTCTCTTGTTATAAAACATATAAGGGCTGCCCAAGCCTAAAATATATATTATCTATCCCTTTATAGAAAGTTTGCCAGTTAATGCTCTAGACATTTCCAGATTCATCTCCTGCCATGTCACACCTCATCCTCAGAACACTTGTCGTATATGAATATATGTAGCTCCCCAAATTCATATCTCTCTCTCCATGACCCAGCTGTCCCTTCTGCCTGGAATGTGCCTCCTTTCTGCCTACCTGATTGTTTTGCCTACAAAATCAGACTGATCCTTTAAGGTCCAGCTCAGACGCTACCCTCCTTTCTGAAGTCTTTCCTGATCCTTCAAGTCAGACTCAGAAATACTCAGAAAATCTGTGACCTAAGAATTTCATGGTTCTCTTCCCAGAAATTCAGAATGTGTGCATACACAAGGCAAGAGGCAAAATTACCTCTTTGTATTAGCTGAGTGGTGCTCAAACCCGTCTGGGATAATGATGATGAGAATAGTTACCATTCATTGAGCACTTACTATGAGCTAGGTACTATGCTAAGTACTGTACATACATCACTCATTCATTTGTTCAATTAATTTCTATTAAGCATCTCCTAAATACCATGCACTAAGCTTGGTGCTGGGGGTGCAATGGTAAATGAGACAGATAAGAGAGTTACAGACTTAATGGAATATTTAGTCTTCCAACAACTTTGCAAGGTAGGTATTATTGGTTCTATTTCACCAATGAGGGAACAAAATCAGAGAATAGAGGTTAAGTAACTTGCCCAAAGTCATATAGTTAACAAGTGGTGAGTAGAATCTGAACAAAAGGCCCCCGATAAAGCTAGACATCTAAGAGGAGCTGAAAATTATTAGTAAGTATTTTACTCTTAAGTGGCCTTCTTTGTTATCTCATTGTTAAAGACCTTGAGGAAGGAATATATAGTTCCTAACCTCTTCCCTTCCCAATGGAACTAACTCTGGGCTTTTGACACAGTGCACAGGTACACCTCCTTCAGGAAGTGGTCCCTGATTCAGATTGAGTCAGACACCCCCCCTTTCCTCTATGTCCTCTCGTTATCTTGTGCATATTTCCACTATTGAACATACTACCAACACTATAACTTTCTTAATAGGTTTCTCTCACTAGACCAGGAAATTTTAGGACAGGTACTATGTGTAATTCACTTGTGTACCCAGGTCCTAATGTGGTGCTTGATAAGTGACAGATGTTTGCTGAGTGAATAAATGAAAGACTTTCATTGGTAGCCTACTCTATTCCATTCTCTCAGTGATAACAATAAACGTGGCCGGTGCTTACTGTGATAGGTGAGAGTGTTACCTCCCCCTCTCTTCATCACGACTCTCGAAGTGCAATTGTCTCCATTTTACGGATGAGAAAACTGAAGACTTTCTCAGTGTCACAAAGATTTTTAAGTTACACAGAAATGATTCAAACCCAGTTTTAGGGGCGCCTGGGTGGCTCAGTTGGTTAAGCATCTGACTTCGGCTCAGGTCATGATCTCACGGCTCGTGAGTTCAAGCCCTGTGTTGAACTCTGTCTGTGCTGACAGCTCAGAGCCTAGAGCCTGCTTTGGATTCTGTGTCTTCGGCTCTCTCTGCCCCTCCCCTGCTTGCACTCTGTCTCTCTCTCAAAAATAAATGAAGATTAAAAAAAAATATTTTAGGGGCACCTGGGTGGCTCAGTCGGTTAAGCGTCTGACTTCAGCTCCGGTCATGATCTCACAGTTCGTGAGTTCGAGCCCCGTGTTGGTTCTGTCTGTGCTGACCTCTTAGAGCCTGGAGCCTGCTTCAGATTCTGTGTCTCCCTCTCTCTCTGCCCCTCCCCCACTTGCATTCTGTCTCCCTCTCTCTCAAAAATAAATAAACATTACAAAATAAAAATAAATTAAAATAAAATAAAAAAACATTTATTAATTTTTTTTAAACCCAGTTTTAATGGTCAGCAAATCCTTCACAGGACACCAGGATGCTTCCCAGGACTCATCCCGCCATCCCATCCGTGAATCTTCCAACAGAAGTAACCAGCCCTTATTGTGACTCTAGAGAACTCTGGCCCCTGATTTGAAAGCTCAGCAGGCCCTGCCTGGTACTTTAGATACTTGCATCCATGTTACCTGCCTCACAAGATGGCAAGCTCCTGTGAGCGGGGACTGTGTGCTCCGCACATTAAATCCTAGCCCATAGATGCAGCCTTTTGCATGCTCTGAAGATGCCGCATTGAACTTGGAATAAAAATAATATTAAGCGCACTGCATTATGATAATGATAGTATGATCAAATAAATCCAACCTAATTCCCTGCTTTTACAGTATAAGCCTCTTTCACAATGGACTAAAAGCTCTGAAGGATAGGAGGGATTTAGAAGGAAGATGGGAGGAGGGCAAGAGAGAAAACCGAGCAGAATCCAGCCGTGGTTACATGTGGGGCTTGTCAAGGCCCAGCTCAGTCTGCGATTCGGCTAGATCAGCTGCTTGGACCCCCCCTGATTTTAATGTGTAACCAAAACTGAGAACCTCCAGGAAAAAGCATCAGGTGTGTGTGGGGAGCAGCGGGCAAAAATGCTGGAAACAGCAGATAGCTCGGATCCTTGAAGGCCTTGACTGCAGTCCGAGGTACTGGGCCTTGCCCTGGAGGGGAAGGGAATCCCCCTTACCCTAGTTTTCATCTTTAAAGAGAGAGAGATATTCACTTTAAAGTCATTGTGAAGTCTAAATAAAAAGATATGTTAAAGCAATTGGTGCTTAGGAGTAAGCACTCGGCAAATGAGGTCGAAATTCAATGATGTCTCTGTTCTCGCTAATGTGCTCCAACTTTGCTTTCTACCATTGTCTATCTTACATCTGCTACGATGGTTTAAGAGAACGGTTCTTACAGGCTAAGATGATTGTAAAAAGGCACTCCAGAATATGCCACAACATCAGCCGACTTTTTGAAGTCACTGTACAAAATAGACAGTGACCACAGGGAACAGCACAGTGGAGGAGGCGGTGTTTCCAGGAGGCACTTATGGTGGGTTTTGTGGCTTGGGGCCTGGGCCCAATTTTCCCACCAGAAGAGGTTATACCAGGCTTGGTCCTACAAAACCTCTTCGTTCAGCTTGGAAACAAATACACATCGACAATTGGCTGTGCTAGGACAGCGAGGATGGGGAAGAGTACTAGAGTGTTTTCTATACGTGTGGGATAGCTCCTGCAGGGGACACAGAGGCCAGAGGCAGGGGAGGTGGGAAGTTGGGACGGTGGTGGGGCCTATGCTCTCACTCTCAGATGGGGCGACACACAGACACCAATGGTCCATCCTTGACCGACTCTTCTCCTGCCTACACCTGCTGCATCAGTGCATGTTGGGCCCTGGCCTCAATATTCTCTTCTTCTCACCCTCTTTATTCCCCACCCACCCTGAAGTCTGTGGGTTTGATCCTCACAGCTCCAGGTCCAGAGCTTTTCCATTCTGCCTTTTCTCTTGAGCATCAAACCTAGATCTCCATTTTCGTGGTTTGTACTTTAAAAAAAAAAAAAAATTCTTTGTTGAGGTATAACAAACAAAAAATAAAGACCAAAAATCTTAATTGTTCGCATGTGTAGATACACATACCCAGCACCCAGATCAAGATATAGAACAATTCCAATATCTCAGATGTTCCCTTGTGCTCCTTCTCAACCTGTTACACAACCTACCCTCAGAGATCACCACTATTTTGACTTTCACCATCACTTCCTTTGACTGTGTTTGATATTCATACAAATGGAATCATTCAATAAGTGCACTTGTCTCTGTTCCTTTCATCCATCATTATGTCTGTGAGATATATCCTTATTATAGAGGATTGCAGTGATCTTACTTCTCATATAACACTGGTCCTCATCAGGGGCAAGTTTTCCCCCTGCAGGGGGCTATTGGCAATATCTGGAAGCATTTTGATTATCACAACTTAGCAAGGGTGAGGGTGCAGTGGGGAATGCTACTGCACGGAGTGGATAGAGGCCAGGGATGCTACAATGCACAGGATAGCTCCTCACAACAAAGAATTATCTGGTCCAAAATATCATTAGTGCCAAGACTAAGAAACTCTGTGTTTGGTTTCCTATAGCTGCTAAATTGAATTACCACAAACTGAATGGCTGAAAACAATGCAAATGTATTATCTTTTCTTTAAGTTTATTTATTTATTTTGAGAGAGAGAGAGAGAGAGAGAGAGAGAGGCAGAAAGAGAGGGAGAGAGAGAATCCCAAGCAGGCTCCATGCTGTCAGCATCGAGCCCAATGCAGGATTCGATCTCACAAACCAGGAGATCATGACCTGAGCCAAAATCAAGGTGGATGTTTAACCAACTGAGCCACCCAAGTGCCCCCAAATGTATTATCTTATAGTTCTAAATTAAAAAGTCTGTAATGGGTCTCACTGGAAAAGATCAAGGTATCAGCAGAAGCAAGGTGTTCCTTCTGAAGCCTCCAGGACAGAATCCATCTTGCTGCCTTTTCCAGACAAAGTCTGTGTCTTTTAACAGCCTAAAAACCTAAAGGCACACAAGTGGGTACTAAGCTCTGACAGGGAAGTAATAGTACCATTTCTGAAGGGCTCCTATAAAGATTCTAGGAGAAAATTTATCTAAGATTTCTAGCAGCCTGCTAGGCACATAGTAGTCACTCAATTAGCTACTATTATTATTTCTAATGGTGAAAACTAGCATCTTTAGTAAACATCAAGAGAATTTTTTGGGAGCACAAGCTGGTGCAGCCACTCTGGAAAACAGTATGGAGGTTCCTCAAAAAACTAAAAATAGAACTACCCTATGACCCAGCAATTGCACTACTGGGCATTTATCCACGGGATACAGGTGTGCTGTTTTGAAGGGACACATGCACCCCGATGTTTATAGCAGCACTATCAACAATAGCCAAAGTATGGAAACAGCCCAAATGTCCATCGATGGATGAATGGATAAAGAAGATGTGGTATACATATACAATGGAGTATTACTCGGCAATCAAAAAGAATGAAATCTTGCCATTTGCAACTACATATATGGAACTGGAGGGTATTATGCTAAGTGAAATTAGTCAGTCAGAGAAAGACAAAAATCATATGACTTCACTTCTATGAGGACTTTTAAGAGACAAAACAGATGAACATAAGGGAAGAGAAACAAAAATAATATAAAAACAGGGAGGGGGACAAAACAGAAGAGACTCTGAAATATGGAGAACAAACTGAGGGTTACTAGAGGGGTTGTGGGAGAGGGGATGGGCTAAATGGGTAAGGGGCATTAAGGAATCTACTCCTGAAATCATTGTTGCACTATATTCTAACTCATTTGGATGTAAATTTTAAAACATAAAAAATAAAATTTAAAAAAACCCAAAAAAAAACAAAAAAAAAGAGAATTTTTAGTTTGTTGGTTGAGGTCAACAATTTTCTTCATTTAGTAGAGAATTAGAAGCTCACCTGTTAGCATTTATACAACCGATAGAACTTGTAAAGCCAAAGTTGCATTGATTATAGACATGGCTATAATCTTATGGACAATTTATTTTAATCTTAGTGAACATTGACTGGAATATTTCAGTTTTGCATCTGGGAAATTGAGTGATTCTTAGTGATTATAGATTTAGATTTAGAACTATCACTGGCTTGACTTTTTTTTTTTTTTTAACATTCATATATGCCATATTTTTCCCCCTAGGAGAGCAACCAAGAATTGCCTGTATCTTATCTCCTCTCCTCTTTGTGGGTTAGTCTCAGTCAACATTATAGCTCTGAGAGTTAACTGCACAGGATCAACCAGTGATCTAGTAAAATGCTTTGTACACAGTAATTCCTCAGTAAAAATTTCCAAATAGGCATAAGGCATTGCTGAGTTAGGTACTCAATGTGGTTTCTGTGGTAAGTTTCTATTCTGGTCCCCTCTGATTACTCCTTCTTTGTCTTTTTCATGGTTATTCCTTCTGCTGTCAGTACTTTACCCACCTCCACACCCAATCCCGCCAAATTCTTATATCCTTCAGGGCTCCATTCTCTGATGGCTAATTTTCTATACTCCCTCTTTGGAGATGATATAAATATGTATGCAAACATTCCAAATTAAAAAAAAGCAGACCAAATTCAGCATCATAAAATACATTTTTATACAAGTAGAATTTATCTCAGGAATGCAAAGATGGTTCAATATCAGAACAATCTATTAACAGATTCAAAAAGAAAATCATCTCAGCTGATGCAGAAAAACCATTCAACAAAATTCAGTACCCATCCACATTTTTAGAAACCCTTAGTAAACTACGATAAAGAGAAATTTCTTAACCTGATATGAAGCTATCTCATAAAAACACAGAGCAAACCTCACGCTTAACAATAAAACTTTAGAAGCATTTCCACATCTCAAGACAAAGATGCCTGTTTTCACCTACTATCAAAACCACACCCTGTCTCCTCACCAATGTAGCAGTACACACACACACACACACACACACACACACACACCACACAACACATAAATATTGGAAAGGAAGACAATAAATTGGTATTTGCTAAAAACATACATTATCTCCACAGATAGTCCAAGAAGTCCGAGAGGGTCTACAGACAAAACTAATTACAGAGTGTGATAAGGTTGCTGAATACAAGATCAACATCCAAAAATTAATACATATGAAGAATAAAAAATTAGAAAATGTAATAAAATATATAAATAAAATATAATCTTCATAATAGAAAGAATAATTTAAAATATCTTTGACAGGGGCGCCTGGGTGGCTCAGTTGGTTAAGCGACCGACTTTGGCTCAGGTCATGATCTCGCAGTTTGTGAGTTCAAGCCCCCGTGTCGGGCTCTGTTGCTGACAGCTCAGAGCCTGGAGCCTACTTCAGATTCTATTTCTCCCCCTCTCTCTACCCCTCCCCTGCTCATGTTCTGTGTCTCTCTGTCTCTCAATAATAAATAAACATTAAAAAAAATTTTTAATATCTTTGACAAAAAGAAAAGATGTTGGTGTGGCATTAACTCAGAACAACAGAATAGAACAGAGATCTCAGAAATATATCCAAGCATAAGGGACCTTTATATGATAGGGGAGATTCATGGAGATATTAGTGATGAAAAGTTGAACTTAAAAAGGATATTGGGATTGGGGCGCCTGGGTGGCGCAGTCGGTTAAGCGTCCGACTTCAGCCAGGTCACGATCTCGCGGTCCGTGAGTTCGAGCCCCGCGTCGGGCTCTGGGCTGATGGCTCGGAGCCTGGAGCCTGTTTCCGATTCTGTGTCTCCCTCTCTCTCTGCCCCTCCCCCGTTCATGCTCTGTCTCTCTCTGTCCCAAAAATAAATAAAAAACGTTGAAAAAAAAATTAAAAAAAAAAAAAAAAGGATATTGGGATAAATGAGTTTCCGTATGGGAAAAAAGAAAATTGGAACCCTACCTCATTCCATACATAAAGTTAAAATCCAGTTATATTGTTAAAGACTTAAATATAGAACAATAAAACTTAAAAATGTGTGTGTGAGACACTTGTGGAGAAAATTACAAACTGTAAATGAAGGACATAAAAGACTTAAATAAATGGCAAGCAACACCATGTTTGTATATGAGAAAGCTAGTAATTTAAAGGCAGCAAATGTCTGCAAGCAATATTTTCCCAAGTAAAGCTTGAAGTTCAGCTGTATCAAAATTAGGTGATACTAGACTGCTTACTGTATACTGCTTTTGGTACTGTATACTGCTTACTAGACTGTTAAACTGTAGTTTCTTAGGCTCTACTTTAAACCTAATGAATCAGTATGTCTGAGGATGAGGCCCAGGAATCTGCATTTTAGGAAATTTGCCAGATCATTCTTTGGTACACTAAATTTTGAGAACCCTTGCCTTTGGGAAGTAGGTCATGACCTGAATTACACATTAGAATCACCTGGGACCATTTTTAAACTATTCAGATGCCCAAGCCACACCCCAGACCAATTAAATCGGCATTTCTGGGCAAGGCACCTGTGCATCAGCATTTTTTAAGCTCTCCAGTGATGCCAATGTGCAGTCAAGGTTGAGGACCACTGCCCTGGTCCTCAGGGTGAAGGTACATCAGGTCTGTTCAGTTTGCTGCCTGTCCTCATTTGAACATTTACTTCTAGTGCTAACCTAGTAGAGATTGGATTTTATCCTGATCAAGGCAGGTACAACTCCTTACATAAAGGTTTTAACTTATTCATTTGGTATCCCCAGCCCTCTATCTGATACATAGCAGGGGCTTGGTGGTCATTTTTTTTTTGAAATAAATCCAACTAAATAAAGCTGAATGAAATGAATCAATGTGTAGATGGAAAAAATGTTCACCAAACTCTAAATATTCTACTGGATTCAGCAAATCTGCATGGCACCTAGACACAGTGTTACACTGTGAGAGGTAGAGAGGTGAACCAAATACAGCCCTTCTCTCCAAGTGTTTGTGATCTGGTGGAAGGGGCAGATATGGAAAACAGCATCTTATAATCAAGCAGACAATGAGAAGTGTGCAAAGTATAAAAAGGGAATACAAGAAAAATTAGTTCTGAACGGCAAAGCCTAGAAGGTCTCCTTAAAGATTCAGCATCTGAGGTTGGCCTCGAAGTATTGCTGAGACTTACCCAGGAAGAAATTAGGGAAATGGGCAATTGCCCTAGAAGCGCAGGGCAGTTCTGCCAGCGGGAGCCACGTCAGACGGGCCTTTCTCTAACCTTCATGGGAGACTGTAGGGCAGATACTAAAGGTTCCTTTTCTTTCTGACTTCCTTGTTGCTACTCTCATTT
This sequence comes from Neofelis nebulosa, assembly GCF_028018385.1. Lineage (NCBI taxonomy): Eukaryota > Metazoa > Chordata > Mammalia > Carnivora > Felidae > Neofelis > Neofelis nebulosa. Next base: position 56,547,451 of record NC_080791.1, on the reverse strand, counting down.
GTCAAATACTTTGCCTCTGGTTTATTAATTCTACCTCCTGGTGCCTCAGCTGATTTCCTCCAGGAAAAGTTTCTCATTAGCATTTCTATGGGGAGCACCTGCCACCCCATCTATCCCTATTAACTGATGTCGAGGGCAATGGGGTTGACTGAGAGGGGAATTTTAATCCCCTCCTCATGACTCATCTCTTTTCTAATTGAGAATGCTAGGTCTAAAGTCACAAACGGCTGCCTCGTGAAGTCCATCCTTAATATTAAAAATGATAACAGAGGCATGCTTTCCCGATTTTATAATATCATCTATGTCATATGAGTGTACTAAAGACTAATCAACTTCTTGATTGTGAATAATGAACGACATCTGAGATAGCACTTAATGCAAAAATCCCAGGCTAGTGTGGATAGGTTATGAATTAGATGAACTAGTTGAATTCAGAAGTTTCCTCAAAATCATAGCGTCAAAGACATATGATGTTATCTACTAACTGAATAGTGTAGGAGAAAACCAGTTAGTATGTATATGACTCTGCGTGCTGAATATATATTTTACATTATACACCAGAATGGTAAGCTGATGGATTATGTGTCTTTTCTCTATTTAAGCAAACTGCTCGCATTCATGTCATGTGACAGATGTCACTTGGAAAGCCCATGAGATGAACTTGTCACCATGGTGTAAGCCACCATGATTTATGTAGAGTGGCAGAAGAAAAGGGTTTGTAAATCAAATTATCTCTGAAATGGAACCCAACTTGGCTTCTAATAAGGCAATGTAAGACTCATCTCTGCCAGCCATGGGGCGTACTTAAATTCAGGAGATATTAGGAATCATAGCAAGGAAAAGAACATGAGGCCATAGGGAAGGAATATCAATGTTCCAGATAAGCCTACAATTTCCAGGCATCTTTTTTCTCTGTGGTATATCTGATTAATTGATTATCTTATTTCTTCATATCTACTTTCACCCAAAGTGCATTTATCTATGACTGGTCAATTTTTCTTCTGAAACAAAAAAACAATGTTAAATTTCACATCAAATCTGTCATGCACTTAAATTGCCCATTAAGGAAATTGATGTCTCTTAGCAACACTCATTCTCTTAATGCTTCAAAACCCTCCTGATTATACAGCAAAATGGAACTGCTGGCCCAAAAGTCACATGCATAATTAAATTTTACAGAAGACCCAAATGAGAAAAATAATTTTTTTGAGGTGCTTAGAGATTTTTTTTGATAGGTTGGTGGAGTTCTGATAGTCACTAAAATAATCATTCTCACCAGCTGCAAGAGCACAGCCTTCCCCCATTCAATCCCATCACTTGCAGTATATTTCTAAGTATTTTTTTAATGTTTATTTATTTTAGAGAGAGAGACAGAGTGAGAGCGGGGGAGGAGCAGAGAGAGAGAGGGAGACACAGAACTCAAAGCAGGCTCCAGGCTCTGAGCTGTCAGCACAGAGCCCGATGTGGGGCTCGAACTCACGAATGGCGAAATCGTGACCTGGGCCAAAGTCGGACGCTTAACCGACTGAGCCGCCCAGGCAGCCCTGAGTATATTTCTAACTGTAAAGCCTGCCATGTTTGCTGTACAGGTATGGTAGGGTTTTGTGGGGAAGAGGCCAGATGGAACAAAGGTACAGACCAAAATATTTGGAGGGTTGTATCTGAAGGGTAGGTCATTCCCTGACTGTCTAGCCAATAATCCATGAACAAAGCGAGTCCGACTACCTTGGAAACATAAACTGAGGAGGATCACCAAAGGAGATTTGAGAATTTGGGATCTCTCTTGATTGGCCTTGACTCCGTGGAGGTGAGGAGGGGTAGTTCCTCTGAGGAAGCGAGGTGGGTGTTAAAGTTCCACCCACCTCAGGGTAGTAGGATGGGAGTAGGAAGATGAGGAGACCAGATCCAAAATCTGTGATGTCGGGCCAATCGCAGGGCTCTCGGGGAATGAAGCGGGGCCCGCCTGGTAAACAAGAAAGCCAGGACAGAGTCGCAATACTACATCTTGGCTTTGTTGTTTATGTTCCTTGTCTATTTGCTCCCTTCCTTTCTTTTGGACCGTCTCTTGGTAGTAGCATGAAGAAATTGTGAAAATTCCACTCCTGATGGCTAGGAGCCAAGGAAAACAATCTTGCCTGACCGAAGCCATGAAAAAAAAAAAAAGTAGTGCACTCCTGGGGGACCACTGTGGTCGTGATAACAATAAACCAAGAGAGAAATGCCAAGTGGGAGGTGGAATTCAGGAAGATGGATTAGGAGCCAAATATTAGCTGCCCCCTCTCATTGGAGAATGCTTTCCAGAGTCAAAATCTGGGAGGGAGAGGACTTTTGTCTAAAAAGGAAGGATATCTATCTATACTATGCTTCGCTCAGCATATGAGGGAGTGGTTGTTACGTTCATTGGAGAAAGACATCAGTCCGACATGAGGCTACATATAGTGTCTTGGCAAAAGGTACTAACTCTGCAGTCTCCCCAACCACAGTCTCCTGCAGGAAGGAGGCAACTGGCTGTGGCATTGATGAAGGACCCCATAAGCCACATTTTGAACACCGCTAGCTCATTTACTCATCATGCACATCTGTTTCCCCAGAGACCCTACAGCCCAATATTACATGTTCAGAGTCAAATGTGATCTGTTAGCTTCTTGATCTGGGTTAAAACATTAGGGCAGGATGGAGAACTAAGCACTCACAAATACATATTATTGGATATATGAAGGGTGAGAAAGCAAGTTGGAAGGGCTGAGGCTGCAGCCGAAGGAGAATTCTAGAAGGATGGAGAGAGGGAGAGGGTATGAGAGACGGAGGGAGGGAGGGAGAGAGGCAGAAAGACACACACACACACACACACACACACACGCGCGCGTGCACACACACACACACACACACACAGAGGGAAAATGGATAGGCCCTTTCTTGGAGGCATTCATTTACAGGGAATTTAAATGTGCTAAAGAAGGGCTTCTCAGTGGTAGCAGAACGAGCAACACAACTGGAGAAGATAAAGGGAAAGGAGAAAGGAAATACATCAACAGGGGAAAAGGCTGGAGGTACCTAGAAAGTGGAAATCAGGATAACGAGGCGTCATGCACAGGTTGTAATGGAACTAAGACATTGATTTCACCTACGATGTGCCAGGCATAATTCTCCTCCTCAGCATCTCATGTAATACTCACCATGTCTAGTGCGGTACCAGGCATATAGTAGGCGCTCAAAAATATGTCGAATATTAATGTTTAATAAATGAACAAGCAATTCTAAGAGAACAGTCTATCATCAATCGCATCTTACAAGAACCGGAGGCCCAGAAAGGTAAAGAAATGTGCTCGGTGTGTCACAGCTACTAAGAGGAGGAAGGAATCTGACTTCAAAAGCCTGATGTAGAAGGAGGAGGGTGATTTCCAAGAGCCCTGCCGGGATTCTGGAAAAGGGTGTGGTGCTTGGATGTCTCCCGGGGACTGAGAGAGGGAGGGAAGAATGAAAGGCCAAGTGGACTGGGCTACGGAGGAGGGGAACTGGGCATTTGGAAAGAGTTCTTCTTCTAGGAGGATGGGGCCCTGCGGGAAGGCACCAAGGCCAGCGGGCAGCAGCTCAGCCAGCAAGGGGCAGCATCCAGGCGAATGCAGCTGGTGAGGTGGGTGGGGCAGAAGGGCACAACCTGTGAAGAAACAGCAAAGGGTCTCTGTTGAGCAGGCAGGGATCTGAGGTGGGGGGAAAAGTGGCTAAAGTGGTATAGGGAAAGACTGGGCAGGCCGGGATGGATAGCGCTAACAGCCTTCCCATAAGAAAGCAGAAAGAAGCCAGCCCTGGAAGGGTGTCTGGGATGCGGCTGGGGCGAGGGTGTGGTCTGGAAGGGGAGGGGCTGCGTGTGCGGCCTGCGATGCAGAGACCGAGCCTCCGCCTGGCAGCTTTCGGGAAAGGGTAAGGGTGTCTTGTCGCCTACGCCGAGGCCCGCGTCTCACCTGTAGGAGCTGCTCACCGCGCTCGCCACCTCCTCGCGGATTTGCCTGTTGAGGGCGTCCGCCGCTGCACGGCCCTTGCCACCCTCAGGGACCGCGGCCTGGACCTGGGCCTGGGCTGCGGGCAGCGGCGTCTGCTCCGGCCCCTGCCCCTCGGCGCGACGCAGCATCCAGGCGGGCCCGGGCTTCCTGCGTGTGTCGCGCTCATCGGCACCGGAGGGCTTTCCGGCTGCGAGGCCACCCGCTCCGCCAGGGGTCGCCTCCTGCTCCTGGGCCTCGGCGGCGGCCTGCGCGGGCCAGCGCTCCTGGCTCTGCGGCCGGCGCTTGGACGCCCCGAGAATTGGCACCGAAGCCTGGGAGGTCGCGGGGATCTGCACGGGCTTGGGAATCCACGGGTGGTCTCCGCGGCGCGGCAGCGGCCAGGCGCGGAAGTCCTTCTGGTACTGGGTCTCGCGCTCGAAGGGCGCGTCGGAAGGCTGGTACTCGCTGCGCGGCCGGCAGCTCGGCTCGGGCCGCTGCACCTTCCAGGCGCGGTAGTCCTGACGCATCACCGAGTCCGCGGGGCCCGCGCTGGAGGCGGAGCCGGAGGCCGGGCCGGGGCCGGGCCCGCTCCGGCCGGGGGCAGCCGCCGCCTCGCGTTCGCCGCTAGGCCCCGGCGCCGGCCCCGTTGCCCGGGCAACTGCATCCAACTCTCCCTGGGCCGGCTGCGTCTCTATGGCGACCGCCCGCGCCGAGGGGGGTGCGTGCGCCGGCTGCGCCTGCTGCTGCGGCGGCGGCGGCTGCGGCGGGGCGCTCGGGGCCTCGGTGGCCTCCGAGTACTTGGTGAAAACCAGCGGCACAGCGATGTCCGCCTTGTCCAGCTGGTTCCAGAAGCGGGCGATGCAGCAGGCCCGCGTGATGCACGGCCACGCCATGATGCTAGCTGCAAAGCTGGCCCTCCCTCTTTCTTTTTTGTGGTTCTAAAGCAAGTCTCTAATCTTACTTCAGTCCCTTGGCCCTCGACCAGTCGCTAATCTGGTTCCCACTGTTTTTCCCTCGGTGGCCTGAGCTACCTCGGTCTCCTCCCTCGGAGAGCACCCAGGAAGGTCAAGCTATCACTGAGATAAAGTCCATAAAGTCCCCCGATTACCGTCTGCAAACGCCTCCGGGAGCCGCCTGCAAAGGTCTTGGGAGAGCTGTCGGCTGTGGGCACCGATGGTTGAGACACAAGGCGTTCCCGAGTCCCCGGGCGAGGGCGTCTGGGTCGCGCCCCTCCCTGCTGTGGCGGCGGCGCGCAGACCCCGGCCAAGCGAGGCGACGCGAGGCGAGGTGGCTGCGGGCTTAAGCCATGGCGTAGAGGAAAGGCCGAGGAGTGTGGCTTTCGGGTCCACGAACGAGGCTCTATTTTCCTACTCCGAGGCGTCCCGTCGCAGCCGGCCACCTAGCAGGCAGGGCTCGGAGGCGATCACCTCCAGCGGAGACCAAGCATTGCTGCAGCAGCTGCTCCCAATGATGCTGCAGCCACGGCCGCTGCCGTCTCTGCTGCAGGGAAGCGGCCCCACCCTTATCTACGGCTCGGCAGGGGGAACCAGGAAAGATGATGAGAGAAAGCGCGCTGCAGAAAAAAATCACCTGCTGTCGTCAGCGCGCGCTGCTGGGAGCTCGCCCTCGCTCTTTCCCCTCCCCCCTCGGCTCTGGCAGCTCCTCCCTCCTCAGCTCCTAGGCAACAGCAGAATCTGGGGCCTAGGTGGGTTCTAGTCCCAGCCTGGTGACTGACATGCTGTCCTCATGCCGGTCGCCTCCCCTCCGGGAGCCTGAGGCTCCTCTTTTGTAAAATAGGGCCAATCGCGGAGGTGGGGGGGATTGGTTTTTAAAATATGAAGGATATCCCTAGTGAAATGTCTGTCCCAGAATAGACGCTTTTTAAAGAGAAAGCTGGCGTTATTGGCCAGTTACTAGGCGGGATTGGCTAGTAACTCGGTTTGGCTGACTCCTGATCCAAGCACTTGCTAGTCATGCACAAACCTTGTTCAGATGTGTGGGGATGTGAGTCCCCAGGCTGGTGGTGCGGTAGCCGTTCCTTTTTTAGAGGTCCTTTAGGGGAAAGGTGTCTTAGAGCTGCCCAAGAGCTACCAGCCCCTATTCAGCCCAGGGGCCACACTGGGGAGAGACATGGAAAAGAACATTCCTGGAAGGGACCTAAGTGTGGAGATTGGGGGCAGAAAGGAAACAAGGGGACAGACTCCTAGGGCAGGGTGGGTCCTGATGCAAAGGGACATTCTGGCATGTTCCTGACCCCTGGCTTTTGCTCTTCCTCTACCTAAGAGGCACGGTAGATCTTGGAGTTAGTCAGGCTTGATTAAGCTCTGACACTTACTATCCGTGTCACTTGGGCAAGTTGGATCATCCCTGGGCCTCAGTAGCTTCATTTATAGAATGGAGGAAATGATAGTTACCTCCAAGTGATTTGCTGAAGATAGTTAAGGTCTCAGAGTGGAAGCTTTGAGTCAAATCAAATCCACAGTGATTCAAATTCTGGCTTTTACATTCCTTAGCTGTACGGCCATGGACATATCACTGCACCTTTATGGTCTTTTATCTGTGAACAGGGGTACCAATTCTGAACTTGCAAGATTGTTGTGAGAATTAAAATGAGATATATATATATATATATATATATATATATATATATATACACTCAGCACAGAGCCTTATGTAGGGCTCCATCCCATGACTGTGAGATCATGACCTGAGCCAAAATCAAGAGTTGGACACTTAACCGACTGAGCAACCTGGACATCCCTAAAATGAGATATTGCACTAAAAATGCTTACCACAACATCTGGCATACAGCAATGGCTCAGTGAGTGGTAGCTATTGGTAGTCAAAGGACCCACCCAGGAAACCCTAGGTGGAGCTTCCCAAGCAGGCCAGCCACTTGGACATCTTCTCCAGGAAGACCTCTTGTTTTTCTAAGTACTTTGGCCTCTTCTTCATGGCCCCCCATTTATGTCTCCTATACTGTGTTCTACTGTCTATCCCTAGCAACATTCACTGGCCTTCGTCTCTGCTTCTCTCCAAGATAGGTAGAGTTTTCAGCATCAAGTAAGCTGGGGCATTGGTGTTTCTGGGGAAGGAAGTCACTTATGTGTTTAGATTGGGAACTGACTGCAAAACGCAGCTGGTGTGTGTGTGTTTTAACCTTAGAATCAAACAGGATGAGAAGACAACTCTGATTAATCAATTACCTGTTGAACTTCCTCCTACTTGGGTCTTTGTCTTTTTATGATTTGATTTGAGTTCCGCAAATAATATGGTGCCTGGCACTGTTTTCCAGTCATTAGGAAATACATTTCTATAAACAACATAATCTGGTCTGACCCCCAGTTCTGCAGAACTCCCTGGGATTTGGTGCGTGTCTTTCCAATAATGATTTTCAAAGGGATTGGAAACTGGCAGGGGCTACTGAGAGTCATTGAGACTTTACCCTGCTTTCATTTAACAAGTCTAGTCTCCTGATGTCCACTCTGTGCCTTGGGCATTGTGGAACACAAACGAATTCTAGCTCCGAGGGAGCCCTCAATTAGAGGGGTGTGTTATGGGAGGACTGGGAGACAGACAAAATAAATAATTAGCAAGCAGTATGGTCAGCGTAACAGAGGTTCATTCTTAAAGTGCTGAATGTATGACTAAGGAGAGATGAGTAGAAGCTCTCCTATCAGTATTGTAAGTAAGAGTATTCCAGGCAACTTCATCGTCAATATCACCTTCCACCTTCATTCATTTGGATTTTTAAACCACATTCAATGGTACAACTTTCTTGAACCATCCAGTACCTGATAGGATAGATGAATCTAATGGTTACCTGTTTCTGTTGCTTGCTCAGCATCCATTCTGATGACAGCAGCACCTCATTGTTTGTCTGTTGGGGACCACTTCTTTCTGACTTTCAGTTCCTATGGTCGGCATAGGATTAACCCTACTTGATCCACCTTCCAGAGATGACTATGTGACCCACCCCTATTTACCAGGGCACTGCATCCCCATGGCCAAAGTGACTAGTTTATGATGGACATGTGATCCCCACTGGAGCAATTAGAGGAAATCCTAGACTTCAGTTGGAACTATTTGTAAGGAGCCACTCTCTCTCTCTCTCTCTCTTTTTACTGGAATCGCTAAAATGAGAGACCATTAGGATAATGTTGTTAGTGACCATCTTTGCCATCACTGGGGGAGCAGGGAGCCTGCTTGCCCAAGGTTGAAGCAAACACAGAGAAAGTTAGAAGAGGACACAGGATTCTGCTGATGCCTATGAAGACTGCAACTTACTTCCCAAAGCCCATTCTCACCTTCTTCCCATAACAGAAGCCTCCAAGTTTTAGGTGGGCTCTTGGTCACCCAGCAAAAGACTACATTTCCCAGGCTCCTTTGCAACAAAGAGCAATCATAGATACTTGCAAGTCACTTCCTTAAAAGAAGTTGCTTGTGTTCAGTTTCATCTTTCTCCCTTCCCATAGGGTAGAGTGTGGACATGGTAGAGGTGAACTATCATCTAGGTAGTTAAGATGATTATGATATGGTGGTTAAGAACATTCTGGTGCCAGGATTTAACCCTAGGTAGGGGAGGGTAGAAGAAGCAGATAGAAGAAAACTATCTGGGGTGATCTCATAGGATGGAGCTGCCTAACAGCCTTAGACCACTTCATTGCTTCTGGAATGTTATGTGAGAAAGAAAGAACACTTCTCTCTTGTCTGAACCACTGCTTTGAAGGTGTCTATTTTAGTATATTAGTCATTTGAGGATCTGGCCATGCTTAAACTAACTTGAGGAATAAGAAAACAGCATGGAACTAAAATGCTGGAGAATAATATCACGTCTGATGGGAGGGAGTGATCAGATTTCAAGTATTCTAAAGTCTTTTTATGTTTGTAAGGAGAGATACTGATTAAATCATTAACCTAAAATGGTTATCAACTTAAAAATGCACATTAAAAGAAAGAAACGGAGTGGGGGGTACCTGGGTGGCTCAGTCAGTTAAGCATCCGACTTTGGCTCAGGTCATGATCCTGCGGTTTGTGATTTTGGGCCCCACATCAGGCTCCGCACTGACAGTGAAGAGCCACTTGGGATTCTCTCCCTCTCTCTTTACTCCTCTCCCACTAGCACACTCTCTATCTCTCTCAAAATAAATAAATAAACTTAAAAAATAAATAAAATAAATAAAAGTAAAAGAAAGAAAAGAATATAGAAAACTTCATCAAGAGCAGAAAAAGGGTAAAAATTAGCAAAGAAGAAACATGGCAAATAGCAAATACAATATAAAGTGGTAGAAATATTTTTAAATATATTAGTGATTGAGGTAAATGTAAATAATCAAAATTTTCTGGTTACAAGACAGAGAATGTCAGATTGGAGAAAAACACAAAACAAAGCAAAAGGCGACCAGACATTGTTTTCAAGAGACATAATTAAAACATACTGACATAAACATGGGGGGAAACCTGATGGGAAAAGATATAGTAAAAACATACTAACCAAAAGGAAGTTGTACAATTATATCACAATTAAACAAAGAAACAATGCTTCTAAATTGACTCATGAGTTTAAAAAGAAATTAGAGGGGCTCCTGAGTGGCTCAGTTGTTTAAGAATCCGACTTCAGCTCAGGTCATGATCTCATGGTCTGTGAGTTCGAGCCCCACATCGGGCTCTGTGCTGACAGCTCAGAGCCTGGAGCCTGCTTTGGATTCTGTGTCTCCCTCTCTCTCTACCCCTCCCCCACTTGCACTCTGTCTCTCTCTCTCAAAAAAATAAATATTAAAAAAATTTTTTCAAAAGAAATTATAATGGATACTAGAAAATAATCAGAACTGAAAGAAAATGAAAACACTGCATATCAAAGTTTATGGGCTGCAGCTAAAAACAATATTCACAGAGAAATTTATAACCTAAATACATACTTTAGAAACAAATACTATTAAAAAATACTCTAGTGATTAAATTCAAGAAGTTAGAGACAGTACAGAACAAACCAAAGAAAGGAGAAGGGGGAAAATATAAAGAAAATAGCAAGGTAATTAAATATGTAATGACCATACATTGGAGACTGTCAAAAAATCCAAAAGCTTCTTCCTTAACATAAACAAATCTCTGACAGGCTTATCCAGAAACAAAAACAAACAAGCAAAAAAGAAGTCACACACCAACAATTTTTAGGATTGTAACAGGAAAGACAGTTGCAAATATAGCAGATATTTAAAGAATGGTTGGCCAGAATTACTCTTAGCTGATAAATTTGAAAAAATTTATGCAGTAGCTAATTTCTAGGCTTGCCTACAATTGTCTTGACTTCCTGGTGGCCACAGCTTTGTGAAGTCCTCTCCCACATTGACTAGAGCTGACCTGTGTAACCAGTGGGATATCATGAAAATGATGGCATGTGACTTTCAAAACCGGGTCAAAAATGACTGTGGTTTCACTTTGCTCTCTCTTGGATCACTCACTCTGGGGAAGCCAGTCCCATACTGTGATGATACCCAAGCAACTCCGTGGAGAGCTCCACATGGTGAGGAACTGAGGCCTCCCCCTCTCAGCCATATGAGTGACCCAAATTAGAAGGGAATCTTCTAGACTCACTCAAAGGTTCAAAGGATGGCGACCCTGGCTGACATCTTGACTGCAACTTCATGGGAGACCTTGAACCCAAAGCACCCAGCTCGTCATTCCTGACTAGGAATCCAGGAATCTGACCACAGAAACTATGTGAGATAAATATTTCTTGTTATTGAAAGTGCTAAGTTTGGGGGTAATTTATTTTAGCTGAGTTATATGTATTTATTTTAAGTAGACTTTATTTTTTAGAGAAGTTTTAGGTTCACAGCAAAATGGAGAAGAGACTACAGAGAGTTCTTGTTTCCCCTCCTCCCACACCCACACAGCTTCCCTCACTGTCAACAACCTATCCCAGAATGGTACATTTATTATGATTGGTGAGCCCACATTGATGCTACATCACCCAAAGTCCACAGTCTACATTAGGCTTTACTCTTGGTGTTTTACCTTCTATGGGTTTTGACAGAGGTTCAATAACATGTATCCACCATCATAGTACCACACGAAATATCTTTACTGCCTAAAAAAAAAAAATCCTCTCTGCTCTGCAGATTCATCCCCTCTCCCTCTAACCCCTGGCAACCAGTGATCTTGGATTTGTCTTTAGTACTATCTCCATGGCTTTACCTGTTCCAGAATGTCATTGGGATCGTACAATGTATATAGCCTTGTCAGCTTGGCTTCTTTCACTTAGTAATGTACACTTTTTGTTAATGTTTACTTGTTTTTGAGAGACAGAGAGAGACAGAGCATGAACGGGGGAGGGGCAGAGGGAGAGGGAGACACAGAATCCAAAGCAGGCTCCAGGCTCCGAGCCACCAGCCCAGAGCCTGACGCGGGGCTCGAACTCACGGACCGCGAGATCGTGACCTGAGCTGAAGTCAGATGCTCAACCGACTGAGCCACCCAGGCGCCCCAGTAACATACACTTAAGTTTCCTCCATGTCTTTCTATGGCTTGATAGCTCCTTTCTTTTTAGTACTAAATAATGTTTCATTGGATACACCACAGTTAATTATCCATTGACTTACTGAGGGATCTCCTGGCTTCCAAGTTCTGGAACTATAAATAAAACCGCTATAAATATCTGTGTACAGGTGTTTGTACTGACATAGATTTTCAACTCCTTTGAGTAAATTCGAAGGAGCATGATTACTGCAGCATACGATAAGACTATATTTAGTTTTGTAAGAGACCACTCCACTGACTTCCAAAGTGGGTGTACCATTTGCATTGCCACCCGCAATGAGTGAGAGTTCCTGTTGCTCTACATCCTTACCAGCATTTGGTGACGCCGGGGTTCCGCATTTGGGTCATTCTAATCCGTGTGTAGTAGTATTTCATTGCTGTTTGAATTGCATTTACCTAATGACATACGATGTGGAGCATCTTTTCTCGTGCCCATTTACCATTTGTACATTTTCTTTGGTGAGGTGTCTGCTCTGGTCTTCTGCCTGTTTTTAATCAGATTGTTCATTTTCTTACGGTGAGTTTTGAGGATTCTTACTGTATTTTGGGTAATAGTCCTTTAGCAGATACACCTCTTGCAAATATTTGTCACGGTTTGTGGCTTGTCTTCTCATTCGCTTGACGGTGTCTTTTGCAGAGAAGAAGTGTTTAATTTTAATGAAATCCAGCTTATTGATTTCTCCTTTAATGGATTGTGCCTTTGGTGTTACAACTAAAAAGTCACTGCTGGGGGGCGGCTGGATAGCTCAGTTGGTTAAGTGTCAGACTCTTGATTTCGGCTCAGGTCATGATCTCGTGATTGTGAGGTGGAGCCCCACACGGAGCCCCACATAGAGACCCTGTGTTGGGCTCCATGTTGGCTCCATGTCCGGCTCCCCACTGGGCCACTGGGCATGGAGCCTGCTTGAGAGTCTCTCCCCCCCCCTCCCCCATCCCTCCCCTGTTCATGCTCTTTCTCTCTCTCTCAAAAGTAAATAAAAATTTAAAAACTTAAAAGTCACTGCCATACCCAAGATCTTGTAGATTTTCTCCTATGTTATCTTCTAGGAGTTCTATTGTTTTGCATTGTACATGTCAGTTTATGGTCATTACGTTGTGTGACAGCCTAGTGTCTAGATTTTTTTTTATCATATGGATGTCTAGTTGTTCCAGCACCATTTGTTGAAAAGACTTTTTCTTCACTGTATTGCCTTTGCTCCTTCGTCAAAGATCAGTTGACTATATTCATGTCGCTCTATTCTTGAGTACTCTATTCTGTCCCTTGATCTATCTGCCTGTTCTTTCACCAGTACTATGCTGTCCTGATTACTGTAGCTTTATAGTAAGTCCTGACATCAGGTAGCATCAGCCCTCCAATTTTGTACTTTTCTTTCAGTATTGTGTTGGCTATTCTGAGTCTTTTGCCTCTCCATATAAACCTTAGAGTTGGTTTATTGATATCCACAAAATAACTTGCTGGGATTTTGATTGGGATTGCATTGAAGTTTGGGGGTGATTTATTATTCAGCAAGAGACAACTAACCCACCAAGGGGAAAGAAGGAATTCTTAGGAAAAAAAATATATCTTACTAAAATTGATTTAAAAAGGAATAGAAAACTTGAGTAGTTCAATAAATTGAATCAGTTGCTAAAAATATACCTATAAAGGAAAACCAAACAAGATAAAACAAAATATGTGATCTATTTGATTTTACAGGTGAGTCTCACAAAACTCATAGAGCAGACAATCTGTATGTTATGCAAATTATTCCATTAAGCAGAAAAAAGGGAAACTTCCCATTCCAGTTTAGAAAGTCAATATGATAGATGTACCATAACAAACTAGACAGGAACAATAAGAAGAAAAATTAGAGGCCAAACATAGATATAAAAATCTTAAATAAATTGTTAGCAAACAGTTCAGAATTGTACATAAAAATTATGATTTATCAGTTTTAAGTAATGTTTGTCCACAAATGAACACTGGTTTAATAATAAAATCTGTAGAAATAATACTACATGCTAACAAATTCAGTAGAAACATCATACAACAGGGGTACCTGGGTGGCTCAGTCAGTTAAGTGTCCAACTCTTGATTTCGGCTCAGGTCATGATCGCACAGTTCGTGAGTTTGAGCCCCACAATGGGCTATGTGCTGACAGCGCAGAGCTTGCTTGGGACTCTCTCTCTCTGCATCTACCCTGTTTGCTCTCTCTCTCTCTCTCTCAAAATAAATAAACTTAAAAAAATATTTTAAATAAAAAGGAAACACATAACCATTTCAAATAGATGTATTTTGAAAAACATGATAAAAGTTGACACCCATTAATTAATTTTAAAAACTCTTAGCAAGGTAGAACTTTCTATTATGTCAAAGGATAGGTATCAAAAACCTACTAGAAATAGTATATTTTAAAATATTCACAGTATGATCTTGATCTTTTTGTACTTGAGGGCTGATTTGTGTCCCAGTATGTGGTCTATTCTGGAGAACATTCCATGTGCACTAGAGAAGAATGTATATTCCGCTGCTTTAGGATGAAATGTTCTGAATGTATCTATTATGTCCATCTAGTCCAGTGTGTCATTCAAAGCCATTGTTTCTTTGTTGATTTTTTTATTAGATGATCTATTGCTGTGAGTGGGGTGTTGAAGTCCCCTAGTATTATGGTATTACTATCAATGAGTTTCTTTATGTTTGTGATTAATTGATTTATATATTTGGGTGCTCTCACATTTGGTGCATAAACGTTTACAATTGTGAGGTCTTCTTGGTGGATAGACCCCTTGATTATGATATAATGCCCTTTTGCATCTCTTGATACAGTCTTTATTTTAAAGTCTAGAATGTCTAATATAAGTATGGCTACTCCGGCTTTCTTTTGTTGACCATTAGCATGATAGATGGTTCTCCATCCCCTTATTTTCAATCTGTGGGTGTCTTTAGGTCTAAAGTGGGTCTCTTGTAAACAGCATATAGATGGATCTTGTTTTATTATCCATTCTGTTAAACTATGTCTTTTGATTGGAGCATTGAGTCCATTGACGTTTAGAGTAAGTACTGAAAGATATGAATTTATTGCCATTTATGTTGCTTGTAGAGTTGGAGTTTCTGGTGGTGTTCTCTGGTCCTTTCTAGTCTTTGTTGTTTTTGGTATTTATTTATTTATTTATTTATTTTCATCTTTTCTCCCCTCAGAGAGTCCCCCTTAAAATTTCTTGCAGGGCTGGTTTAGTGGTCACAAACTCCTTTAATATCTGTTTGGGAAACTTTTTATCTCTCCTCCTATTTTGAATGATAGCCTTGCTGGATAAAGAATTCTTGGTTGCATATTTTTCTGATTCAGCACATTGAATATATCCTGTCACTCCTTTCTGGCCTGCCAAGTTTCTGTGGATAGGTCTGCTGCAAACCTGATCTGTCTTCCCTTGTAGGTTAAGGACTTTTTTTCCCTTGCTGCTTTCATGATTCTCTCCTGGCCTGAGTATTTTGTGAATTTGACTATGATATGCCTTGTTGATGGTCGGTTTTTGTTGACTCTAATGGGAGTCCTCCATGCTTCCTGGATTTTGATGTCTGTGTCTTTCCCCAGGTTAGGAAAGTTTTCTGCTATGATTTGCTCACATAACCCTTCTACCCCTATTCCTCTCTCTTCCTCTTCTGGGACCTCTATGATTCTGATGTTGTTCCTTTTTAATGAGTCACTGGTTTCTCTAATCCTTAAATCGTGCTCTTTTGCCTTAATCTCCCTTTTTTCTTCTGCTTCATTTTTCTCCATAAGTTTGTCCTCTATATCACTGATTCTCTGTTCTACCTCATCCATCCTTGCTGCTGTGGCATCCATTAGGGACTGCAGCTCAGGTATAGCATTTTTTTACTTCATCCTGACTAGCTTTTACTTCTTTTATCTCTGCAGAAAGGGATTCTAATCTAGTTTCGACTCCAGCTAGTATTCTTATTATCGTGATTCTAAATTCTGGTTCATACATCTTGCTTGTATCTGTATTGGTTAAGTCCCTAGCTGTTGTTTCTTCCTGCTCTTTCTTTTGGGGTGAATTCCTTCATTTCATCATTTTGAAGGGAGAAAAGGAATTAATGAAGTAAAAAAAATTAAAATTAAAACACACACACACTCGAATAAATGATGCTAGATGCTAGGTGTGTTTTGGTCTGGGTGTTGAAAGGGGCTTGATAGATTAGAGAAAAAAGGGAAATAAAAAAAAGTAAATCGTTTGAAAATTTGAAAATCAAATACCCTGAAGTAGACTAAAATGACATAATGGAAGTAAAATAAAGTTTGAAAAAATTTACACAAAAGTAAAAAATATAGTAGAAAAAAATTAAAGAAAAATATTTTTAATAAAAATTGAAAATAAAAATGAATTTTTTCTCTTTCTGTATTCAAGAAAAAGAAAAGGTACAAAAAAGAGAAAAAAGAAAAAAGGAAGAAAGAAATAAAATTGAATAGATGGACCAGTGAACAGACTGAAATACGTCTGAAATTACTTCGTTTCCCCAGAAGTCAAACTATGAAGCACTTTAGAGTCCATAAACTAAGCAGGCAGAGAGACGTGGTTCCTGAAGAGTGAGGTTGGCCCAGTTGGGCGGCACTTAGTGTAATGGCTCCTTTCTCCACTAGATGGCGCTGCTTAGCTTACTAGGGTGGATTGTTGTGGTGCTTGTAGGTGTGTAGGCACATGCGCGGGAGCGGTGAAAATGGCATCACCCAGCTACCCAGTCTCTAGTATCGAAACTCTGTTCTCCCGGATCAGCAATCACGCACCCGTCCTTTGTATTCGGCTTCCATCCACTCCCCGCTTTTACACAGACCGTGACCAAGCCCCAGGCAGCACCTCCTTCCTGAGTTTTGTCTCAGAGGCGGCTGTTTTTCCCGACCCCTTACTTCTGAGGGACTGCGGCTTTGACTGTTCTGCCCCTCTGTGGGAGGGTCTCACTGAGTAATGCCCAAATGCCAGCCGCACCCAGGAACGTTTGCATGTCCGTGCTGCTGCCGATGCCCAGAGATTGCGCCCAAGAAAAAGTTCGTGAGATAGTGTAGCTGCAGCATTTCAGGGATTATGGAAAATCTCAACACACATCTGGCACCAGGCCTCACCCTTAACGACCTTGTTCCAGCACCAGTGGATGTGATCGCTCTCCGGAGTCCACTGGGGCCTTGCCTTTGGGGGACCCACACAGCCTCTACCAGGTGTCCTCCCAGCAGGGAACTGCCTCTCCCTGTGTGGCCTGAAGAATCCCAGATTTCACTCTGCTCCTGGGGATTCGCCCTTCCCACCAGAACACCGCCAGGTATTGAGCTGTGGAGTTTCAGACTCTGCTCCCCCTGTGTATAGAGTCTTAATGGAATTTAAACCCTTTCCTCTCTCCCTTTTTAGTTCAGTCCCTGCAGCTGTTTCCACTTTTCCACTTTCTCTCCAGCTGCTTTTGGGGGGAGGTGCTTTTCCCATATTCTCCACCCCCCCCCCATCTCCTTCCTCTCTCTGCACACAAAAGCCGCTCCCTGCCCTCCACGGCTTCTCTCTCCCCCAGTTCACCTCTCCCCACCATGTACCTGCTGAATTCTGTGGTTCAAGTTGTGCATATTGTTAATTCTCAGATTCGTTTTCTAGGTGTGCAGGATGGTTTAGTGTTGATCTGGCTGTATTTCATGGATGCGAGACACACAAAAAGCTTCCATGCTGTTCCGCCATCTTGGGTCCTCCCCTAGAAATAGTATATTTTAAGGTGAAATGCTGGAAGCCTTCCCTATCTTCAGGAACACAACCAGAGGACAGTTGCTCCCAGTCATAAAGGATGGGTAGGAAGGTCCAATTCATTTGGATTTCCAGTTATGAAGCTAGGTGAGATTTAGAAACAAATACCTCAGTGTTTTTCCTATGACTGGTATGACCACAGAAACAGGAATTATACCAGAATCATGAAGTCTTTGAATCTTGGAATCAGAATAAAAGAATGAGAATCTTAGAATCGTAAACCATATATTTGAAATCCTAGAGTCTCAGAATAATTGAATGATACAGTCTTAGAATCCTAGAATAAATGAATGTTAAAATTTCTAGAGTCTGGGAATAATTGAATATGTTCTGAGTCTTTTTTTTTTTTAACTTATGTTTCAGGCTGAAAAATTCTTCCTTATATTGAGCCAAATTAGGAATTCTTGCAATTTCCATCTTGCCTTGAGACCACAGATGACAGCATTTTAAAGTCATATTTAAAAACCACCATTATATCCCCCGATCTTCTCTTCTCAGGATGAATATTCCCAATTTCTTCATTTAGTATAATACGTAAATATTGTAATAAAGCCAGATACTTTGAGACTCTGTAGATCTCCTGTGACTCATCAAATTTTCATCTACTAGTTTTAACAACTATTGATGGTTGTTCCCTGAGACAATTATTACTGTGATGTTTGCCAAATAGTGATTTTCTAACTCCATTATTCCTTCTTCTTTTATTAGTTGGCATCATTGTTCACACCAGGGTGGGTTCATGAATTCTTACTTTTTTTCAATGGTTTTCATCCATGACTATCACTTTTTATTTTGATGCTCAGATTGTTCCATTATTTTCTCCCCTTGGTGATGGCCCTGCAGCTCCCTTATTGTTTTTAAGTTTATTTATTTTAGAGAGAGAGAGGGAGAGAGAATCATAAGCAGGCCAGCGCAGAACCCAACATGGGGCTGAAGCCCACAAAACTGCAAGATCATGACCTGAGCTGAAACCAAGAGTTGGATGCTTAACTGACTGAGCCACCCAGGGGCCCCAACACAGGCACATCTTAAGTTCCATGGTGAACACACACGCTGCCTTCCTTCCTCCAATATTCCCACCATATGGAAGATGGTGTGGATGCATGTTTTTGTGCATTTATTAATACACATGTACCTATACTCAATGTGTATTTAACATTAAATAAATAAGTTAAATTCATGTGTATTAAACATTTATGTATCTGGCATTTTTTTTTTGAATGGTATCAAACTTGATGATACCCTTAAATGTGCCTTTTTCCCTGGCCAATTGGAATTCAAGATTCAGCCATGTTGATACATTTAGAGCTAGTTAGGCCATCTTAACTGCTCTCTAGTGGGCTGTTGTATGATAAACCATTTTTAAAAAATCTACTTTTCCACTGAGAAATAGTTACATTGTTTCCATTTTTTTGATCTAGTGCAAATAGTACAACATATTTTTCCTTATGTGTGTCTCCATAGCGCATGTGAGAGCATTTCTCTCTGGTTAATAATCCAGAAGTAAAATTTCTGGGCCATCCAATACATGCCTCTTCCAATATATGCAAAAACCACTTGCTCTCCAAAGTGATTATGCAAATTTTCACTCCCCCCTGTGATATGTGAGAGTTCCTGTTTCTCAACATCCTCACCAATATTTGGAATTACTAGACTTTTAAGCTTTTGCCAGCCTGGTAGGTAGAAATGTTAAATTATGAGTGCTTAAATTTGGATACTAGTGAGGTTAAGTATCTTTTCATGTGCTTATTGCCTATTGGGAGTTTTTGTGTATTGCCTGTTCATGTCCTTTGCCAATTTTCTGTTAGGTTGTTTAAAGAATTATTTTATATGAATTCTTTAAATATCCTGCATATTAATCACAATATTATATGTATGCAAATAATATTATGTGCTCGTATGTATGCTTATATGTATTGCAAATTTCTTCTCCCAGTGTGTGACTTAACTTTTAACCTCATTTATAGTGTATTTTGATATACATAGGTTTAAAGTTTTAAGGCAATCAGATGTGTTCATCAAATCAAAGTTTGTGCTTTTTGCATCTTTAAGGGGCACATGTACCCCAATATTTATAGCAGTACTATCACAATAGCCAAATTATGGGAACAGCCCTAATGTCCTTTGACTAACAAATGGATAAAGAAACTGTGGCACATATATATGGCATGGATTACACAATGGACTATTACTCGGCAATCAAAAAGAATGAAATCTTGCCATTTGTAACAAGGTGGATGGAACTAGAATGTATTATGCTAAGCAAAAGAAGTCAGTCAGAGAAAGATAGATAACCATATGATTTCACTCATATGTGGAATTTAAGAAACAAAACAGATGAACATCAGGGGAGGGAAGGACAAATAAGGTAAAAGCAGAGAGGGAGGCAAACTGTAAGAGACTCTTAAATACAGAGAACAAACTGAGAGGTGCTGGAGGGGTGTTGTGTGGGGGGATGGGAATGAAGGAGGGCACTTGTTGAGATGAGCACTTGGTGTTATATGTAAGTGATGAATCCCTGACTTCTACTCCTGAAACCATTATTACACTGTATGTTAACTGACTTGGATTTAAATAAAAAATGTTTTTAAAAGGATGAAAAAAAAAACCCTCTTCCCTACTCTGATGTCAGTTATAAGGATATTCTCCTATATCACCTTTGAAAAGTTTTTGTCTCTAGATTTTCAATCCACCTTTTGCGTATGATGCAAAGTTGTGTGGCACACTAGCCTTCTGCCCTACTCTGTGCTGACTGTTCAAGGCCCGGATCCTGCTTCAGATTTTCTCTCTCTCTCTCTCTCTCTCTCTGCCCCTCCTCTACTTGTGTTCTCTTTCTCTCTCTCTTTCTCTATCAAAGATAAATAAATAAACATTAAAAAAAATACTCCCAGGATATTTCAATTCAGGTCCACAGGATACTTACTCACCTTTCTGGACTCCCTTGTAGCCAGAAGAGGTCAGGTGACATGGCTCTGCCCAATGAGGTGTAAGCAGAAGAGCCTTGGCGATTTCTACGAAAACATTGACTTAAGGGTCTTTTCCCTTCTACCTCCTTTCTTTCCTTCTCCTACTTCTTTTCTGAAAAATAGAAAGGCTAGAGGTTAATCACCCTTATGCCACCATGAGGTGACAATCTTAAAGACAGAAGCTGCAAGCTAAAGATGGTGGAGGGACAGACAGAAAGAACTTAGACCATTAATGACGTTGTGGGGCTGCTGCGCCCGTCTGCCTCTGGACTTTGTTGTTGATTTTTAAGTTTTATAATTTTTTTCTTCTGTATCTATTTAGAATTCTTGTTGTGAAAGAAGACAAATCCATTTTTGGTTAGGCTGCTTTCATGTGACTTATAACGGAATGCAAATCTCAATACAGAAAAGGACCTAGTTTTGTTTTGTTTTGTTTTGTTTTGTTTTTCCATATAAACACCCGATCCTTTTTTTTTTTTTTGAATTTGCGTGAGTAAAGTTGACACACAATGTAACATTAGTTTTGTAGGTGCTCAACATTGAAGTTCAACATCTCTATATGCTATGCTGTGCTTACCACAAATGGAGTTATTTTTTTAAGCACATTTGAGGTTTATCTTTTCCTCACTGACTGATCCTGCTTCCTCTATATGACAAGTTTTCATAAGTATGTTCCTAAACGTTATATTCTATTTTGATTTATCTGTTTATTTACCCCTATGCCAATATTATAGTCTCAAATCATTGTAAGTCTTAATAGCTGGTAGGGTAAATCTTTCCTTCTCTTCCTCTTATTCCAGGATGTCATCTACTTGTTCGCAAAGAATTTTTTGAGCACCTACTAGGTGCCAGGCACCGCTCCAGGGTATGGAGTTGAACAAAATAGATAAACATCTCTATTGTCATGGAGCTTACATTCCGTTGGAACTTTTGCCCTTCATCCTTCTGTATTAATCTTTGAATCAGCTTGTCAAATTCTTTGAAAACTTTTCTGAAGCAAAAAAAGCCTTATGGAATGTTTTATGGAGTTGTATTGAATTTATTTAGTATTTAAGAAGAATTTCCATCTTGTGGATTTTGAGATTTACTGGCTCGTAAGATGGCAAAGCTCTCTGTTCTTGTATGTTCCTGGGTAATGGTTTTTGTTGTAACTGGAAATGGCACTTTCTTTTCCTTTTTATTTCTAAATAATTATAAACTTACAAGAAGTTGCAAAAGTACTGCCAGGAGGCCTCTGTGGCCATCACCTAGCTTCTTCCAGTGGCCACATCTCAAATAACTACAGTACATTATCAAAACAAGTGATTGTACTTTAATATCGTACAATTAACTAGACTGCAGACCTTACTTGGATTTCACCGGTGTTTGCACACACTCCTTTTTCACTATGCCTTCATGGATAGTCCTGTGACATTTTATCACATATTTAGATTTGTATAAACACCACTGCAATTAAGATATAGGACTGTACTGTCACCACAAAGGATCTCTCTCTCTCTCTTTTTTTGTTAAACGTTTGTTTATTTTTTGCGGGAGAGACAGAGTGCGAATGGGGGAGGGGCAGAAAGAGAGGGAGACACCGAATCTGAAAGAGGCTGTTGGCATAGAGCCCCACGTGGGGCTCCAACTCACGAACCACGAGATCATGACCTGAGCCGAAGTCAGATGCTTAACCAACTGAGTCGCCCAGGTGCCCCCAAGGATCTCTCTCTCTCTCTCTCGTTACCTCTTCATCATCACACCCTTGCCTGATTTCCCTGGTTTCCTTGGCAACCACTACTCTGGTCTCCATCTCTAAGCTTTTGATATTTCTGAAGGTCATACAGATGCAATCATAGAGTGTGGAACCTTTTCCTCTCAGCATAATTCCTTTAAGATGCACCCAAATTGTTACACACGTCAACAGTTTGTTCTTTCTTATTGCTGAGTATTATTCCATTGTATAGATAAGCGACATTTTGCTTAACTATTCACCCATGGAAGGACATCTGGGTTGTTTCCAATTTGGGGACTTTACAAATAAAGCTGGTATGAACATGCACGTACTAGTTCTGTGAACACATTTTCGCTTCTCAGGAGTCATTTACAGATTGTATGGTAAGTGTATATGTAACTTTTTAAGAAACTGCTCTCTATTTTCCAGAACAGCTCCACCATTTTGCTTTCCTACCAGCAGTGGATAAAAGACCCGGCTCCTTACTTCCTTGCCAGTATTTGGTATTATCATTTCTTTTTTATTTTAGCCATTCTAATATGCATGTAGTGATATCTCATCATGGTTTTAATTTAGCATTACCCTAATGTCTAGGGATGTTGAACATCTTTTCATGTACTTCTCTGAACTGACATATTTAAAAATTACATCTTTTATTATAATGATACACAACAGGATGGTCGAATTTTTGCATGTATCGATCTCTATTTATCAACCATACTAAACTTTCTAATTAGTTATAATAGTTTATAGATGATCTTGAATTTATTGGTCACAAAAATTACAATTTTTGTCTTTCTTTCTTATTTATATCTCTCATTTCTTCCTCTTATCCAATGGTTCCTAATGCATCTCTAGAATTATTGTTCCTGACTTTAATGGGAATGTTTCCAATATCTCACCATTAAGTATGATGTTGATTTTTGGCACAAAATATTTAGGAACTATCCATTTGCTCCAATTTTACTAAGAAATTTTTCAAACATCAAGAATATATGGTGAATTTGTCAAATATCTTTTCAGTCTCTTCAGAGATGATCATGTCTTTGCCACTTTGATCTTTCAACCTATGTAATTATAATATAGCTTTTTTTGAGAGAGAGAAAGAGAGGCACAGAGAAAGGGGGGGACAGAGGATCCAAAGGGGGTTCCATGCTGACAGCAGTGAGCCCGATATGGAGCTCGAACTCATGAACTGCAAGATCACCACCTGAGCCAAAGTCAGACGCTCAACGAACTGAGCCACCCAGGCGCCCCTATAATATAGCTCATTACTATTAAACCATTCTTGCCTTTTTGGTATAAGGTTAATTTGGTTGCAGTGTGTTGTTCTTTTAAAGTGCTTCATTATTCTGTTCACTAAAATTTTAAAGATTGTTTTGTATTAGTACTTACAAATAAGCTTGGTTTGTTTCCTTTTTGCTGTGCCTTTTGGTCAGGATGGCCACCGATGCTATGATGACTTTACAAAAAGCATTTGGATGTTTTCCCTTTCTGTGCAAGGTAACAGTTTAAATGGAATTGGAGTTAACCCTTTCCTAATGACTCGAGATAACACACCTGTGAATCACTTGCACCTGGGGTGGGGGAGCTCTTTGCCTGCATGCCGGGGGTGGGGGGGGGGGGTCATGTCATTCCCCTGCTTCAGATGTTTCAATGGCTTCCCATTGCTCTTGGATTAAAATCTGACTCCTTACTGGCCTTCAAGATCCTGCACGACCTGGTTCAGGTCTGTTAACACTTCATGTCATACAGTCTCCTGCTGTTCACTGCACTCCAGCCACATCTGGCCCCTTTCTGTTCCTGAAACACCCCAGGATTGTTCCAGCCCAGAAAGCTTTGCACTTGCTGATTCCTCTGCCTGGAATGCTCATTCAACTGTTATATTGAATGGCTTATTCTCATCCTTCAGGCCTTGCTTCGAACAAGCCCTCCCTCCCATCCTATTTAGAGTGAGGTCCCTTAGTTCCCTTTCATCATTCTATGTTTCCTTACTGTATCATTCATTATGCTCTGTAATTGTCCTGTTAACTTTTTTACTTGCCTATTGTCTGCTATGCTATCTTCCACCCCACTGTTGACTCTGAGCTCCTTTGAGTTCTCTCGGAACCTTGCCTGTCTTATTCATAGTGCATAGCAGACAGTCAAACACACACACACACATACACACACATGCACACACGTAAAAAATATTGTTGACTGAATGAATCGATCAGAGGACCAGTGATGGCAACCCTGGGAAGAATAGCAGTTCTATTGTCAGAAAATAAATAAGGAATCGGCTAGGGTGGAGATTAGGTTTGTACACGTTTCATTTTAGATGATAACAAAGGAGCCAAGTGGAAAGTTTCGATAGGCATCTGGAGATATAAGAATGGAGTGAACTGGAAAGGGTTATAAGCGTAGATTTGAGTTTTCCTTAACCATCTGTTAATGTACTCAATCACTCATCCACTAATGTACATGTCTCTTCATCCACCCATCTATGAATCCATTTATTCATTCATGGATTTAGATCACAGACTTTTGAGTAAACCATGAGCCAAACCCTGGGTTCCAGGGATACGTGACCAATGGACAGTGTCTGTCCTCAAAGAGTGTAAGTCTGGAGGGAATTGGGAGAGTAGTGGACATAAAGTAATAACAGTCTGTAGTAAGCACTGCTATGAGGTAGCCACAAGTGTACCTTGTGAGTGAAAGTGAACAATTTAATCTTGAGGGCATGCCAAAAATTAGGAACGATTGGAGAGGAGGAGGTGACAAGAGCTGACAAGCAAAGGAAGAGGTGTGTCAGGGTGGTAAAGGGAGAAAGAGGAGATAAATTATATCATAGTAGAAGAAACTTAGGCTTTAGAGTCCGAGTGACCACACTTTGAATCCCAGCCCTACTTCTTACCAAGTGGGTAATTTTGGAGAAATGATTTATCCTCTCTGGGCCTCAATTTTCTCCCTGGAAAATAGATGCCAACCCCAAAGCCACACAGAGTAGATCCTGCCAGATACATAGTAGGCACTCATGGATAATGGCTGAATGGTGGTGATGGGGGTGGGGGTGGGGGTGGTGGTAACTGGAAGACAATTTAGAAAACTTACTTCTTGTTTGTTGAGCAGTATCTGGCTTAGATTTCTTGAGACCTTGCCCCTGGAATTGAAGAAGCCACATGAAGTTTCGGCGGAGGGTGGAAGTGGGCCAAGTTTGTGCTGCCATCTTTTGCAGGCTGACTGCCATTTGGATGGAGGCTGGATACCAGCCATCTGCTTTCTGTAAGGAAAATGCATTAGCCACAATCCATTTGCGGGATTTGCTGACTCAAAATCTTTCACGATGACCGCTGAAATTAAGTACCTACCTTTCTTTTTTTCTATTTTAAAAGACATGCCTTCCTGCTGCGCTTAAATAGCAGGGTCAAGTGCAATGGTTAGGGGAAGTAGTGTTTAGTTAGAATCAATATTCTCTTGGTGAATATGGGGGACTGTGGCTTGGAACTTGGTGGAGAGGATTCACATTCTGCCTTCTACCCCTCTGGAGTGGCGGAGCACTCCAGGTGGGTAAGGGAAAACAGAACCTGGCAGGAAAATATAAATATTTCTGTCAAGCAGGCCTTCAAGGGTGATAGTGGCACCTGCTTAAAGTCCCCAGAACTGTGCCCAATATCTATCAGCTATGTGGTAAATAGACCTCCCATCCCCTTTCTCCTATAGGATTGGCATCCTGATGCCCTCGTGTCAAGGTCCTAAAGAGGGAAGGAAGCCAGGACATGGGTGGCCAAACTCCATGACTGGTGAGATTGTGGGTTCAGAAATGGCTGGAGAGAAGGCAACTCCTCTCTATCAAGTGCCTACAGACTGCCAAGCATTATGCTAGTGGCTTCATGTTTGATCCTCATGATAGCCCATGAGTTAGTACTATTCAACTCATTTTGCAGATGAGGAAACGAGTGACTTGCCCCCAATCATGGAACTAATTCAAGATGGAGCCAACATATGAACCCACGCCTTTCTGAACCCAAAGCCTCCACTCCTCATGATACAGCCCTATGAGGTTGGAACGCTGGGGAAATGAAAAGGGGACTGAGCTGTGGGAGAACCAACAGCTCTGATCTCTTGCCACTTAGTCAGCTCAGGGCTTTAAGTCCTTCAAGGAGCCAAACTTCAAGAGAGCTAGGTCTGAGCCAGAACTTACAGAGTGAGGGCAAGGTGGGCAGGAGGGTGCAACGTGGAGGTGGCCATGGGGGCAGGGGGATTGCTCAGAATTTCCTGACCTCCTCCTCCCTCAGAGTCTCTTCTTGTTGTCACTCTTTGGCACAATAGGGGTGGCCTTGATGCCCGTGTATGTGAGCTGCTGGAAGCCCCCGGACCCCAGCCACCCAGCTCTGCTGTGAGCTCAGCCCTCTCTTTGCAGAGAGCCAAGGATATTTTAATGGTCTCATGGCTTCATGGCTTGGGGCCCATGAGCTTTTTAAGAGCTTACACAAATATAGAATAGTTAAGCCCTGGGAAGAAAACTACCCTGGCTCCAAAACGTGAGCAGAAAAACAGCAACATCAGAATGAACAAATGTTTCATTAAAATGTCTGCAAGTGCAGTATTAATGCCAACTAGTCATGGGCGACCCAAACCAATTCTTGTTTCGTTATAATAAGTATAGTTAAGTTCAAGTTACAAAACAAAAGGAGTGGCTTACTCTTCACCAAACTCGAAATTACAAAAATCCTTTTCAAAACATTTATGGCAGTAAATGGTATTTGATGCAAGAGAAGTTTACTATGCTTGTCGTGATGAGAATGGGTCTCTAGTCGCTGAATGCCTTAGAAGGACTCTGCCGGCCCTACAGTGCAGGGTCTCTTTGGGTCACAGGGTTGGCCACAGAGGAGGGAAGCTGCAGCTGGTCTCTTGGCGGAACTGGGGATCACGATCCAGTAGGCAGGGACGTAGATGGGGGCGGGGGGGGCGGCATCTGCCATCAGCAGCTGTGGTCTTTTAGGTAATACTGGAGAAGGACAGCTGATGGGCAGCACATAGCGGCCCCAAACACCCGTCTGTATCTGCTCTTCCGGAGCGGGTAAGCAAAGCGCTCAACATGGGTTCTAACAGCGCCCTCTGGTGGCGCGCGCGTGTGTGTGTGTGTGTGTGTGTGTGTGTGGAGAAGCGGCTGCCTGGGGCCCTCCTGGAGCCAGAGAGACCAGGGAGGAGGCCGCAGCTGGGTCCAGTGAAGAGGTGTTGGGAGTCTGGGCTGCACCGGGGGCAGTGGAGACAGAGGGAAGAAGATGGACTTGAGAGATGTGCCTAAGGTAGAAATGGCAAGACTTCCGGAATAACCGGATGCGGAAAGAAGGAGAAGGAAGAGTTCTGGTAACTCCAGAGTCCCGGAGGGGTTGGCGGTGGTGCCAGTGCTAGCCAGGAAATGCGGGAGGAGCAAGCGTTTGGTAGATGCTGATGGCAATTCACATCATGCAAACTTACTAGGCTTGAAGGGGCGTGTGGTATGTCCACAGGAAACCATCCAGGGTGCAAAGTGACACGCTGGCTTCACGAGGTGGGCCCCAAGTGAAGGCGCAGATGAGGGCACCCACCCAGACAGAGCATGTTTATTTCACCAGAGGACCTTTCACCTTGGGCTTTCTCCTAACACACCACCCATTCATTCCATGCACAAAGCCTCTGCTGATGTTCACGGTCTGGCAGAGAATGAGGCGTGAATGAAGGAAGCTGAGCTGTGTGGTGGCAGGGTCCCCATCGCTAGTGCTGTGGGTCTCTGCTTCAGCCTGATGGGTGTGGGAGGGGCCGTAGCAGGCCCCCTGGTGGAAGTGACGCCTGAACTGAGTCTGGAAGTCTGGGAGGGGGGTGCGTATGGAAGGCATTCTAGCAGAGAGAGGAGCAGGCTAGCTCATGGAGCCCACATTATTAGCTGAGGATTTTGTTGTGGCTGTTCAGGGGAGTAAGAGAAAAGAAAGGGTTCAGAACCAAGACTTACTGAACCCCGACAAGGGGCTGTGTTAGTTTTCTAACACTACTGGAGGAAATGACCACAAATTTGGTGGCTTAAAACGACACAAGTGTATTCTCTCACAGCTCTGGAGGTCAGAAGTCTGAAATTAGTCTCACTGGGCTAACAGCAGGGCATTGATCGACAAGATTCACTCCTTCTGAGGCCTGAGGGGGGATCTGCTATCTTGCTTTTTCAGCTCCTTGTGGCTGTCCGTGTCCTGGGGCTCGTGAACCTCCCTCCATGTTCCAGGTTCACTCTAGCCTGTGCCTCAATCATCACCTCTCCTCCTGTGACTCTCACCCCTGCGTCCCTCATATAAGGACCTCTGTGATCATGTCGGGCCCACTTACATAATACAGAACAATCCAGGATAATCACAAACTCTTCGATAATCACACCTGAATAGTCCTTTTTGCCATGTTCACAGTTTCTGGTGCTGACAATGTGGTCATCTTTGGGGGCCATCTTTGGGGGCAGCCTGTAGGTGCCCAAAACATATGTCATCACCAGGGCACAGAGAGCCACACTTAGACCCTGGGAGCCTGTTTGATCCAAGACCCAGGCTTTTAGTTCCTACCCCTGGCTGACTCCACTGCAAGTCCCGTGTGGAATCTAGCCACTGCCCCTGAGCTCAGAGATTACTTACTTTCTAATTAAATTGTATTCCCACAATTAGGCAAACAGGAGTGGGGACTGTAGGGTTGAACACAGCTAAATGGGCTCTTCTCAGAGCAAAACTCACAGCAGGACTTCTCAGAGCCTTTATCATGTTGTGTACTCTGACTCTCCAAATTCAACTCATCACAAAGCTTTTCTGAGAGAGCAACATTATCTCAGAACACAGTTTGGGCAGTGCTGCATAGACCAGGCTACTTCCTGCGGTGTCAAAGAAGGTGTTATTTAAACCAAGAGGAGACAACAATACAAAGGCTGGGGAGTGAACATTCCAGGCAGAAGGGACAGTGTGAATAGAGGCCCCCAGGTGGGAGGGGATGGCATATTTAAGGAAGTGAAAGAACGAAAGGAGAGTAATATGGCTAAATCACAGGCACACGGATGGAGAAGAGGAGAAGTTTGGCAGGGGAAGCTACCAGAAAGACCAGATCACACAGGTACTTGTGAGTCATGGTGAAGAGTTTCGAAGGTATCAGATAGGTGTTATGCATGGAATTTGCATAATAAACATAATAACAACACTGTTTGAAGATTTGACTACAAGAGGCCAGAGGGTAAGTCTTGCTCCCAGTGAGCAGAGCAGTGGCTGATAAACAGAACAGGAGTACCTGCCAACCATTTGCTGAGTGAAGAAAACAGTAAGAGGAGGAGGAACATCAGTACAGAGCCTACCGTAGTAGTGCCTGTGGATGATGGTCTGGGAGACGGAGAATGGACGTGGGACAGGTAAGGGAGATGGGTTTTGGAACTAGATGCGACAGGAGTTGCTGATGGGTTGAAGGGAGGGCATAGATAAGGGAGGAATCTACAAGGTCTCCTGGGTTTCTGCCTCAAACAACTGGGCAGATGATGTGCCGTTTTCTGTGCAGAGGGAGACTGGCAGAGGCTAAGGGATATGGTATGGGGGGGGGGGGGAAGGCAAGAGACCCAGGAGTCCGCTCTTGAACGTGCCAGGTATGAGATGCCTTTGGGATACGTGGGCACGGACGTCAGGCTGACAGTCTGGAGCCCAGAAGAGAGGTACAGGTGGAAGTGGCAGCCATGTCATGAGCCAGGTCACCCAGGGAGAGTAGGAATGAAGGGAGAAGAGGGCCGGGACCCACGTGGGTCCATAACGGTCTTAAAGCTAACAAAAACCAACCCAGCCGAACAAGGTCATGTTAGTGTGGTGAGCTGGAGAAGTCTGTTTCCGCTCCCTGGGTTTGCTTCTTCCTCTGTAAAATAAGATGATAATTCTTCCTCATAGGACCATACCCCAAAGCCCCGGACACACAAGGAGGGGCTCAACAGATGACAAAGCCCCAGGGTGGCCCCGATTTCTCCATTCTGACAAGACCGGAAAAGAGACAGACTTAGCTCTTCTCCAGCCGAAGCCAGCAGAAATAGGTCCCTTAGCCATCTCGATGAGTTAGTCCCCCTCAGAGCTTTGCCGATTCTCCAGGCTTCTCCAGAGCACTGGCCAGCAGGGCCCTGCCCTAGAAGGGAAGTCCATCCTGCATGCAGCTCCTCAGAATGACCACCGGAGGGAGTGCCTCCTCAAGGCTGGTGGTTGCTGACTCTCTCTTCCTCTCCCCCCGCCCCCCCCCCCGCAACTCCCTCTCCTCCTCTCCCTCCCTTTCCCTCTTCTGTATCTTTCATCAAAATTTCCCTCTCATCTTCTCTGTGCCAGACTCTGTCTTCCATGCTGAGGACACAGAATTCCTGAGCCTGAGAATTTCATGAACTGTTCAAGAAAGGAAACCAATTATAATCATGGAATGGAGAGTGTGATGTAGGGGCTCTGGAGTAAGAAAGGCCCAAATGGAACCTTCATGCTGCTTCCTGAGGGCTCTGAGATCTCAGGCAGGTCCCTGCACCGCTCAGAGCTGTGATGACACCCGCAACTGCGTTGGAGGGTTGTGAGGTTTATGTAAAATGTCAGTTTTCGTATGTGTGAATTAGCAATACCAAATAGCACCTACCTTGTAGTGCTGTCTTGAGAATTCAACGAAACAATACATATAGATCTCTTACTTCACAGTTGGCACTCAAAAATGCTAGCTCTTTAGTAAGTATTAATATTAGGACAACTCAGAGTAGGCCCTTAGTGTCAATTCTTTCTCTTATACGTCTAGCCCCAGCTCTACTTTACATATGTAGAAAGTGAGGCCCACGGAGGGTCTGTGCTTCCTCAAAGTCACCTAGGCAATGAGGCACAAGGCGGGGACCACTCCACGTCTTTCTTCTGGGCCAAGCATAAAGCCAGCAGCAAGAGGCCACCAGGATGGCAGAGCAGACAGGGCCTTGTCCACCCAGGTGGGAACTCAGCACCTAGCAGCTGATGGAGTCCTCTGCACAGCACCCACTTGTAGCAATTAAGCTCTGGTCTCAGGTCCATTTGGTTATTTCTAGTTAGACAATTCAGCCTGCTGGCTGAGAGCTCTGAGGCATTTAAGGCCTTTTACCAAGTGGCCCTAATTTAACTTCTAATTCCATGCTTGTCACCCTCCCTTCCCTCAACACTTGATGTTTCAGATACTTTCATTCATTCATTGATTCTATAAATATATGAGTGTCTACCATATGCCAAACCAAGGAGGGCTTGCTACTCACAGGCTTGAAAGAGCAAGGGGAGGGAGCTACCATTGGAGCCTGGGGGAGTGGTTATAAGGAGTGGGCCACCTGTCTGGAGCTAAGACCTTTAGTGGAGGGATGCAGCCAACCCATGGAGACCCAGAGGGAGGGAATGGAAGGAAGCCCCTTTGTTGATGATGAACATAGGGGACCAAGGGAGTGTGTGTCTCAAAGATAGGCAGGTTGCCGTACTGAGAGCCTAGTGTGAAAATTTACAGACAGGTGGAAACAATAAGAAAGAGTGAAGTGGAAATACTAGAATGAAAAAAAACATACATGAAGTGCTTTTCTGAGTGCATCAGAAGACTCCATACATCGAAAGAAAGGATCAATGAACTTGAAGATAGGTCAATAGGAAATTACCCAAACTGAAACACAAAGAAATAAAGGATTAAAAACAAATGAACAAACAAACAGAAGAGAGCCTTCAAGAGCTGTACAATATCAGTCCAACATCCATGTAATTGAAATCCCAGGAGAAGAAATAACAGACCAGAACAACTATGTGAACAGATAGGCTGACCATTTTCTAAAGACAATGAAAGATATGAAATCATAAATCCAAGAACATAGAGAATCTCAACAGAATAATTTTTTAAAAATCTAGACACCTTATATTAAAACGGCTAAAAACCAAAGGTAAAGTGAAAATATTAAAGGCAGCCAGGGGAAAAGATACATTACATACAGAGGAACAAAGATAAGAATTACATCTTTAAAGAGCTAAGAAAGAAAAAAAAAATGTCAACCCAAAATTCTATAACCAGTGAAAACAGCCTTCAAAATTAAAAAACAAACAAACAGATTTTGTAGACAAACAAAAGCCAGGAAATTAATTCCCAGCGGACTTGTGCTATAAGAAACATTAAAGGAAGTTCTCCAGGCAAAAGGAATGTGATACTGACAAAAGCTTGGGTTCACACAAAGAAAGAACTCCAGAAATGGTAAAAATGAAGGCAAATAGAAAATACTTTCAGGGCTCTCTGGGTCCACAGTCCTATCATTTGCAAGGAAAAGACTTATCCCATTTCTCCCTAATTCTTGTGCCTCTTACTGTTTTCTCTTCTCTAACTGCTTTGTCTAGTGCCTCCAGTACAACATTGACAATGGGCCTCTTTGGTTTATTGCTGACCTTAGTGGAAATGTCTCTAGTATTTCTCCATTAAGTAAAATTCTAGCTTTAGGAGCAAAGTATATATTTTATGATACTAAAAAGACACTTACCAATTCATTCAATAGCGAGTTATATTAAGGGCTTTTTCAGCATCTATGGAGATAATCACATGATTTTCTTCTTAAATCTATTAATCTGTTATATTATATTAATGATTTCCCTAATCCCAACCTGTTCATGGTAATGTGATGGAATGTTTTCTAATATTTTCTAATATTTCTAATATTTTCTTTAAATACTTGGCATTAATATTCATAAGCAATTCAGTAAGTCTGTAGTTCCCTTTTTTGCATACTGCTTTCTTTAAAAAAATTTTTTTTAATGTTTATTTATTTTTGTTTTTTTTTTCAACGTTTTTTTTTTATTTATTTATTTTTTGGGACAGAGAGAGACAGAGCATGAACGGGGGAGGGGCAGAGAGAGAGGGAGACACAGAATCGGAAACAGGCTCCAGGCTCCGAGCCGTCAGCCCAGAGCCTGACGCGGGGCTCGAACTCACGGACCGCGAGATCGTGACCTGGCTGAAGTCGGACGCTTAACCAACTGCGCCACCCAGGCGCCCCAATGTTTATTTATTTTTGAAGGAAAGAGAAACAGAGTGTGAGCATGGGAGGGGCAGAGAGAGAGAGGGAGACACAGAATCCAAAACGGGCTCCAGGCTCTGAACTGTCAGCACAGATCCCAAAATGGGGCTTGAACTCACAAACCATGAGATCATGACCTGAGCTGAAGTCAGTGGCTTAACCAACTGAGCCACCCAGGCATCCCTGCATACTGCTTTCTAAAAAATTGCTTAAATATCCATGTTATACTTACTATATAAGAAAAAATTTGGAAGTTTTTTTTTTTTTTTAAAGGTTTGAAACAATCTATGGAGTATTGGGACTATCTGGTCCCTAAAGATTTGGCAAATTTCTCCTGTGAAACCATCAGAATGCGGAATGTTTCGTGAGGAAATTCCTTGATAATTTTCTGTTTCTTTTATGGAAATTAATCTATTTAATCGTTCTATCTTTATTTAGGTCAGTTTGGTAAATTACATTTCCCCAGGAAACTATCAATTTCATCCAAGAATGCAAATTTATTTGCAATGAAGTTTGCACCATAGTTTCCTTTGAATTTCAAAATTTATTCTGTTCAATTATCTCTCCACTGTCCTTTCTCATTTTGTGCTTGGGTGGCTTATCCCTTTTCCTCTTGATTACATCAACTGGTAGTTTATTTCATTGATTTCTTTAGAAAACAAAAATTTTAGGGGCGCCTGGGTGGCGCAGTCGGTTAAGCGTCCGACTCCAGCCAGGTCACGATCTCGCGGTCCGTGAGTTCGAGCCCCGCGTCAGGCTCTGGGCTGATGGCTCGGAGCCTGGAGCCTGTTTCCGATTCTGTGTCTCCCTCTCTCTCTGCCCCTCCCCCGTTCATGCTCTGTCTCTCTCTGTCCCAAAAATAAATAAAAAACGTTGAAAAAGAAAACAAAAATTTTAATTTATTAATCAGATCTATTCTTTCTCTAATCTCTATTTCATTAATTTCTGCTTTTACCTTTATTTTCTGCCGTGTGTTTTCTTTTGGGTGTCTCTATTGCTATTTTACTAGATATTATGGCCCGAAAACTTAATCCAGTTTTTCTTTCTTTCATTTTTATTCACATATGCGTTTGTTCAAAATGAACTGTGAGTTCAACATTTTATGAACTGCAACGTTTTACGAGAGATTGTTTGGAACTTGTTAAGATAATTTGAAAATGTATATGGATGAGTGAAGGGGTAATCATAGCCTGGACAATTTTTTTTTAATGTTTATTTATTTATTAAAAAAATTTTTTTTTTCAACGTTTATTTATTTTTGGGACAGAGAGAGACAGAGCATGAACGGGGGAGGGACAGAGAGAGAGGGAGACACAGATTCGGAAACAGGCTCCAGGCTCCGAGCCATCAGCCCAGAGCCTGACGCGGGGCTTGAACTCACGGACCGCGAGATCGTGACCTGGCTGAAGTCGGACGCTTAACCGACTGCGCCACCCAGGCGCCCCTGTTTATTTATTTTTGAGAGAGAGCACAAGTGGGCCAGGGGCAGAGAGAGGGGGAGACAGAGGATCTGAAGCGGGCTCTGTGCTGACAGCAGAGAGCCCAATGTGGGGCTCGAACTCACAAACCCGAGATCATGTTCTGAGCCAAAATCAAGAGTCAGATGCTTAACTGACTGAGCCACCCAGGCACCCCTATCCTGGACACTTCTAAGATAGAAAAGCAAGAAGGAGACTCATGCTCCCAGAGATGAGAACTAACAGTTAACATGGTGTGGCACTGGCTGAGATGGATTCATTTATCGACGGGAGAGAACCAAAGCCCTGAGTCAGACCCGGAATGCTGTGGTACACACGACAGAGGTGATGCACTATACCATCGAGGAAAGGGGGGAGTGCTCAACAAATGGAACTGCAAAAGACGATCATCTATATGTTAAAAACCAAAAGTGGAACCTGACTCATACTGTGTAAGAATCCAGATGAATTAAGAACTTACACATGCAAAAGAAAACTTGAAATTCTTGGTAGGAGATACAGAGAGGAAGAGGTTTCCCAAATCACACCAAGCAATGTCTGTGGAATAAAAGACAGATAAGCACGGCTATTTTACAATTAAAAATGTTTGTTCATCAAATGACACTTTAAAAGACAAGCTAAATGTTGGGAGAAGAGATTCACGATATAGGCAACCAATAAAGGACTAGTAGCGTAAGTGCCTAATTTAAATTCAGACAAAACCCCCGAACAGTGCTGTAGAGAAATGGGCAAAAATTAAGAATGAGCTGTTTAAGGTGACTCGGTGGCTCATTCGGTGGGGCGACCAGCTCTTGATTTCAGTTCAGGTCACGATCTCACCAGTTGTGAGATGGAGCCTCACGTTGGGCTCTGTGCTGACAACACAGAGCCTGCTTGAGCTTCTCTCTCTCCCTCTCTCTCTCTGCCCCTCACCTGGTCACATGCATGCTCCCCCTTGCCCTCATTCTCTCTTCTCAAAAATAAATAAATAAACTTTAAAGAAAAAAGAGCTTTTCCCAGAAGAGGAAAAGCCTACGAATAAAGGCATGTTTACCATTAGTGATCAGGAAATGCAAATCAAGACCACAACAAGATATCGCTTCACAACCCTAGCAAAAAATAATAATAATAATAAGTCTATTCGTACAAGGCTCAGAGAGGGTCTGCATCTATGAGATCTCTCACATATTCCCAGACTGTAAACTGATGCAATATTTTGGAAAATGGTTTGGCTCTACTCCCAAGCTTGAGTGTTCACAGACTCTTTGGCCCAGCCGTCCCTCTGGCTGTGCTGAGACTGTGGGAGGGTCAACCTGCATAGAGACAGAGGGACCAATAAGAAAGCTGGCGTCAGGGAGCCTGGGTGTCTCAGCCGGGTAAGCATCTGCTCTTGATTTCAACTCAGGTCCTGATCTCATTGTTCCTGGGTTTGAGCCCTGTGTTGGGCTCTGTGCTGACAACATGGAGCCTGCTTGGGAATCTCTCTGTCTCTCTCTCTCAAATAAACTAAAAAAAAAAAGTCGGTGTCAGGTCGATCAAAGAGGCTGGCTGTGGGCGTGTAAAGCAGGTTTCTAATACAAGGCATACTGAAATCAACAAAAGACTACAACAAGAACTGCACAGAAAACAAAATCCGAATGGCCAATAAGCATATTACAATGTACTCAACCTTATTTGGCATTACAAAAATCCTATAACCTCTATGAAGTCCCTCCACGCACTCACTACAGTGGTTAAAAGGTCGAGGAGGATGTGAAGCAAGCAAGCATGTGGGGCTGTAGGAGAGGAGGTCTATACAACTGCCTTGGAAAACTAGTTGGCTTTATACCAGGAGACCCGGCATTCTATTCCCATGCACACATTCCACAGAAATATACACCAATGTGCACCAAAAGACAGGTACAGAAATACCCACACTACTGTACGAGATATAGAACAGTTGCTAAGAGAATAGATCCCAAGAGTCTTTATCACAAAGAAAAATTGTTTTCTTTCTATTGTGTCTGTATGAGGGGATGATTGATAATTAATCCTGTTGCGCTAATCATTTCACAATATATGTCAATCAAATCATCAGGCTGTGTACCTTAAACTTATACAATGATGCATGGCAGGTGTTTCTCAATAAAACTGGGTTGGAGGGGTGGAGACTGTCCAGAGCAGTACAACTCATCATATTCAGAAAACAGGTGACAACCTGAATGCCTCTCGGCAGGAAAACTGGATAAATTGTGGCATACACACCCAGTAAATCCTATATGGCCATGGGAACAAACATACTACAAATGCAATCTGGGGCCAAAGAAGGCAGTCCCCAAAGAGTATATCCTGTAAGATTCACTTTTCATGAAGTTCAAAATGAGATAAGGACCGTGGTGGCCTACAGGGAGGAGGAGAGTGGCTGGCCAGGGTGCTGATCGTGTTCCACTTTTTTGCTCAGAGTGGTAGTTCCGTAAGCGTGTTCACTTTGTGAAGGCATGTCACTCTGCCCAGGATCTGTGCATTTTACTGTACGTTTGATACACTTCAATTCAAAATGCAGGAGAGATTTAGGAGAATTGACCAATGGATGTGGATGGAGGGGGAGAGAACGAGTCTGGTGTGACTAAGGTTTTAGCATGAGGAGCCAAGTTCGTGGAGTTATCATTCACTGAGATGGCAAAGAGGAGAGGAGAGGTTGGCGGGGGCAGGTAAGGAGAATTCAAGTTCAGTTTTAGACGTTCTATGATGGAGGCGTCCAGCAGGCTCTCAAGTGAAGATGTCAAGTAGCCACCTAGATATTCAAGTCTGGAGCCCCAGGGGGAGAGCAGAGCTAGAGACGGAGATCTGAAAGCCTTCACTGTAAAGGTAGAATACAAGGCCACGAGGGCGGATGAGATCTCCAAGGGAGAGAGCGTAGAGAGGAGAGAGAAGGTCCAAGGACTGAGGGGGCAGGAAGGTGCTCAAACATGTCATCGGGTAAAGGATGAGAGCCACAAAGGAGACAAAGGAGCAGCCAGAGAGGCAGGAAGGAAACCAGGGGAGTGTGCCATCCACAGGCCAGGTGATTTCAAGGAGGAGGGAGTAATCAACCGTGTCTCAGTCTGCTGATGGGGTAAGAAGAGATCTGAGAATTGACCCTAGACTTAGCAACATGGAGGCCATTAGTGGACTTCTGTCGAGGACAGTTCCAGGGAACGGTGGCGTCTGAAGTATGGGGCGGACAGAGAGGGGGGCGAAGGTGTGGCCCGCAGACAGCTCTCCCAAGAGTTGTGCTGTGCAGGCAAGCTGAGAAATGAGGCAGAGGGGGAGGAGATGGTGGGGCCAAGGAATTTTTAGGTGAGCGCTATGACTGCACGTTTGTAGCGGGCGAGCCGTGGACATGACAGGAGAGAGAGGGGAGATAATTTCTGGAGCCAGCTCATCGAATACAGGAGGACAGGATTGCATTATTCTGTTTGGGGCAATCACCTTCCAAGTGAAGGGTAAGATTCGAACAAGCAGAGAGAAATCAGCAGCAGATAAGGCCCTGCCTGAGGAGGCAACTATCCTGGATAAGGCTGACACACTTCCTTTTTTTTTCCCCTCCCTTTAGCTAGACCCAGGGCAGGTGGATTCAAAGGTTTCTCCTCTGAAACAGGTCCTGGCCAGAGGCCTTGAGGCTGGGTGGGGCTGGGAAGGGCACACCCCTCCTCCCACCCCCCTACAAATGCTTACGCAACCTCCAGTGGCAACAAAAACCAGCGGTGTCTCAGATACGACAGCAGTGCTCAGAGAAGCCTCTGGAGCCAGCGGAGGAGCCAGCATGGTGGAGTTTGCACCCCTGTTCGTGCCATGGGAGCGCCGGCTGCAGACCTTCATGGTCGTGCAGTGGGTCTTCTCCTTCCTGGCCCTGGGTAAGGAGAGATGGGCTGGGGGCTGGGAGACCACGGGCATCTGCCGCTTCGGGCGCACACAGTGCATCGATGGTGAAAAGACATCCATTCGAAAGGGGGCTTTGCTGTGCTCAGAGCCCCTGCCCGAAAAGTCCCCCGCCTGGAGGCTTTGGAGGGCGTGGCAGGGTGTGGGGATAGGGTGGGGTAGAAGCCATCACCTGTGGCTTCCGGCAGGTTACCGAGCTTTCCTGGGGTGGGGGTTCCACCTACTTTAGTACCGGGACAGAGACCCTGCCTCAGGCGGCCTGGTGGTGTGGGGAAGGATCTAGGTGATTGTGGGAAATTTCCAGGCTCCTCAGAGGGAATGGGTTTCTTTCCTTCCTTTCAGAGAGGAGGACACTGAGACTGGCAGGTGGGGAAAGAGAAGGGAACAAGGAAAGGACCCAGGGGAGTGAGCGGGGTCCCAGACAAGCCTGGGTCAGACTCTGGCTGGGCAACCGAGCGTCCGCGTGACCTCACTGGACCCATGCCTGACCTCTGCGGGCCTCTGCTGCATCAGCTGTAGAATGGGAATACCAAAGCTGCCCTTGCCGGGCTGCTGTGGGGTGAAGTGAAGAACGTGCTTGCTCTGCCCAGCACACATCTGGTCCAACCCCTGGGCTGGGATCCCACAGGAAACATGCGTAGGTTCCCCTACCCACCCTACCCCCACGGTGAGCACGTTGATCGTGGCCAGGGAGACCACACTTGCCCCAACTCCCCTCTGCTGAAGAGGACATTTCTGAGGAAGGCCCAGGGCCGAGCATGGGAAGAGAGCGACTGGGGGCATGTGGGATTCTTCACCTCCTCTGCCAGCGCGAGACTGGGCTGGCACGGCTTCCCCAACGGCTGGTGTCCAGCCTGTGCATTGATGCAAGGTGTTACAATATGGGCATACTCTGTACAGGTTGGTCAACAACCCCCACACACCCCCAGCCCCCTCCACACACACCCCCACACCCCCACACATACCAGGTGCTCCTGCAGAACCCCCTCACGATTCTGCAGCTGAAGGAATCACCCCCAGAAAAGCATACCCTCCAGCACCCTACATCGCTTACAATTCATCTGTGTCTCCGTGCCAAGCGTAGTTAAACATGAAATATCCCTGGTTATCGCCGGTACACAGAGGAGCAGAGAAAGCGAGTACCCTAACTGCCCAAGGTTGTAGGGCCTGAGTCCCCGGCTCCTTCCAGGCCAAAGGAAGAAAGGGAAGGAGGAGCAGAGAGAGGGGAGAGGGCAGAGGGCGTGGGAGCAGGTGAGGCTAAGAGACTAAAGGGCAGATAGAGCCTGAGGAAGGAGGCCCAGCCCAGGGCATGCTACAGGTTTGCTGGCTCCTGGACAAAGGTCACCGGGGGCCCAGAGGTGGGCTGTGGCCTAGGGATCACACAGAATGAGGTTCATCATGCACATGTCTCGCGTGAGCTTTGTGAGCATGATTGGGTTTGTCCTTGCTGCTGCACCCACCTTGCCTCCGTCCCCCCGCCCTGCAGGCCTGGGGAGTAGGAGCCTGGGAATGTCAGGAGCAGCACAGAGAGGTCAAGTAGCCCTGGGCCTGGAGGACTAGAGGGAGGACAGCTGAGAAAGGGGATCTGGGCTCACTGGTGCTAGGACAAGAAGGTTTTACCGTATCCCTTTTCCTGGGGGCAAAGGGGAGCTTCAGAAGGGCTTTAGGTAGGGGAGTGACAAGGTCTAATCTGCATGCCAAAGGACCCTGTGGCTGCACGGTGGATGTATCTACAGTTTGGATTATGGGAGAATGGACTGATGGCTGGAGCAATCACTGCCTACATCAGGGGTCACCACATTATGGCCCATGGGCCAAATCCAGCCCACTGACTGTTTTTGTATTTGTAAAGTTTATGAGCTAAGAAGGATTTTTACATTTTTACACGGTTGCATTTTAAATGGTTAGATCCCTATGTGATAGCCTCCAAGTTGCCTCTTGAGTCTCAAAGTCTAAAATATTTGTAACCTGTCCCTTCAAAAAAAAGATTGCCTACCCTGGTCTAGGGAGGCTGGCAGTGGATGGAGAGAAATGGCCCCATTCAGAGCTACCTAGGAGATGGGTCCACAGGACAGGATTGAAAGGCTGGCCCGAGAGTAAAGGCTTCCGGTGGAGGAGTAAAGACTATGCACGTTTACTGAATACCAGGTAGATGTTGGTGTCAGAGGAGACATTCTGGGGAATGGCAGAAGCCAGAGAAGTGGCCGGAGAAGTCAACTAGGACTTGGCACTAAGGACTCAGGGCCAACAGCCGAATACCTCCCAAGTGGGTAACTTGCTTACTGTTCCCTTTCCTCTCCTCTATAACTCACCCAGGAAGGTAAGCGCCATTCAAACAGCTCGTCTGTGTCCTCAGCGGCAATTCCTGCTCCTACAAGAGTCAAGAGTCGGAGTCCGTGAATATTTGTTGAGTGAATAAATGGGAGCATGATGCTGCCAAAATGGTAGAGTTGAATCCTAGGTTCCATCCTCCCAGCTTGCTGTGTGACCTTAACCAATTGGCGTACCCTCTCTGGACCTTCGTAAAGTCAGGTTTAAAATGTTTCCTCTCAGAGTCGTGAGGATTAAGTGAAAGAAAGTGTCTCCCTTCCTAAGTGACCTGTAGCCTGGAGGTTTGTCTGCTGAGAGGAGTTGAAGGGTGAGCTGAGGGTGAGGGGGATGGTGGGTGTCGGGGAGATCTTTCTGGTCCATTGACAATGCCTTGTGTGTTTTATCTTAACGTCTTTTTCTGACCACAAAACTGATACGTGCTATTGTAAAACATTCAAACATAATAATGTGTGTCCTAAAAGCAATAGACTTCCTCAAATCCTACCCTCCAGATAGCCACTATTAGCCATTTGTTTTTATTCTCTCAAGCTGGTTTTTATTTTATTTATTTTTTTTAACATTTATTCACTTTTTGAGACACACACACACACACACACACAGAGACGCACGAGTGCAGGAGAGGGGCAGAGAGAGAGAGGGAGAGAGAGAATCCCAAGCAGGCTCCCTGTTGTCAGCACAGAGCCCCACGAGGGACTCAAACTCACCAACCATGAGATCATGACCTTAGCAGAAGCGGGCCACTTAACTGACAAAGCCACCCAGGAGCCCCTCTCAAGCTGGTTTTCTTAAAGTGGGAGACACCTATAGAGACTTCTGATTTTGCCCAAGGGGAGAGGGGCCTAGCTGGGGTTCTTAAACTTTTTTTCCCCATTAAAAACTTTTAGTGTGGAAAAGGAAATAAATAAAATTTAACTCAAGCCTCTTACCATCCTTGTCCTTCCTCCAGAGCTGTGGGCTCCTTTTCTCCTCTACGCGTGTGCAGCCATATATAAGTGCTAATGTTCTTTTTCATATAAACGGTGGCATTTTATTCCCACTCTGCTACAACTTTCTCTTTCAAAGTTGTTATTAAAAAATATTTAAGGGGCACTTGGGTGGCTCAGTCAGTTAAGCGTCCGACTCTTGATTTTGGCTCAGGTCATGATCTCTCATGGCTTGGTGAGTTAGAGCTCCATGTCGGGCTCTGTGCTGATGGCACAGAGCCTGCTTGGGATTCTCTCTCTCTCTCTCTCTCTCTCTCTCTCTCTCCCTCTCTCTCTCTCTCTGGCCCTCCCCAGCTCATGCTCTCTGTCTCTCTCAAAATACATAAGTAAACTTAAAACAAAAAATATTTAAGACAAACAGGTGACCAACCCACAAGCACTTAATGGTCCTTTCACACCCCCTCCAGGAACCGCAAGGCCTAGGTGAGGATAAAGCACTGTTGAGGCAGAAACTGGCCCGCAGGTCTGGGAATGTGGGGGACGTGGGAGGGAGGGGCTGACCATGACAGCAGGACTCAGGGCTACCGTTTCTTCTAGTTTTCTTTTCCTTTTTTCTAAACATTTGCTCTTTTCATCTTTTTTTTTTTTTTAACGTTTATTTATTTTGAGAGAGAGAGAGACAGAGCATGAACGGGGGAGGGGCAGAGAGAGAGGGAGACAGAACTGGAAGCAGGCTCCAGGCTCTGAGCCATCAGCCCAGAGCCCGACGCGGCTCGAACTCACGGACCGCGAGATCATGACCTGAGCGAAGTCGGACGCTTAACCGACTGAGCCACCCAGGCGCCCCTCATCTTTTTTTTTTTTTTTTTTAATGTTCATTTAATTGTGAGAGACAGAACATGACCAAGTGCATGTGGGGAAGGGGCAGAGGGATTGGGGGCACAAATCCGAAGCAGGCTCCAGGCTCTGAGCTGTCAGCACAGAGAGCCACGTGGGGCTCGAACTCAACAAACCGAGAGATCATGACCTGAGCCAAAGCCGGATGCTTAACCGACTGAGCCACCCAGGCGCCCCTCTTCTAGTTTTTCAAGACATAGCAGATGTCAGGTTTTGTACGTGAGGCCTCCCCATTTTTCATTATTAGTAACCAGTTGAATAATATTTTAGAGTAAAGGGAAAAGGTGGAAGGAACCCAAGTGTCCATTGGTCCACTGACAGATGAATGGGATAAACAAAATGTGATATATACATGCAACGGAATATTTTCCAGCCAAAAAAGGGAGGGCCATTCTGACACATGCTGCTACAACATGGATAACGCGAATGACCGTCAGGACGTTATGCTCAGTGAAATAAGCCAGTCGCAAAAAGACAAACACCTCATGATTCTTCTCATAGGAGGTTCCTAGAATAGTCCAATTTGTAGAGACCGAAAATCAAACGGCAGCTGGCAGGGAATGGGGGAGGGGCACGGGGAGTCAGTGTTGAACGGGTACAGCGGTTCAGTTTGGGAAGATGAAGAGGTCTGGAGCTGGGCAGTAGGGATGGCTGCTCAACGATGTGAACGAACTCATCACCACTGAACTGTGAGCTTAGACACGGTTAAGGCGACCAACTTTATGTTACGCATCTTTTAACCTCAATAACAATTTTTTTTGGCTTAACTTTATTTTTTATTGTTTAAAATTTACATCCTAATTAGTTAGTATATAGCGAAGCAATGATTTCGGTAGATTCCTTAGTGCCCCTGACCCATTTAGCCCATCCCCCCTCCCACAACCCCTCCAGCAACCCTCAGTTTGTTCTCCATATTTATGAGTCTCTTCTGTTCTGTCCCCCTCCCTGTTTTTATATTATTTTTTGTTTCCCTTCCCTTACGTTCATCTGTTTTGTCTCTTAAAGTCCTCATAGGAGTGAAGTCATATGATGTTTGTCTTTCTCTGACTAATTTCACTTAGCATAATACCTTCCAGTTCCACCCACGTAGTTGTAAACGGCAAGATTTCGTTCTTTTGGATTGCCGAGTAATACTCCATTGTATATATATATACACCACATCTTCTTTATCCATTCGTCCATCGATGGACAGTTGGGCTCTTTCCATACTTTGGCTATTGTCGATAGGGCTGCTATAAACATGGGGGTGCATGTGCCCCTTTGAAAGAGCACACCTGTATCCCTTGGATAAATGCCTAGTAGTGCAATTGCTGGGTTATAGGGTAGTTCTATTTTTAGTTTTTTGAGAAACCTCCATACTGTTTTCCAGAACGACTGCCCCAGTTTGCATTCCCCCCAGCAGTGCAAAAGGGTTCCTCTTTCTCTGCATCCTCGCCAACATCTGTTGTTGCCTGAGTTGTTAATGTTAGCCATTCTGACAGGTGTGAGGTGGTATCTCACTGTGGTTTTGATTTGTATTTCCCTGATGATGATGATGATGTTGAGCATTTTTTCACGTGTCGGTTGGCCATCTGGATGTCTTTGGAGAAGGGTCTATTCATG
Source organism: Neofelis nebulosa (assembly GCF_028018385.1). Classification (NCBI taxonomy): domain Eukaryota; kingdom Metazoa; phylum Chordata; class Mammalia; order Carnivora; family Felidae; genus Neofelis; species Neofelis nebulosa. The sequence continues at coordinate 56,503,353 of NC_080791.1, read as the reverse complement.
TCTTTTGCCCATTTCTTCACGGCATTCTTTGTTTTTTGGGTGTTGAGTTTGAGAAGTTCTTTGTAGATTCTGGATACTAACCCTTTATCGGATATGTCATTTGCAAATATCTTCTCCCATTCTGTCGGTTGCCTTTTAGTTTTGCTGATTGTTTCCTTCGCTGTGCAGAAGCTTTTTATTTTGATGAGGTCCCAGGAGTTCATTTTTGCTTTCGTTTCCCTTGCCTCTGGAGACCTGTTGAGTAAGAAATTGCTGCGGGCAAGATCAAAGAGGTTTTTGCCTGCTTTCTCCTCGAGCATTTTGATGGCTTCCTGTCAACCTCAATAACAATTTAAAAGATGAAGTGCCCGGGTGCAACGAGGGCAGGACTTTGTGTCTGTCGTTCACGGCTCTACCACCAGCACTGGCATGTCGGAGGTGCTCTGTGTAAAGTGAACATCTGTGAGCCCCAATTCTACGTCGTCTGGGCTTATGAATTTTACCACTGTTCGGACTGGGTCAAAAGTCCCCACCTCCAGGAAACCTGCCACGAGTGACAGGCCCCATCTGCCTTACTTTCAAGCAGAATATACAACAGGAAGCCGACCTTCTTTAAGAGGATAAGTGCACGGTGTTGAGTAGAGGAAATGGGAAGGGGAAGGAGCCATATTCCCTGGGAATATTCTTTCCATCAGCATCAGATGAGGGATGGCCCACAGACCAGCTGCCCCTGAGATGAAGCTGGGATTCTAGCCTATGGCAAGGGATTCGGAACTGTAGGTCAGAGGGGGAATTCCTCGCTGGGCCTGGTCCAGCCAGGGCTTGGCCTCTTTCTCCCTCCCTCCTTCACCAGGAAAGGCACTGCAAGCGGAGGAATCAGCACGAGCAAAAGCTAAGGGATTGAAAGAGCTGAGTGAGCTGTAGGAACACAGCAGGTCTTGTGGCCAGAGCGTTGGGGGTGCGTGTGGTTGAGGTGAGGCTGGAGCAGGAGGCAGGTAGGGCCAGCTCACACGGAGCTTGAATGCCAGGCTGAGCTGGCTGGGCAGTGCCTCTGGTTATGGGAAAGCCATGAAAGGGCTTCAATAAGAGAAGCATCTGGCCAGCTCTATCTGTGGGAAAATAGGGCAGAGGGCCAACAGAAAGAGGGCTGGGCAGAGAAAAAGTGTCTCCGTTTTCTCCAAGGTCCCAGGAGATGGAAACTAGAAAGAAATAACCCAATCAGTTGTCCAGCAAGCATTGAGCACCTGGTGAATGCAGACTATTTTACTGGGGAGAAGGAGGGAGGGAGAGAGGGAAGACCAGGGTCAGGGACCCAGTACAGTGGGAAAAGTGAGTTTTGAAGTTCAGCCTGGCTAGGGTTCAAATCTGTGCTCCCAGCGTGACATTGGCAGGTGCATTCCCTCCTTGAAGGAATGGGAAGCCGATCTCTTCCTCCCGGGGCCACGGGCTGGACAGGTTCGTGCTGCTAGTGCTGGGCATATGGGCGGGCTCAGCGTGGACAGCCTCACGTCCTTCCTCTCAGACCTCTGACCACTGATGGCCTGCTTCCCTCCCCAGCCCAGATCTGTGTTGTCATCTTCGTGGGCCTCCTGTTCACAAGATTCTGGTTGTTCAGTGTCCTGTATGCGACCTGGTGGTACCTGGACCGAGAAAAGCCACGGCAGGGGGGCAGGTCCTTCCAAGCAATAAGGCGCTGCTTCTTGTGGAAGTACATGAGGGACTATTTCCCTGTCTCGGTGAGTACTGGGACTGGATGGAGCATGGCCATGTCGGTGGCGGAAGCATGGTCCTGTGTGCAGGGAGTAGAATACTGGGCGGGGAGGTCGGGGCTTATTTGGTCATGCCACTGTGTGGCCTAGGGAAGAGTCCAGTGTCTCTCTGGCCATGGTTTCCCATCTGCGGGGATGTGGGGCCAATGTGAGGAATGATGAGTGTACAGGGTTGGAAGGCGCTCTGTAGGGCATATAGTGTGGCACACATACGTATCTTATAGGTGTAAACCCCGCGGCAGTCAAGTATGGGGGTGAATGTAATAAACTCAAGGTCCTAAGAGACCATCTAGCCCCACATCTCATCAGATGAGGAGGACAGTCTGAGAGAGACAAAGGTGTGACCAGTGCCACTCAACAAATTCTTGAGCAAGGTCTTGCCCTATTCGGAACCTCAGTTTCCCCAGGAAGCTTCCTCAGGAAGCAGACTGAGCCCTCCTACTCTGAGCACTTTTGAATCTCTCACTGTGACTCAGGGCATCTCATGCCATTGTGGGTACTCGATCCTGGACTCAAATGTCAGTCCTGAGTGAAACAGACCCTGGGATTTAACAGACCCCTTGGCTCCTTTTACCGAATCCCAGATAGACTAAACCCTCAGATATAAGCAGCTGGGCAGAGATGGCTTATTGGCCAGATGGGACAGGGTAGGAAGGCAGTGGGGGCACAGAGAGGTGCCAGGCAGGGTCAGCTGGCCGTTCCCTGGAAACAGAGGAGAAGAAAGGCACAGAGTGTGGCCTCTGGAGCTGGACAGACTAGGTCTTAATACCAGTCTGCCACAAACCAGCTGCGACCTTGGTGAGTTTCACAGCCTCTCTTAGCCTCAGTTTCGTCATATGTAAAGGGATAATGCCATACATCACTGAGTTGGATGGATTCACTGAGATGTCAGGAAAGCACCTTGTAGGTTCTCAGTAAACTAAGAGCTAGTGTTATTTTACTAAGTCAGTGGGGACTCTGGGGAAGCTTGCACGTGCTGTGGAGGACTCTGACAGCCCAGAGCTCTACTGTTCTGACCTTCACACCTGCCTGGCTTCTCCCACCCCATCCTGGAGCCCCGCCTCCTCCTGCCCCTGCTGGAATTAGGTCCCCAGCTTGTAAAGGGCGGGGAGGGGGAGGGGAGGGAAAACACAGGCTCACAGAGGTTAAACAACTCACTGACTCGTGGGCACTCAGCATGGGACTCAGGGCTGCTGCCTTGCTCCCTTCTGACAGTCCTGGGGCCCAGCAAGGACTAGCAAAAGCAGCGCAAAAGCTGGGATACAGAAGCCCCTAGCACCACAGTAAGCAGGGCCTCCTGGGCAAAGGGCAAGGGTGGGACAGGGCAGGGCAGGGCAAGACAGCAGGGCAGGAGCTGGGCAGAGGGCAGGAAGTTGAGTGGCAGGGATTTCTACCCTCATGAGGAGTGATAGCTGTTGAAGGGCAGAGTGAATGGGCAGTGCTGAGGCTAACCTGAGGGTCCAGATTGGGGGAGGTCTTCCCATATTTTCTTCCTCTGCACGGTGCCCTCCCAAGATCTTGTCAGTGTAGATAAGCAGGGTCTGTGCCTATCCCCTCCACTGCCCTTCCTGATCCTCCCCCAGCCAGGCAGCTCTCGAGGAGGGTCTCTCAACCTCGGCACTATTGACACTGGTGGGACACTGCCCTGATTTGCCACAGTTCGTTCCACTGTAGTGTTTCAGGATTGCTGCCCACGGGCCGGCCTGGTGCGTCACCCCTGCAGAGCGTGAGCAGTACCGCCAGGTGGCCAGCAGAGGGCGAGATGGCATGCGCTTTGACTTCGCCTGTCCTAGGCTGGGAGCCTGCAGGGGTGGGGCTGGGGCCTGCAGATTCGCTTCCCCACCTCCTCCCGAGAGACCTTCCCACTCTTCCACACACCTTTACAGCGCAGGCCCCGCGGAGATCTTGGGGTGGCCGGAGGGTAGGGAGCCTCAGCTCTGCCGCAGCTCTCCCGCATTCACAAGCCTCCGCGCTGCTCTGTCAAATGCGAGTGGGTTTCTGAGCTTCTGTCAGTTCTCCGTGTGATTTTATGGACTAGCGTCTAGTGATGGAATTTCGAGCAAGATTAGGAACGCTGTTTCTGGGCCTTGCAGCTTTCTACACTCGTGCTAGAGGCTTCCTAAAGAGCCAATGATGAAGAATCGGGCAATGTTTTGCAGAGGAGGCGCCGATCCCACCTCATGCCGAAAACCAGCCCCAAAGCTGGGTTTCCCCTGTGAAGATTTCATCACCCCAGAGCAAACACTGTCTGCACAGGCCCAGGCCTGAGGGGTGGAGTGCTGTGGCCGGGCGGTGACCTGGTGTCAGGAAATGCTGCAGGCTGGGGACAGTGCGGAACACCTCCTCACCCACACCTGGGACATCCCTCAGTTCCTCCACAGCCCTGCAGGCATCACTAGGGACTTCGTGCCCCACCTCCCAGCGCGGCCCCCTCCCAGCATACTGGGGTCTCTTAACCTGGTAGGTAGCCAGCCACCTGCCCAGGACAGATCTCCAGCTTACACTTGGACGGGGTGACACTTCCTCCTGCTGGTGGCTCCTTTCATCATGGGAGGGCTCTGCCTGTGAGAGGGTCTTCCTACACCAGAGACCTGCGCCGGTCCTCAGGACCCTCCCAGGAGTCTTACCTCTGCCTTGGGTACAGCTCTCCCCTCAGCCCTAGGGCTGCCCTACAGGGAAGGATGAGGGGTTCCCTTTCTGCTCACTTCCGGTCCTTGCTATCCCCTCCACCCACCCCTGCTCCCAGCCCGCAGCTCTCAGGAGGCTTTCTGCCCCTGGGCACGTGGACATTTGACACGGAATGATTGTTGTAGGTGTGTCCGTATTGGGGGGGAGGGGTCTGTCTTCATCCCTGGCCTCTCCCCACTGGATGGCAGTAGCACTCCCCTCTCCCCGTTGTGACAACCAAAAATGTCTGTAGACGTTACCACATGTCCCCTGGTGGGGTAGGGGAACTGGCCCCAGTTGAGAGCTGCTGCTCTGAAGCTTGGGGTCTGACTCCAAACTCCTCCGGGTCTCACCCTTCTCTCCTCCCCCACTCACTACCTAAATCCTAACCAATCATTTCTTTTATCTGGGCTTTGCTTCCGCCGACGCCCCCTACCGTCCATCCTGCACACAGCAGCCATGATACTCCCAAAACGTTAAAACACAGCGGGGACTCCCACGACGCCGAAAATCAAATCTAATTTTTGCCTGGCCTGCAAAAATTAGACTCTGGGTCCCTGGACTCTGGACCCATGCTCACGCCTCACCTGCCCCCTTTGCTGTCAGCTCTCCAGGCATGAGCTGTGTCACTTGGGCCGGTGCCGTCACCTGAAGTGCACCCCTTGACCCCGTTAACCCCCACCACCTTTCGCTTGGGGACTCCTACAAGGCGGCAGAGCCCACAGCTTACACACACAGAGCCAGGCTGCTTGTGTTAAGATCTTGCCTCTGCGACTTTACTAGCTATGTGACCTAGAACAAGTGGATTGACCTTGTGTCTCAGTTTGCTCGTCTGTAAAATGGAGCCATTGCCACCAGTACTTCCCTTGCAGAGTGAACAGGAGATGGAGAAAGCAGGTGTCCTGAGGTGCCTGACGCACAGTAGGTGCTGGGAATGCGCACCGCCTGGGGCACTCTTTCCAGCTCTCTGTGCTTGGTGCATCCTGCATATCCTTGATGGTAAAACATATGGGTATTTTATGTACCACTAAGAAAAACATTCTTCCAATTAAAATTGTCAAATCCATCTTGATAGCATAATGTTAAGATGTGAAAAAAAGGTGCTTCTCAGAACTGAGGGAATATAGCTGCAGATGTCAATGGGTGTCTGTTCTGTCTGCTCAGTGCTCAGTGAGGTCAGGGTGGAGAACTCACCAGCTAAGGGGGGGTGGTGGCTCAAAGCCTTTCTTTTCATCTGGCCATGATGGGAGGAGGCAGGCAAGGACCCAGTCTCCCCGCCCCCCCCATCCCCCATACACGCATGCGTGTGCACGGCCAATGGCCTAAAGCTGGAAGGGGATTCCTTTGGTTTAAAGCTGTGATTCTCAAACTCTGATATATGGCAGAATCCTCTGGGAAATCTGCCACAAATGAGATGCCCAAGGCCAGAGCCAGATTACTGAACCAAACCTTGCTTGCCCTGCATTTTTAAACTGCCAAGCAATCAAGGTACATAAATAGGTCATGAACAGGTTCTCCAGGGACTGGACCTGGTTGCCGATGGAGGAACCACCTTCTCCTGAAGCTAACCGCCTGGACATTCCAAGTTTGACTGAAAAGGAAAAGACCCCAGAGATAGTCCTGAGTCTCCAGGTAGCTCTCTGTGTCTGGAACAAAGACTTCCTAGCCTGGTGCTCTGGTGCTCTGTGCGGGAGACAGCAGAACTGAACTCAGGTCATCCGTGTGGCTTTGGGCAGGTCACTTACTAAGTCCCTCTGCATCTCAGTTTGCGCAACCATCAAATGGAGGCTCTCACACTGCAGCCGACCTCCCGAGGGCCACGGTCACACAGGCTAGTGGTGTGGGTGATCTGTGAACCGTAAAGGGGCCATCAGGACGGTGGGTTCTTGAGGCATTTGGGTCACCCCAAGAGTGTAAGAAGGCATGAGGGCATTTGTTGAGAGATGGGACTGGGCAGACAGGGCAGAGACACAGCCCTCGTGGTCCTCTTTCCCACCCACGGTCCAGATGCCCTCTCCTTGAGATGCCTCTCTCATCCCGCAGGGCTGTGGTCTTCTAGGCAAGGGTCTTGGGGTTCAAAGTAGTGACACCCCTGGGAGAATTGAAAACATGTTCACACAAAGACTAATGTGCAAGTGTTCGTGCCTACGTTATTTGTAATGGCCAAAAGATGGAAATCATTTCAATGTCTGTCGAGTGATCAATGAACAACAAATATGGTATATCCATGCAATGGAATAGTATTCAATCGTAAAAAGGAATGAAGTACTGATATATGCTTCAACATGGATGGACCTTGAAGACATTCTGCTAAAGTGAAAGAAGACAGACACAGAAAGCCATATTGTGTGGTTCCGTGTGCAGGAAGCGCCCAGAATAGGCAAATAGACACATAGACAGTAGGCAATAAGCACATAGACACAGAAAGCAGGTTCGTGGTTACCAGGGGCTACAGTATGGGGAGTGACTGCTAATGGGCACGGGGTTTCTCTTTGGGGTGTTGAAAATGCTCTGGAATTATATAGGGGTGATGGTTGTTCACTTCTGAAGGATACTAAAACCGCTGACTTGCACACTTCAAAAAAGGTGAATTTTATGGTAATTATATATATTTATATATATGTATATATTATATACATATATATACATATATTATATGTGTATATATATAATTTTATATATATAAATATATATATTTGCACACTTCAAAACTTGCACACTTCAAAAAAGGTGAATTTTATGGTAATTATATATATTTATATATATGTATATATTATATACATATATATATGTGTGTGTATATATATATATATATATATATATATATATATATAATTTTAACATGCCCCAGAGTCTAGCACCCTGGCCGTCCCATTCTCCAGCCACTGCCTGGTACGCAACCTGCCATGACACGCACCCGGAGAAGCCCTTCCCCAGACACCCATCTGTCTTTGCTTAGTCCCACTTCTTCCTTAAGAGAACTGAGGGAGCAAGGCAGAGAACGCAGCGCTTTATAAACCTTCCCCTCTCTGTTTACCTCACCCGAACCCAGTAGCAACGCTGCCAGGGAGGCATTATCACTGTCTTGGGGGATAGAGAGGAAACTGAGGCATGGGGAGTGCAGGGGCCTGGCGAAGGTCATGTGAGCTAGCAGCAGAACCGGGCCTTCCTTCTGAGGCTGCATCAGCCTCCTCTATTCATGTGTTCATTCTTCCTTCATTCCAGTCTTTCTGGAGCATCGCCTCTGTTCCAGACCCATACTTGGGTCAGGTGAGGCATCAGACAGGTGGTCTTAATCTCAAGACCCTCACAGACCCTGCGGCCCAGCAATTGCACTACTAGGCATTTATCCACGGGATACAGGTGCGCTGTTTTGAAGGGACACATGCACCCCCATGTTTATAGCAGCACTATCGACAATAGCCCAAGTATGGAAAGAGCCCAAATGTTCATCGATGGATGAATGGATAAAGAAGGTGTGGTATATATATATACAATGGAGTGTTACTCGACAATCAAAAAGAATGAAATCTTGCCATTTGCAACTATGTGGATGGAACTGGAGGGTATTATGCTAAGTGAAATTGGTCAGTCAGAGAAAGGCAAATATCATGTGACTTCATTCCTAGGAGGACTTTAAGAGACAAAACAGATGAACATAAGGGAAGGGAAGCAAAACAAATATAATGAACATAAGGGAAGGAAAGCAAAAATAATATAAAAACAGGGAGGGGGACAAAACATAAGAGACTCTTAAATATAGAGAACAAACTGAGGGTTACAGTAGGGTGTGTGGGGGAGAGATGGGCTAAATGGGGAAGGGGCACTAAGGAATCTACTCCCGAAATCACTGTTGCACCATATGCTAACTGACTTGGATGTAAATTAAAAAATAAATAAATTTTAAAAAATAAAAATAAATAGATCAAATAAAATAAAAATAATAAAAAGACCCTCACAGCGAGGGAGTGACACCACTTGGGCCCAGGGGACAGATAGAAGAGGTTAGTGCAGAAAAACAGCAGTAGAGACTATGTCTAGGGAGGTGCAGACCAGGCCTCGATGGACAGTGACAACCCATCAGTGCACAGCAACCCACCAGGTCACGCACACGTAACTGCACGTGCAAGTATTGGCACGCACGTCTAGACACAGGCGCTCACATTCACCAGGATGTGTCTGAACACACAAAGCCTTCTTTATCAAGGATGATCCTTCTTTCTTTCGTTGATTCATTTGTTTTGTTCATTCATACATTCATTGTTCATTTAAAATAAGTCATACGTTCGTGTTCAGAATTCCGAAGGGACAAAAGGGTGTATGGTAAAGGGTCCTCCCCCCCACCTCAATTCTCATTTCCTCCCTTCCCTCCCCAGAGGCAACTGCGTCGACCAGCTTTTGTCCACACGCAAGCAAGCGCATGCCCCCTCTGCCAGCCCGGTCAGCGGCGTTCTGCACGCACCGTCTTGCCCGTTGCTCTGTCCTGACGAGGGATTGTGGCACCTTCCCCTGCCAGGCCAGGGAGATCTTCGCCATACTTCCCTAGGGCTGCAGAGGGGCAAACGTTTCACAATTTGTCTGAACGGGCCCTGTCGGTGGACATTGGAGGGGATGCGGGGTTGATGACGGTACAAAAAAAAAGATGCCGTGGTTAATATCATTCTGCGCAAGCACAAGCAATTCCCCAGTGGTGGAGTTGCTAGGGTAAAAGGTCAGTTACACTTTGTGGTTGTGATAGCTATTGCCAAATCGCCTTCATGGAGGTTGTACAAAATTGCCTTCCCGCTGGCTGAGAAGGAATTCATGTGCTGGTGCTTCCGTGAGGGGAGCCAGGTATGTGTGTAGGGAAACACCACCGGATGGGTGCCTGTGCAAGCACCTTTCTCACTGAGAATAGCCAGAGATTTCTCTGTTCCATCTTTATTTTCATATCCAGCAAGTCTTCACTGCGTGAGTGGAAGGGGTTTGTCTTCGTACGGGAGGCAATGGTCTCCCCAGCTGTGGTCCCTGCAGCCTTTCTGCAAAGCGTCAGTGGGTAACTGGGGGCCATACTGGGCAGGAGGGTGGGTTACAGAAACCAAGTGCAGGAGAATCTGGGGCTGTTCAGCCTCGATGGGGCGGACAGGCTCAGATCCCCATTGCTGCCCATCACCCCCCCCCCCCCCGCCTCCCCACCCTGCACCAAGTCCCTCCAGGCTCCAAGAGAAGGTAGCCAGGCCTCCTGGACCACAAATGCAGCAACAAGAATCCTCAGGGAGTCACCTGCCGCAAGTTTTAGCTTGATGACAGGGTGAACTTTCACCCTGGCAAAGCTGACCCAGAGTGGAAAGGACTGCCCCGCGCCCAGGAGTGCAGATTGCAGGGACTGGCCAGTCCTATCAGAGACCCTCCTGCCAGGGGCTTGGGGCATGGGCCAGGGACCTCAAGAGCCTTCAAACTCTGATGCCTGTGGCTCCCAGGGTGCAGGACCGTGTAAAGGGTGGGCCTGCGGGTCCTGGCAGGGTGGGGAAGGGATTGCCCCCATCCACACACACACACACACACACACACACACAGTCACTGCCCACCACAGCAATCTTTGCAGACTGAGCCATGGAGCAGCCTGTCCAGTAATGGGCTGAGAGCAGCATTTGTTAGCTCACTTCCTGCCCTTCACCCTCACCCCACTTCATCCTGGAGGCGCTAAGGACAACAGTTCTCCTCTCCCAAGTCAATGTGCAATGACTCGTGGTCCCTGCTCCCTGCTCTATGCTGCCGGCCTGACCAGACTCTGGCAAGTTGCTGGCCAGCAGAGCCCAGGGCTGGGGAAAGAGCGTGATGAAGCGGCGATGGAGGTCTGGCGTCGGGGGAGCAGGGAGCCACAGGGAGACACTTGCTTTGTCCAGAAGGGTAAAGAGGACTAGGGCCAGCCTCCTGGACTGCATGCTCTTTCTTTTTTTTTTTTTTTTTTTAATTTTTTTTTTAACGTTTATTTATTTTTGAGACAGAGAGAGAGACAGAGCATGAATGGGGGAGGGTCAGAGAGAGGGAGACACAGAATCTGAAACAGGCTCCAGGCTCTGAGCTGTCAGCACAGAGCCCGACGCGGGGCTCGAACTCACAGACTGCGAGATCATGACCTGAGCCGAAGTCGGACGCTTAACCGACTGAGCCACCCAGGCGCCCCGGACTGCATGCTCTTTCAACCACTCCTGCTATACCTTGCGAATGCTCACTCCCAGGTCTTCAGTGCCAATTTTTCTTATGTTGAGATTTGTGGAAACGGGCCTTTTGCAGCAGGCTGGTGCCCCCGTGTGTCCCTCTGATGCCTTCGAATTATACCTGGTCCTGTAGTAATCTTGGTAATTCCAGGACACCAACAGACTCGAGCTTCTCAGCAGTCCTGGGAGGAAGGCAGGCTGGATGGAAGGAAGGCTAAATGTCCCCATTTTACAGATGAAGACCCCGAGAGGGAAGCAATTTGTCCGAAGCCAGCAGTGAATCTGAGACGGTATCATTGGGTGCCTTCACACATCATATCTCGATCTTCTTAAGAGCCTGAGGCTCAGAGAGGGGGAGCGACACTGATGAGTGGCACAGTCGGGGTCGGCACGCAGGTCCAGCTCTGGCTCACCAGGTTGCTGTCCTTGCAGCTGGTCAAGACCGCCGAGCTGGACCCCTCCCGGAACTACCTTGCCGGCTTCCACCCCCACGGGGTCCTGGCTGCTGGAGCCTTTGTCAACCTGTGCACCGAGAGCACAGGCTTCCCTTCGCTCTTCCCTGGCATCCGCCCCCATCTGATGATGCTGACCCTGTGGTTCCGGGTCCCCTTCTTCAGGGATTACATCATGTCGGGGGGTGAGTCTTTACACCCTGGGGTAGTCCAAGAGGATGAGGCTGGAGGCATGGGAAGAGGCATTGTGGCAAGGGTGCCAACCGTTCTGTGCTTTTTTTTTTGTAATGTTTATTTATTTTTGAGAGAGAGAGAGAGAGAAACAGGGACAGAGACAGAGCACGAGCAAGGATGGGCAGAGAGAGAGGGAGACACAGAATCCGAAGCAGGCTCCAGGCTCCGAGCTGTCAGCACAGAGTCTGACGCAGGGCTCAAACTCCCTAACGGTGAGATCATGACCTGAGCCGAAGTCCGATGCTAAACCGACTGAGCGCCCAGGCACCCCAACGGTTCTGTACTTCTTACAAGAACAGGTGCAATAGAAGAAGGTGGCTAGACCCAAGGAAGTACTTCCCACAGCACCATGTGGGGCCGTGAGCTTGGCGAGGGTGTCAGGAAAAGGGAGAGAACTCAGTTCCAGTCCTCAGGGAACTCCAAGCTGGAGTGGGTGGGGTGGGGACCCAGGCCTCTGTGGCCACTTTTGGTGATCCCTTTCTTGGTTCACATTCACTTAACAATCCCTGCCCCCTTTCCCCGTACCTGACCACCTTCTTCTCTTCCCAGGGCTGGTCACATCAGACAAGGAGAGCGCTGCTCACATTCTCAACAGGAAAGAAGGTGGCAATCTGCTGGCCATCATCATAGGGGGTGCCCAGGAGGCACTGAATGCCAGGCCCGGGGCCTACACGCTGTTGTTGAGGAACCGCAAGGGCTTCGTCAGACTCGCCCTGATGCATGGGTATCTGGGAAGAGGGTTCTCCATTCAGCTGGAGATGGGCAAGGATTAGATTTGGGCGGGAAGACAGCAGAGACTAATGCAGATTGTATTGGGACAGGGAGAGTCTTAGTCCCTTTACAATGAAGATTCTATCTTGGGGAGATCCGTACTATGTCGTGCCTAAATACCCAGAAAAGATTTCAGAAGACAAGTGTGGTGATCAGAGGGACTAGGTGGGAAGGGATATATTTGCCCGAAGCTGGCACGAGATCTGATATCTATGGGATCTGGGAAAATGGAGTTTGGGGCATATCACAGAGCTCTTCTACTTCGAAGCGTCTTTGACGAATACAAGTTAGCTGGAGCCGGACAGAGGTTTTCTACAAAGTCCACAGATGTTTTATATCTGGGAGGACTCTCTGAAGCATTCTGGTCTATCTGTCCTGTTACAACTGGGAGATTGTGGCCCTGAGAGGGCCCAGGACCTGCCCGAGTTCAGAAAGCAAAGCTACGGCAGGTCTGGTAGGCAACTCAGGCTTCCCACTCCTGGCCCAGGGCTCTGTCTTCTGCTCCAATTCCTGGTCACCGGGTCCGGGCAGGAAGCTAGCTGGGGTCTTCTTTAGGGCCTTCCACATGTAGTCTCTCTTGTCTCCCTCCAGGGCTGCTCTCGTGCCGATCTTCTCCTTTGGGGAGAATGAACTATTTGACCAGGTCGAGAATTCTCCCGGCTCCTGGTTGCGCTGCATCCAGGACCGGCTGCAGAAGATCATGGGTATCTCCCTCCCGCTCTTCCATGGCCGTGGCGTCTTCCAGTACAGCTTTGGTCTTATACCCTACCGCCAGCCCATCACCACCGTGGGTGAGCTGAGAGCCAGGCTGGTGGCGTGGGGGGGGGGGGGGGGGGGACAGGGGTCGGCTCCAGGGAAAGGGACCTGGTCTATGTGCTGCAAGGGGGACGTGGAGATGGCTCAGACACATCGTCGCCCTCATGGAGCTCACATTCTAGACTGGGAAACATACACGCAAGCAGACAACCCTAATACAGGGCACTTTGGGATGGGAACCGCAACAGAGGCACGAAGAACAGCAGTCACTACTGATTACAGGGTACCTGCTGCGTGCCAGGCACTGCACTGGCTTCCTGACCTGCAGCAGCTCAATTTAGCCTAAGAGCCTTCCAGGTAGGGACTATTATCCCTATTTCACTCGTGGCAAACTGAGGCTCAGAGAGGTTAAGTAACTTCCAAAAGATCACACTGCCTTTGAGTAACAAAATTGAGGACTGAATGGGGACCTATTTGACTCTTTATTACGCTAGAGAAGAAGAGTTTAATTCTGACCTAGAGGATCTAATAGGGCTCATTGGAGAAGGTGAATACTAGGAAAGAGCATTTCAAGTCTGTTAGAATTGTGTAGAGTAGCAATCAATAGGCTTGGGTTAGAGCCTGAGGGATTTTCCCGTAAATAATGGGCATGAGCCTTAATGCATGGACTCAGCCCTACTTTTTCAGCAATTTGGACTCCTCATTTGCTCTCTTCTTGGATCCCAACCAGATCCCTCTGAGAAAGCCTATCGAGAGAGGTCCATTCCTCTTTATCCATCCATTTATTTGTTAGTTGAGCACAGACTTGGTGAATCCCCTCCGCCATGACTTTTCCTGTTTTATTGTGGCAATATTTTCATGCGTGTTAATACCGCTGCTGCCTCTGGGGCACCTGAGTGCCTCAGTCAGTTAAGCGTCTGACTTCCGCTTAGGTAACGTTATCTTTTGTAGTTGGTAAGTTCGAGCCCTGCATCGGGCTCCGTGCTGACTTCTTCAGGCTCTGGAGCCTTCTTCAGATTCTGTGCCTCCCTGTCTCTCTGCCCCTCCCTTGTCCATACTCTCTCTCTCAAAAATAAATAAATATTAAAGAAAAATTTTTTAAAGGTTAAAAAAAATCCTGCTGCTGCCTCCAGAGCTATTCCCAAAAGGAAAAGTCAAGGGAGCTACCTTCCCAGCCAGGAAGAACCAGAGGAAGAGGTTAGTTAGGGCTTCTTGATTTCTCCCTAGAACAAAGGGGGCATTACAGGCCCGGGGGGGTGGGGGCGGTGGTAAGAATTGCTGTCTGGGCAGTTGGCCCACCTCACCCGAGAGCTACAGGCACCTCTTTTTCTCTTTTTAATGTTTATTTATATTTGAGAGAGAGAGAGAGAGAGAGCGAGCAGGGGAGGGACAGAGAGGTGGAGACAGAATCCAAGCAGGCTTTAGGCTCTGAGCTGTCAGCACTGAGCCCGATAAGGGGCTCGAACCCACAAGCCAGAAGATCATGATCTGAGCTGAAGTTGGACGCCCAACCGACTGAGCCACCCAGGCACCCCGAACTACAGGCGCTTCTAATCATGACATCTTGGGCTCCCCAAACAGTATAGCCTGAAAATTAAGAGCATATCCCTGGGATTTAAAAACTAGAACTGTTTCTTCCTGGCTGTGTGGCCTTGAACAAGTTACTTAACCTCTCGGAGCCTCGTTGCCTCCCCTGTCAACCGGGAATAGTAAGAGTTTCTATCCCCAGAGGGTTGTTATGAGGATTAGAGCTAATGCACGGAAAGTGCCTGGCACATTGCAGAGCACATTGCAATGCCAGTTGGTATGGTTACTGAGTCAGAATCTTGGAGTTGCTATAACATCTTAGAATCCATCACCCAAAACAGGGCTGAAAGGAATGGCAGTAAGAGCAGTTTCCTGCAGAGATGACCATGGGGGTGGGCACCTGCCCCAAGGTCCCCTGCAACCCCGTGGCTCCTGCTCTGGGCCAGCACCCACATTTGTGTCTTGCAGTGGGAAAGCCCATAGAGGTGCAGAAGACGCTACATCCCTCGCAGGAGGAGGTGGACAAGCTTCACCGGCGCTACATCAAGGAGCTGTGTGACCTCTTCGAAGCCCACAAGCTCAAGTACAACGTCCCCGTGGACCAGCACTTGGAGTTCTGCTGAGGGCCTCCCCAGAGGCCAGGGCTGGCGTTAGGGAGCCCAGCTGGAGGTGCTGCGATCTGAGAAGGCTTCCTGGAGGTGTCTGTTGAGCACACGGTCACAGCCTTCCCAAACTTCTGCAAATCCAACCATGCCAGGCCCTAAGTCCAGCTGCCAGTTTGGGCGTCGCTGGTTTGCACTCCCGCTGCCAAGCCACAGCGAGCCTCCCTCTCCTTGGCCTCCTCCTCTGTGAATGGGGGAGAGGGCTGGAAGAGAGTGATTTCTGAGGTCTCTATCCCCGGTTATAATGTCACTCGATAGGCAGAGAAAGAGAACGGCAACCAGGTTTTCCTTCCTCTACCTTGAGTAACAGCACAAAAGAAGCCCCAGGCTCCAGCCCCGTCTCCTACAGGGTCCCTCATCCTGCACCCTACATGTTCCCTCTCCTCCCTCCCTGAGCCAGAGAGGAGGAGGTGGCCTTGAGGCCTCCGCACTCATGCCAGGCCCCTGTGAGTTTCTGTGTCCTCTGCACTGTAGACTGGCAGCCACAGGGGCCTGAAAGGTGGATGAGGAGAGCCGTGCTCTGTCACTGGCTATATGACAGTGGGCAGACCTCTTCACCCTCCCTCTGAGCCTCCGTTTCCCTGACTGACTGAGATGAACCCTGAGTCTAAGCTCTGACATTACATAGGCAGAGAGCTCCATGAGGCACCTCTTACTCATTCACGGTCATTTCAGCCCCTGACCTTGACACAGAAAGGTGGGACGTCTCCATAAATGTCAGTTCAACAAATCCTGTTGCAGCCTTCTTCTGTTCCTCCCCATCCCCCAACAAAGAGGGCTGGTCAAAGCCTCTCTTCCCTGCCTGGCCCTGTGGCCCTATCTCATCTTCCCAGAAGGCGAATCAGATTGAGCCAGATAATGCCATGTTGACTCTTCCTTCCTGATCCGATGGCCCCAAGCTTACCACCCCTGGGCCTGTTCTGTTGGGCAAGAAGGTGAGAGGCTAGGTTAAGCCACAGGGCAGACCAACATGGAGAATAAAGACCAGACGCAAGGGGTGCTTGTCTGTGTGTGTCGGCCCAGTGGGTGACATGGGGACAGATGCGCTGATGGGAAGAATTCTGGATTCCCGGGTTTGGGACATACATCAGTAGTGAAGAACAGGATGCCCAGGGTGGGGACCCTACTTGTGACTGCCCCCTCCCCCTCCAGCAGGGAAGCAGGATCCTTTCCCTCCTGGAGCAACTCATTCCAGTAACTACAACATGGGGGACATCTGAGAGGTATAAATTTGGGTTTAAATCCTGGCCCATCCCTTCTTAGTGGCCCTGGGCAAGTCATGTCATTTCCAAACCTCAATTGTGCCATCTGAGAAATGAAGCTATAAGCATAGTAAGATCATATTTCGAGTCACATAAGCCACTCCACATCACGTCTGGAATGATGTAAGTTAGGACCCAGGTGATCAACGTACCCAGTGTCCCAGGAAGGTGCCTGTTATCCCATGAGACAGTATGCTAGAAGGGTCAGAAGGGAGGTGGGAACAAAGAGCAGTGGAGTTCAGAGGAGGGAGTGATGGTTTTCAGCCAGAAAGAGGTAGTGACAGGTGGGCAGGGCCACGAGGGAAGGGCAAGGTTTTGCAAAGGAGAGAAGTACTCACCCATTGTAGGTTCTCTATTGCTGTATGGTGGGCTATGCCCAAACTGAATGGCTGAAGAAGCGAGGAGTCATTATTTTCCACAATCCTGTGGGTTGGCCAGGCTCCATGCAGCTGCGTTCCGCAGGGGGCTGGGCCCACTGGGGGGCTGGCTGAGGTGGGCACGGGGCCCCTCCCCATACTGATGGGTCTTCAGCATTCAGTCGTGGCTGGGTTTTGGAAGAATGAGAGCAAGGCTGCAAAATCTCTTAAGTCCTGGGCTGAGCAACGTGCACAGTCGCTTCATCGTATTCTGTTGATCAACGCAATTCATGAGGTGTCCCCCCCCACTAGTTTCAGGGGTGAGGAATAGACTCTACCTCCGCCTGGGAGGAACATCAATGTCACAATACGAAAGGCTGGAGTTTGGAGAAGGGATTCTGTGGCCATCTTTGCGAACAATCTACCAAACAGTTGTAAATGAAAGCCTGCAGCAGAATTTCTGCCTTCCCCCACAAGTCTGAAGTTGGCTGTGTGCGGGTGACAAGAGCTGTAGTTCGTCCCCAGGGCCCCAGCTCAGCCTCTGCCTCTTGCCCCAATCTGTCCTCAGTTACTAGCCATGGAGAGCTGTCTAAAACACAAATCTGGCTGTGTCAACCCCTATTCAATTCCCTTCTGTGGCTCTCCATGTTCGTAGAGTTTGTATCAGCCTGGATCCCAACAGGGACCAGATGGCATGTTGAAGGCAGGATAATTTAAGGAGGGTTTGATGAGGGAACAATCTTCTGAGATGCATGGGAAACCACACAGGATGGGCAGTTACACGAACTGGTAGAGTGCAGTGTGTCACATACAGGGGCCATCTTTGGTCAGGGATCACGGGCCTGGCAGGTGACCCTGCAGGGCAGGAGCCAGGAGTGGGCATTCCCACCTTCCTCTCTCCCTCCCTCTTCTGCCAAGGTTCCTTATTGCCCAAACCCAACTGCAAGCTGGAGGGCACAATGGCCTGTGGTTATAGTCCACACCGGTAGGCCTCCGGGAAAAAGCTAGATGGCGACAGGTGGCAAGTGGATCTGGAGGGGTTGATGGAAGACAGATGTCCACCTTAAGGCTCAAGCTTCTTAGCCTGCCATTCGCCACTCTTCCACCATCTGGCCCAGTTTTCTCCATCCTCACGTCCCCTCCTCCCTTAGCCTTGGGCTCCCATCACACGGAACCATTTGCAGTTAATTGTACCAGATGTGATCTCTTTCCTATAGGCTCTGCCCATGCTGTTCCCTCTGCCTGGAATGCCATCTCCCTCACCCCTCCTCCCCCTTTTTCTGGGAAATTCCCAGTCCTCTTTCAATACCGGTTTCCTCTGTTCGAGGAAGTCTTCCCTAATGCCCCCGGTCGAGGTAGGGGTTCCACCGGGGGCCCCAGACTTCCCCCTTCCTCTGCCGCAGCACTCAGCACCCGGGTGGCTGCTGGGTGGTCACAGCCCTGTGCATGATACTCCTGCCTCCAGCGATCCCCCTCCAGTCTACCCACATATAGCACCTACCTCTGCTCTCTGAACAAAAACCCAGCTCCCTGAAAGGGTCTCCAATGTCTCACGCTAATGACTATACTCTTCCTCGGCCTCTGAGGGCTACACCACGCTGTGTGCTGTTACACAAGGTAGGGCTGCCTGCCTGGTCACAGAGAGGGTCCCCCAGATGCGTGGGGCACAGTTTGAGCAGAGATCAGAGGACAGAATGCTATCCATGACCTCCTGGCCTGGCCGGGATGGGGTAAGAGGTGACCAGGAGATTTGAGAAAGGGAGTGGTGAGAGACCTTGGGGGGGGGGGGGAGAGGGCAGAGAATTCTCCCCTTTTCACAATGACCTTGGGCGCCACATGTGGACGACGATAGCAGGACAAGAAAGGATAGAGCCTGATCTCGAGGGAAGGCTGCCCCAGACATCTGCCCAGACTTTGAGTAAAACATGGTCTTTTCCCATGTTCGTTATAGTGGTTGGCCTCCCCAGCTAATACCACGTGTCAAAGCTGCACCTATCAATGTACCTCCTAACTGACATCTCCTCGGGGCCCCTCAGAGCCTGCCTCAGGGGCCTCCACGTCGTGTGGGAAGACAGTGGCCCGACCCCAGCCCACACACAGATAGATTCAGACAGTCAGAGGATGACAGGATTTGGCAGGTGTAGTAGACAGGGTCAGAGGCCCTCAGGTATGGGGTGAGCTGGAGTCTCTTCTAGAAACCAGGCTGCCCTTTGGCCTGGGAAAAAGTTCTCAGATGCCATTACCCACAGAGAACAAAGCGCCCACAGGGCCCAGCCTGTCTGACACTGCTTTATGGTGACGGGTAGGACAGGGGTCAGCCAGCACAGCACCGCCAGCAGCCACGTGGCATGGGCCAAGTGCTGGCTTCACAAGGGGCCTGACCGGGCTTTGCAAGGGTTCAGGAGGAGGCTGAGGCGTGAAGGATGGAAGCTGCTGAGTGAGCAGAGGCAGGGAGGATGGGCGGTGCCAGGCACACGTGGGTGATGGTCACTGTTGTGGATCAGGCGGCAAGAGTGAGGCTTCCGGGACGGGAGGCTGGAGCTTTAGGCTTTTGTTCGGCAAACTTTGATTGAGGGAGTAGTGAACAAGGTGGCCAGGTCCCCTGACTTTGCCTTGCCCCCTCTGTGGGGGGACTCAAATGTCAAGTCAAGGAGTCAGGAATTTATCCTTGAGATAGGGAGGAGACCTGGAAGGTCCTGGAGCTGGAGTGGGTCGTGGGCAGGACCAGATGTCTTGGGCTGAACTGGGCATCTGTCTTAATGACCTCACCAAAGGGCAGTCAGCACGCTGAGCCACTTACTGAGAACCTAGTACATGCTGGGCTCCGGGGGGGATGCCTTACACGCATTATCTCAACGATATTGACAGTGACGCCCACTCTTATAATAAATGAGGATCGTGTGTCAGGGAGGTTAAAGGACTTTCTGGAATCCTGGTCTCAGTGTGAAGGCCGTCTGCCCAGACAGCTATTTCGTGCTGCTCCCACTCTGCCTAGTTCTTCTCAAACTGGGCAGGATGGCACAATGGAGGTGGCCGGGCCCGAGAAGAAGCAAGGTTCGCAGCACCCCTCCCACCGGCTTGGCTGCGCCCCACCCCTCCCTGAGGCGTGGTTTCATCAGCTGTAAACGCTTCACCATAAATGAGGATTCAATAAATGCTGGTTCTTCCTCACCCCTCCCCTTTGGAAATGCCAGGAAGTGGATTTCGAAAGACCCGGTAGAGCGTGTGGATCACAAATGAGGTTTGGGCTTTTCTTAGAGTCTAACTCTCTGCCGTCACTCCTTGCCAGAAAACGTGTAACCAGTTGAAGTGCTATGTTCACCCAGTTACATCTTCAGTGAGGGAATGAATGGAAATAGACGGGCCCAAGCTCACCGGGGGAGACTAATTACTGGTATCAGAAGATTGTTGTGAATTAAGGTCCACGAGACCGCTCGGTGGACTGCGAAGTGCTATATGAGGACTGGCGGGGGCTGAGGTCTTAGCCACTCATACACGGGTAAGCTGAGGGGGCTCTGGGAAGGGAAAGGCTGGCCTGACGGCACGTAGCTAGAAAGAGTTCAACAGGGGACTGGTCTCCGCTCTCATCCAGCGTTCTCTCCACTCTGCCTGGTGCAGGGGATACTGGAGTGCGCCACCCAGATGCACCTTCGAGAAAGGACACGCCGTGCCAGGTGCAGACAGCTGCCTCCACCAGGACACCGGTCCGATGACTGATCCGGAAGGGACATAAAGGCTGGACCACTTTAGCCCAGATCAGGACAGCTCTGATGGGCCATTTCTGTTCCACTTCTCCCTCTGCCCAATTCTGCTGCCTTCCCTCCTTTCTGTAGGTGTAGACCCCAAGGGCCGACATCCCAGAGGCTAAGCAACCTCTCAGAGTCCACTTCCTGGGGAACATAACCTGTGACATCATGCACATATAAAGAGTTACATCTCAGTGTGAGGCTCAGAGAGATTCACTAACTTGCCGCAGTATTTACATGGTTTTTAAGTAGTTGGAGTCAGGATTTAAATCTAGCTCTGATGGCAAAGCCAGTGCCCTTTGCCTTATGAGTGAGATCCCCTGACTACCAGGTTGGGAAACAAAGGAAAGGATCAGAAAAATTGGATTTAAGTTGGGAAATTTAAAGTAACTCTATTCAAAATGGCACACCATTTTGGAAGACATTTTGGTAATTTTTAAAAAGTGAAATATAGGCTTAGTATACAGGACAACAATCATGTTTCTAGGTATTTACCCAACTGAACTGAAAACAAGTCCTCACATGGGGCCCCTGGGTGGCTCAGTTGGTTAAGTGTCCAACCTTTGATTATGACTCAGGTCATGAGCCCAGGGTCATGGGATTGAGCCCCTTATTGGGCTCTTCATTGAGCATGGAGCCTGCTTAGGATTCTCTCTCTCCCTCTTCCTCTGCCCCTTCCCTGCTGGCACATGCTCCCTCCCTCTCTCTCTCAAAAAAAATTTTTAATTAAATTAAAGTATTAAAAAGAAAAAAACAAGTCCTCACAAAAACCTGTACATCAATATTTACATCAGCTTTATTCATAATCAGAAAAATTGGAAGCAACCAAAATATCCTTCAGAAAGTGAAGGGATAAATAAACTGGGACATCCAGTACAGTGGAATACTACTCTGAAGTAAAGAGGAATGAGCTGTTTATTAATTCATACACCAACATGGATGAATCTCAGATGCACTGCGGTAAGTGAAAGAAGCCAGAGTGAAAAGGCTATTTGATTCCATTCGTATGACATTCTGGAAGATGATAAAATACAGGAATGGAAAGCATATCAGCAGTTGCCAGGGATTTAGAAAGGGTGAGCTTTTGACTAAAAGAAGCACAGGGGAGGGGGCACCTGGGTGGCTCAGTTGGTTAAGCGTCTGACCTCAGCTCAGGTCATGATCTCACAATTCATGAGTTCGAGCCCCGTGTCGGGCTCTGTACTGACAGCTCAGAACCTGGAGGCTGTTTCAGATTCTGTGTCTCCCTCTTGCACTCTGCCCCTCTCCCACTCGTGCTCTGTGTTTCTCTCTCAAAAATAATAAAATAAACATTAAAAAAAAGAAGCATACGGGATTCTTTAGGGTGGTAAAATGGATCTGTATGGTATTGTACTGGTGTATAAGTGACACTATGTATTTCTCAACACCCACAAAGAGTAAGGATTAATGTATAGAAATTAAATTTTAGAAACCAACCAAGGAGTCTGGGAATTCCAAGATGGAATGTGGACTTGTGAGAAAAGAATCTTAAACCTGTATTATAAATGTATGAGAAAACCTCACTGAAGGGAGGGAGTGGGGGGGAAAGGATGGTCCTAGGCAATCTTGGAAAATAGTGTTTTGACTGGAAGCTGTAAGACTAATGTTAAAATAAGTTGTAAATAAATGCCGTGCTGTAGTTGAAGTTGGATTTCCCTTGGGGATATGGGTTAACAATTTGGAAATGGCTGTATGGTACACTGAGAGTACACAAATAGGTAAGTGGATGGTGGGAGTCAGTTTTCTCACCGTTGGAGAGGGAGGTTACAGATACGCAAAGAAGGAAGGCTAGAATGATCCATGTGTAAGACATTACAGTGGGAGACATCCATATGAGTTCGTGTTTAGTTTGATATAGATACAGATGTATAGATACAGAAATCTCTGTAAGTATGTATGTATGCATGGGTTAGCACACACACTTGTATTTCCCGGCTCTGTCTTCTGAAAATGCCTAGAAACAATGTCACCCCGGTAGCATTCTTGGGCAGGAAAATACAAGATGAGCCTGAAGCATCTTGTAGTGTCAGAACGTAAGGAAGTGCTCAAAAGATAAAATGATGGGAGCATCTCAAAGGAAAACAGGGACCAAACGGAAAAAGCTCCCGATGACCCTGGCTGGAACAATTCATGCAACAAGGCCAATATTTGGATTATGTAAACGAATGATTGAATAATAATAAATAGATGGGGGAGAAGAGCAAAATTTCTCCTACAGAAGAATCCCAAATACTGAATGTAGATCCTCAGCCCTCAGGGAGGTGGGACATAACCCTCCCCACTTGAAGTGGGGTATGCTTAGTGGCTTGTTTCCAAGAGTAGAGTATGGACATAGTTGGGGACAGGGGAGAGAAGGTGAGTAACTTTACCATGGAAAAACCTGGCAAACATCACATCAGCCTGGTGACCGAGGTCAACATCAGTTGGAAGTCACGTTGGCATTATGTGCCCTTGATACGATGTGATGAGAATGGCACCTCACTTCTGTGGTCCTCCCCCCGCACCCATAACCCCAACCTGACTAGGAGAACAACATCAGATAAATCCAAATTGAGTGACCTTCTTTCCGCAAGATACCTGGCCAGTACTCCTCAAAAGTGAAAGTCATCCAAAAACCAAAGACAATCAGAGACAGTTACAGACCAGCAGAAGCTAAGAACACATGACAGTTACCTGTACTGTGGTCTCTTGGATGGACAGATAAAGATCATTAGGAAAAGCTCGTGAAGTCCAAATAAAGTTGGGGATTGTAATAGTAATGTACCAGTCTTGGCTCTTTAGTTGTGACGAATGCACAATGTAACGTAAGATACTAACAATGAGGAAGCTTGGGGGAGTGGGGGTGGTATATAAGAACTCTCTAAGCTGTCTCTGCAACTATTCTGTCCATCTAAAACTGTTCCAAAATTCACAAGTTTATTTAAATTAAGAAAAATTGCCGTGGGATGTCTTAGCAGTTTTCTGAGGTTGCTGTAACAAATGACCGCACATTTGGTCACTTGAGAGCACAGAAATTTATTCTCTCACGGTTCTGGGGGCCAGACATCTGAACTTAGTTGCACGGGTGTCAGTTTTACAAAAAGTCCACGGGGCTGTGCTCCCTCTGGAGACTCTAGGGAAGAGTCTGTTTCCTTGCCTTTTCCAGCTTCTAGAACTGTATAAATTCCTTGGCTCATGGGCTCTTCCTCCGTCTCCAGAGCCAGAAGAGGGCACCTTCAAATCTTCCTCTCTTTCTATTGTCACATCACCTTCCGCTTTCTGTAGCTAGTAGAATCCCTCTGCCTCTCTCTTATAAGGATACATGTGATTGTATTCGGAGCCCATACAGATAACCTAGGATAATCTTCTCATGTCAGGACCCGTAATTTAATCACATCTGCAACTTCTTTTTTTTTCCCCATGTAAGGTAACATTCACAGGTTCTGGGGACTAGGACCTGGATATCTTCCATGGGGCTGTATTTTAGCCTATTAGAGATACCAAACAAGTTATGCATTCTCTCCAAAGCCTCGGGTTCCTCATTCAGAAGTGATGTATGCAAATATATGTAAACGAGGAGGCCCGATCTGCCGCTACTGCTACCTGTGGAAGGCAGGAGCCTGAAGAGCATCCTGTCCGGGGCAGAGGAGTCCTGATATTATTCCTTCCCCACGTGCTCCGCACCCCCCCTCCGCCCCCAAGTTAATGAGGTCCGTGGTGAGGACGTGGGAGGATCGGGAAAGGAAACTCAGCTGGGAATCCTAAGGCTTGGGTCCAAATCTCAACTGTCAGCAACTTGCACTGTGACCTCGAACAAGTCACTTTCCATATCTAGGACAGAGTTCGACTCCACGAAACACGTGGACGTTAGCCCTGCCCTGGGAGAGGGCTAGAGAGAGGCCTCAGGTTCCTCTTGCCCTGAGATGTTATGATTACAGATGTTCATGCTTCCTATTGGCCGCAGGATCTCCGGCCCCTCCTAGTAACCAGCGTACGTTTTAACCAGAGGCCCCTGGAAGCGGTGACCTCTCTCACGGGGGTGTGGCAGTAATGGTGGAGGTTCAGATCTGTGATGTGTTGGGGGGGGGGAGGAGGGGACAGAAGAGCCTCCTTTGTGTCTCACTTGCTTCCACCCATCAGCCTAGAGCAGGTGTCTGCAAACTACAGCCTGTGTTTGAATGACCCGGGAGCTAAGAGTGATTTTTACAGAGGACCATTTGCAGTCAGTCAGATGGTAGGACACACCAACTTTGAGCCCCCATGAAGTGAAACGTCATCCTCCAAAAAACCCCACTCTTCTTCTTACCCGACCCGTGTTACAAAAAAATGGTGCTCTATTATTTACTTTGAGGTTTGTCAGCTAACCTTTGGTGGAAATGTGTTTCCCCTCTTGTTTCTTCTCTTGGTTTCCTACATAATTTCTCTGATTTGCCTCTTGGCCTGCAAAGCTTCTGCCAGCCCCCACTCGATGAGCTGCCCTATGCTCCATCTCAAATCTATCTTAAGCCATCCCCAGATCCACCTTGCACTTTGGAGCCCCAAAGATCTTCCCGTGTAGGTCTGACACAATCATTTCCCTGGTTAAAATTTCCCAGTGATATCTCCATGCCCTCTGGATGCCTCCTTGGGCTGGCTCACAGCAGGAGTGCGGCTGCTGCCTTCCCTCTGAGCTACTCCTACCCTCCTCTGGACTTGCTGAACTTCTTCCAGTCCCCGAGGGCACTTCGCTTCTCCCAGTGCCAGCATTTTGCACAAGCTCTTCCCTCTGCCTAAAATGCCTTTTACCCTACTCCCTTCCACCCCAATCCAATTCCTCTTGGTTTTTTAAGAGTCGTTTTATTTACTTTTTTTCCCCATTTTTATTTTTGTCTTTTAAGAGTCATTTTAGACATCACCTCCTCCGAAAGCCTTCCCTGATCCCACCCCCTCCAGGCTTTTAGTGTCTCCACTGGGCTTCCTCAGTCTCCCGTTTCCTTAAAGCCCAGCACTGATCACACTTTTTAAATGCTTGTGACCTCCACTAGACTGGGAGCCCCCCAGAGCTGGGGTCAGTCTGATTCTGTGCTGATGGCCTTGGTTTTCAATGGCAATGATCCCACTGGTTCCTGTCACTCGGGGAGAAAGTGGGCTACATGTCAGGAGCCCCAGTTCATTTTCTTCCCTGGACCACAGATCACCACCCATGCAGCAGAGGCCCCCTGGCCCACTGATGGACAAAGGCTTGGGTCAAAAGTGGGAGTGGAACCTTAGGGGACAAGAAGGGGGCAAGGGAGGCAGCAGCTAAGCTTCTAGACACTTCTATCAGTGGTCTACAAGCAACCCAGCCTGACACGAGCCTGGGCTGTGGGACGGGTGTGATCCGGACTTGATAGCCAAAGGTCAGTCTTCAGTGGCCAGCTGCAGCTGGCCTGGCTTTGGATCCTGCCCATCCCCCTACTTTGCCCTCCCCTGAAAGTCAGGAATAGAAAGGACCTGGCCGGCCATGCTTTTGCGGCAAGCTCAGGAATGTGTGTGCGCAAGTGAGTATGAATGTCTACGGACGTGTTTCGGAATGTACGTGGGCGTGAATGTACGCACCTGTGCGTGAGTCTGTGTGTGCCTGTCTGTGTGCACTGGTGCGTTTGCTTCCATGCACACTCACACAAGTGTTTTCCTGTGCCCCATGTGTCTGAGTCTGCAGGACCGTGTGCGTGGTAAAGGCAGGAGTTGAGGCAGTAGAGGAGCGTCAAGCCCCCTTAAGCACCGCCCCCCCAGCCTGTGACATCTGGTTCTTTGAGGCTCCCCTGTATCCTCCATTCTCACGCCAAAGCTCTCACTCGAGCAACAGACTGCAGGCTCTCAGTCTATCAGCACCTTCACCCCTGTTCTCATCCATCTGGTACTATCGGGGAAGACCCTGAATCTGAAATGTTACAATGAATCCTGAGGGTGGTGTGGGGGACACTGTCAGCGCTCGACCAGAATCCCTTTGATCATTGCCGTGGGCCCCATTCCAAGTTTCTGTCAATTTCTCCTCCTAACCACCTGCCCTGCCTCGGGCTTGCCGGGGACTACTTTTCCCCACAAGCAGAGTATGCCAAACACTTGGGAGTTCACACCTCCCCCCCACCACCCCCCGACGCCGCCCTACCCCAACCCCGATGACCCTTAGCCAAGACCAACTGGCGAAAGAAAGCCCAGCTGCCTTGCTCTAAGCTGCAGCACACACGGGAGCATTTTTGCAGGATCCCGCCACGGCTGCTCCTGGTCTGGAATCACACCCTGCTTAGCTTCTTGTCCTACTGCCCCAGCTCCCTCTCCAGTTCCTCCAGTGGGCATTCCTTCAATAAACCAGTCTTACAGGGGCTCCTCCTCTCAGGCTCCGCGTCTACCCAACACAGGGAGATGGGCTCAGAAACCACTTGGTCCAACTATCTCCCCCACCCCACTGAACAAAGGGTGTTGAGGCCCAGAGAGGAGATGTGTGTCTCCAGACTTTTCCCCTCGGGCATGCTGTATTCCTGTCCTTCCTCTCTGCAGCCCCACCTAGCCACCACACTCCCCACCTTGCCTGCAGGTCCGAGGCCCTATGGGGACACTGCCAACTGCCTGGGGCTGGGAAGTTTTCTTTGGCCTGCTCGGGTCCCCCATTCCTGAGAGTGTCCCCTTAAACCATCATCTCTTCTTGGAAAATAAAGCACCCGGAGTCAGAAAGGAGGAAGAAAGAAATCTTCCAAGGTGGAAGCCGGCCAGGCAGAAATCGCTCTGCCAATACCCTTCACCACACTGCCTCCGAGAGTGCACAACTAGAAGGCAGATGGGGCTCCAGTGGACAAAATCTAGACCTTCTCTTTCTCAGGTGAGGCTTCATTTGGTAGAAAGGTACCATTCTCAGTATTGGAAGACCTGGATCCCAATGACGACTCTGCCAATGCCCGGCTGAGCAAATTTAAGGGAGTCAACTGACTTTAAGGGACTCAATTTCCCCATCTGTGGAAGGCTATTTATGGAGCACGGTGAATCACGGCATTCAGAGCACAAGATTCAAGCCCCAAACCCTCTTCTTAGGTGCACGGCACTCTGAATGAGCCAGCTCCTTAACCTGTCTGTGTCTCAGTTTCCTCATTTGTCACTGGAGATGATGGCAGGACTGGCCCCAAGGTTTGCCGTGAGGATTAAACGGGCTCACACACGGGGAGCGCTTGGCAGGTCCCTGGCACACAGAAAGCTTTGGGTAGCTGAGGGCTATTTGTGTTCAACCCCAGGGTTGCAGCACTAGCTGGGCCCTGTGGCCTCACTGACTTGACACAAATTCCTTTGTAAGAAGCCCGTGGACAAGGTCCAAAGGGAGCACCATCTGTTGAAAGGAGAGTTTAAAGGGAAAGGGCTTCCCTCCTGTCCCCACTGCACTGCCTCTAATGCCTCCCCTGGCTTCGGAAAGAAGACACAGTGTCCCTGGGAGCTCCAGGTCGGGGCTGGGTGCCTCGTGGGTCCTCACAACAGGTTGGCTAATCCAGGTAGGGATGGGTATGTGTCTGTGTGTCTGGCAGGGTCCACTGAAGGGCACAGCCAAACTGCATTTCCTTCCCATTTGGTGAAGTGGATGGAAATAATGCAGGCTTCATCTTGTTTTGTTTCTTCAGGGTAGAAAATGTATTCTTGTCAACTTTCTTTTCAAATTTTTAATTTTTAATTTTTGTTAATTTTTATTTTTTTTCCAAATTTTTAAATGATGGTAAAATATAATGCAACATTTACCATCTTAACCTTCCCCGCCCCCCTCCCCCCCCCCCCCCCCCCTTACTTAACACAACAGACATTTGTTCTCTCACAGCTCTGGAAGCCAGA
The DNA here is from genome assembly GCF_028018385.1 of Neofelis nebulosa. Lineage (NCBI taxonomy): Eukaryota > Metazoa > Chordata > Mammalia > Carnivora > Felidae > Neofelis > Neofelis nebulosa. Next base: position 56,475,145 of record NC_080791.1, on the reverse strand, counting down.
GGTCCAAAGTCAAGTTGCCCACAATGTTGGTTCCTCCTAGAGGCTCCGAGGCAGCCATCTTAACCGTTTTAAAGTATACACAGTTGAGCGGCATTAAAAATGTTCACATCGTTGCAAAGATCACCAACCTCCATTCTCAGAACTCTTTCATCTTCTAAAACAGAAACTCTGTGTCCATTAAACAATAATTTCCCATTCTTCCCTCCCGCTTTGTCTTTGTTTGTTTGAACCCGGGCAAGACTTGGGTTTGGCGGTACGATCCATTTAACAAATATTACTGATGGTTTCCTGTGTGCCCGGCACTGTGCTGGGCCTGAAACATGGCAGGGACTCGGGGCTCATCATCGGCTTTGAAGGGTTAGGATTCAACAAGCCTGAACAAAAATGGAAGAGAAGTTTTTCACGTCTTCGTTCAAGAGGACTCTCCTGACCTTGTCAGGCCAGGAAGTGGCAAAGGAGGACACCCGCTCTGTCCTGGAGATGCTCGCGTCTGGCCCCAGGGGAAAGGAGCAGCTCCAACTACCGGCCCCCCAGACTCCCTGCTCCCTGCTTTGATGGATCCTACCTGCCCTCCCACGGAGGGAGGCACAACGTGCTGGAAAAATGCAGGGGAGCAGCACCTCACTACCTGGAGTTCATGGAAAAGCATCGGTTCAGGGAGTCTGGATCCTGGGTTCCCGCTCGGCTCTACCTTGACCTCACTGGGTGACCTTGGCTTAACCCCTCTTTGGCTCTCACTCTGCTATCAAACTGGAATCAACAATCCCGGACACACACACCCAAAGCAGCCCTCGTCGCAGCTATCTTCGATCCTGAATGCGAGTGAATTTCGAGGACGAAAGTGCTCTGTTGAACACGAGGGCTCTGATCACCCCTCTCCTGTGGTTTGTAATTCAGAGAAGTAGGCACCTCGATGTCTGTGGGCCGACGGCTCCAAAACTCTCTCTTGGCTCCCCCCTCTGCCCCCCTGCTCCCTGACACAGATTCAACCAGTCCCCGCCTGTCGGCTCAACCTGCGCTCCACAGAAGGATGCTCTGGTCCAGAGTTGGCCAGGGACTGAGCAAAGGACACACAGCAAGTGGAGGCCTGCTCACCCCTTCCCCAGGCCCAGGCTACCTGGCCTGCCTGGCAGATCCTCTTACCAAAATAAATGGATCGATACTTCATTTTACCCCGGATAGTGGATAGTAGAAGGAACCTTGGAGACCGTCAAGAGTCACAGCGACAGTGGTGTTACTTTTAGCATGGTGCTGCTACCACTACCACCACTGGCTAGTGTTGTGCGCCAGGCATCACAGAGACAGGTGGGTCTTATTATCATCCACGTTGGGCAGATGAGGTAACTGAGGCAGAGACAGGTGGAGTAACTTGCCTGGAGTCACTCTGTTGTACGGGCTGGGGCTGGGACTCAGCTGCAGGCAGTCTGATCTTCAGCCCCCACCCTTACCCCTCTTCCAAGGGGACTGCGTTGTACATGTGGGGAGACAGAGGGGACGTGTTCAAGGCCGCGCCGGAGGGACCCTCAGGCCCTGACAAACGGGCCCTGTAGACGGCAAGAGTGAGTCCTAATGAAGCGCTGTTCTGCTCCTGCTCAAGTTCATGCTTGGAGCTCTTCTGCTTGGAGTTCACACGACAGGCCCCCCCAAGACAGGCCGCGCGAATGCCGTCACTTTGGGCAGGACACGGAAGAAAGGTGGCTGCTATACAAGGAGGTAGGAAGAAATCAGGTAAACTCGTGATGTGTCTTAAAGGTCTAGTGAGGCCCCGGCATGTCGGCTGGAAATAACCGAGAGCCTCGGAGAGAAGGGGAGTTCAGACTGGTTGCAGCTCTTCTCCACAGGCCTCTGCCAAGCACTTGCAAGAAAGACTGGGTGAAGCACTAGAGAGGACTGCCCTCAGTGGCTTTGGGCAAGTCAAAAAACCCCGATCCCTTGTTCTGACCCCTTCCTGACACTTCAAAGGCCTAAGCCCCCAGGGAGGGGACAGAAACCATTTTGTTCCTGGTCTGGGCAAAAACACGTGGCCTCTGGGAGAAGAGCAGAAGCAGAATTCATCTGCTTCTTGGGGGAGGGGGAGGAAAAACCTTGCTGCCTCCAGGACACAGAGGCCAAGATCCATTGTTGTCATACAAAACCTGGAAAAAAACCTCTCCCCTGGGAGAGGACAGGAAATGTCTCTCGTCTAGGAATCCTGCAAAGATACCAAGCAGAGGTGGGCTACCACCGGGAGAGGGGCAGGAAACCCTTTCCTCTACAAGACCAACTGCAGATACAAGGCAACAGATAGTTGTCATGGGGAAGAGGCTCAGGAATGCTGAGATAACCCTTCCTCCAAGACCCAGGTATACAGGGCCTGCTCAAGACCCAGTTGAACCTGCACAATAGAGAACTCACTGAACCCGCCATGACCCTAGCACAGGGTAACAAGCCAACAGCAGTGTTCACTCAGGGGGGGTGAGAGCATGGAGACAGCTGCCCCCCATGGCACAGGACTACAGGGACTATAGGCAACTGAGAGACGGGTAAGAGCACTCAGAAAGCCTTTGTCCAAATTTTAAAATCTGTGCTTGAAAGGTCACTATAAAGAAACTGAATAGTTGGGGCACCTGGGTGGCTCAGTCGGTTGAGCATCCAACTCTTGGTTTTGGCTCAGCTCATAGTTTGTGAGTTTGAGCCCTGCAGTGGGCCCTGTACTGACACCATGGAACCTGCTTGGGATTCTCTCTCTCTCCCTCTCTCTATCTGCTCCTCCTCCACTCTCATGTGTGCCTGCTCTCTCTCTCTCTCTCTCTCTCTCTCTCTCAAAATAAATAAAACTTAAAAAAAAAGAAACTGAATAGTCAACCCACAGAATGGGAGAAAATATTTGCAAAGCATATATCTGATAAGGGACTGATATCTGTAATATATAATATTTATAAAGAACGCTTACTGGGGCGCCTGGGTGGCGCAGTCGGTTAAGCGTCCGACTTCAGCCAGGTCACGATCTCGCGGTCCGTGAGTTTGAGCCCCGCGTCAGGCTCTGGGCTGATGGCTCGGAGCCTGGAGCCTGTTTCCGATTCTGTGTCTCCCTCTCTCTGCACCTCCCCTGTTCATGCTCTGTCTCTCTCTGTCCCAAAAATAAAAAAAAAATTTAAAAAAAAAAAAAAAAAAAAAACGTTGAAAAAGAACGCTTACTACTCAACAATGAAGAGACAACCCAATGAAAGGACTAAGGACAAAGGATGTGAATAGATATTTCTCCAGAGAAGATGTAGGAGTGGCCAGTAAGCATGAGAAAAGGTGCTCAATATCCCTAGGCATCAGGAAAATGCAAATCAAAACCACAGTGTGGTACCACTTCACTCTCACTAGAATGGCTAGAATCAAACTGAAAATAACAAGTGTTGGGAGGAGGTAGAGAAATTGGATCTCTCAAATACTGCTGGTAGGAGTGTAAGATGGGGGAGGCACTCTGAGAAGCATCTAGTGGTTCTTCAAAAAGTTCAACACAGTTACCGTTTGACTCAGCAGTTCCACTCCTAGATATAGACCAAGAAAAAGGAAAGAATGTTTGTGCAAAAAATAAATTAAAAAAAATTTTTAAGGCTTATTTATTTTTGAGAGAGAGACAGAGACAGAGTGTAAGCAGGGGAGGGACAGAGAGAGACAGGGAGACACAGAATCCAAAGCAGGTTCCAGGCTCTGAGCTGTCAGCACAGAGCCTGACATGGGGCTCGAACTCACAAACTGCGAGATCGTGACCTGAGCTACAATCAGATGCTTAGCCGACTGACTGAGCCACCCAGGCACCCCTGTTTATGCAAAAATTTGTACATGAATGTTGATAGTGATAGAAACATTATTCATCAGAGCCAAAGGGTGGAAATAACCCATACACCTGTACCAACTAATAGATAAACAAAGTATAGTACTCATACAATGGAATGTTATTTGACCACAAAAAGACACAAAGACTGTCTTAATCCATTGAGGCTACTATAACAAAATACCACAGACTGGCTAACTTATAAACAACACAGTTCTTTTTCACAGTTCTGGAGACTAGAAGTCCAAGATGAGGGTGCCAATGTTGATTGGGTTCCGGTTGCAGACCAATGGCTTCTTGTTGTGTCCCCGCAGGGTAGAATGGACCAGGTAGTTCTCTGGTCTCTTACGAGGACATTAGTCCCAATGAGGAGGGCTCCCCCCTCATAAATGAACCACCTTCCCCAAAATCCACCTACTACCATCACCTTGGGAATTAGGTTTTCAACATTTGAATTTTGGAGGAACACTCACATTTAATCTTTAGCAAGGAAGAACCTTAAAAACATGCTAAGTGAATGAAAGAAGCCAAACACAAAGGATCACATATACATGGTTCTATTTATAGGAAATGTCCAGAAGAAGTAAATATAGAGAAATGGAAATAGAGGAGAGGTTGTTTAGGGTTGGGAGAGATGGGGGGAGTGGGAAGCGAGAGGTAAAGGGTATAGGATTTCTTTTTTAAAAAATTAATTGTGAGGCGCCTGGGTGGCTCAGTTGGTTAAGCGTCTGACTTCGGCTCAGGTCATGATTTCACGATACGTGAGTTTGAGCCCTCGTCGGGCACTGTGCTGACAGCTCAGAGCCTGGAGCCTGCTTTGGATTCTGTGTCTCTCTCGTGCTCTGCCCCTCCCCTGCTCATGCTCTGTCTCTGTCTCTCTCTCTCTCAAGAATAAATAAACATTAAAAAAATTTTTTTAAATTAATTGTGGTCAAATACACAGAACATGAAATTTACCGTTGTAACTTTAAAGTGTGCTATTCAGTGGTATTAAGTACATTCACAGTGTTGCATAACCAACACCACTACCCAGTTCCCAGAACTTATTCATCCCCCCAATGGAAACTATACCTATTCTCCCTTCCCTCCAGTTGCCCTGGCAACTGCATGGTGTTTGTTTATGTTTTTGTTTTTGAGGCAATAAAGATGTTTTGTAATTAACTGTGGTGATAGTTGTACAATTCTATGAATATACTAAAATCCACTGAAATGTACACTGTAAATGGTGAATTGTGTGGCATGTGAATTATATTTTACTAAAGCTGTTGAAAGAAAGAAAGAAAGAAAGAAAGAAAGAAAGAAAGAAAGAAAGAAAGGCTGAGAAGAGCCCTCTGACAGTCCTCTAAGCACAAGTTATAGGAGGCAATCACTGGAGACATTGGAAACCTAACATGTCTTAGGGGCACCTGGCTGGCTAAGTCAGTGGAACATGTAACTCTGGATCTCAAGGTTGTGAGTTTGAGCCCCATGTTGGGTGTAGAGATTACTCAAAAATAAAATCTTTTTAAAAAATTTTTTTAACATTATTTTATTTTTGAGAGACAGAGAGAGACAGAGCATGAGCGGGGACAGGCAGAGAGGGAGGGAGACACAGAATCCAAAGCAGGCTCCAGGCTCTGAGCTGTCAGCACAGAGCCCGACGCGGGGCTCAAACCCACAAACTGTGAGATCATGACCTGAGCTGAAGTTGGACGCTTAACCAACTGAGCCACCCAGGCACCCCAAAAATAAAATCTTTAAAACCCAGCCCAGCTCCTGACCAGACTGACTCCAATATCACATGAACTGTCTAAAAGAAAAAGAGGCATGCCCGCTTCCAGACATAAATTCTATTTGCCACAGTTTCTTCTCTTTTTTCTACACGACAGTTTGCATTCCATCAAAAAATAGGACATATTTATTTAAAAAATAAAAAGAAAGAAAAAATCCATTATCAAGAAATAAAACACAAAGCAGAACCAGACAGAAAGATGACAGGAACTAGATGTTGGAACTATAAGACAGAGACATTAAGTATAATTATTAAGTGAAGGATCGAGAGGAAACAATAGGCAGCCTGTAGAAACAGATGGGAGATTTTAGCACAGAGATGAACACTGTAAACTAGAAGAATCAAACGAAATGTTAGAAATAAAAAACATATATATCAGAGATGAAGAAATCCTTTGATGAACACCCAGCAAACTGGAAACAACCAGAAAAGAACCAGTGAATTTGAATCTAGGGCAGTGGAAATCATCCAAAATGAAACCTACAGAGAAAAAAGAGTGTGGGTGGGGAGAGAGAACACAGCATCCAAGAACTCTGGGATAATATCAGATGGTCAAAATATGCATGTAATTGGAGTCTCAGAAGGAAAAAGGAGAGGGAGGAAGGAAGAGAAAATATTCAAAGAGATAATGGCTGAAAATTTTGCAAATTTAATGAAAGATAACAAATCACAGAAGCAGGAATTCTAGAGAATATCAAGCAGGACAAATACAAAGCACTTACACACCAAGATGCACAGATCAACTTTCAAAAACCAAACATAGAAAGGAAATGTGAGAGGCAGCCAAAGAAAAAATGAAATATTATATTAAAAAGGACAAAAATAATTATCACCATGGATTCTTGTCAGAATCTGTGCAAGTCAGAAGACAATGGAGTGACATCTTTAAAGTGCTGAAGGGCAGAGCTGTCATCTCAGAATTCTATTCCAGTGAAAATACCTTTCAAAAGTGAAGGTAGCAATGCCCGGGTGGCTTAGTCAGTTAAGCATCCAACTCTTGATTTCAGCTCAGGTCATGATCTCATGGAGCCCAGCATGGAGCCCCGCATGGGGATCTGTGCTATCAGAGGATTGTTTGGGATTCTCTCTCCCTCTCTGTCTCTGCCCTTTCTCCTGCTTGTGCTCTCCCCCACTCCCCCTCAAAATAAATAAACTAATATTAAAAAGTGAACTATAATAAAGACTTTTTAAAAACAAACTGAGAGAATACATTGCCAGCAGACGTGCACAACAAGCAACATTAAAAGATGTTCTTTAGGTGGAATGCATATAATAGCAGATGGAAACCTGGATTTACACAAAGAAATGAAGACTGAAGGAAATTGTAGAACAATAACAAAAAAAGGTAAATATCAAAAAACTTTATTCTTATTCTTAGTCACTTTAAAAGATCAGTGATCGTCCAAAGCAAAAATAGTAACAACATACAGAGTTTATAGTATCTGTAGAAGTAAAATATATAAGAAAAATAGCCCACAGAATAGGAGTGAGGAAATGGAAATATACCATTGTAAGACTCGTTTGCCTGTACATGAAATGGCACACTATTATTCAAAGGTAGACTGCTTAAGTGCAAGATGTATATTGTGAACCCCAAATCAACCACTAAAAACTTTTTAAAGAGGTACAGTAGTAGAATTGAATGGAATTATAATAAAATGCTAAATTAATCCAAAATAAGGCATGAAAAGAGAAAAAAGGATATGGGATCAGATATCAAAAATAGAAAACCAGCAAGGGAGTGTGTTTAAATCCAGCCATGTCAATAGTTATATAAATGGTGAACGATCTTGTTAAATATCCAATTAAAAGGCAGAGATTGTCAAATAGGACTTTTTTTTTTTTCTTAGAGAGAGTGCTAACAGAAAACGTGCAGAGGAAGAGGGAGAAGATCTAGAGCAGGCTTCAAACTCAATTACAGAGGCCGTTGTAGGCTCCACCCCATGACCCTGGGATCATGGCCTGACCCAAAATCAAGAGTCAGAGATTCAACCAACTGAGCCACCCAGGCGCCCCTGGATTTTTTTTTAAAGACTCAATTATATGCTGTCTATAAGAACCTCACTTTTATGTATTACTTTAAGCACCTCATTTAATTTATTTGTTTTTGAGTGTAGTTGACACACAATGTTACATGAGTTGCAGGTGTACAACATAGTGATTGGACAAGTTCATACATTATGCTGTGCTCACAAGTGTAGCTACCAGCTCTCACCCTACAACACTATTATAGTATCACCGACTACATCCCTTATGCTGTGCCTCTTATTCCCTTGACTTATTTCCATAAGTCATTCCATAACTTACATTCCATAACTGTAAGCTTGTATCTCCCACTCTTCACCCATTTCGTCCATCCTCTGCTCCCCTCCCCTCTGGCTACCATGTTTGTTCTTTGAATTTATAGTTCTGATTCTGTTTTTTGTTTCTTCATTTGTTTTTTTAGATTCTACATATGAGTGAAACCATATGGTATTTGGCTCTCTCAGTCTGACTTATTTTACTTAGTATAATACCCTTAGTATGATACCCTCTAGGTATGATAGCAAGATCTCATCCTTTTTGATACCTGGGTAATAGTCCATTGTATACTTACACTACATCTTCCTTATCCATTTGTTTACCAATGGACAGTTAGGTTACTTCTATAACTTGGCTGTTGTTAATAATGCCACAATAAACCTAGGGATGCCTATATCTTTTCAAATTAGTGTTTTCATATTCTTTGGGTAAATACCCAGTAGTGCAATTACTGGATCATATAGTATTTCTATTTTTAATTTTTTGAAGAACCTCCATACTGTCTTCCACAGTGGCTATATCAATTTACATTTCTACCAACAGTATACAAGGGCTCCTTTTTCTCCACATCCTCACCAACACTTGTTATTTCTTGTCTTTTTTATTTTAGCCATTCTAACAGGTGTAAGGTAATATCTTATTGTGGTTTTGATTTGCATTTCCTTGATGATGAGTGATGTTGAGCATCTTTTCAAGTGTCTGTTGACCATCTGTATGTTAAGGACCTCACTTTAAATATAAAAACATACAAAAGGGTTGGAATAAGTCACACCATGCAAACACTAATCAAACACTAATCAAAAGAAAGTTGGTGGCTATATCAGGCAAAGTAGATTTCAGAGCAAGGAAGATTACCAGAAATAGAGAGGGATATTATACAATGATAAAGAGGCCAATTTGTCAAGAAGACATAATAATCCTAAACAAACAGAGCCTAATAACATATCTTCAGAATACATGAAGCAAAACCTGATAGAATTGAAAGAGAAAATAGATAAAACCACAGTTATACTTGGAGACTTCAAATTTCCTCTCTCCATTCAGTAATTGATAGAAAAATTAAACAGAAAATCATAAGGATATAGAAAACCCAAATAACAATATCAGACAACTTGACCTGACATTTATAGAACACTATATACAGCATCAGCAGAATAGACACTTGTTTCAAGCGTACATTAAAGATTTGGGGGAAAAAATAAAGAGATTTGCCTAGACAGACCGTATTACCATTTTCTGTCCATGAAACAAACCTCAAACAATTTAAAAGAATTGAAATCACATGAAGTACATTTTCTAATCAAAATGGAATCAAACTAGAAATCAATAACAAAAAGATATCTGAAAGATCCCCAAATATTTAGAAACAATACACTTCTAAATAAACAATGGGTCAAGAAGAAAGTACAAAGGAAATTTTAAACTATTTTGAACTGAATGGGGGCACCTGGGTGGTTCAGTCAGTTAAGCATCTGACTCTTGGTTTCGGCTCAGGCGTTATTTCACAGTTTGTGGGTTCAAGCCCCATGTCAGGCTCTCTGCTGGCAGTGTAGAGCCTGCTTGGGATTCTCTTTCTCTGCCCCTCCCCAACTTGCACTGTCTCTGTCACTCTCAAAATAAATAAATGAACTTTATATCTATATATAGATACAGATATAGATATAGATTAGATATATAGATATATCTGAATGAAAATGAAAACACAACCTATCAAAATTTATGGGATGCAGCTAGAGTAGTTTGTAGAAGGAAATTTGCAGCATTAAATGCTTATGTTAGAAAATAAGAGGGGCATCTGGGTGACTCAGTCGGTTAAACATCTGACTTTGGCTCAGGTCGTGATCTCACAGCTTGTGAGTTTGAGCCGCATTGGGCTCTGTGCTGACAGCTTGGAGCCTGGAGCCTGCTTCGGATTCTGTGTCTCCTTCTCCCTCTACCCACCCCCCCCCCCCACACTCTGTCTCTCTCTCTCAAAAATAAACAAACATTAAAAAATTTTAGAAAATAAGAAAGGCTTGGAATCAATAATCTAAACTAAAGAAAAAGAAGAAAAAATTATATCTGAAGCAAGCTGAAGGAAGGAAATAATAAAGATAAGAGTACAAATAAATGAAATTGAAATGAGAAAATCAGTGAAACTGAAGATTGTTATTGGAAAAATAAATAAGATTGAGAAAACACTAGTCGGATTGGCCAAGAGAAAAAGAAAAAGAAAAAATTGTCAATATTAGGAATGAAAAAGAGACATCACTACAGATCCTATAGATAGTAAAAGGACAATTATGAACAAGTGTGTGCCAATATATCAGATATCTTAGTTGAAATGTCCTAATGAAGAGGTCTCAGAGTGGTCAAGCCATTTCTTTCCCCCTCTGTGCCTGGCATAATACTGAAGTTTGTGCAGACAAGAAGGGAAATGCAGACCACAGAGTGTCCAAACTGCTGTAGAGAACAATCCTTTAGGCTCAAAGGGGATAGCTTGGCAAAGGCCACACCAAGCTAGCTGCCCCTGTTCAAATTCCCCTGAATTTATTTTCAAGCCTGAGCCTCTTTCTCAATACCAGGTACACAAGAAGGGAAAACCATGACTTAATTCTGGGGATTGCTCAATGGCAGTGTTGGAAAATCCCCAGATTTAAATGATCCTTCCTGCCCAAGCCACCTCCACAGCACCGTCTTAATATAGGACTGAGGGGTAGCTAAAAACCTGGGCTCAGCTTTTCTCATTCTCCCTCTCCTTTTCCTCCCTTTCTCCTGTCCATCCAGGCCCAGGTGAAATAGGACAAATGTGGGTTTGTCATCAGACCAACTACAATACCAGTCTCAGCCCTTTTCTCACTAAATATCACCTCCCTAAACTTCAGTTTCCTCATCTTTAAGATTGTTGTGAACTCCCATTTCCAGGGTTTTGAAGGTTGTAAAGGATGCATATACAGTGTTATGTACAAGGTCAGGGCTAAATTCATATCAATCTCTGGTCTCTTCCCTATAAGACCCCTTTTTGAAAATTCCAATGAGGACTGTACTCCTCTTCTTAATTTGACCTTGAACTTCAAAAGCTCTAGGAGGTTAAGGACATGGTCTGATATCTCCTCACCATTATATCTCCAGTATCTACACAGGCCTTGGCAAAGAGAATATATGAGATAAATGTACTGAATGAGTGAATAAATGAATGAATGAAACAGCAGTTATTTTGGGTGACATGAGATGTAATACAGAATCCTGCATTGTATTTTCCAAGTCCCAAGAATGCACAAGATTGCAGAAGCAGGGAGTGGACAATGAAATGAATAAGATTCAGTCCTTACCCTTGAGGAAGTCAATACATTTCTTTCTGATGTCTTCCCTATACCAGGTCTCATGTTAGGTGCTGGGATCTTTGAATCAGCTTTGTCTCTGTCTACAGTCAGATGGGAGAGGGAGGAACCCAGACAGATAAATTAATTTTTTTTATGTTTATTTATTTTAGAGAGAGAGACAGACAGAACATGAGCGGGGGAGGGGCAGAGAGAGAGGAAGACACAGAATCCGAAACAGGCTCCAGGCTCTGAGCTATCAGCACAGAGCCCGATGCGGGGCTTGAAACTCACAGACCTTGAGATCAGGACCTGAGCCGAAGTCAGATGCTCAACTGACAGAGCCACCCAGGCACCCCGACAGATAAATTATACAAATTGTTTCTCCAAAATGTGGGCTTCTCCAAACTATGTACTTGGCCAAGCTGTGAACTTCAGAAGGCAGAGACCCTGTCCTATATACCTCCAAATTCCCAGCCCAGGTCCCAGTGTTAAAGTGTAAGTGAAAATTAAACAAACAAACAAACAAACAAACAAAACCAAAAAGCGGATTTGATTGTAAAGAAGGCTTCTTGGAGGAAGAAATATAAAGATAGGAAGGATGGGCAGGATGTGGAAAAGGAGAGGCTTTTCAGTTGAAGAAGGGAGAAGAGCACTTCAGTTCAAGGGCACTTCAGTTCGAGAGCATAGTGTGAGCAAAGACCCAGGGGAAGAAAGTACATTCCAGGACATAGACAGTGACCTGATGTGACCAGAGAGCTGGATCCATATCAGATAGAGGGATGAAGGGAGACTGGAGAATGTAGCGGGGACAAGATCACATGAGGCCTTGAATGCCATGTTAGGGAGCTTGGGTCTCATCCTAAAGCTATGGGAGCCACACACAAGAATGGCTGGATTGCATGTTCCAAAGATCACTCTGGGGATCAGTGTGGAGCACAAGGATGGAGAGCAGGGACCAATGAAGAGGCCAGTATAGGTGTCTGCAAAGGAAGTCTGCAAAGGAAGGTGGCATGGCCCAGCAGAGAGAGAGAATTTGTCCTGCTTACTGAGGGTAGAGGTGTCTGTAAGTATGTTTCTAGATATGCATTCTTCCACAGAGGGTCAGCCTAATAAAATATTTCAACCCTACTCAGTTTCATGACCCATCATACCCAAAACCCGGGGCAGGCCCAGCATACTAAAGAAAGAGGCTGAAACACATCTAGCCAATGCCTGACTTTATATTTCTTAGAAAGAGGGATTCAACACTCTTCTGAAGGCTTTCAGGGTCATCTAATCTTGGTTAGCTCATCTAAAATATTTGTTTTCCTGTCCTTCTTTGTGTCTCTCGCATGCTTCGTGTCAAAATCCTTGTATAGGTTGCTGATTTAAAAATCCCCACAAGGCCGGGCTGGGAGTGGAGCCTACAGTCACCAGGAAGCCTCACTCTAGGATGAGCTTCTATGTGAGACAGCTATTTCTCCCTAGCAGGGCCCGTGCTTGCCTGCTCGCCACCCTACATACTCAACTATGCTGATTCCATGGGCCTGGGCCTAGGCCAGCTTGGAAATCTAGCAAGGCCATTGGAGAGGGAACTGGCACACTAATACCACTCTCTCTTGGTGACTCAACAACCTCTCCTTATAACCAATGTTTCCTTTTCTCAAGGGCCACCAAACAGCCTTTATTTTTTCTAATCTTTTTTTTAAAGTTTATTTATTTATTTTGGAGAGAGAGACAGAGAGAGAGTGAGTGAGAGCACAGGGTAGGAGCAGAGAGAGAGGGAGAGAATCCCAAGCAGGCTCCGTGCTGTCAGCACAGAGCCTGACATGGGGCTCGAACCCACGAACCACGAGATCACGACCTGAGCCAAAATCAAGAATCAGACACTTAACCGACTGAGCCACCCAGGCACCCCCCAAACAGCCCTTAAAATATGCAGTTTATTCTGTTGACCTGATAATTGGCCAGGAGTTTTCAGCTATTATAGAGCCTAGGCTCTGGAATCAGACTACCTGAGTTAAAATTTTTTTTTTTTAATGTTTATTTATTTCTGAGAGAGAGACAGACAGAGTATGAGCTGGGGAAGGGCAGATAGAGAGGGAAACACAGAGTCTGAAGCAGGTTCCAGGCTCTGAGCTGTCAGCACAGAGCCCAATGCAGGGCTCGAACCCACGAACTGCGAGATCATGACCTGAGCTAAAGTCGGACGTTTAACCGACTGAGCCACCCAGGCACCCCTAGACTACCTGAGTTTCAATCCTGGTTCTGCCACTCATTAGCTGTGTGACCCTGGACAAAAATTTTTTTAACGCCTTTGTGTCTAAATTTCTTCATCTGTAAAATGGGGCTAATTATAGTAGTATTTCCTCCATAGGGCTGTCATGAGTGTTAAACAAATCCACACAGGTAAAGTAGCTAGAATAGTAGCTGGCAGGTAGTAAATGCTCATTAAAGTTTAGCACCGGTTACTGCCTGTTATGGTTCATGACACCTGCTGTTTCTCCTTTTAGAAAAATCAAAACTGTTCGAGCTGCCCTCCAGTCTCCCAGTGCTTCTCCAGCTGAACACTATCGTCACACAATATTTCTGGTCTCCTTTGACTGGGCCTCTGCACCTTCCAGAATCCTTGCTCTCATTGTGGTTTTCCGTTGAGAGCTTTGGTTCATGCTGAGATGCTCGTCTTTTCTAGTGTCCTCTGGTCTCACTGGTTTCTCTGGGCATCTTACTCTCCCCTCCTCCATTATCTTTGTTCATACGTTCTAGGACAGTTGCCACACTTCCAGGTGAACCTGTCCTCCTGATTCTTATTGTTGATCATAATACTTCTATGGATAACAACATCTGTCAAATACTGCAAATCCTGTCAAATGCCAGGCCCTGTGCTGGGCACTTTCCATTCATTACTTTAGTCCTTGCAATCCTAGGAAGGAGGTACTTCTATTCCCATTTGGATGGAGCACAGGGAAACTGGGGTTCAAACCCCATGAGCAACATTAGCAGTCGGCAAGGTCAGGGCTTATTCAGGCTGGGGCTTGGGGCAGAGGCTAGGTGCATATGGATTAGGAGAAGTGACTTGTCCACAAATACTTATTATAATTATTATAAAAATGATCCATTAACAGATCTGTCCTGAGCCCCTGCTCGGTGAGATGGATGTGACCGGCTCTCTAGGGCCTGGCACTTTGCTTCTGGCGTGGGGAACATGGGCCTCACCATCCCTGGTCCCAGCACTCACTATGCCACACTGAGAGAGCTTCCAGCTGTGTCCCCAGAGCCCTGGAGACTGGGGTGCAGAGGCTGCCTGAGTAAGAGGCTGACCATGTGGAGTCCTGGGGCCACTCCTGCCAAACCAGAGTGGCCCCCGTCATCTGTGCCCGTACCTCACAGGCTTCTGAACAAGGCTGGATTTGAAGAAGGAGTGTTACTGCTAAAGAAAGCTGGGGAAACAGCTGCTGAATAGTAACGGTCTTTTTAAAAACATAATGGAGATATAACATTAGTTTCAGGTGTACAAGATGATTCAATAGATGTGTATATTGCACAATGATCACCACAGTAAGTCTAGTTAACATCCATCATCACACATGGTAATTGTTTTTATAACATGTCTGCTTCTTCAGTCAGAATGCAGTTTCCTGGAGATCAGGGGCTGCACCCCCAGCCCAGCACAGGGCTAGGAGGGTTTCAGGAAGGGGAGGCAGATGCAGGGGGCAGACAGAATGCATGAGGAGCTCTCTGGGCAACATGAGGTTTGCCCTCTTTCCCTGCAGGGGAACGGTCTTAGGAGAAATTGAGTAAGAAACTTGCAGACAGAATGATGCAAGGAGAACTTTCGGTACATATTGCAACAGAGTATTCTAAAATGGGGCCGGGGCTGTTCTGCTGGCCTGTTCCCAAGGGTCTCAGCCCTGCTTCTCTCCAGCTGGTCAGGCCTGTCACACAAGATAGGGCCAAAGGCTACTAACCAGTCCCTCACCATCCTCTGCCCGCCACCCCCCCTCCCTCCCCCCCCCCCCCCACGCCATGCCTGGTCTTAGAGCTGGGAGGGTTGAAACCTGAAGTCATCTTCAATCATCCCTTTGTGCCTTCTGCCCTATGTCCATGTCACCAAATCCTAGAGATTCTAAGGCAGCAGCATTTCACCAACTTTCCGTTCTTACCTTTGGCCCTGCTATCACTCTGGTGCAGGCTGTGTCATACTCATTGTCCCCCATCTTTCCTTTCCTTCTCTTCTTCCTTCCTTTCTTGCTATCTAGTATTACCCAAATCCCTTCTGTGGACCAGGCCCAGCGTTGGGCACTGGGTCACAGAGAGCCCTCTGATTCCACCTTTGCCCTCAAGTAGCCTCTCCTGCGCAAATCAGGTGTGTAAATATCAAGGGTACAGGTGCTCTGAAAGAGAGAAGCCAGGGGTCTGATGGGGACACAGAGCTGAGAAAGGGTCCTCTGAGGGCCATGTGTTACACACCTTCCATTTACCCTCCCAGACCCACTCTCTACCTTCATCCTGCACATTTCCTGAATTCTCTGTATGGACTGCATCATCGGGCTCCCTTACCCTCTGGCTAGTGGGAAGCCGGGCACAAGACTAGAGGGAGGGACAGAGGGTGACTCTGCCAGGTCACCAGGGTTTGTCTGTGCCCCTTCAATGAAGGCCGGGGCTTCTATCAGGTGGCCCTCTCTACCCAGCTCTCACTCTGCCTGGCTTCCTCTCTTTGGACCTTCAGGCCACATGTCCCTACTGTGTTACTAGCCTTGGGGTACTGTGTCAACCCTTGAGCTTAGCAGTACACCCTGCTGACATTGTTGCAAAGTTTCTGTATTAAAATTTCCTCAAGTTACCCAAGTACAGATAGGCTGTCTCCTGCAGGGACCCTGCTTAACACAGGCCATAGGTAAAAAGGAAGGATGCCACGGAGGTGACAGCTGAAAGTGTTCTTGTTTGGACAATTATCTTTCTAGAGCACAAAACTGACCATTTGTCACCCCTGCTAAAACCCTTTATGGCTCTGCATTGCTCTGAGGATAAAGTCCAGACTCCTGAGCCTGGCACCCAATACTGTATACCATCTGGCTCTGGATAACCAAGCAGCATGTGGTGAAGTCACTCAGAAGGACATTTGGGGGCTTGAAAGGGGAATGAAGCAGTCCCAGGAGGGCTGCAGCCCTGCCACAAAGCCGCCCTGCCAGGCAAATTCCTGGATGAGGAAGGAGGAGGTGGGTGAGTTTCTGGACCACAGGACCATGTCAGGCTCTCCTCGTCCACTCTCCAAGGGAGCTGAGCACTGGGAATGAGTTTGACCCGGACAAACCGTAGCCTCGGTCATGAGAACTGGTTCAAATCCCAGCCCCAACACTGACATCTGGCAAACTCTTCGATTCTCTGAGCTTCGGTTTTCCTGACTGTGCAAGGGGAAGAATCTCACAGGGCTGCGGGGGGGGGGGGGGGGGGGGCAGTGTAAAGAAGGTAATAAATGGGAATTTGCTTCTGTCAAGTAGTTCCAGTGTCTGGGCGGTCCCTCTTCCCAGTCTTCATGTGTTAGGGAAAGCACACGGGCTCTGAGGTTCAGGAAGGCTTGAATAGAAATCCCAGCTTAATACTACTTCCTCACTTTGTGATCCTGGACAAATCACTTTAACTCTCTGTACCTCATTTGCAAACGGGGGTGATAAGCACCCCTTGCAGGGCAGCTGTGAGGATTGGGTAAGTGCACACAGGCCATGCAGGGCCTGGCATGGAGCAGGTGCTTGGTAAATGTTTTTTTTTTGGTTGGGTTTTATTTGGCTTTTGCCTTTTGCCCTGTGCCTCCCTTAGGGGAAGTGTCCCCTGGGCCTTGCAGGCTGGCTGTGTGCAGTGGAAGGGTGAAGGTTGCTGTCACTGGAAGGAGTCTCTGACATGCAAGTGTCTAACCCCCCACAAGCTACAAAGCTGCACCCAGAATTCCCAATGGCAACACAACACTGGTGACTGAGCGGGGCGGGCTTGAATGTGCCACCTTTGGTGAAGCCCACCCTGGTCAAGTCCTGCTTGGCAGCTTGACTTGGCCTCTCTATCCCTGGTTTGGCCAAAGCACCCATGGGCTTGGATAGGGAGAAGATAAAGGAAAAGGGACTCAGGTCCCAGGGCCATCCTGCTCACATACCTGCAGGAGGAGCAAGGCAGACCATTCCAGACAGGAATGTAAGGATGTTGGGATGTGTGGGGATGGGGCCAGGAGAAGTCAGTGCCCGGTGTGGGTCCCCCATGCTCACCTCATGCAGGAGACAACGGTCCCAGGACAAAGAAAACTGCCAAGAAACTTCCTCCCTGGACTACTCCAATTCTGGGTCTGGTTTTCCATCCAAAACCAGTCTGGACGAAGCTGCTTAAGTAGCAGGGATGGGTGAGCAGCTGGGGCCAACAGGAGGGAGTCCTCACTCTGTGAGTTGGCTCAGAAGCAAAGAGGCTGCCCCTCTCAGCTGCTAGACTTGCCTCTGTATCCTCTGCTGGATGGCCCAGCAATTTGGATGGCCCAAATTGGAGACACGTTTTATTGCCCTATTCCCCAACCCCCATCTGCACACCACCAGCCCACCTCCAATCTAATCAAGGTGCCCTGCTCTTCACACCCCTCTTTGGTCCATGCCCCACAGGATGAAGTCCAAGTTTCTTGGCCGGATTACAAGGCCCTTCAGATCTGGCCCCTGTCTACCTCTCCAGCCTCATCTCCTACTCCTCCCCGACCTGCATCTCTCTTCCAGCCACACCAGGGCACTCAGGGTTCCCATCTCCAGGCCTTTCCCCGTGCTGTGGCCTCTGCCCAAATGCCCTTCTCCTTCCTCTCAGCCTGGCAGAAACGTGCTGATCATTTCCGGTCCAGAAGCCCAGGGGCAATGTTGTCTCCTCTCAACCTTCCTAGTTTAAGACATTCCCTCTGTCTCTCTTCCTTGCCCCGACAGACTCCATCTACAAAACTACTCATCGATGGGCAATGAAAATAATTTTGGAACATGTGTCTGGCACTATGCTAGGCTTTTTTTTTTTTTTTTTTTGTACCTTACCTCGTTTAGTTCTCAAAGCATTTCACAAAAATAATTATTGTTCTCACTTGACAGATACGGAAACTGAGGTCCACGGAGGGCAGGGCCAGAACCAGACTGAAACTGCAGTGCGCTCACCTCTCCGGGAAGTGCATCCAACCCCAGCCGAGGTGGGGGGTGGGGGGGTCCTCTCTCCTCGGGGTCCTGTGCCTGCAACTGCCGTCAGCACCTGTGAGTGGCTGTTTCAGGCGCCCCCGACCCCGACCCTTCACCAACGTGACATGCCACGGCCCCGGGCAGGGACCGGGCGGGCTGGGCTGGGTCCCCAGCACCCCGCAGTGTACAGACGCTCCGTGGTGTGTCTTGATAACCAGATGGAAAGATAGAGGCCGCTTGGGTGGCTTGGGAGCCCGGGCCTAACCTAACGAATCCCGGCACCAGCGACGCGAGGCGGGACCTTAGCATCTTAGCCAAGCGCAGGCCCGGCCTCGGGCAGGCACCACCCGCTAAGGCGCTCGGCGGGCTGCACGAGCTCGGCGTCCGGGCCCAGCAGCCGCGGGTGCCCGGGGGACGGCGGCGGAGGGAGCCGGGAGCGGCAGCACGGCGGGGGCGCGCGTCCCGCGAAAGCCCCGGAGCCCGCGCCCTCCCGCGCCCTCCCGCGCCGCCGCGCGCTCCCGCTCCCGGAGGACGAAGGGCGGGCCGGGAGGAACGGCAGGCCCCGCCCCAGCCCGCGTCGGGCCGCCCCCGTTGTGAGGTGATAAAGCGCCGCGCTCCGAGCGCCGAGCGCAGTGGCCGCCACCGACGGCCCGCTTTCGGCAGCTGCTCGGGCCGCGACGGGCGGTGCGCCCCCAGCTCCCCGCGTCGGCGCGGTCCCCCGGCCGGCCCCCCGAGCTCGGCGCGAAGCCCTGGCCCCGGAGGCCGGGGCATGGGCCAGGGGCGTAGGGCGAGCCGGCTTCCCGCGGGGCCGTGAGCTGCAGCGGCTTCAGCATGAAGACCCTCATAGCCGCCTACTCCGGGGTCCTGCGAGGTGAGCGGGGCCGCCGGTGGGACAGGGGTCTGGGAGACAAGCCGTCGCCGCCCCGGGGGTCTGCAGGGCCTCGGCGGCTTCCATCCCGGGCTGGGAAGCTGCACGCGGGTTTTCGGGAAAGGATGTGACGAGGGCTGGGAGGCAGGCAGGAGTGTGTTCTTATAACGAGGGCACCTTGCTGGAGGACTGGCCAGTGTGCGGGTTGAGGTCCCGACCCCTTTTCTCTTTTCTTTTCCAAAGCTTGCCCCTCCCAGCAGCGCACCTAGGTCGGGGAAGAAGGAAGGATCCCGGTGACCTAGTCAGATGCAGGCGGCATGGTAGTCTGAGTTCATTCTTCACTCTGGCACTTACCAAGTTTTGAAACCCCTGTTACATCACTTTCCACCCCCCACCCCCACCCTCAGCTTGTGTTCCCCATCTGTGAGATGAGGTTGATATTTAACAACTCCTCCCCAACCCCCAGCACTGTCGGTGGCCCCTGCGAGTTCCCTCCCCTCTCTCCTCACCGGGTGGAGCATGCTATGAGAGACTGGATGGGGCCGAGTGGCAAGGTTTTGCAATCTTCTGAAATAGCCACCAGACTGGGAACATGCCTGGCTGGGACAGGTGTGCCCACACTGTCCTCTGCCCTACTCCCATCCTCCAGCCAGTCTCAGGAGCCCACTCAGCAGCGACTGAGCCTGGCACCCTGAGAAGGTGGGGTGGGGGACCCTGGGTACCCTCCATGTGGCCCATGTTCCTGTTCCACCAGTGTGGAGCTGAGGCCCTTGGTGAATATGTATATTCACTTATAGCTGGAGAAATTGATGGGAAAAGATATACCTTCGGGAGGTTTCCTTAACAGATGCCTTGGCCAAGAGGGACTCTGGGAAGTGATCACTGCTGTCCTAGGTCTGTGTGTTTTGAAGTTTCCCTCCCTCCGCCTAAAGCTTTAATCTGTTTGCTGAACCTCTCCTACTTAGCGTTTTTTTTTCCCCTTCGGTAACTGACAATCACCTACCCTACCCACCTTCGTTACGAAAATAAAACTTACTAGTTATTGGGATTTTGAAAACTAGAGAAAAATGGGAACAAACTAACAATGGCTGGCCAATCAACTATCCAAAAATGGCTTCCTATTGCTCTTTGAGTATATTCCTTTATGATTTTATTTATACACATTATATAAAGTTGAGGGCATCCTGCAGATATAGTTCTAAATCCTATTTTCTCTGAGTAGTTCCTCTGTTCCTCAGAATCACTTATAATCTTCTAGTAGCTGCAAAGTAACCCACCCTGGCACTGCATCACGGTTTAACTATGTCCTGGGCATTGGCATTGCCCTTGGAAAGGTACTGAGCTGCTTGCTGTTTCCATTTTGGGGGCAAGCAGCCTGCTCCGTGCATCCGGCCCAATAGCCTATGACAGCCTCTTCTCTCACTTAAGAGTGCTTTTCTGGGGCACCTGGGTGGCTCAGTCGGTTAAGCGTCCGACTTCAACTCAGGTCACGATCTGATCTTGCGGTCTGTGAGTTCGAGCCCCGCGTCGGGCTCTGTGCTGACAGCTCAGAGCCTGGAGCCTGCTTCGGATTCTGTGTCTCCCTCTCTCTCTGACCCTCCCCCGTTCATGCTCTGTCTCTCTCTGTCTCAAAAATAAATAAACGTTTAAAAATGTTTTTTTTTTTTTTTAAAAAGAGTGCTTTTCTGTTCACTGTGCCCTTTGATGCCCATGTCAGGGGAAGGAAGGGACTTACCCATGTTCATGCTTTTAAAAACGCTTTTGTCTGCAGGGGATGGGATAAGGATGCTCTCTAGGGTAGTCCTTCCCAGAGATCCCCTTCCCTCGCTTCTGCTGTCCACTGGCTGTGAGCTGCATCCTTCTAGGAGTTGTTGACTCTCATGTTTTTGACCTAGCACCTGTACTTCAGGAGGACTTGTAGTCAATAAAAGTGACCAACTCATTTAATATCCCCATGTTGTTTTCAGATCTTTACAACTTGTTCCCCCCCCCCCACTCCCTTTTTTTTAACTGGCTGCAAGGAGAATTCCATCATGGGATGTAGCAAGGGCTGGTATGAAATGCAAACCAGTCACGTGGTAGCTCTCTGGACCTGCTTTGGTGAAAGGCTGGGTGGGGTAGGGGAGGGTGCTGAAGCAAATGCTATGTTATCTGGGCATCTTCATTAGATGGCTTTCTACATCCTTGGTCTTGGAAGACACTCCCCAGTTTGCCTCTCTGGATAAGTTGCCACCATTGTGAGGTGGCGAACACCTTGTCAGTGGTGATATTCAAGGAGAGACCATGGATTCTGTGAAAGGAAGTCCTGCCTTGGGTGAGAGATTGAAGTCGATACCTTGGTAACTAGTTTGTTGGCCAAAAGAGAAAGCCAGCTGTGGGAGCATGGGTAGGTGGGTGTCTGTTGGGGGAGGCGGGAGTCTGTGTTGGTGATTTCTAATCTCTGAAGGACTATCCTGTGCCTGGGGTGGAGGCTGAGTTAGTCACATGTGCATTCCTGCCTTTGCCCCTGGACCAGAGGCTCTTCGGGACAGAACCCGCGGGCACTGCCTATATCCTCAGGGTTTAGCACAGGACCCAGCACAAAATCGTGGCAACTCCAGTAAAATTCTGAGCTGATTTGTTTGTTCGATGTGCCTCCAAAAAGCAAGACCAGGAACAGGGGTAGGATTACAGGGGGCAGGTTCTGATGTGATGGAGGAATCCTTTCTAATAGCTGTTGAGGACTGTAAAAGACTTGGTGTGGGTAAGGATCGAACTCCCCATTACCGGGGGTATACAAGCAGGAGCTCGGTAGGGAGTGAAACTAGGAGGTTAGGTTGTTGGCTAATTCTGGAACTGAGGGTTGACAGTCCCCTAACCCAGTCCTGAATCATAGGAGAAGAACGGCACTCTCCTGTTCCCCTCTCCCCCGGTTCTTTGTAGATGTCTTTCTCCCCTGTACCACTTCCCTAACAGCACAGAGGCCACTTTGGGGGCCCTCTGTGCTGCCAAGGGCTCTTGTGTGCTGGGAAAGGAGGGCCAAGAGTGATATTTTCTTGGCAGGTTGAGTGACTCAGTAGCCAGTGTGGAAATCCTGCTCCACCTCCATCCTCCCACCTCAAATTCAGCAGCAAATACTTGAGTCATAAAATCAAAGCTATCTGTTCATGCTGGGTCTGGCCCAGCCTTCAAGTTACCTGTGGGATACTGAGGGCCCCAGAGAAAAGGGACTGGTTCAGAGTTTTTAAAGCGAGGCCTGGAATCTAGATGCATCTTCCAGTCTGTGATTTGCCTCCTTAACCAAGAGAGAGGTGGTGAGGGGCTGAGCACAGGGTTCTGGCTATTGAAGACCCTCAGCAGCTTCCTGAAGGAGTAAAAGTTGCTCCCAGTCTCCATGATGGGGTGGTAGATCCCCTCTTCCCAAGCTTTTGGAGGAAACACTCCCAGCTGCCCTGATGGATAGAGACATCACAGGCCCCCAGAGCTCTGATGATCTGCCAGTTGCCCCTCATCATACATCAAACCTTCAAAACTCTTCCATGAGGTCATGAAGCCCCCACCACCTTACAACATCATCTCCTGCCATGCTGTGCTCCAGAACTGCCAGTGGTCTTCCTGTTCCTCCAGCATTCCCACTAGTTCTGTCCTACCGCAGGCCCTTTGCACGTGCTGCCCTTCTGCTCAGATCTTTGCATGGCTGCTTCAGATCCTTTAGTCTCCTCTCAGAGACCTTTTCTGACCATGCCATGTGTAAAACTGCCCCCTAGTTCCCACAACTTGTTTTATTGTTTATAGCCCTTATCGTTACCTAAATTATCGTGTGTCCTTATCTGTTTAGGTAATTGTCTCCCCCATAAGGTTGTCAGCCCCTCCGGAACAGGGACCTTGTCTTTGTCAGTATTGTGTCCCTTGCATTTAGTACCGTGTATGTAGTAGGTGCTCAGTAAATATTTGTTCAATGAGTGAATCATTAATGGAACCTCCGCCCTCCTGAGAGCTGCCCTGTTCCTCTTGGGAGGAAGCCCTGCTTTTAACTTCAGTGTGATTCCTCAGTTCTTCTTCCAGCTGCTTCTGTGCCTGCTGGGTGCTGGGGCTGCAGCTGTTCCCTGCTGTGGAGATACCCTCAGTCTCATGAGGAGCTGGCTCCAGGGAGGAGTGCCAAGTGGGGGGACCTGGGCTCCTCATGGTCCCCCTTTTCATTTCCAGAGCCTTAGAAGCCAGAGGTCCAGGATGCCAGCCCTAGCTCCCCTCTGGAATATGGCTGGATGGCTCACTCACCCTCTGGGGATCTCACTACCCCTTACGGAAAATAGCATCAAAAATCTCAAGCACTCAAGAGTGTGAGGGTTTGAGTGAACATGAGCAGAAAGTCCTTTGCAAAGCAGCTCGTAACGAACTCCAGTTCATCCTTGTCATTCATCCTGTGTGACATACACAGCAGGCTCCCTCCACTGGAGAGTGGCACCTTCCCTGCTCTGATGCATCCAGGAGGGCTGTGCCATGGTGGGGACTTGGGGTGTGGACCTTTCGGTTTACTGATGGAATGCCTTCTGTGTGTCAGGCTCTGTACTACGCACGGGTCGGTCTGTCCTGGTCCCTGCCTTTGATGGGGATGTACACAAGATGACAGTGCACCGTGACGCACACAGTGATGGGGAAGGAGGCATGGGGAACTGTGGAGGCCTGATGGTGAGGGCGGGGCAGCTAAACCATCTTGGGTCAGCGAAGGCTTTCTAGAAGAGGTAACATTTAGTCTGGATATTGAAAGATGAAAAGGCATTAGCGAGGCAGGCCAGAGCATTCAGGTACAGGGAACAGCATAAACGGAAGCATGAGATATGGGTGGGATGGGCAGTTTGACTGCAGCGCCTCTGACTAGTGAACATGGGCTGAGGCCCTGGTGCACCGAGAGGCAGAGACAAGGGAGACAGAGGATGCTGTGTCCAGGCCCCGGGTGGCTCGTCTGTAACCACCCGGGGGGAAGATTTGAGAGCTCCTGGGAAAGGTGTGCTCAGAGCTTCTTGGCCTCTGGCACTTCTCGGGTCTCCTGGGTATGCAATGCTGCCGGCAGAGCTGAGGGCCTGGGGTCTGCCACTGAACTGCTCTGCAGCCTCAAGAAGCCACTGCCCCTTCCTGACTCTCAGTCTCCTCATCTATGAAATGGGCAGAAGCATAATAAGAGTAGCTACCCAGGTTGTGGTGTGCAGATCCAAGGAAGCCGAACCCACAAACCCTTTGGGCAAATCAACAGAAGGGGGAAACATGAATTCCTTTTATCATTAGAGCAGATTTAAGCATCCTGAGTACAGGGCCAGGAGCCTAACTCTGCATCCGCTTCCCACGTGACCTTGGCAAGACCCTGCCCTCTTGGGACGTCAGGCTCCTTATCTGTACAGTGAGGAAAGCTAGATGAGCCATTCTCCTTGGATTTATTCCAGCTCTGCTGCAAAAATATGGTTTCAATCCTGCCCCTGACTGCTGGGGGACCCTGGGGCTCAACCTCCTCCCCATTCCCATTCTCTATTTGTCTTTGTGAAAGTGGGCCCGTGTCTGCCCGGGGCCCAAGTGAGGCCCCAGAGGAGCCCGGCTCCCCATACTTGCTCATGGATTATGATAGGGGCCTATTTGGAGACTTCTGGGTGACATACCTAAAAGGCAGTGGTATTGCCATGGCAACCCCTCCCACCTCGGTAGCTATTTTTTTTTACTGTGCCAGAATGTGGGGGTGGGGAAAGTGGGCCATTGGGGTCCTCAACAATCACCTCCAGGGTTCCAGTATCTTGGGCCCATGACATCCCAAGAGCCCCACTTTCCTGACCTCACCTCCCAGGACCCTATCCTACTTCATGAAAACCAAATACTTGGAAGTCCAGGCCTCTAGAATAGCCCAAGGAGGGGCTTGTAGTCCCTTTAGGGGATCTTTTGTGGCTAAAAATTCATTAGCAGATTCTAGCAGAGCACAGAAGGCTCAACTTGTCAGGACCTCAGATTTTAGCTAATCCAACCCAAATCCCTAATTTAGGGCCAGGAGGAAAGAGGGAAAGAGGAGGCCCAGGAATCCAGCCCATCTGGATATGGAGGACGCCTCGTCCCCTGCCAAGATCCTACACAGGGGGTCCTGAAGACTGACAAGCAGGAATCCACTGAGCTCATGCAGACTCCTGAGGCCAAGCCAGGGGCTTCCCAGCCCACAAGCCCACCACAGCTGTATGTTGGCCTCCCCTTTGGGCCAATGGGCCCTGCTTTAAGGACACCTAACCCTTAAAGGGGACACTATTAGTCTTTCCAGGAAAGAACCTGGTGAATGGCCAGCTCGTGGCCAAGGGGCCCGGAGGCACCATCTGCAGTTAGCAAAGGGGATGGAAGGGGTGGACAGCAGTGTTCTTGGCCTTGGGGATGGAGCCCAGGACTCCTTGGCCTGGCATTACTGGTCCTTCACGGTTCCCTCTCTACTCTGTCAACTAGACTCATCCACTCACACAGTTGCTTTACTCTAGCCTGGCTGAGCTATTTGCAGTTAATTCCTCCAATTTGTGTTCTCTTCCTTCTAGGCCTTTGCAAATGCCATTTGTAGGACTCCAGCACCTGACGTCCTGACCCTGTACCTCCCTCCTGTCAGCCTGGCTAATGCTTACTCATTTACATGTCACCTGACCCATTACTTCTTCCAGGAAGGCATCTCTGAGAACATCCTCCAGCACAGGTTGCCCCCCCACCCCCAGATTCCCCAGCCCTGACTTACCGTCTGTGCCTGATTGTTCACAGACCTGTCTCCCCAGCCATAGCAGGGGTGTGCTGCCCAGGGGCAGAGCCCAGGCTCCAGCAGGTGCCCAAGAAGCAGAGGAGAAGCAGGGTCTGGCAGCTCCCATCCAGTGTAGTGCCTGGCCTGGTGTGTAAAGGGGGCTTAGAAAGCACCTATTGAATGAATGGTAGTGTTTGGGGGCTCCGTCCTCTCCTGCACTCTGGAACCTGCCACTGCCGCTCCTGCATTTAACTCCAGCCTGTCCAGCTGGAGGAGACCCGTCCCTCCGGATTGCCCAGGAAGCTCTGGTTGATTCTCTGCCATGGCCCAGGTCAGTCAGCTGTGGACAGGGCCTATCTCTGTGCTTGTCCAAGCCCTACTTATTCTTCTCCGTCCCCTCCAGTATCCAGTCATACAGTGAACACCTGGCTGAGCACCGGCTCTGGACCTGACCCCATCGTGGGCACAGGGACCCAGGTGAACAAGATGAGGTCCCTGCCGACAAATGCACACTCTTCCCGATAACAAGAAAGTCTAAGAGTAGTGGCACGGCAGGCTTCCCCAAGGAAGAGTCGGCCAGGAAGGTTGAGGGAAGTCTGAGGTGTCAGCGCTCAGTGCCTGGCAGGTGTCTACCAACACGAGCTGAACGTCTGACCAGACTGGACCCGAGGGTGATAGGACTCTAGCTGGGAGACTGCAGGCAGGGCCAAGGGTGTGGGGAGGCTTCCTGAAAGGAAGGAGTATCTGGCTGAGCACGTGGAGAGGTGTGTTGTGTGCAAGGCTTGCAGGAGCGCAGGCGTGGATGGGGACTCTCAAATCCCCTGGCACGTCCCCCTGGAGCCATGACTGGCCTTCCCATCACCACACTTGTGACTCCGGCCGAAAGGTGCTTGTGGGGGACCACGGAAGAGAACTTGCCTCTGGCCTTAAAGAAGTGGCATCTGTTAGGCACTTGGCCTGGCTTCCTGGACCTCCCTGGGACTAGAAGGGTCTGCCAGGGGTCAGTATGTCCATCTTTCTGCCTCTATGCATTCGCGTACCCAGCTCTTTGAAGTAGTTTGGGGCAACTTCCTCACTGGCCACTTGGCAGCTGATGTCTGAGGGCAGGGCTTAGGTCCAGGTGGGTCTGGCATCCTTGGGGTTGAGGACATGAGCAGGATGATATCCCCCCCATCAAGAGACCCCTAAAGCTGTTCACGTCTCTTGACCTTGCTGGCATCTTCCTAGTGTCCGTCAGAGTGCCAGACACTCTGTCCCTTTTTCGTAAGTTGTTTAGACTCCTCACAACAATCCTGTAGTAAGTAAGGATGACACTGAGTCTCAGACAGGGAAGTGCCTCTCAGGGTCTCAAAGCAGGCGAGAGTCAGAGCTGGGGTTTGAATCCCAAAGTGTGTGGATGCTAACACCTCTGCCTCTAGGCAGGGCAGGGCTTGTTATACCCATTAGACAGGAGAGGAAACTGAGGCTCACTTGATAATTACCTAGCGTTCACGCAGGTCTTTACTTTTTATGAAGCTCTTGCCTACACATTACCTCATTTAATCCTTACAAGAATTTGGCAGGGTGGGTATTAGCCCCACTGTACAGATGAGGAAACTGAGGTTTGCACAGGAAGTGACTCACCAAGGCCACACTTCCTGTAGGTTAGTGGCCACCTTCTCCCGACGCCCAGCCTCTCATCCTCTGCACCTTTTCCAGGCTGGCATGCCCCCTCCCCAAATGCCAGTGTGAAGGTGGCTGGAGGAAGTGGTGTGGGCCGTCCTGAGGCATGACCCACAGCTGTCCCTGTGTGCTCCTGCCTCGCGGAGGCCAGCCTTGCTCAGGGCCTCCTCTCCACAGGTCAGAGGATCCTCTTGTCCCCTCTCTAGCTCTCTAGTTATTTTTCTTCGTAGCTCTCATCCGCGCCTGGCATTACATCACACATTTACGTGTAGGTGTTTTATCTGTCCCTCAGCAGGATTCAAGCCCCTGAACAGGCACGACACTGTCTGCTGTGTTCACTGCTATTTTGCCAGTGCCAGGACAGTGCCTGGCACCTCATAAGTGCCCAGTGCCTCAGGCCTTATCTCAGTCCCCGCCCACCTTCTCCCAGGAGGCCGCTTTTGGCTACTCAAGCCCTTTCCGTCTTCCCTGTTTTCGGCTTCTGTTTTTGGTGCACGTGAACCCCGTTCCTGGGTGGTTAGCCTGCCCTTCATAATTACCTCTGAGCCTTTGGTCCCACAGTTGCCCCCAATCGCAGCACCCACTTTTCCTTCCTTTCACCTCCCAGATCTTGTCTTCAAAGCCCTGTGGAGGCCGTGCTGCCTCCTTGGAGCCTCCTCGGCCAGTACCTCCACTCCGCCCCTCTTCTCATAATACGCAACCTCAGGACCATGCACATCTAGGGAAATTTTGCGCTTGTTCCCACTCTGCTCGATGGTGAAAGCAGTGACAGTAGCTTCCGACAGATCATCCGACAAATGCCAAATGTACCATACGTGCATTTTTCCCCCATTTACTCTTCCCAGCAATCCTGTAAGGTGGGGATCATTCTCCTCATTTTATAGGTGAGAACACTGAAGCTGAGGGAGGCTAGGTGACTTGCCTGAGGTCACAGAGCCATGTGGTATAGAGCTGGCCAAGGGTCCTTTCTCAGATTAAGGGGATTAGAGCTCAGATCCTGCCCCTGCATGTACAAGGGAAGTCCGGGAAGGCCTGGTTTCATCAGCCCGGGCGTGGCCTCCCGGTCACTGTGCTATCAGATGTTGGGCAAGAAGGTGTTCGCACACCCGTTCCCACTGCCACCCCAGCCTGAGCTCTGGGATGGAGGGTGTCTGGCCCCACTGCTGTAGGCAGCTGTGGCTTAGCCCTGGCGGTGGCAGCGTGACCTGTGGGAGCATGTGGGGGTGGAGGTCACATCCCTTGTACAGCCAGCCCATGGGAGGATGTCCCCAGTAGACTCGGGGCCCGGTTTGGGGCCAAGCAGGTGGCCCTCCCTCGGGCAGGGGCGTGTTCCTAAAGTCTGGGTGTGCACTGGCTTGTGTCATGGGGACCAGCCCTCGTTGGCTTGGCCTCATAGGAATGATGAGGGACGCAGAGCCCCAATACCAGCCTCGAGTCCTAGCTCTCCTGTACCCTAACCTCAGGCGACGGGTTTAATGTCTTTTGGCTTTAAGTTGCCTCAGTTTCCGTCTCTGTGAAATGGGGCTTGCCATCCCTGCCTTGCCTGCCTTCCTGGGGAGTGCCGTGGGACACCGAAGCCCCATATAGCTGGGGTGGCTTCCTTGCTGGGTGTAAAAGAACTGCTCTGGGCTTCTCTGGCAGCTCCACTCCCTCTGCCCTCCCCTGATCTAGGAGCAAACGAGCTGTGTACAATAAATGGTGAGATGGATGGTGCCTGCCTTGGAGCAGCTGGTTGAATTAGCTATTGGGAACATTTCTTCACAGGACTCGCGAAGTTAGTCTGTGGCTCGGCTTGTCTCCTTCCATGAGAAAAAAAAAAAAAAGACATGTGGGTAGTGGGTTCTGTTTGCATCACAGGGGGGAACTCACGTTCAGGGAGGGAGAGGGAGGCCCCTGCCCCCTCCCCCCACCGACCTCCACCCTGGCCAAGGTCCTCCTTGAGGGCACTGGGGCCTTCCCGTCAAGCCACTTCCTGTCCACTAGCTCAGACATCCAGGCCTTCAACTGCATCTGCGGCTCGTGGTCTGTTCATTCATGTGTAAACCTCTGTGAGCACCGTCTCTCACCAGGCCCTGCGTAGGACACATGGACGAGTCAGGTGTGAGCCCGGCACCCAGCAGACACTGGCAGAGGAAGCTGGCCAGCAGGACTGGTGCTGAGAGGGCGGGGAGGATGCTTTGTGCTGGAGGAGGCCAGGAGAGGGCGGCGTGGGAGCAGAGTAGACTGAGCTAGATGCTGTCACTCCCTGCCGGCCCCACCCGGGGCTGGAGGACAGTCAGGTTAAGTGTGAAGGTGGCGGTGGTGGTGGCATCTGATTGCACACCAGCTTCCGCCACAGCCCGGCAGAGGAGCTGCTGGCAGCTGGGTGCTGACCCGAGGGTACCCAGCTGAGCTTCACTTCCCATCTGCTGGGCAACTGTACCAAGCCTCTAGGTGGTATCCCCAGGAGTTTGAGCAATTGCAGAGATCGCTCATTTTACAGATGGGGAAACCAACGCCCAGACAGGTAAAGTGACTTGGCCAAGGTAACACAGGAGTCGGTGGCAGAACTGGGACTGAAACCTGGAGGCCTGCTACCCCTTCACTCACTCCACAATATGCCTGCTCCTGGTCTTCCCCTGTGAAGGAAAACAGGTCATTCATTCTCCCCATCCCCCCCCCCCCGCAGCTTTCCCCCCACTTGGTTGTGGGGAGAAGAGAGAAAGAACTCGGGGGGACCTGCAGCATAGGGACAGAATCCAAGCCAAATCCAATTTGCCTGAATTGAGTCCTGCTGTGCCACCCTCTGGCTAAGTGACCTTGGCCCTGTCACTTTTTTATCACCTTCCAAGTGGGAGTGATGATGCCAAGCTCACAGGCCTGGTGAGGAATCCGAGCGCCAGTGGATAGTACTCTGTGGGTCACGTGGGCAGCATGCCTCTCACCCGGCCGTGAAGAGAGGCAGCTGGGGGGCCTGAGGAACAGCCAGATCAGAGACCTGCTCCTCCTCTCACTCAGCAAACCCGTCTCGGTGTTTGCTCTGGGCCAGGCACTGGCAGGTCACTGGGAACCCAGACATGGATCAGACCCAGGCCTGGCCGCATCATGGGAGAATAGATTTGTAATCTGCGGTTAGTACAAGGGGAGGGGCCATGGGACCCAGAGTGAGGACTCCTTTTCTGTCTCTTATTTCTCTGTTCCATGGGCCTCTCCTGACTTCATTCCAGACAGGCTTTCTCCACGGGCAGGGGACAGGTATGATGGCTTCTGACAGTTCCAGGCTTGCATGGGCTTCAGACTTCATAATCCCAGGGAAAGAATGATAACCTCTCTGCAAAGGCTTGGCCATTCTGGGTTTCAAAGGACGAGCTGCCTTATCTCATTGTCAGGGTCTCATCAGGTGGGCAATGCAAAGAGGGGCTTTCTGGGCAGAGGAACAATGGCTTGACGTCTCTTATGTTCATAGGAGGCTTCCACTGGGGCTGGGGTTGAGTGTCATGGGTAGGCCAGGAACAGGTCTGGGTTCTGTGGTCAGCCAGGCTGGGATGGTCTGGCCCAGAGGCAGCTGAGCGGGCCAGGCCTGAGGAAGGAAGGCAGCATCCCCCTGGCCTCCCACTCCGGGTAGCACCTCACTCTGACTTCCACAGAAACACCTGTCACTTCTCAGTGCACTTGGCATTTCCTACTTTGTTGCAGAATGGGCTGTGGGAGATAGTTGGGATAAGACAGGGTGAGAACAGGCTGGGCAGCGTGGAAAAAACTGGCTCTGGCCGCTTGCCTTGGGGCTGGTGTGAGACCCTCTGGTTCCTTCTTTCTGTCTGGTTATTAGGGTGAGGGTCACACACCTTCCAGCACTCTGGCCACATCTAATTGTGAGATGAGCTTAGCAGATGGATTTGGATTAGGCACGAGGAAGAACTTGTCTTTTCAGTTGTTTCAACGGGGGATATGTCACCAGTGGGGAATTACTGTGTGGCCTCTCCCCAAGCAGGACAGCTCCATATGATGAGTGGAACCAGTCGGCTGGCCCTCACCCAGAGCCCTTTCCTTTTTTTTTTTTTTCTTTCAAAGACTGTATTTTTAAGTAACCTCTATACCCAATGTGGGGCTCAAACCCACAACCCTGAGATCAAGAGTTGCATATTCCACCGACTGAGACAGCCAGGCGTCCCAGTGAGCCCTTTCCTTAAGCACTCCTCAAGCTGCTGACCTCAGGGTCCTGTTTGCAGTAGGCATTGGTCCCACGACCATTGCCTTTTATTCCCTGCCCAGCAGAAGGTGGAGGTCCCAGCTCTTTCCCCCACCTCCGCCCCTGCTCCAGACTACCCTACCTGAGACTTTGGACTGAGGATCTTGTTAAAATGCACACTTCGATTTGGCAGATGCAGGCTGGAGCCTAGATTATGCATTTCTAAACAGCACTCAGGCTGCACTTGGACGAGGAAGGTGCCAGAGTATATTCTGTCTTCTCTGCGGCCACAACACCAGGACCCAGACCTTAACTGCCACGGCTTTTGCTTCACTTCATCCAGCACAGCTCAGGAGGCAGAGCCAGCAGCAAAGCCATGACTTGGGAGGCCAGCCCTGGGATCAGGGGTTCAGGCCTGTGGTTGGGCCACACTTCTCTCCCCCATGTATTTACACAGGCCTTTCCCTACTTCTGGACAGGTTTGCCAGGCCCTGAGCATAACCTGTCTCAGATCTGCTGTGTCCCACGTACAAGTACAAGAGCTCTTTGTGCTTGGCACCTGCTGTAGGGGAAAGGGAGACACCATGAGCCAGGAGCAGGAATCCTGGGTTCCAGCCCTGGCTCCACCTCCTACTGCCTGGGTAACCCTGAGCAAGTCAGTGTTCCTCCTCAGTCACCTGAGCGTCCAATGGGGCCCTACTCGTTGACCCCAGGGGGGCCCTCAGGCTCTAGCATGGGTTTTGGGAAAGTGTGAAGGTAGAAAGGGCCCGTGGTGGTAGGGTTTTTATTTAGAGGGCCAAGGAGCATTATGCCAAAGCCTCTGGAATGCCTCTGTGGCCCAGCTTCATTTGCTTTTGTAAGTTCACATACGACCACCTCCATCCCAGTTATGCCGTGGAGTATACAGGGCTACTCAGCACCCATAGGTGCCATGCCCTGGGGATATGGCAAGGAGCCTTGGCGGTCTTGCCTGGGGTCACATAGTGAGTGGAACTGAGGTTTGAATTGGCGTCTGGGTCTTCTGCTGTTCCATGACCCCTTCCTCTGATCCATTAGACCAGGTACAGGAGACAGGACTGGTATGTCTGCCTTGAGGTCTGGTGTTATCTGTGTGTCTCCTAAAAGTCAAAGCAATTGTTAACTCTCAGCAGATGAGGGTTATGTCCCTTTCTAAATTCCGCTGTGACCTTGTTGCTGTCCAGATTTTGAAGAAATGCAAAGGCTTGAGTGTAAGCCCCTAAACCCTCTCCCAGCAGTAGGCCAGGATGAAAAGTCAAGAGACCCTCAAAGACAAGATTGTGACTCAGTGCTTGGGCCTTGCAGAGTGGCTGGTGTGAAGGAATGTTTGACCAGCGCACAGGAAGCACTCAGTGAAGACATATAGAGTGCAGGGTATGCAGTTGGGGCTCAGCAGATGTGGGGGTTTGAAGTGACCCACTTCCTTTGGCCCAGATGCTGAAAGAAGTAGGCTATGGGTGAGGAGCCTCACCCACGCTCTCCCCCAGTTCTGCCTTTCCTGCCATCACCAGGCTTTCTGGTCCTACTGCCTATTAGCCACTGGAGTCCAGGGCATCATCCTGGGGGCACAGCCAAAGAGCCAATTAAGTGGGCACATTTTGGCCTAACTTCTAGGCGTGGCACCTGCTTGGTAGCAAACATAATTACCACCCTCACTATCCCAGGCTTCCTGAAGCTCACTGGCCATGGGGTCCTTTAGGGAAGCAAAAGCTCCTGCTCCGTTCCTCTCTGGGCCCCAAGCTCTGGGCACTGAGATGAAGCCGAAAGTGTAAATCCCTCTGAAGGTGGTAATGGTAGTGGTGGTGTTGGGTGGGGACAAGAGGGCTGGGACTGCTGGAAAAGGGGTCGTGAGGATGAGAGGGGGCAGGGACTGGGGTACTCAAAGTACACTTGGAGAAAAAAAACATTGCAAGTTGGATATTGAACCTCTGTCCTTGGCCTCACAGGCACAGATAGTAAAGATTAAATGTTTGTACTAGGTCCAGATAAAGGATAAGGACAGGAGTTTGATTGGGGTGAAAGGGGGAGGGAAGAGAACTGGAAATTATGGAGAGCTTTCCCCCAGCCTCTTTGGATACTTCATTTGGTCTCCAGAATGACTCCACGAGGGGAACACCATTCCCAATTGGTATCTGTCAAAGCTGGGGCACAGGGAAGTATGCGAACAGCCCGGAATTACAAAGCCACTGGGTGGCAGGGCTAGGATTTGAACCCAGGGCTGTCTGATTTTGTGGCCCATGCTCCTCTCACATGTAGGAAAGTGTGTATGTGGGGGTGGGTTTTGTGTTGGGAACTCTGAGGCTGGAAGAAAGGGTGGCAACAGGCTGACCTGTCCCCTCTGCTACAGGCACTGGTTCCAGCATCCTCTCCGCCCTCCAGGACATCTTCTCCGTCACTTGGCTCAATAGGTCCAAGGTGGAAAAGCAGCTGCAGGTGATCTCGGTGCTACAATGGGTCCTGTCCTTCCTTGTGCTTGGTAAGCCAGGGCTTAGCGGGTGAGGGCAGGCAGGGGCCTCCCCAGCAAAGGTGAGAGCAGGAGCTCTGCTCTGCAGGGGTGAAGGGTAAGAGCATCTCTTGGGTGCCCGATCAAGTGCTCTACCCGTAGGCATGGGTGAGGACTCAGTGAGATGCAGTGGGAGGCGGTGGTACAGTTCCCATTTCCCAGATAGGAAACCCAACTCTCACGTAAGGTAAGTAACTTACCCCAAGTCACAAAAATTTGAATCCACCTCTGTAGGACCCCCAAAGCCTGTGTTTTTCCCACATGCCACACTGCCTACCCACATCCATTTTCCAGTAGGTGTGCAGCTTTGCTTTAGTGTGGTACGGTGCGGGTTTGAGTCGTGACTCTACCACAGGCAAGCTCTGGGACCCGGAGCTCTCTGAAAGTGTTTCCTCTTTGCAAATGTGACAGAAGTGCTGCTGACTCCATGCGTCCTTTGTGGGACTTGAAGACAAGGGATGAGAGCCTGCAGCACAGGGCCTGGTCACGGTGGGCCCCCGTTGTATGGGAGCTGCTGTTGGGATGTGCCCTCAGACCCCCTCCCAGCTGTCGGTACCCTCTGCCCGACACGGTCCCCAGCTACTCCCTCTGGCGCATTTAAAGCCTCTCTCTCTCTCTCTCAGCCCCTCCCCTGGCAGTGCTTTGGCTACTACAGGTCCAGCTTGGTCAAGCACTCGTTCTCTGGCCCTGGGCTGCCAGACCAGGGTCGGGCCGTGGGGGATTGTCTGGGAGGAGGAAAGGGCCCCTGTGCGGGCTAGCCCCTGCTCTCCCAGCAGCCTCGCTTCTTCCCCAGGCTCCTGTGTTCTCAGCATAGTGAGTGGCCTCCCAGCAAGTCAGGGCAGAGTATCACAGAGCACATTCCAGTGCCTGTGGAGAGCCCTTTCGGGCACACCACTCTTTAAGATTGTCCGGGCTGATGGGGTTTATCACGAGTTACGGGGTCAGTGCAAAGCGGCTGTCCTTCCAGGAGGCATGGGGGCCTCTGAGACCACATTTCCAGGGCAGTTCCGTGCTGCCCCTCCCTTCCTTTGGCGGGCAGAGGGATGGGACAGGGTGCTGTTTATCAAGCCCCCACAATGTACCAGGCACTTGATGCGCCTTTCCTTGACTTTCTACTTCACAGGTGAGGAAATGGAAGCTTAGAGGCTCGGTGACTCTCCGAGGCTGTGAAGCCCGTTAAGTGGCACAGTTGGGATCTGGGTAGAAGCCCAGTGCACCCTCCAGGGAGCCCACCTTCCCAGAGAGCTCAGAGTTAGTGGACCTGGTCTGAAATAGCCCCTTTTCACCTTTAGGCCCAAGAGTGGGCTTTAGGGAGAGGACCATGAACCCTCCAAATTAGGTGAAGAATTACATGTGAGAATATGTGTACCTTTTTCTGGGGTGAAGGGCAACTACGGTCCTCAGATTCTTACAGGGACTTTACGAGGTCAACACTGGTCTGGGGAACAGAGCCCATTAAACTGGCTCCCTTAGGGCTCAAACCGCCACCTTGGACTACATTTGGCCACTTATAAGGGTCCTAGAGTAGAGAGCCCAGAGGGGCAGAGCCTTACCCAGAATGAGGAGGAAGTAGTGGGACCAGGACAGGACCCCATGGGCTACAGCCTCCCAGACACCTGCACAGCCTGCTGTAGCAGGTCCCTCTGTCCCCACTCGTGTACCAAGAAGCCCCCACTATCCCCGGCTTAGTGGGTCAGAGCGTGGCTGACGGGGAGCAGAGTGGCAGGTAGAACCCCAGTCCATGCAGCGTGCAACAGGGACTGGCCTCAAGTTGAAGGTTAACAATTGATCAAGTCCAGCATAGCCCGCAAACCGGCCCGGCATCTTCCCAACGCCCTCGTGTAGGTGGGACCCAAGCCCAGTTGGATGGGTAGGTGTGCTGAGCTGCCGCTAATTATTGCCCTGGGCGGCCCGCCACTCCTTCCTGCTCCCACCCAAATCTGCTGGCAGAGGCTCATCCCGTGTTACAGAGGCTGCTCTGGCCCCATCGCCTACCTCTGAACAGAGTGACTCTTTACCATTTTCGTGCAGTGGACTCCTCTGGCCTTGTGGCAAAGGCTATACGACTTCCTCAGCGTGTTTAAATGTGTCATGCAAAGGATAGGGGATTTCAGAGAAAACCAGTGATACTGAAGTGTAAATATGTGTGCATTGAAGAAATCGAATTAGATGTACAGTGACACGTGTGCCTCTCTATTATTACGTTAAATAGAAAGGTCTAGCAGCAGGCTTAATGATTACTACAATTTTTTTTATCGTTATTATAATTCTTAAGTAGTGATGAGAATAAACCATTTTTTAAGATATCTGCCACTGCTGTAGATGGGATACGCAAGCACCTTTGTTCTCTATTGGTGTCACTGCTAATCCTACGGGGGTGTGTTACATGCGTAAATGAAGGAAATACGGACTTTCCCTAAGATATGGGTACAAATTAAAGGTGTTATTTTGTTCCCCATCCGAGGCTATGGATGTCCAGAGGGGACACTTAGCTGTGTATTAAGTGTCCCAGAGGGGACACTTAGCTTAGGTGTGTGTCCCCAGAGGGGACACTTAGCTTCCTTAAAAGCTCTTTTTCACATCGTCTCATGTAACCTTCCCAACACCCTGTGAGAACATTGAGGCTCAAGGAGGGGCCGCACCTGATGAGTGGCGGGGCTAAGGCTTCATGGAAGAGCACGTCCACACTCATCACGGGCCTGCTGCCTCCCTGCCACTGAGCAGTCACAGGCCACCCTGCTCACAGGCCTTGGTGACGAGAGTTTTGAATCACCAGCTTCACCCAGATGTGGGGAGGGGGCGATTGTGAAGGTGGCCGTGGGCCTTCCACGCATGGAGCCAGCAGGGTCTTTAAGTTTACACTTCATGGACCCTGTGATGGGGCTTCTGGCTGCAGCCCTGTAGCCCACGATGGTGAAGCAGGGAGCCTTTTGTTCAGAGGACTGGGGTCAGGCTCTGAGAAAGGAGGCCATTTGGTGGGTTCAGGTCATTTTTTGTTCAGGAAGCCTTTTCTGGGCTGATTGCTAGGGCTGGAGAGGTAAGCAGGGCACTGTTCCAGCTCCCAGGGAGCTCAGGCTGAAGGGCTGTGTGCAGGAAGTAGTCTGGCGCATGCTGTGGACATGTGGGGCTTAGGGAGAGTGGCCACCTGGGCTGAGAAAGTCCAGAACTAGCATACAGTCTCTAGATTCTCCATTGGTTCTCTCTCTCTCCATCCAGGCTGCCTTAGCACCAGAGTGAGGACAGTAGGTAGGGATTCTCACCCTCCCAGAGAGCCCAGACGTTGAGGCAGTGGGGCATCGGGGCCTGTGGCTCAGCATCCCCTGGTCATTCTTCCCCTTAGGAGAGTTGGGGGTTTGATGGCAGCTAGATTTCCGGGATGCTCAAACCCTAGCCTGAACCTCAGGGCCCTCCCTGCCCAGGCCCTCCCTGGAGAATCCGCCTGGCCTCTGAAACAGCTTGGGTGCCTGTTGGAGTCTAGAGGGCTAGAATGGCCCTTGTTCCAGGCTTAAGAAAGGGCACCAAAGGCAACTGCTCAACAGTGTGAGTGACTTTGTTAGTGACCTTAACTTAGGCATAGCCACTCACCAAGCTGCTTCAAATACTTCACAGT
The DNA here is from genome assembly GCF_028018385.1 of Neofelis nebulosa. Lineage (NCBI taxonomy): Eukaryota > Metazoa > Chordata > Mammalia > Carnivora > Felidae > Neofelis > Neofelis nebulosa. The sequence continues at coordinate 56,437,256 of NC_080791.1, read as the reverse complement.
TTGCCTTTAACAAAGTTTTGTAGACTGCAAACGCTTCCCTAGAGACTCACCTTCCCCATCTGTGATGCCACGCTCCTAAGCTGGTCCTGAAAAGCTGGATGCCCGGTCACTCTATGTTCATTGCCCCTTCCAAGATAGTTGTGCTGTATTCAGCTACCTTGAGAGAGGTTAGCTCAGGAGTAGAACAGGACTGGATTGTGGATGACAAGGGCCCACCATTTTCCTGCTCTTAGGCTCATGGAGAGTCCGTCCAGACCTCCCCTGTCCCTCATTAAACCAGAGAAGGCTCAGCATAACGGGAAGAAGAGAGGGCATGGGTTGCAGAGCCGGGCAGCCCTGGAGCACCCATGACCAGCACAGGGCCCAGCAGAGTGGGCATACAACAAGGGTTGACTTCGCCCCCTGAGCAGTGGAGAGGGTGCTAGACGGAAGCCACGCTTCTGCAAGCATGAGTACCTGCTGCCCCCAGCCCTAGACTGAGTGCCAGGGAGCAAAGATGTGCCCCCCTTCCCTAGTGTGAAGAATTCAGAGGTGAGAGGTCCGTGTGGAAGGGTAGTGTGATACTGGAGAACAGATCTTGAAGAGATCTGGTCTGAGCTAGACCTTGATGGCTGGGTAGAAGTGGGAAGAAGAGAGGCCCCGAGGAAGCCGTCTAGGGGCCAGCCATGAGGTAAACCAGCTCTGGCACAGAGCTTGCTTCCTTTCTGTGCCACGTTATTCAATGTTAGGGCCAGGAGACCCAGAAAGGAGTGATTGCATGGAAGCTGGACCCAGACAGTCATCTGGGGGCCCTGTTGGGGTTTTGCAAGGGGGCCTATGGGCTCTGGGCTTTGGCCTGGGACTGCCTGCTGCTCCATTATGTTGGTAGAAGACGGCCCTCCTCCTGGGGCAGGAATCCATCTCTGTCAGGTCCCTCTGGTGGCAGTCTGGGGCTTCTGATTTGGGGTGAATTTCTTTCTTTCTTTTTTTTTTTTAATTTTTAATGTTTTTTATTTTTTGAGAGGGAGAGTAAGAAGGAAGGGGCAATGGGGCGCCTGGGTGGCTCAGTCGGTTGGGCGGCCAACTTCAGCTCAGGTCACGATCTCGCGGCCCGTGAGTTCGAGCCCCGCGTCGGGCTCTGTGCTGACGGCTCAGAGCCTGGAGCCTGTTTCGGGTTCTGTGTCTCCCTCTCTCTCTGCCCCTCCCCCGTTCATGCTCTGTCTCTCTCTGTCTCAAAAATAAATAAAAATTTAAAAAAAAAAAAAAAAAAAGGAAAATTTAAAAAAAAAAAAAAAAAAAAAGGAAGGGGCAGAGAAAAGGGGGGACAGAAGATCCAAAGCAGGCTCTATGCTGACAGGCTGACAGCGGGCTTCAAACTCATGATGGTGAAAACATTATCAGAGCTGAAGTCTGAAGCTCGACCCACTGAGTCACCCAGGCGCCCTGATTTTGGGTGAACTTCTAAAGCCTGGTGCAGATTATGGTTTTACTGGTCCAGCTTGAGTTTGAATCCTGGCTCTGCCACCGTCCTGCTGGGTGACCTTGGGCATGTTACCTCCTCCTCGAGCCCTAGTGTTCTCATTTCCAAAGTGGGATACAGCCCCCCCCGGCCTCACACCCGGGACAGTGGCTCCACCCGAGTCCTGAGATATAGAGGCACTTGGCAGGTCCCTCCCTGTGTCCACGGTAACGGTGGGGGGGGGGGGTGGGTACTGGGGTTGGGAGAATGTGCGAGGAGAGGCCAAGAAAGATCAGCTCCCAGGAGGGCTTCCCCAGCACTACTGCCCAGACCACACGGAGCCCATGAGCCCCTCGACACCAGGGACGCCCATCAGAATCCAGATGAGGCTCTTGTCCCCCGGGAGCCTGCTCCTCCCCAGGCTGTGGCTACAGGCCTTCTCTGCCCGCGGCCCCAGCCGTGCCTGGGCCCTGTCATCGGTGAGCCTTTGCCCAGGGGGAAACTGAGCCCCCCCCCCCCCCGCCGGGGACCACGGGGCCTGATCTGTGGCCATCTGCTCCCCCACCAGGAGTGGCCTGCAGCGCCATCCTCATGTACACATTCTGCACCGACTGTTGGCTCATCGCCGTGCTCTACTTCACCTGGCTGGCGTTTGACTGGAACACGCCCAAGAAAGGTGAGGGCACAGCCTCCCAGCCCCACCCCCTCGCCCTTGGGACGCTCCCTCCTGCCCACCGTGAACTTCCTGGGCGTGAGGGCCGCCCCTTTTTCCTTAGCACTTACTGAGGGGAAAGCCCGGAGCCAGCCCAGGGGGTGGTCCGGGGGGGGGGGGGTTAAAAGCCCCTCAGAGGGCACCACCCCGGTCCTCAGAGGAGCTCCCATTCAGTCAAGGGTTTGCATAACGTGAGGGAACAAAGGTGGCAAAGGGCCTGGCAGGAAGCGGGGAGGAGATGCTCCACGGGGTGGTAGGCCCCCACCTCAGGGTTTCACAGGGGCTCTGTCTTATCTGCCTTGCCCACGCGTCACCCGCCCCTACTCCCACTCCTTCTCAATGCTGGATTTTGTTTCCTGGAAGGTGGCAGGAGATCACAGTGGGTCCGGAACTGGGCTGTGTGGCGCTACTTTCGAGACTACTTTCCCATCCAGGTAAAGACTTGTGGGTGTTACCTTGGGTATCAGGATGGAAACGGTTGAGAAATCGGAACTTGAGCCTTAATTCATCCATCCACAGTTACCGAGCGTGCTCAGCTGAACCATGTGACCGCTTCCACCATGAACGTAGGTTCATATTCCACCCCAACTGATGCAGGATTTGAGGCACTTTGGGATACATACAGCGTGATACCGGGTAAAAGGAAAAGTCAAGACTTGAAGGAAAAAATACTAGCATTTCAGCCATACGAGTCCAACAAAGTTGCAGAGGTGGAGCTTCGTGGTCAACCCTGAGCTCCCTGGCAGCCGGGGCAAACGTGGAAACATGATAGTTGTTGGTTTTTATTTTGGGAAAGGAAGAAGCTGGCAAGTTTCTTGGGGAAACAAGACTTGTTCTAGCATTTGGGTAAAGGAGGTTTCGGACACTGAGATCCTTCGTGATGGAAGGAGCACATGCAATAGATATTATGGCCGTTGCTTGTCTGCCTTTGAGTCAATATTAAAGGCACAACTTAAAATGGCAGTGATTTATCAAGATCAACACTAAGGTAGTTTCAAGTCCCCCTGACCTGAACCACAGGCGCAACTTAAAGCAGTGAGTGTGGGGGGCTTTTTTTCCTTCTGAAGCTCTTGAAGAGTATCGCTTCTCTCAGCCAGTTGCAGGTAGGTCGCTGGGGCTCATGACCCTGGGAATTAGGGCCCAGGAAATGAGATGTGCAGTGAAAGAAGAGCGAGGCCCTGGTTGCTGAAGTGCTCAGGGGAGGCTTCTGGAGGACGTGCTCCTAGAACTCCATCTTAAAGAGGAGTAGCACCGAAGAGGCACGGAAACCAATGAGCACATAGGCACCCGAGTTTGAGAAGAAGTCTGGAGTGTGGGCGATCTTGAAGAGGTAGAGTGGAGAAGGAGGATCTCCATTTATTGGGAGCTTTCTAGAAACCAGCACCCTTCTTCAAGGAGTTCCCTTTAACCCCCACAGTGCCCTGTGAGCGGGTATTCATTTTATCCCCCTTTCACAGAAGAAAAGCCTGAAGGTCAGAGAGTAATAAAGCTGAATGAAGCTAGGAGCAATTTGAGCTGAAGTTCCAATTACTGTCTTGCCTCAAGTCTGGACTGTTCCCATCACAGCACACTGTCTCCCTATACGGCAGAGCTGTAGGAAATAAGCTCACGTAGGTACTCAGGCTCCCCTCAGGCTTGGAGGATGTAGGCTCGAAGAGCCCAGTGTGACCTTCAGTGAGGCACCGTCCCTACCAGCATGCAGAGTCTCCCCATAGTCTCCCCAACGTAGTCTAAACCTAAGTTGGTCTCTGAGTTTCCTTTCTTCTGTATCATTGGCTGCTCTGGTACACACTGGTCTTCTAAGCACCTGTCTTCTCTGGGGCCAACCTCAAGGTCCTGATGGTATAAATGGTGGCTTGGTCTGGACTTTTTCTCATCTTTTTCTGGCCGCCGGCCGATAGTTTACAAGCCAGGCTGGCAAGGCAGAGGCATGCGGGCCATGGTGCATGTGGGCAATGCTGGGGGGGTTGTAGCTAACTCTGGCAGAATCCTAAAGGTTTTTCCTGCAGGGGAAAGACCTGTCTGGCCAGCTCGCTGAGCATCCCAGCACTGGCACACCCTAGCTGCTTAGGGTAACCCAGCAGAAGGCAGTGGGGTTTGAAAAGCAGAAGCAGTGTGTGTGAGAGTGAATGTGTGCAGGGTGGTGTATGTTTGCTGTTGTGAGTCAGCGACTAGACATCCTGGCATGCTGCCCGGAGGAGGTGGCCAGGTAACCCTCCATTCCTCCACTGTACTCAGTATTGGGAGGGCGTGCCCTTTGCACACCCCAGTCTGAGCCAGTTTCCCCAGGATCCTGGGGGCCAGAGTTCCCACTCCTGCCTTTCCCTGACTCCATCTCTCTGGCTGCAGGGGGTTCAAGGCTGTTGTTGCTGGGACAATACTGTGTCATAAGACCCAACCCGCTCAGTCTGGAAGTGAGAAAACTGAGTCCCAAAGAGGGGCCGGGTCCAGTCCAGGTTGCCCGGGAAGTCTGTGCCAGCCTTAGTACCAGAATGCAAGCCCCAGGCTTTTCCCCACTAAATTCCCATTGCCTGTTTCTCTGGAAGAGCTGCAATGCCGGATTTCCCCATTGGATTGAGCCCCACTTCCTGGGTCTCCCTCTCTCTGCCTGCGGTTAGAGACCTGGGTCAGGTTCCTGCTCTGCCACTCTATTCATTGACCAATGGCTTTTGTTCCCTGTACAGCCCCGGGCTCTGTGCGAGGCATGGGGACACATAGGAGTCAGCCCTGGTCCCGTTTAGGTGGGCTCACGATCTGGCAGATTCTGCTAGACTGTCACTTTCTGCCCGTGGGACCACAAGACACACTTTCTCAAGCTCGCTGAGCCTCGTTAGCCTCACTTGCAAAATGGAGCTGTTATTATAATAAAAAGTAGTCAATTATGATTGGATGTGAGGGATTATGGCCTCTGTTCTCTCTGCTGGGACCCTTACCTCAGGGGCCAGGCCCCAGTGATTAGAGCAGCCTATCCCTCTGGAAACTTCCTCAAGGCCAGTAGCCTCCTCCACCCAGAACAGGATGACCCAGTGACCCTTGGTCAAAGCTGGGACAAACAGGTGCCCCTCCCGCTGATGTCCACATTTCCAAGAGAACCAAAACAAACCCTGTGTCCCTTTTCACACTTCCATTCCAAGAATTCACCTGGGAGTTGGAGCTGCAGGGCACATGTGAGCTGGCCCTGGGAGGGCCCCTAGGCACCAGGACCAAAGCCAGCCTGGGCATGAGGCAGGCCAGGGCATTGAGCCTCAGCCTGGGCTCTGCGCTTACCTATTGGTGATCTTGGCCCAGCCCCTGATCCTCAGGGCTTCAGGCTCCTCTTCTGTGCAGGGAGGGTTTGGCCTTGGTGTCTTCACGTCAGGGCTGACGCCCTGTGGTGTTCTGTGTGGCCCTTCTGGTCCTCCCCCTTCTCCTGGCCTCATATCAGTGGTTATGGAATGATCTCTAGCTGTACGCACCCACCCACACCTCCCCACTCCCTTCTTTGCTTGGCGCTTTGCCACTAGAGCAGCTCAGTGAGCCCTCAGAGCCTCCCTTCTCCCCGCGCAGGAGAGTTCATGTGTTAGCGGCAGCCACCAGGACCACCAGCTACCTGGAGGAGGAGAGGAAGTGCCTGGGTCACTAATCCCTGAGGAATAGGCAGGATCTTTGGAGAGGAGATTAGGAAAGACTCTCTGAGCTTAGAATTATCTATCTGTCCATCTGCTCATTTCCCAGACGGTCCTACTGAGGCCCAGGGAGGAGGGACTGTCCCGAGGTCCCAGAGCAAGGCAGGAGCAGGGCAGGTATAGGAACCAAAGCTGTTGGCTTCAGGGCCCATGTTCTCCCTCCTATGTTCCTCTGCCTTCGTGCAATGCTGTGTAAGCTTAGGCAAGTCTCTGCTCCTCTCTGGTTCTGAATTTCTTCCTCTGGTGCCAGGGTACGACAAGCCTATCTGCGCACCTTTCTTGCCCTAGGAGGCAGCGTGGGAGAAGCAACTTGCCAGGATGTGTTCCTCACTCATGTTAGCAAGCAGGCCTGGCCTGGGAAACTTCTGGGGCTGCGACTCTGCCGTGGGAAACAGGGGACACAGGAGCCAGCGTGTCAGTGCCTTCCTTCTCCCTCCAGAATGGATGCTCTGTCCAGCCTTGGGGGGCAGGGGAGTGTGGCATGAAGACAGATCATAGCCGACCAGATGCCTGTTCTTCCGGTGACTGCCCCGAGGGCCGTTAACCTGCAGTGTACCTCGGGGTAGCACACTTAACCGAGTGCCCCACCAGATAGACACATGGGGGGAGGTGATTTAAAGAGCCAGCTGGGCTTCCACCAGGTGGCGCACTTGATCCCAGTGGCTCAGAGAAAAGCCCACTGGGTGGCCTGGTCTAGAGGTGGGGTAGGATTCGCTGCAATCTCCTTTCTCTAGGCCTCAGTCTCTACCTTGTGATCAAAGAAACGGCCTAGGTCAAGGCTCCTCCAGCCCATTCTAGGTCTTGGACTCCCAGACCCAGCATTCAGTCTGGAGCAGATCACCAATGTGGTGCTGGCTGCTCAGTTCTTACCTTGACGCCATCCCATCGCCTAGAAGCCAGCCCCAGGGTCCACTTTACTGCGAGCTAGTGTGGTGGGCATACCTGCTCCTCAGGAGGCAAAATCTCGGAGCAGTTTCCTTGCAAGGCTCGTGTAAAGCCAGGCCCCCTTTACAACCCCTCGCTGCCCCCTACCCAATAGTCAGGACCTACACTGCTGCTGTTTCCCGTTTCCGTAGGGGGCAGCTTTGAGTTGGTTGAGTTCTTGAACAACTTGAATGCGCTTGCCAAAGGCAAAGAGGAAGAGGAAGAGTAAGGAAGGCCCAAGCAACAGCGGGTGAAACTCCTAGGGTGTTGCTCGCGCACATTCTGGCAGTTACCAAAACTGGGAATGGTGCCGGCCACCATCGACACCGTCCCTCTCAGGCCTCTGTCACCTGAAGATTCAGATGTCAGCTTCCCAGGGCCAGCCACCAGCACCCCCTCGCCCCAGATTGAGCACAAGATCCTTCCCTCAGATGGGGGTTCCCAAACCTGGAGTCGTGGTAAATCCGGGCTCCTGACATTCTGCCGTTGGCCCGTGCCTTGCCTCTCGCTGGCACCAGTGCAGGGACGTGGGTACTTTCAAACACAGCAAGTAGGAATGTTATCGGTGTCACCCCTCTAAAGGCAGGGCAGCCCACAAGACCAAAATGTTCAAACCCTTTGACCCAGGAATTGTATTTCTAGAAGTTTGTCAAACAATCAGATATGTGGACAAAAATAAGATACTTACGGAAGCATTCTTTCTGAAGGAAATTTTAGAAGGTTTTTAAAGATCCATCAATCGGAGTTTGATTATAATTCTATTTTGTACAGCATAGCTGTGTGACAGAATAATGCAGCCATGAGAGACATGTTAATGAGGGATCGTGGTAGGAAAAATAGTTACGATATGCTTGGTAGAAAAATGATATCAACCATGTGCCCTTAATTTTGTGGTTTTTAAAAAAGAGCATGTGTGGGGGCGCCTGGGTGGCGCAGTCGGTTAAGCGTCCGACTTCAGCCAGGTCACGATCTCGCGCTCCGTGAGTTCGAGCCCCGCGTCAGGCTCTGGGCTGATGGCTCGGAGCCTGGAGCCTGTTTCCGATTCTGTGTCTCCCTCTCTCTGACCCTCCCCCGTTCATGCTCTGTCTCTCTCTGTCCCAAAAAAAAAAAAAAAAAAAAAAAGCATGTGTGTATTTGAATGACAAAAGGATTCAACATATCAGAGTGGTTTACCAGGATTGGAGATAGGACAGGTACTTTGGATTTTCTTTTTACTTCCCTGTATTTAAACACAAATTTGTTAATGTTTATTTTTATTTTTGAGAGAGAGACAGAGCGTGAATGGGGGAAGGACAGAGAGAACACCAGGCTCCAAGCTGTCCGCACAGAGCTGACACGGGGCTTGAACCCACGAACCATGAGATCAGGACCTAAGTCAAAGTGGGGCGCTTAACCGACTGAGCCATCCAGGCGCCTCTCCCATATTTTTTAAAAAATGTTTATTTATTTTTGAAAGAGAGAGAAAGAGAGAGTGGGGGAGAGGCAGAGAGAGAGAGAGAAAGAGAGAGAGAGAGAGAGAGAGAGAGAGAATTCTAAGCAGGCTCTGCACTGTTAGCACAGAGCCCGATGTGGGGCTAAAACTCACAAACTGCGAGACCAAGAGTGGGATGCTTAACCAACTGAGCCACCCAGGTGCCCCTTTTCCTGTATTTTTTAAATGCTCTATGATTATTTATTACTTGTCTAATCAGAAAAGAAGTGATATTTTCTGAGCCAAATGCCCTTGCTTTCCATTCCTTTCAGTGCCTCTACCCCTACCAAGTTCCTTGCAATGCTGGATAGGTGCCTCAGGGTATAGGGAAACTATACCACCCACCCCACCCTCCAGGCCACCAGCCCCAGGGGAGGGGGTAGCCCTCATGGAAGCCAGTCCTTCTTCAGAGCATCCCAGCTTTGTTGATAGTACCACAGGTCAGCTGCCTGGCCGTACAGCTGATCCCCCACCCCCACTGCGGCCGGCACAGGGCTATTTCTTGCCTGACTCCCCAGCAACGCAGCTGAGCCTTGCTGCCTGGAAGGAAGTTTCCATTCAGGCCAGCTGCATTGTCCCTTTTCTGCCCTAACCGAAGGATGTGGACTTTACCCCAACGAAAACTGGACACCCCTCTTTATCTGAGAGCGGCAGGGGTTGGATGAGGAGAATGGGTCCAGGAGGAGAGCAGGGTACAGATAAGGGGACCTGTTGTGTCTGGCTGGAGAAGTAAGGGCATGAGAGAGAAAGTTTCCCCCTCCCTTCCTGGGGACTCACAGTCGAAATGCCAATTGCCAAGAGTCTGAGGTCAGGTGTGCAGAGACCCTCCGGTCCTTCAGGCCCAGAGTCTCATCGGGCATGACACACACAGTCCTTCCCCTGTCTCCTGGGCGTGCCCCGGTACCCTTCTCCTGGCAGTTTCCTCTGACCTGAGTTTTACCCTGCAGCTGGTGAAGACACACAACCTGTTGACCACCAGGAACTACATCTTTGGCTACCACCCCCATGGCATCATGGGCCTGGGTGCCTTCTGTAACTTCAGCACAGAGGCCACAGAAGTGAGCAAGAAGTTCCCCGGCATAAGGCCCTACCTGGCCACGCTGGCCGGCAACTTCCGGATGCCGGTGCTGAGGGAATACCTGATGTCTGGAGGTGAGAATCTGCCTGCCCCTGCTGTACTCTTGTCCAGGCCTGAGCCTTTCCACTGAGCAAGGTGATAGAGAGGTCAGGAAGCCCACATACCGTGCCCCAGCGGCTGGTCCTGTGCTCAGAGGTGCAGTCGGCCATAGGCATGGTGGGTCAGGGCCGAGCAGGGTCATTCATGCATCCTTCAGGATTCGGTTTCAATAACATCTTCCCTACGATGCTTACTCTGACTCCTTTTCTGGGCAACCCAGCCCCTGTGCTGCCCTTGGCACAACCTTCTGAAACTAATCACTTTCTGTGGATCTGTCCTTATCCACCGGCCTGCGACCCCTGCCACCCTGATTCGCAGGGATCCCCAGCACCTAGCAATAGCCTGGCAGTGTTAGGACCTCAGGGAATGTTTGCCAAATGAACAAGGTCCCTAAACAACCTTGTATCATTATCTCCATTTTACACATAAGTAAGCCAAGGCTCAGAAAAAGAAATAGCTTACGCAGGGCCATACAGCTTCTAGCGGCTGGGTTAGGTCTGGAGCCTAAGGCCAGGGCTCTTTCTGTTTATGTTTGGCTGTATGAAGGGGGTAGGGAGTGCATTTATGGGCAGCCCTGACTCTATGTCCTTCTCCCTGCCAGGCATTTGCCCTGTGAACAGGGACACCATAGACTACTTGCTTTCAAAGAATGGGAGTGGCAATGCCATCATCATCGTAGTGGGGGGTGCAGCCGAGTCCCTGAGCTCCATGCCTGGCAAGAACGCAGTCACTCTGCGCAATCGCAAGGGCTTTGTAAAACTGGCCCTACGCCACGGGTAAGTGCCTCCTGCACACACTTGCACACGCGTGCACACCAGCATGCACATGCATGCACAGCCCTCCAAAGCTTTGTTTGGCCCAAACAAAGCAACTCCTTGCTCCTAGAAGCAAGGCCCAAACCCCAGGAAGGCATAGATGGGAATTTGCTATCCTGTGGGAGAGGAGAGCTTGGATGCCAGAGCTTCAGACCAAGTTTGCCCAAGTGTAGCCTGAGTGTCTGAGTGGGGCAGAGATGCAGCCTGTGTTTCCTGGGCTCCTGCAGGTGGGCTACAGGCCAAGCTCATGTGCAAGACTGTGCCCTGGGGCCAAATAAGTCATGCTGCTGGGAGATCAGAGGCCAGCAGTTAGGGTGTGACTGACTCTGGCTTCTCCCTTCCAGAGCTGACCTGGTTCCCATCTACTCCTTCGGGGAGAATGAAGTATACAAGCAGGTGATCTTTGAAGAGGGCTCCTGGGGCCGATGGGTCCAGAAGAAGTTCCAGAAGTACATTGGCTTTGCCCCGTGCATCTTCCATGGCCGAGGCCTCTTCTCCTCTGACACCTGGGGGCTGGTGCCCTACTCCAAGCCCATCACTACCATTGGTGAGCTCCCCTGCCTGCAGCCCCTGAACTCGAGGTGCCCCACTGCTAGTTTGTGGTAGAGTTAAGATTCACACGCAGGCCCTCTGGCTCTGATGTCCATGCTCTAAACCACTGCAGCTGTGGACATGTCTGGGTGCTGATGGGAACGGCCAGTGGGGGTGGAGATAGTCCCATCACTGTGAGCCAAGCGGTGCCAGATGAGAAAACCAGACTTAACGGTCCGTGTTTGCAGGGCCCAGGAGTCTGTCAGGGAAGATCAGGAAGACCAGTCTGTCAAGCAAAGACCAGGAGGGGGTGTGAGGGGAATGTACAGGGTGCTCTGGGGGGTGGCAGTGGACCTCCGAGAAGCGGTGACTCTTCCACTTCTAACTGAATAGGAATTATCTAGCAAAAGACAGGAGGAAGAGAGGTTTTTTTTTTTTTTTTTTTGTCAGAAACATTAGCTTAAGTGAAGTTCCCGCAGCAAGATTGTATAGATTTTTGAGGAACAGTAAGAAAAACATCAACACGACTGGAGCATAGTCCTCTGAGAAGTATAGCAAAAACTGGCAGCACTTGTCCCTCAGCTGTGTTGTTCTGGGTGTGTGTGTGTGTGTGTGTGTGTCTCACAAGCCAGAGATCACACAAAAGTGTGTAGGCCACAAGCCATGGACTTTAGGGGCCAAAGCTCACGTAGATACTTTGAGTTATCAGGGTCAAGGTGTTTTGCTTTGTATTTGTACAAAGACTAACTGCCTGCATCTTAGGTGACAGGACCCAGACTCACTCTTGACTCTTGTCACGTGCAAATCCTATACCAGGTCTGACCGCTCTGAGGCAGCAGGGACATATCCGTGCACACGTGTGGCTGGAGAGGGACAGGCTCCTGTGGGCAGTGTGAACTAGTTTGCTCTTCACCTTAAGAATGGAAAGCTACTGGAGGGCTTTGGGGAGGAGAGGTTCAGAGTTGCATTTTAAAGTGATTCTTGGGCTGCTGGATAGAAAATGGGTTAGAAGGGTCAAAAATGGAAGCCACAGGACCAATGCGGGATGCCCCTGTGGTAGCCACTAGGGACGAAGGGAACGGCAGTGGTGATGAGAGAAGGGCATGCACTTGGGAGAAATTTCTGAAATGTCTTTGCCAGGACTTTGGGATGAGTTGAATATGGAGATGCAGAAAATAAAGCAATGAATGGATGTATGAATGTTGGGCTCCTCCTCCCTCGGCACACTTTTCAAAGCATGTCATGTGATTTCAAAATCCTAATCAAAGTCCTATGAGGAAGCAGCCCCATGTGACAGGTGAGGGAACTGAGGCTCAGAGAGGCAAAGTGACTTGCCTGGAGCAGACCAAGAGCAAAGCCATTACTCGGTCCCCTAACTCTTACGTGGGACCTTCCAACTGAGTGCCTTCGGAGCAGCCAGTGTTGATCCCACCTGCTGCTTAGTGACTGTGTGGCCTGAGGCAGGTCCCTTCCCGTGCCCTGGAGCCTCCCATCTTCTCCCCTGTAACAGAGACAACCTGAGGTGGAGCACGTTTGGCACAGTTCCTGGCACATGGTTGGCACGTAGTGCAGGGTCACTGCTATCAACATCATGGTAGACTGTCAGGGGGGCCCGAGTGGATTGACTAACCAGAGGCCTCTGCCCCATCCCTGCAGTGGGTGAGCCCATCACCATCCCCAAGCTGGAGCACCCAACCCAGCAGGACATAGACCTGTACCACAGCATGTACATGGAGGCCCTGGTGAAGCTCTTCGACAAGCACAAGACCAAGTTCGGCCTCCCGGAGACTGAGGTTCTGGAGGTGAACTGAGCCCGCCCTCAGGGGCCAGCTTCTAGGAGGAACCAGCTACAAATCGTGTTCTACCAAGTTCTCGAATGCTTTTTTGTTCTGTAAATTTGGAAGCGTCATGGGTGTCTGTGGGTTATTTAAAAGAAATTATAATAATTTTGTTAAACCATTACAAATGTTAGGTCTTTTTTAATAAGGAAAAAGTGAATATTTCCAACTCTTTTAGTTCCAATTTGTCCTGTTCTAGGTGGTGGCTGACGCATTTGGGCCTTTATGGTTTCTCAAGCAATCCTTCTTCTTCCTTCCCCAAAATTACAGACAAAACTCAGTCCTGGTTAACTGGGAAAGAAGGACAGCCATTGGTGACTCAGACCGGGGTTAGGTTATCTTCTTTTTACTTGCAGGATGAGGGCCAGGAGCCACTTCTAATACAAACACATCTATTCTAAAATGCCTACCCCACACTTAACTGCAGGCCTGGCCCCTCATACCAAGGGGAAGACCTGCAGGGCACACTTGTCCCCAACTTGAAGAGTGCAGTAATGAGCATCTGGAATGCTCCAGCTCCAGTCCAGTTAGTCTTTTAAATCTGAGGCCTCCAGGGTAAGAACCAGGGTGGCAATCAGCCTGTGCTAGGGACAGTGCTGTCCCAGATGCACCGCCTCCAGGATTAGTCAGCCACCACGTTGTAGTTGGAGTGACTAGTCTTCCACAGGGTGCTGACAACATGTGCCCAGGACAGACCTGGACTTGGCCTGATTCACATGTTTCCCAGTGGCCTCGGTTTGTTTAGCCCATAACCCAAGTATGAGTGTGAGGAAAGGGTCCCTCTTCCTGTTCACAGAGGGGCCTGGCCTTCTGAGCAGCACATTGGTCTTAAGACAGGAGGCCCCCGAACCCAAGCCTCACATATTTGTGCCTTTCTGAGAGGGGAGGAACCAGGGAAGAAACCCAGCCCCTCTGTGTGTTCTGTTTTCTCTTGATGAGATGATTGTCCCGTGTCACACTTTTGTAAATTCCAAAACGAATAAACGAAAACGAGAGTTCTCTGTGAGTTATTGCTGGGACTTCACCTGCATCTTGCCCCTGACGCTTGGGGAGGCTATGGTCCCATCTGGGCTCCCTGCCAAGCCTTCCCCCTTGCTCCTTTGGTCTACGTGGTCTACACGCCGTACGGTAGTATCGGTTATCTTTTCCTGCGCAACAAATGACTCCACAACACAGTGGCTTCACACAACACTGTGTCCACCACACAATCTGAAAGTCAGTAGCCGAGGTATAGCTTAGCAGAACCCTCTCCCTCAGGGCCTCTCGCAAGGCTACAGTCAAGATAATCAGACAGGCGGCGGTCGTCCTCATGCTTGACCAGGGGAGGACCCACCTCCAAGGTCATTCACGCGGCTGTTGGCAGCGTTCACTTCCTCACTGGCTATTGCCCAGAGGCCACTCTTGCTTGCTTGCCACACGGGCCTTTCCATGGAGTAGTTCATGGAATACAACATGGCAGCTGGCTTCATCAGAGAGAGTAAGCAGAAAGAGCCAGAGAGAGAGTGTGCAAGGTGGAAGTCACGTTCTCTTATAACTTCATCTCAGATGTGATACCCTGTCACTTTTGCCATATTCTCCCCATTAGATCCAACTCACACTCAAGAGGATGATATACTGAATGAATGCCTAGAGGCAAGGGTTCTTGGAGCCCCCTCACAGCTGTCTACTGTGTGTGGCAGAGGGTTACTGTCCACTTTTAAGGTCCTGAGATGGCAGAACTACAAGTGTCCTCCATGGATCACGCAAGCCATGTTCCTTGCCTCTGGCCTCAGTTATACCACAAAGAGGGAGAGCTAGCCTGCTGTTGCTTTAGTGATTTCATGCCACACCCGGGTCCCCCAAGATGCCACCTCTCTCTGTTCCAATTCCATTTGATTCAATGAGTACTACGCAGCTGGGAACCCCTCTTAGCTGAGACCAAATGACCTCATTCCAACTTTCCCACCGCCTAAGTTTCTTTGCCATTCATTCATCCACTCCAAGGACTGCTCCTCTGTGCATACAACATGGCGTGCCTGGTTGAACTGGGACCTCAATGTCAGCCTGGGATTTGAAGGGTGACTAGAAGTTGGCCAGGAAGGAAATGCAGGGAAGAGCAGCAAACAAAGACAGGGGAAACAGCACTGCTGAGTTGAAGGAGGATGTGGTGGTAGATGGGTCTGCAATGGGGCTTGGCTTGGAAAGGCAGGAGAGTTGATGTCTCCAGAGTGGGCGGGAGGCCAGGCGGCAACAGGAGATACCCTCAAGGAGCAACAGAGGCTGAATTCTGTAGCACTGGGCAGTCCTTAGGCCCACAGAGTTCAGGTCAGAGGATTTCCTTGAGGATGGAGGAAAGGCCTGCTTTCTGAGGACAGTTTCAGCCCCACCCCAGCCCCAGTCTGAGATTAGCCATGACCTTTGGCCTCTGGCCCCAGGCTAAGCCTGGCCCTAACCTAGGCCACCCCACAAAGATAGGCCATTACTCTCAGCAGTAATTTTTTGAAGATTCAACACCTATTGGGCATGAGAGAACTCCTTCATCTTTGCTTATGAACAGTGACCATAAGCAGGCCCCAAATACATCTAGCAGCAGCCTGTGCAGCAGCCTGTGCAGAGCAATGGGGCGGAGGGGGCGGGGGGTGGCGGTTACTCTAGGTAAATGCTGTGAACATTGCCTCTGGCTGGGAGTTGTTACCTTGAGAGAGGGAACAGGATCCTCCTTTTCCAAAACACCCTCTGCTTTTGGACTGTGGGGTTAGGGCTGTAGTCTCAGTCGGAAGTTGTCAATTCCATGATTCTGCTTGTGGTTCACAGACCAGGCCACTAGGGGGCACTGAGGATAGCTCTGAGGCAAATGCCACACAGCTTCCCCTTTCTTTTCACATTTTGGCATTTAAGCACTCCTACTCTGGGCTAGAAGCAAGGGATAGTAAAATCATGGACTCACAAATGCTCAGAGCTAGACAGGAACTCTTCTTTTTCCAGGGTTTTAAGGTAGAAATGTAATAGCTCTTTTTTCTTTTTTAATATGTTTACATCTATAAGACTTTCCCTAAAACTGCCTTAGCTGCATCCCATAAATTTTGGTATCTTGGGTTCTTGTTTCATTTATTCCAAAGTTCTTCCTAATTTATCTTCTGATTTCTTCATTGACTCTTTGGTTACTGAAGAGGATGTTGCTTAGTTTACACATATTTGCTATTTTCCCCAATTTCCTTTTGTCACTTATTTCAAATTTTATTTCATAGAACAAACTTTGTATGATTTCAATCTCTTTCAATTTACTGAGGCTCCTCTTATGACCAAATAGATGATCTTTCCTAGAGAATGTTCCATGTGCATTTGAGAAAAATGTGTATTCTACTCCCGCTGGGATCAGTATTATAATGGTAGTATTATAGTGGTAGTATTTTCCAGATGTCTGTTAGATCTACTTGGTTTATAGTGTTGTTCAAGTCATCTAGTTCCTTGTTGGTTTTGTCGATGGTCTGCCTAAGCATTCTATCCCTTATTGAAAATGGGGTATTGAACTACCCAAAGCAGTCTACACATTCAATGAATCCCAATCAAAATTGCACCAGCATGTTTCTCAGAGCTAGCACAAACAATCCTAAAATTTGTATGGAACCACAAATGACCCAGGATAGCCAAAGTAATACTGAAGAAGAAAACCAAAGCAGGAGGCATCACAATCCCAGGCTTTAGCCTCTACTACAAAGCTGTAACCATCAAGACAGTATGGTATTGGCACAAAAACAGACACATAGATCAATGGAATAGAATAGAGAACCCAGAATTGGACCCACAAATGTATGGCCAACTAATCTTTGACAAAGCAGGAAAGAGTATCCAATGGAAAAAAGACAGTCTCTAACAAATGGTCCTGGGAGACCTGCAGAAGAACGAAACTAGACCATTTCTCACACCATTCACAAAAATAAACTCAAAATGGATGAAAGACCTGAATGTGAGACAAGAAACCATCAAAACCCTAGAGGAGAAAGCAGGAAACAACCTCTTTGACCTCAGCCGCAGCTATTTCTTACTCAGTACATCTCCAAAGGCAAGGGAATTAAAAGCAAAAATGAACTATTGGGACCTCCTCAAAATAAAAACATTCTGCACTGCAAAAGATATAATCAACAAAACTAAAAGGCAACTGATGAAATGGGAAAAGATATTTGCAAAAGACATATCGGATAAAGGGCTAGTATCCAAAATCTCTAAAGAACTTACCAAACTCCACACCCAAAAAACCAAATAATCCAGAGAAAAAATGGGCAGAAGATATGAATAGATACTTTTCCAAAGAAGACATCCAGATGGCCAACAGACACATGAAACGATGCTCAATTCATCATCAGGGAAATACAAATCAAAGCCATTTTAGCCACACAGATCAGAGTGGTTAAAGTGAACAAATCAGGAGACTATAGATGCTGGTGAGGATGTGGAGAAACGGGTACCCTCTTGTACTGTAGTTGGGAATGCAAACTGGTGCGGCTGCTCTGGAAAACAGTGTGGAGGTTCCTCAAAAAATTGAAAATAGATCTACCCTATGACCCAGCAATAGCACTGTGAGGAATTTACCCAAGGGATACAGGCATGCTGATGCATAGGGGCACTTGTACCCCAATGTTTATAGCAGCACTTTCAACAATAGCCAAATTATGGAAAGCGCCTAAATGTCCATCAACTGATGAATGGATAAAGAAGATGTGGTTTATATAAACAATGGAATACTACTTGGCAACAAGAAAGAATGAAATCTGGCCATTTACAGCAACGTGGATGGAACTGGAGGGTATTATGCTAAGTGAAATAAGTCAGTCAGAGAAAGACAGATACCATATGTTTTCACTCATATGTGGATCTTGAGAAACTTAACAGAGAAGATCATGGGGGAGGGGAGGGAGAAAAAAAGTTATGAACAGAGAGGGAGAGAGGCAAACCATAAGTGACTCTTAATTACAGAGAACAAACTGAGGGTTTATGGGGGGCAGGGGAGAGGGGAAAGTGGGTGATGGGCAATGAGAAGGGCACTCGTTGGGCTGAGCACTGGCTGTTGTATGGAAGCCAATTTGACAATAAATTATATTTAAAAAAAAAAAATAAAATGTCCTTAAAGTGCTCAAAAAAAAAAAAAAGAAAGAAAGAAAGAAAGAAAAGAAAATGGCGGTATTGAAGCCTCCAACTATTGTTACATTGTTTATTTTTCCCTTCAATTCTGTACCTTTTGCTTCATATATTTTGGGACCCTGCTGCTATGTACTTGTATGTTCATAATTGTTACATTTTCCTGATGGAGTCATCCTTTTATCATTATAAAATTCCCTTTGTCTCTAGTAATAATTTTTGTCTTTTTTTAAAATAATGCTTATTTATTTTTGAGAGAGAGAGAGAGGGACAGAATGCAAACGGGAGGGGGCAGAGAGAGAGGGAGACACAGAATCCAAAGCAGGCTCCAGGCTCTGAGCTGTCAGGACAGAGCCCGATGTGGGTTCAAACCCACAAACCTTGAGATCATGACCTGAGCAGAAGTTGGATGCCTAACCAACTGAGCCACCCAGGCGCCCCACAGTTTTTGTCTTAAAATCTATTTTATATAGCCTATAAAAGTATAGCCACCCCAGCTCTCTTTTAGTTACTACTTGTATGAAACATCTTCTTCCATCCTTTTCCTTTCAACCTATTTGTGTTTTTGAATATAAAGTGTATCTTTAAAATTTTTTTTAATCTTTATGTATTTTTGAGAGAGAGACAGAGACAGAGTGTGAGCAGGGGAGGGGCAGAGAGAGAGGGAGACACTGGATCCAAAGCAGGCTCCAGGCTCTGAGCTGTCAGCACAGAGCCCAACATGGGGCTCGAACTCATGAACCGTGAGATCATGACCTGAGCTGAAGTCGGACGCTTAACTGACTGAGCTACCCAGGCGCCCCTAAAATGTATCTTTTGAAGGCATAATAGTGTTGGATCTTTTTTCTTTTTATCCATACTTCTACTTTATGTCTTCTCATTGGAACATTAAGTCTATTTACATTTAATATAATCACTGATAAAGTAGAATTTACATGTGCCCTTTTGCTATTTTCTTGTGTCTTTTTTGTTCCTCCCTCCCTCCATTCCTGCCTTCTTTTCTGTTAAATGTTTTTTCATACACTGTTTTAATTCTCCTGTTGTTTCTTTTGCTCTATGTTTGTAAGTTTTCTTTTTTTTTTTTTAATTTTTTTTTTTAACGTTTATTTATTTTTGAGACAGAGAGAGACAGAGCATGAACGGGGGAGGGTCAGAGAGAGAGAGGGAGACACAGAATCGGAAACAGGCTCCAGGCTCTGAGCCATCAGCCCAGAGCCCGACGCGGGGCTCAAATTCACGGACTGTGAGATCGTGACCTGAGCTGAAGTTGAACGCTCAACCAACTGAGCCACCCAGGCGCCCCTGTAAGTTATTTTCTTAGCCGTTACCCTGGAGATTAAAATTAACATCTTAATTTAAAACAGTCTAGTTCAGATTAGTAACAGTTTAATTTCTCAATCTTTTGGCAGGCTGGCCTGAGAGAAAAAAGGGACAGGACACACATCAGGATGGTGTGGTGGGTTGAATAGTGACCCACCACATGATAAGTACCTAGTTAAACTCCATGGTCTGTGAAGGTGACTTTATTTGGAAAAGGGATCTTTGCAGAAATAAAGAGATAATCTTAGATTATGTAGGTGGGCCCTAAATCCAATGGCAAGTGTCCTAAGAGAAAGAAGACACAGGGAAAAGGGGAGAAGGCCACGTGAAGGGGGCAGGAGGCTGGACTTACGCAGCACAAGCCCAGGAACACCTGGAGCCACCAGAAGCTGGAAGAGGAGAGGAAGGGTTTTCCCCTCGACTCTCCGAGGGAGCATAGCCTTCCCAACACCTTGATTTGGGATTTCTGGCATGCAGAACTGTGATAGAATGAATTTTCGTTTTAACTCAGCTGGTTTATGGCTTAACCTAATCCAAGTGGTGAATTTCAATATGTTTATATCACCTACGGGAGGAGTTGGAAGGCAGAGTCAGGTCCTCTCATCAATAAAATAACCTTGAATTCCATGGGTTTGAACTGCTCAGGTCCACTGACACAGATTGTCTTCAGTAAATGCAACACAGTTCTGTAAAAGTATTTTCTCTGTTCATTTTCTTTTCTCTAGCTTACTTTATTATAAATGGACAGTATATAATACAACAGTATATACAGTGTATAAACAAAATGTGTTAATTGATTGTTTATGTTGTCGGTAAGGCTTCTTTCTGGTCAGGAGTAGGCTTTCAGTAGTTAAGTGTTGGGGAAGTGAAAGGTATATTCAAATTTTCGATTGTGTGGGAGGCCATCATCCCTAAACCCCATGTTCAAGAGTCAACTGTATTTCCCTTTTCTTTATGTGAGGCAGGTTGCAATTTTGGCAGGCACTTTTTCCTGATACTTCTGAGAGGTGGAAGAAATTCCCTTTTATTGGTTTATAGGATCACTAGGAGAAAATAGGAATTCCCCCCACTACTTGGCCTCAACCATAATTTTTATAACGAATCTCTGCCCCAGATGTATTCCAAACTTCTCTTTTCATAGCCCTGTTTCCCTCCCTTGTAAACTATTTTTCAAGGTATTTTTCACCACTTCCTGCTTCAGGGAGTTTTGCTTTGTGTGTTTTCATCTAACATTGGTGTCATGCACGCACACGATTTTATCTCCTCCATTTTTTACTTAACATGGAATTGCACCTACACACATTTAGAAAGCTCCTTTTCTCAGGGCTAAAATATCAAACACATTTTGAGATTTCTAATTACTTTTGATGAAAACTGATACAAAATATTTTTCCTCTAAACACAAAAGACATATTTTTAATTAAATGCCTGGGGTATAAAAATGTATTCTGAAAATAAGTATGACTTCACTGTGTAAATAAAATTTGGGGCTTCTGGCTGGCTCAGTTTGTAGAGCATGTGACTCTTGATCCTTGGGGTCATGAGTTCAAGTTCCATGTTGGGCCAAGAGCTTAGTTAAAAAAAAAAAATAAAGAAAAAAAAAGCCGTAAGACTCTTGCTAGCAGCAATACAATGCAGGATTGATAACACTGGAGTAAGACTGCTTCCAAAACCCAGTCTACACAGAGGGAGGATGCTGAAGGTTTCCACTTTCTAATCCGGGAGTGTTCCCCTGGCAACCAGCCCCCATCCTTAAGTTATCTGAGGCTTTCCAAATGTCACCTCGTTAAAAGAAACTCAAATACAGTTGAACGGGACTTGTTATGGAAACAAAAGACATTCATTTCACTCTCTGAAGCTTTCAGGAACTGAGAACAAAACTAAATATTATAACGAAAGATGCGCTGCTGGCTCTCGTATAGGAAATTACAAGTCTTAGGAGCTATGTGCCAGGAACAGTGAATAAAGAACCAAATATCTATTTCTTATTATAAATCACAGTATCATACTCCTTTTCTCTGTGAGAATTTCTCAGTCTCTCCTTGGCTATCACGACCTAGACAGTCTTGGAGATTATGATCCAGTATTCTGTAGAACACCATTTAGTGTTGTTATGTCTACTCTTTCCTTGTAACTGACGTAAGTCCAAGCCAGTCCATCTTTAGCAGAAATATCACAGAGGTAGTGATCGACCCTCCTCCCCCCATCCTAGCAGGCAATCATGATTTCAGTGTGTCCTATTGATTGATGCTCACTGTATCGCTTGATTAAGCTGGGAACCGTCGTATTACATTGTAAAGTTACTCTTTTCCATACTTTGAAAATGTCTCCCCCCTCGCCTTTTTATATCAATGAAGACTCATGGATCCCTATTTTATTCAGTGGGCTATATGCTATTCTATAATTTTTATCGTGATGTTCAAGCTGCTCCAGATTTGGACAGTGGGAACCCCACCAAACTGGCTTCTGTGTCCTTTTGACATGTCTCCATCATTTTTGGGGGGAAGAGTACTTCCTTATTTTCTGGCACAACTACATGTCCTAGGGTCATCTTGTACTTTTTCTGGCCCAATCCTGGACTCAGCCACTTCTTCAGAGAATCTTGATTCCAGTTAGTGGAGAATGGTATTCAGAAACCAAGATCTAGGGGTGCCTAGGTGGCTCAGTTGGTTGAGCATCCGACTTCAGCTCAGGTCATGATCTCAGAGTCCGTGGTTTTGAGCCCCACATTGGGCTCCTTCCTGACAGTGGGGGTCTGCTTGTGATTCTTGCTCTCTCCTCTCTCCCCCGACCCCCAAGTAAGCTTTCTCTCTCTCAAAATAAGCAAATAAACTTTAAAAAAAAAGAAAGAAAGAAAGAAAGAAAGAAAGAAAGAAAGAAAGAAAGAAAGAAAGAAAGAAAGAAAGAAACCAAGATCTCAACAATTATGGTCTATCACCACAGGGTTCATCCAAGCTCCTTCTCTTCCTATATTTGTAACTCCTTTTTCTGATAGAAAACTGGCTCCCATTATCCTTAATATATCTAATTATTTTGATCAATCCTTCTGTATGTAACCAATCTTCCATTGCTACCATTCTGTCCTCCACCCCTGAACCCAATACTGACAC
Organism: Neofelis nebulosa; assembly: GCF_028018385.1. Classification (NCBI taxonomy): domain Eukaryota; kingdom Metazoa; phylum Chordata; class Mammalia; order Carnivora; family Felidae; genus Neofelis; species Neofelis nebulosa. Next base: position 56,415,140 of record NC_080791.1, on the reverse strand, counting down.
TCTCATCAAGGCCAGCTTCACCAGATGTGACCTATGCAGTTGGTGCTTAGAAGGGCTCCATGCTTGATGAATTCTTGGAATTCTTTTTTTTTTAATGTTTATTTATTTTGGACAGAGCCCGCATGCAAGTGGGGGAGGGGCAGAGAGACAGAGGATCCCGAGGGGGCTCTGCACTGATAGCAGAGAGCCCATGTGGGGGGCTCTAACTCACGAGCCGTGAGATCATAACCTGAACTGAAGTTGGGCGCTTAACCGACTGAGCCACCCGGGCGCCCTGCCTTCACTTTGCTGTTGATGGGAGTAAGATTCTCGTTCTTTTGGGAAAATTCAGTCCTAAATAGTGTATTCTAATTAATGCAGGTGGTGTGGCATGGGGGACAGAGCTCTAGCTCGGGAAGCAAGAGACCTGGGTTCACAAGCCAATCTGCCATGAAGAACCATGTGAATCTGGGCACTCATTTCCAGAGCTGCTTTTTAGGCTTCTGTAAAACTGGGACAATAATACCTACTTCACAGGGTCCTGTGGGGATGGTCCATGGTAATGTATGTAAAGTACTAGGAAAACCTTAGTTTTCTCTAGCCCCCAGAGAACCTGTTAGGGAGGGAAATGAATTTACTTAAAATCCTGCAGTCAATTAGCTGCAGGCTCAGGTCACATTTAAAAAAATTTGTTTTAAGTTTATTGATTTTGAGAGACAGAGCAGAGAAGGGGCAGAGAGAGAGGGAGAGAGAGGATCTCAGGCAGGCTCTGTGCCACCAGTGAAGAGCCCTATGTCAGCACAGAGCCTGATGCAGGGCTCGAACTCAGGAACCATGAGATCACGACCTGAGCTGAAACCAAGAGTCGGATGCTTAACTGACTGAGCCACCCAGGCATCCCTATGATCACATTTTTTTTTTTACCCCAGGCTTGGAGCTCTCAGACACCCCACTTTGCAGCCAGAATGCTCATTCTCAGGAACCCTGTGAGACCATGCCTGTCTTTGGCAGGGAACGAGGGCAATCGGGCATCCTTTGAGCTCTTCTGTCCCCAGGAACTTAGCCATATTCCTGTATTCTAATTGTCCTCTAACTCAACAAAGGAATGTCACAATTTACTGTTACTAAATTCATCACTCCCCCACCCTTGCATCTGTTCTGGACACAACTGCCAGAATGACTTGTTTTTTCTTCTGTTTTGTTTTCTTTTTTTGTTTTTTGTTTTAAGTAAACCTATACCCAACATGCGAGTAGAACTCACGCCCCTGAGATCAAGAGTCGCATGCTATACAGACTGAGCCAGCCAGATGCCCCCAGAGTGACATTTTTAAAACATAAATTAGATCATGTAACACCCCCCCCACCCCCCACTTACATAAACCCTCCCGTAGTTGTCCACACACCTCAAGGTCAGACTCCCCTGGGGCTACCACAGCTGGCAGGATCTGGACCCTGCCCAGATCTCCAACTTCATTCTGTGCCATCACGGCTGGACGAAAACTTCAGAAGCTCTAAGCACGGAAAGACGATGCGGCTGCTGCCGTATGAAATTACAAATAAAAGCAACACTAAACTGTAAATGACATTGAAGGAGGTCTTTGATTTTATTTTTGAAATATCAACTTCTTCCAAAAACTGTTCTCCTCCCCTTCTTCCTCCTCCATGCCGGCTGCCTCTCCCGCCTACGCCTGCCTGGCCTTCTTACAGTTCCTTCAATGCTCCCTGCGCCTTCTTCAGACTGTTCCTCTTGCTCTCCCTAGCCCCTTTTGTCTAGTTTTGTCTAGGTTTTGTCCAGTTAACCTCCTACTCACCCTTCAGACCTCACTATAAAAGACAGTTCCTAAGGAAAGCTTTCTCTGGGAGCTCCGACTAACTCAGCCCTGTGGGTTAGACGCTCTTCGATCTAATGTGTGTCCTCTTGGCCGGTGTGTGAATTCCCAAACTCATGTTCCCACATTGGCACGTTTAACCTCCATGACAGTGTGAAAGCCACTGGGATTGAGGGAGGAGCACTGGTCCTTGGGGGTAAGAAGCCCAAGTCTTTGTCTCAGGTTTGCTACAAACTTTGTGTGAGCCTGGCCAAGCTCATTTCCTCCCTCTGGGGTTGTGTCCAATGGGAGAGGCATGGAGGCTCTGTGTCATCTAACAACCATTCACTTACCTGGGCCTTCATCAACTCACTCATGGATTTGATTCATCCATTCAGTCATTTGCGCATTGAAGCTCATGGAGCCTGTCCTCCGTGTCAGGATGCTGGGAGTTCAGAAGGAAATCAAAAGGAAGAGTTCATAGTACAGCAGGTGAGACAAACACAAACCATATGACTAGGCACATGGGTATAGGTACTAAAGAGAGGTCGGGGTCTTAGTGGGGGCCCAGAGATGGTAGCCATTAGGTCACATCTATGAAGCCTTTTTCAAAAAAGTAACCTTGAAGAGTTTAGAAAGGAGAAGGAGAAATGCTGCCCAGGCACCCGCCTTTGTTGGGTACAGGCTCTTTGGGGGAGTGGTCTCTTTGCTTTACAATTCTCACCTGGCCTTTTGCAAGAGTCTTGCTCTTCAAACCCAACTCCTTGAAAGCTGCATCTTCAGGGCTGCCTGAGGATCTTTCCAAATGACTTCCTGTTGCCTAAGATTGAGGCCAAGTTCTTCAGCCCTGCAGTCAGGTTCTTCTTGTGTGGCCCCATCTTCCTTTTCCAGCCTCTTTGCCTGTTGCCCCCAGGCAGCCTTTGTTTCAGCCCCTTAAAGTAGGCCAGTGTCAAGTCCTCTGCCTCAGTGCCTTTGCTCAGGCAAAGCTCATGCTTCTGCCCAGAAGACTTTATTTAGAAAGCCTTCTGGCACAACACACAGTAGTTAGCAACTTCTTTTGTACTTCCGTGATACTTTATACATCATCTCAATGACTGCATCTACCACTTTGTATTGAAATTACCTACGACCTCCTTGCAGTCAGGGATTCTAATTTGAATTATTTCTATAAATATAGTGGCCTGGCCGGGCACCTGGTACGGGTCTGAATGATGTTTGGCTAAGTGAGTAAGTAAATGGGAGAAAGAGGACTTGAAAGGAAGGGGATAGGTTTAATTTAATTAAATTTGAGACATCAAAAGACCAACTTGGCCTGTCTTCCTCTTATTTACCCAATGCATCATGCCCATGAGATATAGAGACTAAGGAAAGAGGAAGAAGAAGAGGTAAAATGGTTTGGGGTGTTTCAGTTTTTGGTCCTGCCAACAATGTTTGGTTTCGATATCCAACATGGTACTAGTTAGCTATTAAAACACTAGTCATCCCTGAACCAAACAGAGCTAACCCCCTGTTGTTCATCTATCAAACTCCCAATCATTTTTAAGACATTTGTGAAGGGGCGCCTGTCGGCTAAGCGTCCGACTTCAGCTCAGGTCACGATCTCGCGGTCCGTGAGTTCGAGCCCCGCGTCGGGCTCTGGGCTGATGGCTCAGAGCCTGGAGCCTGCTTCCGATTCTGTGTCTCCCCCTCTCTCTGCCCCTCCCCCACTCATGCTCTGTCTCTCTCTGTCTCAAAAATAAATAAACATTAAAAAAAAAAATAAGACTTTTGTGAAGCCTGCATTTGACTTTGCCCACCAACTCTTGTAGAGTCAGTCATTTCATTACCACTTGACCTTGATCTTTCTTCTATCACTGCATGCATGTTGTATTTGGCTACCTTAGAATCCATGTTCCTTAAACTTGGATACATGTTTCTCTAGGGGACATATAGCACTGTAGAAATATTATAGTAATTTAATTCTAAGTGATTAGAAACATATTTATTTTTATTTATTTATTTTGAAAAAGCCAGCAGTGGATGGGCAGAGAGAGAAAGAGAGAGGGAGAGAGAGAATCCCAAGAAGGCTCCGTGCTATCAGGATAGAGCCCGATGCAGGGTTCAAACTCAGAACAGTGAGATCATGACCCGAGCTGAGATCAAGAGTTGAACACTTAACCAACTGAGCCACCCAGGTGACCTAGAAATATTTTTATGTTTAAACAAATATAGTCATATTATGGAAAAGTATCTAAGATAATACAAGAATTTTTAGAATAAAATAGGACATATAAAAATGATAGCATTTATTGAACACTTACTACACCCAAGGCACTGTGGGAAAACATTTTACACTCATTACCTTGAACATTATGCAAGTATTTTAGGTATTTGTCCTGTCCCTGGGGTGAGCATTCCAGCTCTCTTGGTGTAAGTGGAAAAGTCTGAGAAGGGTTGTTTATTTGAGGTATGTATTTCCAGTGCCCAGTGATCAGCCTGGTACAGACTTGAATGTCATTAAAAGCTCGTGGAAACGGAGTGCCTGGGTGGCTCAGTTGGTTGGGTGTCTGACTTCGGCTCATTCAGAGTTCGAGCCCCACGTTGGGCTCTGTGCTGACAGCTCAGAGCCTGGAGACTGTTTTGGATTCTGTGTCTCCCTCTCTCTTTCTGCCTCTCCCCCAGTCGTGGTCTCTCTCTCTCTCTCTCTCTCTCTCTCTCTCAAAAATAAATAAATATTTAAAAAAATTTTTAAAAAAGCTTGTGGAAAGATTGGATCCTGATCTCTCTGCTGGAATATCCTTTTCTCCATTTCTGCCTGGCGAACTCCTATTGGTTCTTCAGTACCCAGTTTATTTTATTATTTTTTAAACAATTTTTAAAAATGTTTATATATTTTTTTAGAGCGAGCATGCACAAGCGGGGTAGGGGCAGAGAGAGGGAGAGAGATTCCCAAGCAGGCTCCACGCTGTCAGCACAGAGCCCACGAACCTCGAGATCATGACCCAAGCTGAAATCAAGAGTCGGATGCTTAACTGACTGAGCCACCCAGGTGCTCCCTTCAATACCCAGTTTAAATGTCGCCTATACTGTGACTGAAATCCGACTCTCTTCTCTGGCTTCCACAGCTCCTGAACTTCCCTCAGACTGAAAAACTGGTTTATCACTCTTTTTTTTACTTATTGGACTTCCCTGTAAAGAGGGCAGCTTCCCTGGGGATGAGTCCGAGTCTGATTTCCCAGCACCAAGCAAAGGGTTTGCCACAGAGAAGCCCTCAATGAACATTTGTTGAATGAATCAAGTAATAAAGTTAGCTAATATTCAGAGCTGACCTTCAAAGGAGAAAGAAGTGATTCTGTGTTCTGTCTCTATAGGCCCATTTTTTTTTTTTTTTTGAGAGATAGAGAGAGACAGAGTGAGTAGGGGAGGGGCAGAGGGAGAGAGGGAGACATAGAGGCAGAAGCAGGCTCCAGGCTCTGAGCTGTCAGTACAGAGCCTGACATGGGGCTTGAACTCATGAACCACAAGACCATGACCTGAGCTGAAAGTCAGACACTTAACCGACTGAGCCACCCCGGGGACCCCTCTATAGGCCCATTTTCTTAACTTGTGTAGTGGGTTGGATGATCTCCCTCCCTCTCCTCCGAAAATGAGTCCATTCTCTAAAGCTGGAACCTGTGAATGTCATCTTACTTGGAAAAAAGGTCTCTGTAATTAAGGATCTCAAAACGAGACCTGGATTATCTGCGCGGGCCCTAAATCCTAAGACAAGTGTCCTTATAAGAAAGAGAAAAGAATATGCAGGAAGAAGAAAAGACCATGAGAAGATGGAGGCAGAGGTTGGAATTATGCAGCCCCGAGCCCAGGAGTATCTGGAGCCACCCGAAGATGAAAGGGTCAAGAAAAGATCCTCCCTTAGAGCCTTCTAAGAGAGGCCCAGCTGTCACCTTCATTTTGGGCTACTGGTCTCTAGAACTGTGAAAGAATACATTTCTGTTGCTATTGTTGTAAGCTACTTAGTTTGTGGTAATTTGATACAGAAGCCTAAGGAAACTAACACAGCTTGGAAACAGAAGTGTTTTCTGTGAAATTCCAACAGATTTTGGCATGCCACGAGTTGAACCAGATGAGATTTGGGATTTCCTAACTAATCCCTTCTCCACAAACACCTGACCACACCACCCATGAGGAACCACTCGATGCTTCAGAATTGGAGACAGTGCAGCATCCATGTTAGCCAGCTCTGGGGTCAGAACCAAAGAGTGTTCAGGCTTCTGAACACCCAGGAAAGATAGCATGCTTCCCTTTTATTTTATTTTTTTTTTAATGTTTATTTATTTTTGAGACAGAGAGAGACAGAGCATGAGTGGGGGAGGGGCAGAGAGAGAGGGAGACACAGAATCGGAAGCAGGCTCCAGGCTCTGAGCCATCAGCCCAGAGCCTGACGCGGGGCTCGAACTCACGAACCGCGAGATCGTGACCTGAGCCGAAGTCGGACGCTCAACCGACTGAGCCACCCAGGCGCCCCATGCTTCCCTTTTATTAAACTAGTTTTAGTGCAATTATTGTATGTGAGCGCTTCTCTGGCATTTTGCATATGTTGATTTACTTAATCTCTACAGCAATCTTATTATTTTACAGATGGGAAAACTAAAGCTGAGAGCGAGGAACTGGCTTGTCCAGGAACACATAGCTAGAGAGTGGCAGAGCCAAGATCGCAAAAGTGCCTGATTCCTGTTGTGTCTGATTCTAAAACACTGTGTTCTTTCAGCTATGTCAGTCCAGGTGGTGGAGAAATTCATAGTCTTGGGGGCGGGGGGCGGGGAAGGCAGATTGATAGCCTGCAGAATGACTTAATGCTATTTATTATAGAAGCAATCGCTATAGATGCTATCATTATGCTCAAGGAAGTCTTCCTGGAAGAGGCTGCATTTGAACTGGTTTTTCACTAAAAAACAAACATATACCGGGGCACCTGGGTGGCTCAGTCCATTAAGGGTCTGACTTTGGCTCACGTCACGATCTCACCGTTGGCGAGTTCAAGCTCCCTAGGCTCTGGGCTGACAGGGCGGAGACTGCTTCCGATTGTGTGTCTCTCTCACTCTCTGCCCCTCCCTCGCTCATGCTGTCTCTCTCTCTCAAAAATAAATACACGTAAAAAAATGAAAACAAACATACACTGATTATCCATCAGGCACCGGAAATCCAGAGATGAATGACAAGGTCCTTTGGCTCGAGGAATTCAATGTGTGTGTGAGTGTGTGTTACACACTTATTAGAAGACAATGCAATAGAATAGTAAGAAATATGGTAGAGGCAAGATTCCTAACTCAGGGTCCCAGAGTAGATAAGGGAAGACTTTTGGAAGAAGGGACTCCACCAGCAGAGGAGATTTGATGGGCAAGTAGGCACTAGAAGGTGAAAAGTCGCACAGGCTTTCTAGGGATAGCATAAGCAACACACTGGTAGAGGTGAAACAGCGTTTTCTGGGTGCCTGGCACACACTGTGTAGCGCAGCGTACTAGTTAGTGGAGTGCGAAGAGGGGAGTGGACTTGTGGGTTGGAGTTGCTGACGGAAGAGCAGGGACTGCCCGACAGGTTTCTGGTCTCAGCGCATCCTGCGTGGTGACTTGTCGAACGATAAAATATTCTTTCTCAATGCTCGCACGGTCCTGCGAACCCCTCGGGAAAAAAGGCTGCTCAGAGAACTTGCAACAGTAGCCCAGCCTTCGCGACCCAGCTGGCGCCAAACGGGTCCCCGCCGTCCAAGGGGAGGCCGGTTACCAGGGCAACTAGGTTCGGGCGGAAGTGGCTCCGAGGACTGACTCTCACTTATCAGGTGACTCTCCTGCCTCCTGCACGTGACAACAGAGCCCAGGCGCTCGCGCTACCTAATCAGACCCCGCCCCTCTTTCCCTGTACTGACAACTGACACCAGCCTAGAGCAATGGCCCTTGCGGATCTACCAGGAGACCCCGCCCCACGGTAGTGAAAGAACCAATTAGACTGGGGAAAAAAGAAGCAACGCCCCGGGTTTCACCCCAGCTTGACAGACGCAATTTAGGCCATCCCCGGGTCCCTCCGCCCCGAGCCCATTCCGGCCGTCGATGGACAGCCCTTCTACCCAATAGCACACCCCTTGGCCGTCGTTGGGTCCCGCCCCCGTGGCAGCACAACCAATGAACAAACCAGGTCTCGGCGGGGTGGTGGGGGTTGCACTGCGGTAATATGGCTCTTCCTTAGCCCGCGGCCGCGGCGGCCGGAGGTGGGGTAGAGCCGTCCTGCCTCTCGGGTGGCGGGTTTCGGGGCTGCAGGGGCTCGGCGGGTCGTGGCTACGCTGTGGTGGCGGATGCCGGAGGAGCGCGGGCCCCGCCGCTCGGCGGCCCCTGGGTCAAGATGAGCGCCTCCGCGTCGGTCGGGGGCCCGGTCCCCCCGCCGCCCCCGGGCCCGGCCGCCGCGTTGCCACCAGGTTCTGCCGCGCGGGCCCTGCATGTGGAGCTGCCCTCTCAGCAGGTAAGCCCGCGGGCTCGCGATGCTCGGTAGGGGGTGGGGTGGCAGGAGGCCGGGGAGGAGAGCCCGTGGGCGGCGGGCGGACCCTGTGCCAGCCGGGAGACCCGGGCGAGTGCCGGGGAGAACTCGGGGGACCGAGGACTTCAGGATTGTGAGGCGAGGGAGCCAGCGATGTCCGATGCTCTGGGAGATCCCCGAGTCCCCCGGAGGGATCCCGTTACTGGAGACCGGCTGCAAAGAGACGAGAAGAGACCCAGTGGAACTCCCTGGGGGCCCCGGCCTGAGCCCGCCTCTCCCCAGCTGGGGTGCTGGGGATTCCCTTGCGCGGACCCTCCTCCTCATTCCTCCTGGGAAGGGACCCGGGGAAGCCCGGGAGTCACCTGAGAGATGGGGAAAGCGCTTTTCCTTTCTCTACCCACTTGCGGAGAAACCAGTTGGTACTCTTTCCTACGGGAGAAGTTGAGGAATCTTTATGGTTTCTACCGTTTACTTTTCATCTCCTTGTTATGAAGTACTCCCCTCGGCTTCCCAAGAGAAATCCTTTGGGGCTTTGGGGTTTCCTTCCTGATTCTCAGACCCCCAAGGATCGCGTTTTAGCAATTTAGGGGCGCCTTCCTCCTTCATTTCCTCAAAGGACTCCCCGTGGAAGGAGGATCTGATGTATATGTTTGTGTCTTACCCCATCCTTTAGCGGGGGTTTTGAGGGCTTCTCGGGTCCACATTGTAAGCGGATAATGAAGAGAGAGCACTGAGCTTGGGGGATCTGACACAATTCTCGGTGTCAGCCGTATGTCTGTATGGTACTTCTTCCCTCCACCTCTCCCTTGCCAGGAAAGGACCTTTCACCCTCTCTCGTATTCCTGTTTCCATGAAGAGGACCCAAGGAAAAACTGTCAGTTCCTGAGACTTAACCATGTAGGATTTGTGCCAAGGGCTCAATGGCCAGTAATTCATTTCATCCTGACAGTTCTATGAGATAGCTGTTTTTTATGATTTCCCGTTTTGTAGTTCAGCAAACTGAGTCTCAAAGATGGAAAATCCCACGTCCAAGGCCTTGCAGTCAGGAAGTGCTGAGGCTGGGTTTCACAGTCCAGCGTTGGGACCCTGTAGCCCGGGCCCATGGCTGTGTGCTTGAGACTTGAGAACCTTCGCACAGGATGGAGCACGGTCCTTCACCCTGCATTCAACTACCCCTGCCCTAGTACTTAGGAAAGATTCTTAAAGAAGAAAGCAGAGTTTGGGGCAGGGGGTGGAGGGGAAATGAGATGGGTTTGAAAGCAGGAAAAGTAGAGGGGGTCCTAAAGCGGAGAGCTGCACTGGAGGTCTTAGCTGCACTGGCCACTGAGCTGAATTGTGTGCAGAGGCAGGACTTTTTATGTGGGAGAAGAGCATTTAAAAGCTGGGGTTAGCATGTGCCCTAGTTTTGTGGTGCTGTTGGGAAGCGAGTTGGTGGAGAATATTAGGGGTTTGAGGGTAGTGAGGTTTGGATTGTATTTATGAGGTCCTGGGAAAGATTAGAAGTCTGGCAGGGGAAGACTAACCTTAGGAATGAGCATTAAATGTGAATTTTCATGTGTGTGGGGAGGTGGATTGTGAGGATGGATACTGAGAGAGGCGATGGTGGGCACTGTTGGGAGCAGCCTGGAGAAATCCTAAGTATTGAGGGCCAAGAGGGATTTAGCTTGGGGGAGCTTTGGGAAAATGTGGGATTAGAAAAGAGGAAGCATCATTTGTTGCATAGAGCATGTTCTCTGATAACAGTTCACAGTTTAAAATGGGGGAAATAGCTCAACTGTCCGTGGAATAAATTTAACTGCATTTGTAAGCCTTTGTCAAATTTTTGGATTTGTGCCGAGGAATACATAGTGGCTTAAGTGTTTAGCTGAATGCCATATGAGCTCTGAGTATGGTATTTACAGCTTTCTGGGGGTGTCATCCTTCTTGAATTCTTGGAAGGTAGCCTATATAACAAAAATACTTCTGCAGTTGACGTTTTTTTTAGTTTTGTGGGTCAAAGTGCCCATATAATGAAAATACTTTTACTTTTGCAACTGACGTTCATTTAGCTTTGTGGGTCAAAGGGTTCAGGTTTTTAGGGTGTGAGTAACATTTAAAAAATAAACATTTTTGTAAAAGTGTTATCTGTATAAACTGCACTGATTATTTAGCACACAGCTTGATGAATTGTTGCAAAGTGAACACAGTTATATAACCATCACCCAAATTAAGGAATACAAAATTATTAGCATTCCAGAAGTCTTCTTTATGTTCTCTCCCATCTCTACCTTTTCTTTCTCTCCAAAGGAACTACTAGTCTGATTTCTAACAAGAGATCGGTTTTTGCCTGCTCTTGAATGGTGTATAAACGCAAACGGTGTATCATGCAAAGACCACATTTTTTTGTGGTCTTCTTTGTCTGATTTCTTTTGCTCAGTATTGTCTGTGAGCATCATAGGATGTGTGTGTATAAGACTTTTTTCCTTTTAGCATTGAATTCATTGTCTTGTTGTTGTTGTTGTTCCATGTGGCTTTTGCAAAATTTAAAAAGTTTAGATAAATTGGAAAATCAGTTGATAACTTTCTTTTAAATGACACTTTGAAAATTGTGTCGTTTTACTGGATCCCATGGTATTTGATAAGATGTCAGTCTTTTGAAACAAATAAGTAAACACTGTTTTAGGATTTGTGTTTTAAAGCTGATTGTCTCAAAGCATAGATTCAGTGGTTCCCCCAGGCTGCTTCTTGGCATTGTTGACAATTTTGAGTGGGTAGGTCAGTCTGTGAGATGTGGAGCCACATCCATAGCTTGTACCCACAAGGTACTAGGAGCACCTGTCCAGTCCTGACAGTCAAGAATGTCTTCAGGGGCTGCCAAATGTCCCTTAGAGGGGCAAAATTACTCCTGATTGACAACCACTGTTCTAAGTATATTTTCATCTTAGGGTAGACAGTCTCCCTGCTATTTTGTACTCATTTATTTCAGTTTTCATTAAGTCCCATTGATTCTCATGGCTGTAATGTTTAAAATGTTAATTTACTGTATTAGTTTTAAAGGTATTGGAATCACCTTAATCTGCCTCCAGGAAAAGACTTATCTGTTTTGCTCAAAGAAAGCCCACAAAACTATGTATAAGACCCAACTTATTTTTGTCTTATTTTATTTTATTTATTTATTTATTTATTTTTTAAATTTTTTCAACATTTTTAATTTATTTTTGGGACAGAGAGAGACAGAGCATGAACGGGGGAGGGGCAGAGAGAGAGGGAGACACAGAATCGGAAACAGGCTCCAGGCTCCGGGCCATCAGCCCAGAGCCTGACGCGGGGCTCGAACTCACGGACCGCGAGATCGTGACCTGGCTGAAGTCGGACGCCCAACCGACTGCGCCACCCAGGCGCCCCGATATTTTTGTCTTATTTTAATCCACTTGTCGTTAAAAAAAAAAGTTTAGTTAAGGCTGCATAACTCCTGAATCTTTGTCTATGTGAGTAACTAGTCCATAATTGTCAACCTGTCTGTGTCAAATGGGACTACTTACTACTTAATCTTTGCCTCCTTTTGCTTCTGTATGATCTTACTTTAATTGTTAATTTAAGCATGAACTAGTCACACATTTTGAAGACTGTTTTTGATCTTTAATTTTTGGTTGAGGTTTGTAATTAGTGAATATAAGCTCATCTGAAGAATAACTTCCTTCACACGCTTAAATTTAGAGTTTTGAAATAAAATTTTGTGTTTTGTGGTAGAGGCATTTAATACGTCCTAAAAGTTTAATTGAGAGCACTTCTTTCCTCCCCAGAGTCTTCCTCACTTGAGTCTAACCTAAACTACATTTCTGTAGATACTCAGAAATGGGTGGTTTTTTAGTAATTGTTCAGTGACCCTTCCAGGGGGCCACATATTCCTTTAAGAATTTGGTAAAAGCTATAGACACCTTCCTTAGAAAATGCACTTACATATGTAAGTGCAGTTTTGCATGCGGTTTTGGTTTTCTTGAAACATATGTACATGGAAACCCCAGTTTCAACAGCCCTGAACTGGTTTATTCCTTTCCTTTAAAAATTAAGAAAAAATTTACTACTTATTATTTGTTTTAGACAATCATCCATGTCAGTGTATATACATCTACCATACTTTGCATAATAATATTGCACACCAATATTGATGTGTTATGTGTTATTACTAATAAAAGTCCCCAGTTTATTCAGTATTCCTTAGTTTAAAAAATTGGGGTAAAATACACATTACATAAAATTTGCCATTTTAATAATTTTTAAGTGTGTATCTCAAAGGCAGTTATGACTGTTTGTGCAGTCATCACCACTATCTATTTCCAGAAATTTTCATCATCCCAAACAGATACTGTACCCATTAAACAATAATTCCCCATTTCCCCCTTCTTCCAGCCCCTGGTGAACTTTGTTGTGCTCTGTTTCTATGAATTTGCTCATTCTAGGTACTTCATGTAAGTGAATAATACTACAGTATTTGCTCTTTTGCGTATGACTTATTTTCAGCGTAATGTTTTCAGTGTTCATCCATGTCGTAGCATGTATCAGAATTTCATTCCTTTATAAGTCTAAGTAATACTCCATTATATGTATATACTGGATTTTTTTTTTTTATTTTTTAAGTAAATTGTACATCCAGCTTGGGGCTTGAACTTACAACCTACTGAGTCAGCAGGAAGCCTGTGCATTTTGTTTATCTATTCATCTGTTTTTTTTTTGTTTTTTAACATTTATTTATTTTTGAGACAGAGAGAGACAGAGCATGAACGGGGAAGGGTCAGAGAGAGAGGGAGACACAGAATCTGAAACGGGCTCCAGGCTCCGAGCCATCAGCCCAGAGCCTGACGCGGGGCTCGAACTCACGGACCGCGAGATCGTGACCTGGCTGAAGTCGGACGCTTAACCGACTGCGCCACCCAGGCGCCCCTATCTATTCATCTGTTAATGGAGCTTTACTATTTACCTAATGACCTTTTTCTGTGCCAGGATATCATCCTGAATACCACATTATATTTAGTTGTTCTGTCTCCTTACTCTCTTGGCTGTGACAGTTCCTCAGATTTTCCTTCTTTTTGATGACTGAGACAGTTTTGATTACTGATAAGGTATTTTGTAGGATGCCCTTATATTGGAATGAGTCTCATGTTGGTTTTTTTCCCCCCCTCATGATTAGACTGGGGTTATGGGTTTTGGGAGGAAGGCCAAGGAGGTAAAGTGCCATTTTCATCTGGTCTTATCAGGTGTACATACTGTTAACATGACTTATTACTATTGATGTTAACCTTCATCATCACCAGCTGAGGTAGTGTTTGGTTTACAAACACTGCTATAAGGTTACTCTTTCCCGCTCACTCTCCATACTGTCCTTTTTGGAAGAAAGTCACTATGCACAGCCCATACTTGAGGAGTGGGGATTCCTGTTCCCTCTCCTGAAGGGCAGAATATCTACATAAATCATTTGGAATTCTTCTGCATGGGAGATTTGTATCAGTAAAGACTTCTTTCACAGATGAGGAATCTAAGGTCTGGGTAACTTTTTCAAAGTTACACAGTGTTAACACAGGGGCAGTTAAGGTCTTTGATTACCAGTTGCCATAGACACCTACTCTTTGCAGAGCGCTGGCTAAACACAGAAGTTTTAAGTTACCTGAAGGTTCAGGACCATGATGCTTTGTAGTTTATTTCCCACAGCACCTCACCAAACACTACTGATTACATAGTAGGAGCTGTCTGTGTATTTTTATTTTTAATCTTTATTTTTATATGAATCTTTCCTTTGAAGACCTTTACAGCCTAAAGAGAAGAAGGAAATGGGATTGAAGCACATACAAGAAAAAAATGGTAGAAGCATCCAAAAGCTTTATAAAGCTTAATTTAGCCATATATGATATATAGTTCCCTCTTATGTGTTTATTAGATATCTTACTGTTGGTAATCTAATTTGATTTTTTTTTTTTCATGTACTTTCAAAGAAATCTGTTTTGTTGGTAAGGCCACTAAAGGCAGAGAGAAAGTTGTATCTTATTAGGAACATATGCCTCCTGCAGCACAGTACTGTGCTATGTACGTTCATTCCTTCCACAAATATTTATTGAGCCCCTTACTTGTGACTCAGATTTAAAACATGTATATAAAATAGAATGATAGCAATTTTTGAACTGCTTTGGCTCTTGTAAACAAAACTATATGAGGAAGGTTCAGAAACTGGAAGAAAATCAGCAGTCTAAAAATCATTTTTATATGACAAAATACATTTAATTAGGATTTTTTAATTTGTTTGTTTCTTTGTTTTTCTTGTGAAAATGTTTAGTTCTCCTTTGAAAGGAAAAGCTATGTTCTTATTTAGTGTTTACTTTAAAATTTCTCCACAGGATCACAATTCTTAACTTTGTGGCAGAAAATTTTTGAAGTGAAACTGACTAGAAATAGAGCAAGAGCAGAACTGAAACTTATAAGTTGGGCCTGAAGTGTGTAGTGAAATGAAAAAACAAATTAGGTTTTCGTAGTTTTAAAATGTGTACTTTTGATATCTGTGTATTTTTACCCATCAGCCTTATTACTACTGTGGGGAAAAGGAAAATTTGTCATTTTCAAAAATTATTTATTTTTGAGAGCGCGCGTGAGAGAGTGGTAAGCGGGGAAGGGCCAGAGAGAGAGGGAGACAGAATCCTAAGCAGGCTCCAGGCTCCGAGCTGTTAGCACAGATCCCCACGTGGGGCTCAAACTGACAAACAGCGAGATCATGATCTGAGCTGAAATCAAGAGTTGGACGCTCAAGCCATTGAGCCACCCAGGCGCCCCTATTTGTCATTTTTAAAGCACTTTAATGAATGCAGTAACAAACCATGGGTATTTTAGAAAAATTAAAGACAGGTCTATGTTAAGAGAGGAGTTGAAACATTTTAGGTTTTATACTTTGTTATAGGTCTAATGACACCGTAGTGTCTCAGGCAGAGTTAAATGTTTCTAATTCCTTGCATCAGTTAGCAGTTAGACTATATAGGTAGAAGAGTGCGTGCAGCACAGAAAACTTGACATTGGAATTTTTAGAAAACATAATTCATAGTATACCTTGTTGGTTTAGTATTATACAGTCTTGTTTTCCATCTTACTTTGAGATGGAATCTTGAATTTGAATCATAGAAGTTTACAAATGCAAACTCTGAAGCTCTCAGAGGTGAAGAAACTATTCCCCTGGCCATACACTTGGTCATCTGTTTATTCTCTTCCTGAAGGAGTCAGTAAAGATGATTGGTTTAACAAATGTGAATTGAGTGCCCTGTTGTTCTTTTAGTGACAGATACCTGACCAGAACCTGGGTGTTGGGAGTAGTTCTACTGTGCTTGGCTGGGTGTTTGAAAACTTGTTTCTTAAACTTATCTCTGTGCTTTGTCACGGCATCTCCATATCTCTGGGGATTTTAGGCTAGGACAGAAGTGGAAGAAAGGCTGTATTTTAAACTTCTTTTTACAGGCAGAATACTCAGGCTCCACCCCCACACCCCTTTTATGGTGTGAATTAGAATGAAACTTTGGAATATCCCTCTGTATTTTAAGTGATCAGTCTTCCTGTTTTGTCTTTGGGTACTTACCATGCCTTTCCTTTTTTTTAAAATGCCTATCCTTTTTTGAGTAGTCCACTTAAGAATTCCTGATTCTCTACCTCTTTAAATTTCTGAAACAGCAACATCTGGTGATTGTGGGTTCTTTGATGTCAGGAATTTCATTCTCTGTAATATTTGACGCTGATTGCCACAGACCTCATTTACTAGAAATGTTATGAGGCATTGAAAACTCTAGTCAAGTGCGTTTGTTGGTTAAAGGCTAAGCCAGATACTGTTAAAGCTGAGCATTAGAGCCTAGCACTTAAGCGGCTCAGTTTGGTTGTTGGTCCATTGAAATATCTGGCATTTTTCCCCCCCGCCATGGTTTTTAGAATATCCTGAAAGAAACAGTCTGATTTTTTTGAGAACAGTAGGGAAAATCAGGAAGTGGAAACTGGCAGTTACCTTTGGCTTTCGTCAGTAGACTCCAGGGTAAGAAAAAAGGGAAGATACAAATAAGTAAAAGTGGCAATCAGACTTTTATGATTTTTTTTTCAGGAAAAACTTGGTGTTCTTTACCATGATTATACTTTTTTTTACTAGGGGTTTTACTCTGAACTATAAGTAATTCATGTTATGTTAGCCTCTATTGAAAGAGGAAAACTTAACTGCGTCAGCCATTTATTCAACAGATATTTATAAAGTATCCTTTTTGAATTATGCTAGGTATGTGATTAGAAACTGTAGGTCTTGTGTCCTCCAACGTGCTTATGTCTTTCAGAGGATGTGAATTTTTCCTGTCACAATTCCAGTCAGTTTGATCAGAATACAGAAAAACTAAACGTTTAAAAAAAAAAGCAACATGAAAGTAACTTTATTTAGAATCATGAAAAACTTTTTTCTTTAAATTTCTGAGAGAGAGAGCGAGAGTGAGAGAGAGAGAGAGAGAGAGAGTGAGCATGGAGGAGGGGCAGAGAGACAGGGAGACAGAGGATCTGAATTGGCCCTGCGCTGAGAGCTCCAGTGTGGGGCTCAAACTCATGAACCATGAAATCATGATCTGAGCCAAAGTCAGACTCTTAAGTGAGCCACCCAGGCGCCCTTTTAAAAACACTTTTTTTTTTTTAGCGTTTATTTAGTTTTGAGAGACCGAGATAGAGCACGAGTGGGGGAGGGGCAGAGAGAGAGGGAGACAGAGAATCCAAAGCAGGCTCCAGACTCTGAGCTGTCAGCACAGAGCCCAACGCGGGGCTCGAACTCATGAACTGTGAGATCATGACCTGAGCCAAGGTCAGATGCTTAACCGACTGAGCCACCTAGGCGCCCCTAAAAAAACTTTTTTAACCTTGATTGTCTACCTTAATGAATAGAATAATCTCATTAAATTGGTACTGCTTTCATCCACTAAAATGTTAATATCCAGCTATATATGGGAAGCAGCAAGATGAAGAAGATTTTCTAATTTTTCATTTTGAAAATAGATCACAAAGCAAGATAGGAAAGTAGGCTGTGGGTACGCTACTCATTACAGGTCTAGGACATTTTATTGTATTTATTTATTTTTATTATTATTATTTTTTATTGTGAGAGAGAGAGAGGCAGAGAAAGAGAGGGAGAGAGAGAGGATTCCAAGCGGACTCTGTACTGACAGTGTGGTCATGACCTGAGCTGCAATCAAGAGTAGGACGCTTAACTGACTGAGCCACCCAGGCGCCCCTCCAGGTCAATGTATTTTATAGCACTGTGCTCATTATAGGAGAGAGTTGATCCCAACTTTATAGTAGGTATAAAGATTTAATTTATAGTAGGTATTTCAGGCTTGTTTTCATGAATTGACTTAATGGAGTTTATTCTACTTGATAGGTATTTCATATAAACAGTTGTCCAGGTATTCTGGAGTGACTAGTTTACTTTCGATATCCATATATTTCTATCAAAGACATTAGTTTGATTATTAGATGGGGACACTAGAATTGCAGAGTTTCTTAATTGTACCTTAGCTGCATTTTTGATATTATATTAACTTGGCTGTTTTAAAAATTTTTTTTTTTTTTTTTTCTTATTTATTTTTGGGACAGAGAGAGACAGAGCATGAACGGGGGAGGGGCAGAGAGAGAGGGAGACACAGAATCGGAAACAGGCTCCAGGCTCCGAGCCATCAGCCCAGAGCCTGACGCGGGGCTCGAACTCACGGACCGCGAGATCGTGACCTGGCTGAAGTCGGACGCTTAACCGACTGCGCCACCCAGGCACCCCAACTTGGCTGTTTTAAAACTATCTAAAATTACTAAAAATTATTGCTCATGAATATTGTATGTTCAAGAAAAGGTTACATGTATCAATATCCTCTTTATTTTTTTATTCTTTAAAAAAAATGTTTGGGGCACCTGGGTGGCTCAGTCGGTTGAGTGTCTGACTTCGGCTCAGGTCATGATCTCACAGTCCGTGGGTTTGAGCCCCGCGTCAGGCTCTGTGCTGACAGCTCAGAGCCTGGAGCCTGCTTCCAATTCTGTGTCTCCCTCTCTCTCTGCCCCTCCCCTGCTCATGCTCTGTCTCTCTCTGTCTCAAAAATAAATAAAAACATTAACAAAAATTTAAAAAAATGTTTTATTTATTTATTTTTGAGAGAGAGAGAGAGAGAACACAAGCAGGGGAGGGGCAGGGAATGAGGGAGACATAGAATCTGAAGCAGGCTCCAGGCTCTGAGGTGTCAGCACAGAGCCCAGCATGGGGCTCAAACTCACAAACTGTGAGATCATGACCTGAGCCAAAGTCGGATGCTTAACCCACTGAGCCACCCAGGCACCCCTATCAATATCCTCTTTAATGAGGTAGCAAAATATGCAGTGTATTTTAGGTAAGTTATATATATATATAACTTATATATATATATAACTTTATATATATATATATAAAATTAAATGGATACTTAGAAGTAAACATAAAACCTCTTAAGATTAAAAAAATTAATTGATATTAAATTCCTGCTGTGTACTAAATATTGCATTAGGCTGGTGTACATCTTTCTTCAACTTCTCTTATTGTTGGAATACCAGAATATATTTGATTGTAATTTTATATCATTTTCCTTTTTTCATTTAATGTGCATTTCATTTTTGTGATTTCACAAAGTCTGTTGTTAGATATTATTACAATTATTTTAACATGAGGTATAATTGGCATATAACATTAGTTTCAGGTATACAACATAATGATTTGATATTTGTATAATTTGTGAAATGACCAGCACAGTAAGTCTAGTTAACATCTATCACCATATGTAGTCCTCCTTCTTTTCTTCCTCCCTCTCTCCCTCCCTCCCTTCTTTCTCTCTTTCTCTTTTCTTTTTCTTCACTTCACTTCACTTCACTTCACTTCTCCTCTTTTCTTTTCTCTCCATGTCTAGTGTGGGGCTTGAACGCATGACCCCAAGATCAAGAGTCTTATGCTCTACTGACTGAGTCAGCCAGGCGCCCCAGTCACCATAATAGTTACAAAAAAATTCTTGTGATGAGGACTTTTAAGATTTACTCTCATAGCAACTTTCAAATATTCAATACAGTATTATGAACTATAGTCACATTACGTTCCCGTGACTTATTTATTTTATAACTGAAAATATGTACTTTTTGACCTTTTGACCCCCTTTACCCAGTTCACCCCTCCTCCACCTCCATTTTTACAATTTCTTACAAACAAATAATCATTCCTTTAATATGGTGTGGTGGGAAGACTTGTAAAACTGGTTCAGGGAGTAACTAAGGTACTTTGGGAAAAGCACTTTGGTCTTCGGTTCTTAGCTTTTACAAGAGAAGATTGGAGAGAGATTAGATTATTTGTATCTCTAAACATTTTAAACCTCTGTGCCTCCTTTTTCTCAGTTGCCAGTTGCTTTACTTTGGTCCCGTTGTGGAATTTTCATTCCGCAAACACCGTGTTCAACTCTGTTCCGTGCTGTCCTTTGTTCAGCAGTTATTTTTTTGAGTTTCTACTATGTATACCACAGTGGTGAAGAATATGGCTTCTAGAGCCAGACTGACTGCTTGGGTTCAAATCCTGGTCCTTCCATTTCTTAGCTGAGCAGTCTGGAAGTTACTCGATCTCCCTATGCCTCAGGAAGGCTCGAATCAAATGGGCATAATAGCACCTACCTTGTAGGGTTGCTGAAAGGATTAAATGAGTCATAAATTTGCTTAAAAAGGTGCTTGGTACAGAGTGCTCCAGAAATGTTAGTTGTTGGCTTCTATTGTTATTACTATTACTATTTGTTAGGCATTGTCCTTGCCATGGAGGGACTCATAATCTAATGGTTAAGGCAACTATATCAACAAACCATAATATAAGAGATAGAATGAACAAAAGCTGAAGGGGGAAAGATGAGGAAAAGTATTCTAGCAGAGTGATCAACTTGAATAAAAAGGTAAAGTATAAAAAGGAATGGCAGATAATTAAGTGAAGCTGGAGTTTAAGTAGCTAAGAGGAGGAGGATGGTGGGAACAAATGTGTTGGAGAGGTATAGTTTGGGATTAGATTACAAAGGGTCACGTATGCCAGGCTCTCCTGTAGGTAGAGGGGGGGATGGTTTCTTTTTAAAGACTTAATTTAAAAAAAAAATTTTAGCGTTTATTTATTTTAGAGAGAGAGAGAAAAAGACAGAGTATGAGCGAAGGAGGAGCAGAGAGAGAGGGAGACAGAATCCGAAGCAGGCTCCAGGCTCTGAGCTGTTAGCACAGAGCCCGATGTGGGGCTCACAGCCATGAACCGTGAGATCATGACATGAGCCAAAGTTGGACGCTTAACCGACTGAGCCACCTAGGTGCCCCAAGACTTGATTTTTTTTTAGAGCAGTTTTAGATTCACAGTGGAATTGAGCAGAATGTACAAAGATTTCCCAGATTCCCCTGACCCCACACATGCATAGTATTTCCCATTATCAATATCCCCTTCTCTATGGTATGTTAGTCACAGTTGGCGAACCTGCATTGACACATCATTGTCACCCAAAGCCCATAGTTTACATTAGGGCTTGTGTTATATCTTCCATGGTTTGGGACAAATATATAATGACATGTATTCACCAATATAGTTATCATACAGAGTAGTTTCAGTGCTGTAAAATCTCCTTTGCTATATCTGTTCATCCCCCACTCCCTCTTAAGCCCTGGCAACCATTGATCTTTTTATTGTCTCCATAGTTTTGCCTTTTCCAGAATATCATATAGTTGGAATCATACAACTCCCTTGAGTAAATACTGAGGACCATGATTACTGGAATGTATGGGAAGAGTATGTTTAGTTTTATAAGAACCTGCCAAACTGACGTCCAAAGTGGCTGTACCATTTTGCCTCCCACTAACAATGAATTCAGAGTCCCTGTTCCCGCACGTCCTTGTCAGCATTTGGTACTATCAATGTTCTGGAGTTTGGCCATTCTACTAGGTGTGTGTAGTGGCATCTTGTTTCAGTTTGGATTTTCCTGATGAAAAATGGTGAAGCATCTTTTCATGAGCTTATTTGCCATCTGTGTATCTTGTATGGTGAGCTGCCAAAGTCTTTGGTCCAATTTACAGTTGGGTTGTTTTCTTTTCTTATTGTTGAGTTTGAAGAGTTCTTTGTATATTTTGGGTAACAGTGCTTTGTCAGATGTGGCTTTTGCAATTATTTTTTCCTAGTCCGTGGCTTGTCTTCTTTCTCTTAATATTGCCTTTTGCAGAACAGAGTTTTAAATTTTAATGAAGTCCAGCTTGTCAATTATTCTTTTCATGCAGAATGTGTTTGATGTTATACCTAAAAGGGCTCCTGGCTGGCTCAGTCGGTTAAGCGTCTGGCTTTGGCTCAGGCCATGATCCTGCTGGTCTTGATTTCAAGCCCCACATCAGGCTCTGTGCTGACAGCTCAGAGCCTGGAACCTATTTCAGATTCTGTGTCTCCTGGTCTCTCTGCCTGCTTGTGCTGTCTCTCTCTCTCGAAAATAAACAAACATTCAACAAAAAATTAAAAAGTAATTGTTGTACCCAAGATCACCTAGATTTCTCCTGTGTTATTTTCTATGAGTTTTATAGACCTATAGTTAGGTCTATAATCTCTTTCTGAATTAATTTTTGTGAAGGATGTAAGGTTTGTGTCTAGAATCATTTGTTTGCATGTGAATGTCCAGTTGTTCCAGCACCATTTGTTAAAAGACTTTGCCCTATTATACTGCCTTTGCTCCTTTGTTAAAGATCAGTTGACTATACTTATGTGGGTCTATTTCTGGGCTTTTCTTTTCTGTTCCATTGATTTTTTTTTTTTTTTATTCTCTTGCCAATACTACACTGTCTTGATTACTGTAGCTTTATCATAAGTCTCAGATAGTGTCAGATAGTGTCAGTCCTCTAAATTTGTTCTCCTTCAAATCCTTTATTTTTTTTTTCTTTTTTGGAGAGAGAGGTGCATGGGAGCATGCCAGTGGAGGAGGGGCAGAGAGAGACTCTTAAGCAGGTCTGACTCTGCTCGGTGCAGAGCCAGACCAGGCCTCAATCTCAAAAACTGTGAGATCATGACCAGAGCCAAAATCAAGAGTCAGGTGCTTAACCGACCAAGCTACCCAGGTGCCCCATAACTTTGTTCTCCTTCAATATCGTGTTTGCTATTCTGGGTCCTTGGCCCTCTCCATATAAACTTTAGAATCGGTTTGTTAATAACTACAGAATTACTTGCTGGGATTTTGATTGGTATTGCATAGACTCTATAGATCAAGTTGGGAAGAATTGACATCTTGACA
Source organism: Neofelis nebulosa (assembly GCF_028018385.1). Taxonomy (NCBI): domain Eukaryota; kingdom Metazoa; phylum Chordata; class Mammalia; order Carnivora; family Felidae; genus Neofelis; species Neofelis nebulosa. The sequence continues at coordinate 56,392,549 of NC_080791.1, read as the reverse complement.
ATATTGAGTCTTCGTATCCATGAATATACAATGTTTCTCCACTTTTGTAGTTCTTCCTTGATATCTTTTTATCAGAGTTTTGTAGTTTTCCTTATATAGATCTTGTACATATTTTCTTAGATTCATACCTCCTATTTCATTTTTTGAGGCTACTAATGAAAATGTTATTGTGTTTTTAAGTTAAAATTCCAGTTGTTCATTGCTGGTATAGAGGAGATTGGCTTTTGCATGTTAACTCGTATCCTGCAACCTTGGTATTATTGCTTATTAGTTCCTGGAGTTTTTTTGTTCATTTTCTCGGGTTTTCTACATAGACGGTCATGTCATCTGTGACAGAAACAGTTTTATTTCTTCCTTCCCAAACTGTATTCTTTTTTTTTTTTTTTTTTTTTTTGGGACAGAGAGAGACAGAGAATGAACGGGGGAGGGGCAGAGAGAGAGTGACACAGAATCGGAAACAGGCTCCAAGCCATCAGCCCAGAGCCCGACGCGGGGCTCGAACTCACGGACCGCGAGATCGTGACCTGGCTGAAGTCGGACGCTTAACCGACTGCGCCACCCAGGCGCCCCCCAAACTGTATTCTTTTATACCTTTTCTTGTTTTATTGCATTAGCTAGGACTTGTATTCCTTTTCCTTTTTAAAAAGACTTTTTGTTTAGAAAAAATTTCAAGCTTATTGAAACATTGCAAAAATAAAACTTGTATAAGAACACTTTATCTTTATACCCTTTGCCCAGATTTGTCTCCTGTTAACATTATTTCATTTGCTTTGTCATTTGCAAGCTCTCTCTTTCTGTATGTACAGATATAGATAAATGTTTTTGTGTATGTGAATCATTTGAAGTTAAATTACATGTATCACAACCTTAAAAAAAATTTTTTTTAATGTTTATTTTTGAGAGAGAGACAGAGTATGAGCAGGGAAGGGGAAGAGAGAGCGGGAGACACAGAATTTGAAGCAGGCTCCAGGCTCTGAGCTGTCAGCACCCCGATGCGGGGCTTGAACTCATGAACCCTGAGATCATGAGCGGAGCCGAAGTTGGACGTTTAACTGACTGCGCCACCCAGGCGCTCCATGACCTTTTACTTTTAAATACTTGAGTATGTATTTCCTAAGTAGGTATATTCTCTTTCATATCTACAGTATAGTTATCAACTTCAGTAAAATTAACATTGATATAATACTTTTACCTAATCTGTGGTTTATATTCCACTTTTGTCAGTTGATTGCATAATGTCCTTTATAGAAATTTTCTTCCTCCACTTCGTGATCTAGTCTAGGGTCAGGTAGTGCATTTAATTGTCTTATCTCTTCTTTAAGAGCTTGTCACAACTTTTGTCTTTTTTTTTTTTTTAATGTCAGTGTCATATTACAAACCACTTCTTCCCTTTTAAAAATAGAACATTCCTCATTTTTTGTTCATCTGATGTTTCCTCATGATTAGATTCAGATTACTCATTCTCACTTGGAGTATTTTGTGCGTGGTGATGTGTCCTTCGTACAGTATACAGTATGACCTTTGGAGGCACACAGTGTCCATTTGTCCCTCACTGGTGATGTTCAGTTTTGTCACCTGGTCAAGATGTTATCTGATTTCTCAACTTTGTCATTCTGTGTGTGTCTGTACGTGCGCCTGCATGAACGTGACTAGTGAATCGTTTGTAGGGAGACACTTAGAGAACATACATATATCCTGCTCCTCCCCCTCTAGACTTGTCATCCATTATCATCCATTGATGATTCTTGTCTGAGCCAGTCTTGGCTGTGATGTGACAAAACAATGATTTCCCAGCGCTTACCGCTCCCTCCACATTCCCCAGTCTGACTTGGGCATCGTACCATTATAAGCAAGAATGGCAGGATGGTATTTTGTTTTTTAACTCATTAATTGTTTTTTATTCAAGTGTAGTTGACACATGAAGAGTCAGTGGTAGTGGACAGAGTGGTGAGGAGACTGCTGACAACACTCCTCAACGAGGGGAGACTGAGGCCTGAGTGGCGAGGCAGCAGTGTGCGTGCATCTGTCACTCCCGTCTTCTCTCAAGAGACATTTAGTGAATATCTGTGTGGCTGCACATTAGCCACTTGGGATAAAAAGTCACAGTTTGGGTCCTTAAGGAGCTTATAATCATTGAGGCTACAGAAGGGCAAAGAGTTATGATAAAATATGTGCCGTTTTTTAAAAAAATGTTTATTATGTGAATGAGTTTGGGGGCTTGGCTTTTCAGAAGGGTTGGTTGATTTTATGTTTTTCATTTTTAATTCTTTTAATGTTTATTTATTTTGAGAGAGAGAGACCGACAGACAGACTGTGCTAGCAGGGGAGAGGCAGAGAGAGAGAGTCCCAGGCAAGCTGCACTCTGTCAGCGCAGAGCCTGATGCAGACTTGAACTCACAAACCGTGAGATCATGACCTGAGCCAAAATCAAGAGTCGACACTTAACTGACTTAACTGACTGAGCCACCCAGGCGCCCTTAAAATATGTGCTATTAAGAGCTATGCAGGGGCGCCTGGGTGGCGCAGTCGGTTAAGCGTCCGACTTCAGCCAGGTCACGATCTCGCGGTCCGTGAGTTCGAGCCCCGCGTCAGGCTCTGGGCTGATGGCTCGGAGCCTGGAGCCTGTTTCCGATTCTGTGTCTCCCTCTCTCTCTGCCCCTCCCCTGTTCATGCTCTGTTTCTCTCTGTCCCAAAGATAAATAAAAAACGTTGAAAAAAAAAAAAAAAAAAAGAGCTATGCATAAAATATAACTTTAAAAAAAATTTTTTTTTTAACGTTTATTTATTTTTGAGACAGAGACAGAGCATGAACGGGGGAGGGGCAGAGAGAGAGGGAGACACAGAAGGAAGCAGGCTCCAGACTCTGAGCCATTGGCCCAGAGCTCGACGCGGGGCTCGAACTCACGGAGTGTGAGATCGTGACCTGAGCTGAAGTCGGACGCTTAACCGACTGAGCCACCCAGGCGCCCCATAAAATATAACTTTAAATGCAAGGGCACTGCCTTAGATGGCATAGTGAAATAGCTAAGATTGTGCTTTACTCATTGGTTCATCCATCAAACACTTACTGAGGACCTACTTTGTACCAGGACTGTGCTAAGGGCTGCGGGCATAAAGAAGAATAAAACTTGGTTTCTGTATTTAGAAATCACCCCTCTTTTTTGGGGGGGGGGGGGCTTTGGCAATAAAGCACGATTGTGGCAAGTGCTGTGATGGTGGCATGTCCACAGTGTAGTCCTAGCATAGAAGGGAGGAGTGATCATCTTCATTTGGGGTAGTGGATGGGACAGGGAGGTCAGGAAGGATATATCAAAAGTGGGAATTCTGGAGCTGGGTCATAAAGGGTGATTTGCTGTTTGTCTGCTTAATTGTAGGTATTCATTTTATTCTAACTTTGTGATTACCATTTACTGCCAGATTTCCCTCCTCCCAAGATTTATGGCTTCTTGTCACATATCATTGTAGAAGTTTCCTTTAAAAGTTATTCATGAACAGGTTTCCCATTCTTACCCTGTTGTCTTTTCCCATGCTGCTTTGTTTGTAGTAGCTAATCTCTTTAAAACCATTCTCAGTATTTTAGCCACAGTAGTTAGAGCCATCTCTCCCATTTGACAGGGGAGAAAATCAAGGCTCAGACAAGAACATGGAAGAGCTAGAGTTCATCATCTGCAACTATTCCGGTTCTACATTCAAAGCTTTTCCCACTATCTCACTCTGCTTGTTGGATTTAAAGTGCAGTTTTCCAGTTTCATCTCTGCCTGTACGTTCACAAACCTGTATACCTCCAGTTCAGTGGATAGACTTTGAAGCTCTACAGGTAAACTGACCACAGAAGAATGAGGAAACTCTAGGGTGATTGAGAATAATAGTAACATTATTGAACTATCATGGTTCCAGCACTGTGTCTAAGTACTTTGCAGTTACTGTATGTGCTCCTCATTACAGTTCTGTGAAATACAGCCTGTCATTAGCTCCCCTTTACAGATGAGGAATGTGAAGCTTCTGAGAGCTTAAATACATTCCCTGGTGGCAGCACAGTGGGGCTCAAACCTGTCTGCCAAGTCTAGGCTATAATACAAAGGCAGCGTTTGGGATCATTGGACAAATAGCCCACAATTTGATTTTGAATTGAAGCACACTCCCTTTGTTTTTTCAGGTTGATTTAATTGAACCCAGTTTGTACATGAGAGTCCTACAACTGTTAACCCTCGTGCTGTACAGACTGTTGCACAGGAGTCAGCCTTCGTGTTGTGGGGGGCTTACTCTGTCTGTCTACAGCTCTTGTGCCTGAGCATCTGTAAAAGTCTGCCTATATTATTTGCTCTTAAACACGTCAAAACTTCTTGGTGTAGAAATGCCAGCAGAGCAGAGACCAGGGCTTTTAATTTCCTAAATTTATGTAGGAAAGATATTCAAAAGTATTTAGACTTCCGTTTTATTGTGTAGTTCCTGGCACATGATGGGTACTCAAGAAATGTTGAAATAGTTTGGTTTGTTAGGATATAGTTTATAGGAGAGAATTATGAAGATACGAGAATGTTTGTGAATGTTGAGAGTTTATTGGGACACATTGGGATGGAAGACGTAATAGAAAGTAGATCCGGAGCCTTTGGATATATGTAGTAAAGCCTGATTGTGGTGGAAGGGTCTTATTAGGTGAAGGCAACCTGGGTTAGTTCTAGGGTAAAGAGGAGGAGGTGATGGGAAAGAAATAGCGGGAGTGAAAACAGGAAGTTTCTGGATTAGGATTACCAAATTCTAGTTTGCTATTCTTGCTAGGTTTCAAACATAGATTCTGCCAGGAATCACTTATGCTAATATTAATGCTTTTTAATGGCTTGCACCTTCTTTAGGAATTATTTAGAGCTTACTATTTGTAAGAGAGCTCTTGTTTGCAGAAGAGGAAGTTGATACATGCGTAAGAGAAGGAAGCTGGTGTTTCATGGTAAGCACAGCCATAGTTTTAGGGCAGTGAATGAAGGATGTGGAAAAGAAGGAACATATGCCACAGATACTGTGAAGAAAGAAAGAATTGATGGGCTGGTGGCTGATCAGAAATGGGGTGGGGGCATGGGATATCTGCAAGGCAAAGATGCCTCTGAGGTTTTGAAACATGGATTCTGGGAAGCAAATACATATTGTTCATGCATATAAATACACGTAGTCCAAGAGATCAGGCCTGGCTCCACATTTTGATTTTGGTATTTATTAACAGTGTGAACATGGCTAAGTACCTTTACTAATGGCCCCGGTTTTATTTTATTTGTATTAAAAAAATTTTTTTTTTACATTTATTTATTTTTGAGAGACAGAGAGAGACAGTGCATGAGTAGAGGAAGGGTAGAGAGAGGGAGATACAGAATTAAAAGCAGGCTCCAGGCTCTGAGCTGTCAGCACAGAGCCTGACGTGGGGCTCGAACCCATGAACCATGAGATCATGACCTGAGCCAAAGTCGGATGCTTAACCAACTGAGCCACCCAGGTGCCCCTGTGGCCCCAGTTTTATTATCTGAAAAATGAATAAGATGGCTATATTAGTGCTTATTAAACTTAAAATGTACATGAAAATTACCTGGGGATCGTGTTAGACTGGGTAGGTCTATAGTGGGACCTGAGGTTGTGTATTTCCAGCAAGTTCCCATGTGATCCTGAGTAGCAAAGGCTTAGGTGACCTTCAGGAGGGTTTCCAGTTTTGTAGTTTTGTAATTCTATTTACTGAATGTTGTCCTTTGGAAATCTGTTATATACTTGAGACCATAGCACCTTTATTTAGATAAATGAATTCTAAGTCTGTCTCTTCACTTCAAATTAGAAATGCCTAAACCAATTCATCATCTTACACTGATAACCACATCCCTTTCTCAGCATTCCTATTTCTGCTAATACTTTATATTTATAAAGTACTTTGTGATTTTTCAGAGAGCTTTTATATCCATTATTTCATTTGATCCTTAAAATAACCCACAGAGGTAGGCATGCAGGAAATATCTCCATTTTATAGGAGGGAAAACAAGCTCAGAGAGAGTAAGTGATTTGCCCATGAGTAAATGGTAGAACCACCCAGAGTTCAGGATTATTGACTCTAGTTTGAACTCTTACCACTGTGTCACACTGCTTCTGGTAATGGCTATCACAGATATCTGTGCTTAAAGGTTGGTTGTCATTTCTGGTTTTTTAAAAAAAAAATTTTTAATGTTTATTTATTTTTGAGAGACAGAGAGACAGAACACCAGCGGGGGAGGGGCAGAGAGAGCCGGAGACAGATTCCGAAGTAGGCTCCAGGCTCTGAGCTGTCAGCGCAGAGCCCGACGTGGGGCTCGAACCCATGAACTGCAAGATCATGACCTGAGCCAAAGTCGGATGCTTAACCGACTGAGCCACCCAGGCGCCCCTCTGTTTTTTTAAAAATGTAAATTTTGTTTTATTTTAAAAAGTGGATAATATATTCATATGGATCACAATTCAAAGGTATATAAGAGGGTGCTGTGAAGAGTTTCCGTATCACTCCATGCCCCAAATACCCATTTTCCCTTCCCTGGGGCAAACAGTGTTATCAATTATATTGTGTGTGCCTCCAGTATTTACGTAATTATATATTTTTTCCCTATGAAACACAGACGATAACATGTTAAACACACTGTATAAACTTTTGTGTGTTTTTTTCTTTTTTTTAAATTAATAGTCTGTCTTGTCGATTGTTCCATATCAGTGCTCAAAGAGCTGCCACATAATTTATTTTTTCTGGCCACTTAGTATTCCACTAGAGGATATATCATAATTTAGCAGGTTCCCTACTGATGGACATTTAACGTATTTCCAGTTTTTTGCTAGTAACAAACAATAGTGTATTACATACATTATAATGGATATCTCTAAGTATACATTTTTTCACAAGTGAAGAAGGAGAGTTGCTGGATCAGAGAATATGTGCGTTTGTAATTTTGTAGATACTGCCAGATTGCCATCTTTAGAGGTTTTTGCCTGTTTTGCTCTTTTCAACCAAGTGCTTGTTTTGCTATTGCTTTGCCCCTGAATAGGTTATCAGACTTTATGGTCTGTGCCAACTTGAGTGTAGTTTTAAGTTGCATTTCTCTGATGAGTGAGGTTGAGAATCTTTTCAGAAATGTTTAAGTGCTGTTTGTCCTTTTCTGTGAATTATCTGTTAATATTTTTTGCTATTTTTTTTTCTGTCGGGTTTTTGGATTTTTTTCTTATTGGTTTTTAGGAACTCTTTATGTTTTAGTGAAATTGGCTTGTTATGTGAATTAAACATTTTTGCTTAGGTTGTTTTTTCCTTTGACTTTACATATGATAGTTTTGCCATGCCGAATTAAAAAAAATTTTTTATGTTTATTTATTTTTGAGAGACAGAGACAGAGCACAAGCAGGGGAGGGGCAGAGAGAGAGGGAGACACAGAATCCAAAGCAGGCTCCAGGCTCTGAGCTGTCAGCACAGAGCCCACTCGAACCCACGAACCGTGAGATCATGACCTGAGCTGAAGTCGGATGCTTAACCGACTGAGCCACCCAACCTCCCCTGCCATGCATAATTTAAAAACATTTTATGTAGTAAAACTTACTGATTTTTTTTAATGTTTATTTATTTTTGAGAGAGAGAGAGAGAGAGAGCATGTGAGTGGAGGAAGGGCAGAGAGGGGCACAGAGGACCTGAAGCAGGCTCTGTGCTGACATCAGAGAGCCTGACATGAGGCTTGAACTCATGAAACATGAGATCATGACCTGAGCCAAACTTGGACACTCAAGAGACTGAGCTCACCCAGGCACCGCCATATTTCCCTAAGGGCCTTTTGACTCCCTTATTTCCTTTGTCAATCTTGTCTTCATCCTCAACCATATCCATTGTCTAATTAGTCTCCCTGTTAAGCCCATTTTTGCTTTAGGTTCCTATGTGGTCTTATCCTTTCTTTCTATTCCTATCAGTATTACTTTAAACCTTTTTTTATTTTGGAAATTTCAGTGACTGTTGAAATACATATAGTGAAATGTGTGTTGTATATATCACTGTATATTGAAATGCGTATATGTATGAGGGGGTGAGTGATGAACTCCCAGGTACCCATTACCTGACTTCAAGAACTGTCACGTCCGGGCAGATCTTGTTTTATTATATGCCTGCCTAGTCTCTCTCTCACCCCAATTATATCGAAGCAAATTATGGGCACGCTATTATTTTAACACTTGGACCACTGACAGCTGTATTCTGTCTTCCAATTTTTATCTTCCAGGTAATTCTGTATCTTTCTTCTTTGGTCTTACATGTCTAGAATAACAGTTCTGTAATACATGCTCATTGACGTTGTACTGCTGGATAGTTTTACCTCAGATTGGGTTTTTTGTGTGCACAAACTCCAGTTCTTTAGTGGGTTTACATACTCTGAAATTAGGGAATGCCACGTTTGTCTCCCCACATTTCTTGGCACGGTCTGGGAGGGAAATACCAGCAAGATAAAATAGAAGGAAGAAGGGAACAAGAGAGGAAGGATGAGAGATACGTGCAGAGCACAGTGCTAGACCTGTCACTACAAAGACTTGTTTCCCAGAGGGAAGCATGGAGGAAAAAGTGCAAGTTTAGACCTTCCAGCGAGATTGGGGATGGATCCGGTGGAGATTAAAAACCCAGAGCCAAAATGTATAAGCAATGGAGAAAGTTCAGAGATATATTTTGTCTTTTCCCGTGAAGAAGCCTGTATTATAATTTAGTAGTGCTTACCAAATGACTGAATTACATTCTAGAACTGAGTGAGAGCAGAGTGGAGTCAGAATAAAGGCTTTAATTCCAAGGTTGTGTGATGTGCATCAGAGAGAGCTCTCAGGGATAGGAGCTATAATGTATTATATGAGAGATTAGAATTGGTGGGTTTTTTGTTCAAATCTGTAACATTGGTTGTTGGTGCTATTTGCTTGTAGGCAGTAGCACCAAGCACTAGTTTTAAATAAAGCATTTTTGGGTTCTTTCAAAACTTTTCACAGGGAGTCTTTCAGGTGGGCTCAAAAGATTAGAAAGAATAGGTGACTGAGAGTGCTATCATATAGAAGAGCTTTTGTATTTTTTAAAAAGACTGATCTAATTTATCAAGCTTAAGTTCTGAATTCAGTAATTCAACATTTTTACCTTCTGTGGGAATGTGGAAAACTAATCTTCTCCCAGGTTTGCTTTTGTTGTCCCTCAAAAAAGTGCACCAAAATAGTGGTAACCTGAGTTAACTGGAAACAACCTGGGCCTTATTCCTCCATGGCATTTAGCCTCTTCCTAGGCCAAGAACAAATGCCTGACCTGAAAAAAGAAATGAATTGAGGATAGGAAAGGGGGCAGCTGTCCAGAACAAGTTTGACTACATTTCTAAACCAAATGCTCCTTAAAAAAATTATCTCATAGTGTCTGTGATTATCAACATGAGAGGTTAGCAAACTGGCCAGTAGTCACTGGCTTTTGTAACTGAGGAGACTAAGAGAGGTTACCAAGGTTAAGAGATTGTGAACAAACAAACAAGAACATGAAGAGAATCGATATGCCATGAAGAAGTTAAAATAATTTTTTCTCTGTCTCTTTATAGAATAAGCTGGCACCCCTTGATCTGTATCATTCAGGGTATATAGTAATATTTCTTCATGCAAACATTTAAAATTTCATGTTCTTTTGTGTTCCATATTAGCACTTCTTAAAAAATGGATACATAGTTTTCCATTGTATGAATGTACCACAATTTAAGAGTGATTATTAAATTTTTGCTTTTAGAGCCAATATCAGAATAAGCATGTTTGCATGCATTTTTTGACTTGTGGAATTGCTTAGTCAAATATTATATACAGTTTAAAATTTAGTAATTATGGCTAAATTGCCCTCCCTCTAAGTTGAACCAGTTTCTGTTTCCTCTAGCATAATTTTCCTTACTTCTATCAACTGTGACAAAGACTAAATAGGTTATTTAATCAGATAGATCTCTTCATTTTCTATTGCTAGGTAAGAAGAAAAATTTAGTGGCATAAAGCAGCATCATCATTTATTTTGCTTGTAATTCAGCAGTTTGGTTTGGTCATGGTGGGAACAGCTTGACTCTACTTGATGTCATTTCTGGTGGCTCAAAGGCTGGGGGCTGACATGGTCACTTACAAGTCTGGCTATACCTGGGATCTCACTCAAGGCTGTGGAGAAGAACTATGAAGTCCTTTTCACATAGCTGCTTGCTGTCCTTGCATTCGGGTGACTGGGTTCTAAGAAAGAAGATTCTAAGAGAACTAGATAATTTTATGATTTGGCCTTAGAAGTCATGCAGTCTAATTTCTACCATAGTCTCAGGCCTTCCCACGTGGAAGGGAGAGGGAACATAGGTCCCATTTTTTAATGGAGGGGTGGCAATATCACATTGTAACAGGGCATGTGGAATGTGATGTATTGGTACAACCATTGTTTGGAAACTGTTTGGAAACTAGTCTGCCATAAGGTGGAGTGATTGTTGTGCATATCTTAATTATGAGTGTGATTACACATCTCTTCATATGTTTATTGACCATTTCCATGTCTTTTTCTGTGGTCTGCCTTTTTATATCCTTGGCCCCCTTTTCTATTGGGCTATAGATTATTGATTCTATTATTGCTTTATAAAAGCTCTTGTAGACTAAGCAAATTAGACTCAAAATTTGTTTTGAAGATATCTCTTTAGAAGTCATAAAAGGTGTGTATGGGATGGTTATTTAGTTTGGTGATGGTCGGGACACGTGGGGTGGCTATATTTAAGAACCATAGTACTTTTGTTTTTGAAGCAAGGGTTACAGACAGGGAAGGAAGGGTGAATGGGAGCCATGTCCTCCTCCTGTTGGCCATCAGCCTCCCTGAGTCACTCTACAGCAGTGATGAGGAACAAGATCAAAGGCACATTAGTTCTCTTTGGTCATTATTATACCTCAGAAGTCAGAACATTTTAGATGCCTGCAAGGAATTGCGAAACTTGGGAGGAATATAGCACCCCAGTGACCTATTTCACTACCGAAAATTGCTTTGGATTTCTATTCGTTCTGGGATGTGATTTGACTGTTTTTAAAGCTGTGCTGTTGCCCATGTTGAGGTTCAAAATTGTATCAACAAAAATGGATTGACCTGCCAGCAATGATTATTTTCTAAAACATGGGGATGGTTAACAAAATGAGACATTTCTTTGTAACTTGCCACTAAATTAGAATGTTACTCTTTTTGTATGGAACCACAAAAGGCCCGGAATAGCCAAAGTAATTTTGAAGAAGAAGACCAAAGCAGGAGGCATCACAATCCCAGACTTTAGCCTCTACTACAAGCTGTAATCATCAAGACAGCATGGTATTGACACAAAAACAGACACATAGACCAATGGAATAGAATAGAAACCCCAGAACTAGACCCACAAACGTATGGCCAACTAATCTTTGACAAAGCAGGAAAGAACATCCAATGGAAAAAAGACAGTCTCTTTAACAAATGGTGCCCGGAGAACTGGACAGCGACATGCAGAAGGTTGAAACTAGACCACTTTCTCACACCATTCACAAAAATAAACTCAAAATGGGTAAAGGACCTGAATGTGAGACAGGAAACCATCAAAACCCTAGAGGAGAAAGCAGGAAAAGACCTCTCTGACCTCATTCGTAGCAATTTCTTACTTGACGCATCCCCAAAGGCAAAGGAATTAAAAGCAAAAATGAACTACTGGGACGTCATGAAGATAAAAAGCTTCTGCACAGCAAAGAAAACAACCAACAAAACTAAAAGGTAACCTATGGAATGGGAAAAGATCTTTGCAAATGACATATCGGACAAAGGGCTAGTATCCAGAATCTATAAAGAGCTCACCAAACTCCACACCCGGAAAACAAATAATCCAGTGAAGAAATGGGCAGAAAACATGAATAGACACTTCTCTAAAGAAGACATCCGGATGGCCAACAGGCACATGAAAAGATGCTCAGCGTCGCTCCTCATCAGGGAAATACAAATCAAAACCACACTCAGATATTACCTCATGCCAGTCAGAGTGGCCAAAACGAACAAATCAGGAGACTATAGATGCTGGAGAGGATGTGGAGAAACGGGAACCCTCTTGCACTGTTGGTGGGAATGCAAATTGGTGCAGCCACTCTGGAAAACAGTGTGGACGTTCCTCAAAAAATTAAAAATAGACCTACCCTATGACCCAGCAGTAGCACTGCTAGGAATTTACCCAAGGGATACAGGAGTACTGATGCATAGGGGCACTTGTACCCCAATGTTTATAGCAGCACTCTCAACAATAGCCAAATTATGGAAAGAGCCTAAATGTCCATCAGCTGATGAATGGATAAAGAAATTGTGGTTTATATACACAATGGAGTACTACGTGGCAATGAGAAAGAACGGAATGTGGCCCTTTGTAGCAACGTGGATGGAACTGGAGAGTGTGATGCTAAGTGAAATAAGCCATACAGAGAAAGACAGATACCATATGTTTTCACTCTTGTGTGGATCCTGAGAAACTTAACAGAAACCCATGGGGGAGGGGAAGGAAAAATAAAAAGAGGTTAGAGTGGGAGAGAGCCAAAGCATAAGAGACTCTTAAAAACTGAGAACAAACTGAGGGTTGATGGCAGGGTGGGAGGGAGGGGAGGGTGGGGGATGGGTATTGAGGAGGGCACCTTTTGGGATGAGTACTGGGTGTTGTATGGAAACCAATGTGACAATAAATTTCATATATTGAAAAAAAAAGAATGTTACTCTTTATCTATTAATCTGTTATGGGGTAAATTCTAAGTAAAAAATCACAGTATAAATCTCCCTAGTTGTAATCTTTGACCGTTTTATAGGGTCTTGGCTCGTGGTTGTCATTGTAGTTCTCATTTTAAGTATGGTTTGATCCAGAGACTTCAATTGTCAGCAGGACCTGAATGTCACGTGTCTTATTTTGCTCTCTTCCTTGTTGGTTTCATTCTTCAGTTTCACTGTGATGCAAAGACAGCTGCCAGCATCTCTAACCCTATATTCTTCCAGATTCAGGGCCAGTTTGGGGGGGGGGGGGTGGGGAAACCTCTCAAAAATTTAATATAATTTCTGAGTCTTTCAGTCGTCCTAATTAAGTCATATGTCATGGTCAGGGGGATGAAATGTGCTGATTGGCATGATCTGAGTCATCATGTGAATATCCTTGGAGTTGGAAGAGAGTTAATTCTACAGGAAGGATATAGATTGATAGTAGGGGAGAGGGGTTCTGTAAAGGAAAATCTGCACTTTTATTTGGCCTTGTTTTAATCAAATAGGTGCTGAGCATGACAAAACAAGCAAAAAATACACACACAAAAAGCTTTTCTTTAGACTACTGTTAGGTTTTGAAGCAGTTTTCTAACAGCGTTAGTAGTATTAACAAGAGAAACAACCATTATAGGTTCTTTAGAGGCACCAGTTACAGTCAGGACTAATGAGTAATTCTTATTCTTTTTTTTTACTATAAAGCAAACATTTCAAATCTACAATACCTGCCACTTAGGAATTTATATCTGAAAGATTTGTTAAAATGTTAAGGGATTTGGGGCAACACTGGTCTTTTCCTCACCACCAGCATCTCAGATAGTAGAGTTGTGCTCCAGTTACATCTATCAATCCTCGAAATCAAAGCTGAATAGATTTTAATTTTATATGTTAGTGAATGTTTTCAATGTCTATACAGGATGTTTTATAGATCAAGTTTCAAGGATTTTAAGCCATGTTAATTCCAGTTTAAAGATTAAAATCTGTTCAGCTTTAGTTTTAGAAGTGGATGTTTTTAGAGCACAACTTTGTTGCCAACCTACTGCTGAAGAATGATACGCAAAGTGTTTTATAACCATGAAGGCGTAGAACATTTGACAAAGTTTAAGGAGATTGCTGATAAAGAAAACTGCATAGGATGTTACCATAAAGAATAATTCCAAAGTCTGTGTAAATTTTAATTACTCAGAATATTTATATTTTCCTGAGATGCTTGAGATAATTTAGATCATAAGACGGATTTGATTTTTAACTGTCTTTAGGTGGGCCATTTGAAGAGAAAGTCTGATGTTTAATTCTATTTAGCCAAGCTCAAAAGGAGTGTATTTATGCTTATTGGTGCCACCAGGCCATGAACTACCACTAGGCTGTGAAGTCTAGAGCAATTGAATGTAGGTGAGTCTTGAGGATTTGCTGTAGTAGAATCATTGCTAAGGCTTTACCCCACTTTCAGTTCTTAGTTCTGTATTTTCTCGCTGTCTGGTGGGTGGGTGTCAGGATCTAAGGTTTCCAGGCCACTGAGGACTATTGCAAGGCCTGTGCCATACCAAGACATTCTTCATTGGGTTAATTCACTGGGGAATTATGAATTCAATCAAAAAACACCGTGTGCCTGCTATTTGCTAGGTAGTCATCTAGATGCCGGAGATACAACTATAAATAAAATAGTCTTTTCCTCTTAGAATTTATATTATTGTTGGGGAAGATAGACAAATACCTGGAACTAACCCTATTTCTACGTTTTGCAAGTATAGCTCTTATGGGGGAACTGAAGGCAAGAAAGGATCCTTTAAGTCACTCTGATTTTTTCAATACTTGAATACAATATTGGATCATAGGGTAATAGTTTGGGTGAAGGTAGATGATATATCCTAAAACTTGTGGTAATTTTTGGTATTGCTGTTACACTTTGGACTAAGTTTAGTTGAGTTTAAACTTTTTCTTATTTATTTCTTGAGTATGTAAGACACTTATATGGTACAGAAGTCAAAACTATGTAAACAAGTATCAGGGAAGTCTTGCTTTTATCTGTATTCCCTTCAGCTTGCTCTCACTCCCATAGGTAATCATTTTTATGAGTTTCTGACTTAACCTTCCAGTGTTCCATTTAAATTGCATGAAGTCTTAGGGGGAGGAGAGGAAGACAGAAGGGGGGTGGGGACTAAAGGGAGGAGGTGAATGGTGGGAATGGAGAAGAGCTCCACTTACATAGTGCTTGTGAATGTTGTCTTACTGGTGGTCTTTTTGTCCTACTTACCCACCTCCTAAGTCTGAAAAAGGCAATAGCTTAAAAAAAAAAAAACCACTTTATTTTGGACTAATTTTAAATTTATAGAAAAGTTGCAAAAATAATACAGAGAATCGCCTTCATTCAGTTTCCCCTAATGTTAACATTACGGGAATAATAAGCAGCTTTATGATAAAATTGGAATGAATGTCATTAAAGAGGAAGCCAAGACAAAGGGCATAAGAGGGTTCATGTGTACATTTACTGCCTTTTCACCAAGACGACATCAATATTTTACTCATAAATGGTTAATTTCCTTTGTCTGTTCTAGCTACTGGGAGCATCTTGTAGTTTAATCATGGTGTAATAAGAATACTTACCTACTGCTTTTGAAATAAATAAAATAAGGGAAAAGGTAAAGAGTTGTACAACCCAAAGTCAGTGCTTTATAGTTGGTTCATTTGTGGAAGAGTTTTTGTTGTTGTTGTTGTAAATCTTCTTATAAAATGCTGCGATGTAGTCAGTTCTGTTTTATCTGTGTGAGTGGAGGGAAGCTTAGAAACAATACTGATACCTTGGGTGAATGTTTGTAGACTCCATTACTGATTTTAGAATCTAGAGCTTGGAGTCAGAAGGCGTCTTGAAGCTGGTTTTGCCAACTTCCTAGATAGTGGAAAGATCTCTTCACCAATATCTATGTATCCACTGTAGATTCAGTCTCTGTCCAAGCCTTGCACATTGCTTTGTAAGGCAGTCTGTTCCGTTATTATTATTTTGTCATACAATTATTCTCTTGAGTTGAAGGATAGATCATTGCTTGCTCTGTCCCCTATAGCAATAGGGGAGTGTAAAGACCAAGTTGTATCAGTTATAATTATAAATACATACACACACACACACACACACACGTGTGTGTGTGTGTGTGTGTGTGTGTGTGTATACATGTATGTATGTGTATATATATACACACATATATAGGAGATAGTGTATGGTATATACCTATGTATATAGGTATAACCCCTTTGCTTTCCTCTGCCTTCTTTCCCTCCTTCTTTTGAGATATCCTGCTCATTTATTATTTACTGTTTTATATTTGGTTTTGTAGGAATGTTGGGATAAAGAGATGAATCACAATAATGAGTGAAACCTAACCTCATGGGGTTGTTATGAGGGTTAAATAAGATCATATGTATGAAGTGTTTAGCACAGTGCATGGCACATGGTAAGCATTCAATAAGTGCTGATAGTGTAGTGATGGTAATTGTCTCTCTCATCAAGTCTTTTCCTCCTAGATTAATAGGGAAGATAACTAACCAATGACTTTTAAGACTAGATTGAATGATATAAGTGCTCTAGGAGAGAAGAAGCCAAGTTCTTATTTATTCAAATAAAGGAGCAACTAATTTCAGTTAGAGACTCAGGAAGGAGGAATCTTTTCTCCTAAACTTTGAAGTAGAAATGGGATCTCTTTTAAGAAAATGGATTTTAGATCGACGGGGCTGGAATTAACGAAAGCCTGGAGCTAGGAACGTGCATTATCTTTTTCATGGGATCTTAAGCATTCATGTGTGACTGAGGGGTTGGCTATGTGGAAGATCTAGTCTAAAATAAGGATAGGATGTGGAGAGGTCAGATTGTATAGGGCTTTGAAAGCAATATGGAAAGTTTGTACTTCATTCTGGAGACTTTGGGTAATATTTTCAGGTCTTGGAACAGAAGATCAAGATTGCAATCTTACAGCAAAATAGATGTGGTTATTGTATATAGGTAATTAGTGGTTCCTGTTAATTTAAAATCTTGAGTGAGAGGGCTAATAAAAAATATATAGGAGGAGATAGTTGCTGTAATCCAGGGTATGAAATGGAAACCACTGGCAGATTGTAGAAAAATGAGTCTTTTAGAGTAAGCCCTAGGAACTTTTCATAAATATATTTGGGGCTTTTCATACTTAGAGGATTAAACCAATTTATTAGACAATAACCTTCCCTATTAAAGAATTTTAATCGCTAGATTGGGAGAAAAGATTAGGTTGGTATGTGCATGGAAAGAAAGAACTGCACTTTCTTGGCTGGCTGCACATGTAATTGAAGATGGTCTTACCTTAGTAGATTGGGCTGTCTTTCAGCCTGAAGGGAGAGCTGTAAGCATTTTTTAAAACTGAGCACTTGGGGCGCCTGGGTAGCTCAGTCGGTTAAGTGTCTGACAGCTCAGGTCATGATCTCACGGTTTGTGAGTTTGAGCCCTGCATCGGGCTCTCTGCTGACAGCTCAGAGCCTGGTGCCTGCTTCAGATTCTGTGTCTCCCCCTTTCTCTGCCCCTCCTTTGCTCATGCTCTGTGTCTGTCTGTCTCTCAATAATTAATAAATATTTAAAAAAAAGTTAAAAAATAAAACTGAGCACTTGATTTCTGTTTTTAAGTCTGAAAATAATTATCTGAGAGGGAACTAGCCTTTGGGAATGAATCTGATGGGCACAGACTTGAGCATTGCCAACATCTTCTGTTTTTGGCATGCTATTACTTGGCTGTCTGTTAACTTCCAGTTTTGTTGATTTCTACCGTTGCTTATGGAGCATTTGCCTTTTCAACACTTGGGGCTCCAAATGATTTGTGCATCTTAGTTGGAGAAGTTGTTGGGAAGGAGGCCTGATCAGGAAAGAGATTGGGTGGCTGTTGGTCAGGTGAGGATTTAATTTCAGCTCACAACAGTTGGGTTATTGGCTGGCTGGAGTGACCAGTGAGTTGTGTTTTGGCTAAGCATCTTTTCCTGGTCGTACAGCTGATCTGGCATCTAGACTGAACAAGCAGCTGGGGTATATGTATGTAAAAACTGCTTGTCTGTTGGTATGAGACGGACTTGCATGTCTCCGGTATCCTTCCGAAGGGAAGAAAACAAATTACTACTTGGTTTATGTTCCAGGAAATACTAATGCTCTTTACAGGTGAATAGCACTTATATAACATTTATGCTTTTTGAAAATATCTTATATCTGTTGTCATTTCATGCTCACAACAACCCCATAAAGGAGATGGGGCAGGTATAATTCCTATTTGACAGAGCGGATACTAAATCATAAATAAGAGACTGGGTTAAGGTTGCTGGGTTAACAAATAAATGGGATAGCTTAACTGTATTTCATTTTTGGATTGTAACTTTCAGAAAGTTTTATGAGGAAAAAACTGAACATGTCCCTCTTTTTTGTTGTTAATTTTTAGCGGCGTCTTAGACACCTTCGGAACATTGCTGCCCGGAATATTGTTAATAGAAATGGCCATCAGCTCCTTGACACCTACTTCACACTTCACTTGTGTAATACTGAAAAGATATACAAAGGTAAGAGAATCTGTGGACTTGCCCACAGATTGTTACATCTCATTTTTATTCTTTTGTAATACAAGTGAGTAACAGTGCCCTCGCTTTGCTGTTATTGCTTATTGGGAAGCAAAATTGTCATACTGTCTGAAAATATTTAATGAGCAGTAGTTACATATATCATATATAAAAGAAACAGGGCTTTTGGGTAGTTCTTAAATTGATAAATTTATCATTTATTTATGCATGTTAGCTATTAATGTTTTTATTCTAGTAGGTTCATTAAAATATACTATATGAGTCTAGCATACAGTACTAATTTTGTTTTCTTTTTTTTTTTTTTTTTTTTTTAAAATTTTTTTTTTTCAACTTTTTAAAATTTATTTTTGGGACAGAGAGAGACAGAGCATGAACGGGGGAGGGGCAGAGAGAGAGGGAGACACAGAATCGGAAACAGGCTCCAGGCTCCGAGCCATCAGCCCAGAGCCTGACGCGGAGCTCGAACTCACGGACCGCGAGATCGTGACCTGGCTGAAGTCGGACGCTTAACCGACTGCGCCACCCAGGCGCCCCAATTTTGTTTTCTTTAAAATATAATTGTTGAAATATTATGGTAAAATTAGGACCAGTTTATGCCTTCTCATATCGGTAATTCCTTGTGTATATATGGCGTAATTTTTTAGAAGAATGCCATGGTTTCCTTGAATTCATTTGTACCTATTGTACTGTGGACTGCTCCATAAGTGACAATTCTGAGAGTAGACCAAATATTTGATTCAAAATCACAAGCACCTTTTGAATACATACTGGATGAAAGGTACTTGGATATAATCCATTGACCTATGTTGGATGGTAGAAGAGAACAAGCACGGTGTATGACAGGAATATTGGATTAGGATTGCAAATACATGCATAGTAGGTCTAGCTCAGCCATTTACTAGCTGTGTGACATTGGACAAAGATCATGTCTTTTTGAACCGCACTTTTCCCATTTGTAAAGTGGAGATGATGCCTTATGAAATTGGCAAGACAGATATTTGTGAGGAACAACTGAGATAAGGTGATAACACTTGGTAAGATGTGATTGAAGGTCTATTTATATTAACAAAAAGTAGCGTTAATTAGAGGTACTAAAGGCTTATTTGAATTTTGTCCTCTGGCAAAGAAAGATGAAAAATTCAAACAATGTCTTATCTTTTTGGTTTTAATTACTTTTAAAAAACATTATTAAAACAGTAGTCATTTAACACCTTTTTTTATTTTTTTGTTTTTTAATTTCAATACCAGTATATGCTCATTAGGAGATTCAGTCAGGAATTACATAGGGTAGCACAACGCAAATAGCATTAAAATAATTTTTAAGGGTGAGAAAATAGCATTGTGTAACGTAAACCACCACAATGTAAATAGCATTAAAACAATTTTTAAGGGTGAGAAAAAAGACTCTAAATTCTGCCATTGTCATATAATTTTATTTCATTCTTACTTTTCATTGTAAATATTGCATTTCTAAAAAACAGTTATATTAATCTGAATGATTAATGCTAGCTACTATAACAAATACCACAAATCTCAGTGGCATAACATAATATATTTCTTACACTAAGTCCAATGCAGATGTTCTTTATCAGGCATGGTATTGGTAGTTGTCCTCTAAGTGGTGACTCAGGTATCCAGGCTTCTTCTATTTTGGAATGCTGCTATCATCAATACATGACTTGGGGCATGGCAAGAGAGGAGGATCATTTGAGGGAGATTTTTATAGCAGAAATGGCCCCCATAAATTCCATCATATTCCATTGGCCATAAATCAGTAGTGTAGTCCTTTTTAGATGAAGAAAGGACTGGGATATGTTGTCTTCCTATGTGTCCAGAAGGAAGAGGGAACAGTTTGGTTATTATTTGTCCTAAGGGTATAAGCATTTTTTCAGACCTTAATACATTTGGTTTCCTGCACACTAACTGGTTTTATCATTAGCAATATATGACAATGTCAGAGCGTTTAAAATTTTTGATATGTTTCTATATAATTAGTCCTTGATTATCTTCATAAAATTTATATGTTCTTGGTCCAGTGTTCTCTTTGATAAGAGTAATTCACATAGTACTTAGCACATTTTAGGTATTTGGTGATTTGTAATGTTAACAATTGTAGTTTTTTTTTTTTTTTTTAAACGTTTATTATTGAGAGACAGAGAGACACAGAGCATGAGCAGGGGAGGGGCCAAGAGATGGAGAGACGCAGAATCCGAAGCAGGCTCCAGGCTCTGAGCTGTCAGGGGCTCGAACCCACAAACTGCGAGATCATGACCTGAGCTGAAGTTGGATGCTTAACCGACTAAGCCACCCAGGCACCCCCCCCCCGTTTTTTTTTGTTTTTTTTTTTTTTAACAATTGTAGTAGTTTCTAAGAAGAGAGTAGTCATGGGTCTGGTTGATGACCATCTTGCAAAAAAGTTGTCTAAGAGATGCCATGGAAAGAAAATTACTTTTTTTTTTCCTTCTAGCTCAGAATACACCTTGAGTTTAGAAGTTAAAAGTTCCCTCAATGAAATGCTCATTCTCATAGTTAGGGAATAGCTGGTATAGACCACAGGGGGGTCTCTGTTAGTGGTGGAGTCTGTCACTAATTGGCAAGTCCCTTGGCTAGGACATTTAGTTCCTCTTGTGAGCTTTGCTTAATTTATCCCTAAAATAAGTGAACTGATAATTCTGAGAGTTAATGCCTACTCCAAAATGTCATAGTTAAATGAAGTCTATCTATGGTCCTCTTTTGGGTGCACAAGTTGGACTTTATAACTTTTAACTACCATAGGAGGAACTGGGAAGCTCTTTCCTTAGGAAGCCTAGTTAATCCACCTTACCTCATTGGACCTCTGATGACAAGCCCAGATATTCATTTCATGATCATTATGTGGCCCTCAGTGTAGGATGCCACGATAGAGGGCCATTTGGTTCTTCTCACAAAACCACTTGTACCACCTGTTTAGTGGCATCATTTCTTAGTTTTAAAAGAAAGGTTTTTTTGTTTTTTTTTTTACGGGGGAGAATATTTGAAATACTGATTTCTAAGTTATTCTTTTATTTTGGCTGAATTCACAGCAGATCCTAAGAAGTTATGTGTGAGATTTTTTGACTTTCGGCATCTTTTAGTGCTCTTGGGAGATTGCCTACTTTTTAGGTAGTTCAAATCATCACATCCCCAAAGAACAAAGCCTTGTGTTAATGGATGAAGAGCTAGGTTCTAATTGTGATTCCCTCTTAAACTTGGAATTTTTATAAAATCAATTTTGTTCTTTAGACATAGTTCTTTTTTCACCCACAAAATGTTGAGTGCCTGTCCTCTCCTGGAATGCCAGCCAGCTATTTTGAATACATCAGAAGATTAACTCTATATAATCCAGAAGATTTTAGGTTAGTTTTGTTCACTGCACTTGGAACAATGCTTGGCACATAGTAAACCCTCGTATATTTTTTTCATTTAATTGTTTGAATAGCTAATGCAGTCATGGTTCAAAATATATATAAAGGCTTAAACTCTTTCTTTCACCTGTCCCATTCCCTAGTTTCTTACCCCAGCCTAAAAACTACTGTTCTACATTTCGTGTTTCTCTTTTCTGAGATTCTTTATGCAAATACAACTAAAAATAGTACGAAACTACATATATTTCTGTGCTTTCCATTTTTCACCTAAAATGTCTTAGACATTTTTCCATATTAGTTCACAGAGAGCTTCCGTAATTTTTTTTTCTGAATATTTTTGCATTGAATAGATGTACCAGAATTTATTTAACTGGCCTCTGTTGGTGGGCATTTAGGTGGTTCTTGTCATATGCACAGTACTGCTTTGACTAACTTCATAAGTACATTATTTTGTATGAGTGCTAGTTTAGCTATGGGGTAAATTTCCAAGAAGTGGAAGTACAAAGAATGTGTACTTATAGTTTTGGTAGATATTGCAAAATTGTCTTTGTTTACATTCCCACTTGGTATGTATGAGTGGCTTTTCCCTTACAGGCTCACCAATAGACTGTGCAATCAAACTTTTGAATTTCTGCCGATCTGATAGGTGAAAAATAATTTTATAGTAAACTTTAAGTTTGTATTCCTCCTTTATGAGTGAGGTTGAGGTACTAAAAAAAGCATTTGTTGAATGAATGGAATGCTGCATAACAGCCAAAACATGCCATTGAAACCATGCTCTACATTCTCTAATAGCTTTGTTTTTGTTTTTGTTTTTGTTTTTTTAGGTCTTACTTAGCATGGATAGAGAAGCATTTGTATCTAATCGTCCCTTTCATGTAGAAATAGGTCTTGGATGACTTGAAAATTTACTTGTCGAATAGTTTTGCTTAAATTGAGTTAATAAAAATTAATAGAACTGTGTTAATAAAAATTATAGTTTATAAAGTATTTTTGATTCGCTATTTCATTTGAGCCTCACAGTAACCTTGTTATCGTCCATGTGCCATTGTCCTTTGAAAGGTGAAGGAACCATGTGGCCCAAAAGGTTAATTGACTTGTCCAGGATAAAGCTGATAGGTAGATTGGGGATTGGAACTATATTTTGGCTCTGAATTCTCCTCCATTCACTATTATGTTTTGCATCATGCTGCTAATTTTATTGAAACTATTTTAGGTGTAACAGAATGGTGAACAGTGTAGGCCCATGTTAGACATTGCCCTGTACTCCATGATTTTGTATGTGGCTTTTTTGTTGACCTCTCTCCATTTAAATTAGCAAGCCTGTTTTGAAGGTCTAATGGAGAAAGCCTATTGTTTAGTTTCTTTTATACATATATTTCATCAGCAAAGTTTTGGAAGAAATAGTGATACTCCTCTTAGAGCTAAAGATATTTATTTTGGGAACTGTTTAATTTAGACACTTTGCAGATTAAATTGAGGAATTCTCTCTAAAGAAAAGAGGAATATCTTTTTTTCCCATTGATTTTAAAGTAGTACATGCTTGCAATAAATTCAAACAATACAAAAATAAATTAAGTATAACATGAAAGTACTTTGTAATAAAGAAACATTTTTAAGCCCTTTTAGTTTTTCCCCCTAAAAATAAACATGCTACACATAAAGTAGAATACACCCACCCACCCACCCACACACACACCCCTACACACATAAACTTTTATAGTTAATTTATGGTTGGAGTAATTGATTAATCATATGGGAAAAATGAAAAGAATGATACTTAGGGTTGTCTAATGTTGGGATTTTCACAAGTAAGGTTGTAAATTGGTACAGTACTTTTAGAGAACAACATAGTAATATCTATTAAACACAAACTATTTTTCCTTTAATCTTGCATTTTACTTCTAATTGTTTATCTTATAGATTCAAGGGTCTAGAATATATATCTCTAAATGATTGTTTATTTATAACTTACTTGAAATATCTAAAAATTACCAGTAACCTGAATGTTCATCAGTAGAGGGGTCCTTTTAAAAACAATTAGAATAATCCCTTTTCTTTTTCTTTCTTTAAATGTTCATTTATTTTTGAGAGAGAGAGAGAGAGAGCAAGCAGGGGAGGGACAGAGAGAGAGGGAAACAACAGAATCTGAAGTTTCAGGCTCCGAGCTGTCAGCATAGAGCCCGACATGGGGCTTGACTCATGAACCGTGAGATCATGACCGGAGCCAAAGTCAGACGCTTGACTGACTGAGCACCCAGGCACCCCAGAATTATTCCTTTTCTTATTTTAAATAATTTTTCAAAATAGAAAAATAGAAACCGCCAAGTAGAAAAAGTTAGCAGCCTAATTCTATCACCTAAGATAAACATTATTAACATAATTATAAAAATTTGGATCCTGTTGTAAATTTTATTTTGGAACTTTTTCCCCTACTTAATACATTGTGACTATCTGTCCACGGAGTAAAATAATCATCCTTATCTTTTTAATTTTTTTTAAGAAAGACAAACCTACAGTAATATAAGCAGTATATCAAGAAGTGCTTTAACCAGAGCTTGCCCGTTGGAGTTTTATGCGTGCATAGGCCTGCTATCCATTTATTGCCTGACTAGTCCTAAGCTTCAGTCATGGACTTCTTTGGCATGTTTCACTATATTTGAGTTTTATCTATGATGTTGCATACTTTATATGTTTAAGTTCCTTACTTTTAAACTTATGTCTAAGTAAAATTGTTCATTTAATTACGAAATATTTATGGAGTGTCTGCTCTGTGCCAGGAATGGTTTTACGTGCTGAGGAGACAGCAGTTGTACAAAGCAATTGCTCCTGTCCTTTCAGAGCTTACAGTTGGGGGTTGATGAATATATGAAACATAAATTCAAATACGTAAGAAAAAAGTAAGTGTGTCCGTGTATCACCTAAAATCATCTCAAGTACCAGTGGTATGTGCATCACGCCTGGGAAATTTCTCTAATAGCAACACAAGGATACCAGGGTCCTTGTAAGCTCTTGAGAGACAGAGCATCACAATGGTGACTTCAGCAGGGTCAGAAGAGGCGATGTTTGTGTGAATATCTGAGACATTTCTCTCTTGATTGTGCCTTCAGGTTTTGTTAACATGTACGATACGCATGAAGGTTTGTAGAATCATGAAATTTCAAAGCTTGCAAGAGGACCTTTGCTTATTAGTCTAATTCTCTAAGTTGTCTAATGAGAAATGGGCCCAAGGAGATTAAAGAGACAGAATGTTAATGACAGGTAGTAGTAGAAGTTAGGTTACCTGGTTGCTAGATCATTGTCCGTTCCACAGTACTATGATGGATGATCATATTAGAGATGTTTGAGAAAAACAGAGCAGATGGAATCAGTTTTTGCAGAGTGGCCACAAGGTAGGAGAGCAGAAAGTCTCAAATTTTAAGGGCTCAAATTCGTATCTGGGGTAAAATTTACTAAATTAAATCTTAACAAGCTTTGATTTTTCTTTATTAATGTTTTTTCCTTTAAAATCTTTTAACTTATGTTTGTTTTTTTGCAGAAAAACAAATTATTTTTGTAGAAAATATAGGGAAATTATATCCCTTGAAAATATTATAAATGTTTTACTGGAACAAATGTTAAAAATTTGCAGGATTAAGAGTTAATGAGCGTATTTTCTTTCATATCACTTATTGTTTTTTTCTTCTTTTCCAGAATTTTATAGAAGTGAAGTGATTAAGAATTCCTTGGTAAGTTTGATTTCTGACAGGTACACTGACTAAGCCTACAATTCCTGTTTCAGAAAATGCTGAGGCAGAAGTTCAAATTCAGTTCTGGTATTATGATAGATACTTCTACAGTTAAATCTTCGCTTACTTATTGCTTAAATTTTCATTGATTTATTTTGCTGTATCTTTTGTGCTTAGAAAATGCCTGGCACATGGTAGGTGCTTGATGAATGTTTGCTGAAGGAACTGATATTTTCTCTGTTAAAACTTCAAATTTTTTTTTTTTAACTCAAATTCTATAATTCTGTCAGTTCTATTTACTATAGAGGGTTTTTTTTTTTTTTTTTTTTTGACTATTTGTGTTAACCAAACATAATAAATGATGTCTTTGTTGAGATATAGTTCTTACAAATTTCATGTTAGGGCCATTGTATAGGATCCTTCCACTTGTTTTTTAGTGATGTCATTGCTAAGTTAGAAAGTTGGAAGCGTCCTACTTTTGATAATGTATACTTGAGATATTTGTATGAATGGCTCCGTTTTTTGGGCCATGTTGATAAAAAAAAAAAAGAGCTTTATGGTAATTATCATATCCTTTTAATGGTCCAAGACCATACCTGATTTGGCCCGTGTTCACTTTTCCCTCCTTATCTCTTAAAACTTTTCCTTACTTACTGTGTTCCAGACATACCTCATTTGTTCAGTGCTTTATACATGCTAAGCTTGTCTTATTTCTTATGTCCCCAGCTCTTTATTTCGCTGAAGAAGTCTTTGAGGTCTCAGTGATAGAACTTTGGTTGGCTTTCTATGACTCTTCCATTGAAAGTGGTTCCCTTTCTCCTAGTCACTCTTTTTACATCACCTGTTTTATTTTCTTTAGAGCATTTATCACTCTTGGAAATTCTTATTCACTCATTTGTTTGTGTTGATTATCTATGTCCCACCTACTAGAGAACACAACCATGAGAGCAAGGACCTTGCCCAGAGTCTAGAATATTATAGATGTTCAGCAAATACTTGTCAGATGAATAAATAGATATCAGTGATGTGTTGTGTTTACAGAATCCTTTTACGTATGTATTCCATTTTGGTTCTTAGAACATTCGGTAAGGTGGATGGGGTAGGTCTTAAGAAAATGACATCCAGAGAGGCCCAACAAGTTTTGCAGTCACATGCAGGACCAGATCCCAAGTACAGACCTCTGTCTTTAGGTCTCTGCTACTCTTTCCTCTTTATTAAGCTGCCTTCTAAATGTTTCTAAAATAGCATAATAAATTTGGCTTCTAGGTCAGTTTCCTAGAGCCCACCTCGGAGGAGCTCCAAATCCCCAGTATCGCTCTTAATCTACATATATTCAATGACATATGAACTCATGCCTGACGTATAGTAGCTAATGAGTCAATACCAGTTTCTCTTCCTCTCTTGGCTCAGGTGAAAATAAAAGTGTCCTACAGAGCAGAGAGAGCTAGGGGAGAGTGGGTGGTTTAAGGGGCAGATAGAATAGAATTTCACCTTGATTTATTCTACCCCCACCCCCTTTGATAATCAAAACTCTTGTTGGGAATGATTTTACAATGTCCCATTGCTTTTTCTCTGGATTTGTGTCATAATGGACCCTGTGCTAATAGTGCTCCTTTAGTGTATTGTTCTTCATAATTGGTTTTGTATTTACTTGCTGTCATTTGACTTTCAAGTTCTTATTTCTAAACATCATCTCTTTGAATGTAAACTCTTCGCCTCTTTTTGGCTCCTAGCTTCCATTGCTTCTGAATTGCCCGTGAGGCTGTGATATTTTCATCCCTGGTGTACTTAGATTGAATACATGTTTTATAAAGATATTGTAGAATGGATTTCAGACAAGGGAGAGGTTTGGACAAAAGACTTCCAAAGTCCTTTCAACTTACGGTTTGTACTGCAGTTGTTTCACGGGTATACCACTTACAGCATTTGCTTACATTGTAATTGTTCATGAATGTTTCATCTCCCAAAGCAGATGAAAGCTTTGGAAGGTCAAGAGACTGCTTGACTATCTTTATGTCCCTCTAGCTCCCAGTGTACTTCTTGGGAGTTGTTTGATAAATGTTGATTTGTTGATGTTTCCTTTTTTTTTTTTTTTTTTTTTCAACATTTTTTATTTTTTTATTTTTATTTTTGGGACAGAGAGAGACAGAGCATGAACGGGGGAGGGGCAGAGAGAGAGGGAGACACAGAATCGGAAACAGGCTCCAGGCTCCGAGCCATCAGCCCAGAGCCTGACGCGGGGCTCGAACTCACGGACCGCGAGATCGTGACCTGGCTGAAGTCGGACGCTTAACCGACTGCGCCACCCAGGTGCCCCTGTTGATGTTTCCTTTTAAGGATATGCTTTGAGATTATGGTATTTCTGGCAAGGGTTGTTCTTTCTTTAATAGCTTAATATAGGTTTGATAAACTGCAATTCATTTCTTTTTTTTTTTGGAAAGGACTCTTCCTTCTTTGCTTTTTGCTAAATCATTGTGACCAGTTCAGATTAATGGGCATTGGGTACTATAGGAATCAACAACTCTCAGAGAATATGCTGGAAATGGCACATTGTCACTTCTCTCCTTGCGTTTCTGAAGAACCACAGATAAGCAGAATTTGTTGGTTTTTTCCCTGCTTAGGAGTTTGTGATTTAAAAAAAAATTTTTTTTAACATTTTACTTGTTTTTGAAAGACAGAGACAGAGTGCGAGCGGGGGCAGTGTAGAGAGAGAGAGAGAGGGAGACACAGAATCCAAAGCAGGCTCCAGGCTCTGAGCTGTCAGCACAGAGCCTGATGCGGGGCTTGAACTCACGAACTGTGAGATCATGACCTGAGCCAAAGTCAGACACTTAACCAACTGAACCACCCAGGGGCCCCAGGAGTTTGTGATTCTTAAGCTATTGTAATATTTGCTGAATAGAGTTAGTGACTTAATGCTCTTATTCCTCCTGGTTACCAGTTATGTGTGGCACATAGAAGGTGCTCAGCAAATGTTTCTTAATGAATAGACTCCTCTAATAGTACGTTTATTGACTGACTTCGAAGTTATATCCTGAACCCCCAGTCTTCCATTAGCTGTTAAAGATTAGGCAAGGCAATGCTTCATTTATTTCTAGCTGAAGCTTTGGGTAAATTTTCACTCTGGTGAGTGAACTAAGTTGAATTCTGGTGAGCTTGTGAATATTCGTTTTTACTCCTGTAACTTTAAGGCTTCAGCTCTTTTCCCTAGGTTTATAGTTTTAGTTTGGTCTCCAGACCAGAGTGGCCGGTTTTGCCATTGTGATGTCAAAGGAAATATGGAAAAATGGCCACAGGGTTGAAAAGTGTTTTTGCCCAAATATTAGATTAAGCTGTCCTTAGGTACCTATCTGTGCATCTTTCTGACTCTGGAATACAGTGTTCTGTGCACTGCCCAGTACCTGTGTCACTGGCCACATGTGGCTGCTGAGCACTTGAAATGCGGTTAAGTAATACTGGGGAACTAAATTTTAAATTTTATTTAATTTTAATTTAAATAGCCACAAGTGGCCAATGGATAGTGTATTGGACAGCACAGTCTGGATGCTTTGAAAAGCTTTCTTATAATTTGTAACATTAGCAGGAAGAGATTTCCCTTTTTGTGTGCTCTGAGAAAACAAAACTTTATACTTCTACTACTAGTACCATTCTTAAAAAAACCTTTTTTTTTTAATGTTTATTTATTTTTGAAAGAAAGAGAGAGCGAGTGAGCGAGCGAGCATGGGCAGGGGAGGGGCAGAGAGAGAGGGAGACACAGAATCCGAAGCAGGCTCCAGGCTCTGAGCTGTCAGCACGGAGCCCAAGGCAGGGCTCAAACTCATGAACCGTGAGATCATGACCTGAGCCGAAGTCGGATGCTTGACTGACTGAACCACTCAGGTGCTCCCCCCCCCCCCCCCAGTATCATTCTAAAGCTGTAAGAGCTGTTCATATGGTTGTTTTAGCTTCTTTAATATATATGATAAACCTTATAAAGGCAGGGACATTTTTATAACCTCTGTAGTCATTGTCTTGTGTTTGGTTTGTATTTGGCAAACAAGTAAGAAAAGAGAAAATAGTCTAATCCAAGTTGTCAGTTGTAAGATTTACCATTTTTTCTTGTTCACCAAGAAATATAAACACTTGTAATTAAACTGAAACACAGGGCTTTTGTAATAGTCCTGGATGAGTTTTGATTCAATCTTCCTAGCTTCTTGTTACTTTGAAATTTCTTTTACCTTTCCAAGGTATTTATTTAGCAGTCTTTCCTTCGTTTAGGTGTACTGTTTGACCTGTGATGGGAATCTTTTGTAGGTATCTCGGTAATAAAATATAAATATGCTTCCTTAATCTGTGGGAATTTCATTACATCTTGTAGAAAAGGATGGATGAGGGTTTTTTCTTCATCGACAAATACTTGCTTCTCTAATACCAAATTCATGATTTGTTGCTCTGTGTCTATGCCTTCTTGTCTACATAAAAACAATACTTTTTATTGAAACTTAACATACATAAAGAAGAGTTTACATATCTTAAGTATACACCTGGATGAATTTTCTGAAATTCGTGTAACCACCACGCAGGTCAAGAAATAGGATATTTTTAGTGCCCCAGAAGCCCTCTCATGCCTTCTTCAGTTACTGCTGCTGTCCTGACTTAACATCATAAATTAATTTTACTTACTTTTAAGCTTTATAGAAATGAAATCATACAGTATGCACTCTTTTGTGTCTGACTTCCACTTTATAAGAGTCTCAACTGTATATTGTAAGTCATTCATATTGTAGGTATATTTGTAGTTTGTTTATAATATTGCATTGTGTGAATGTCCCAGAATTTATCCATTTTTCTGTTGATAAGCATTTGGTTAGTTTCTAGTCTTGAGCGAATATGAATAGTGCTGGTGTGAATATTCTCCTGTGTATCTGTTGGTTGAACATGTGTGGACGTTTCTGTTGAGATACATATCTAGGAGTGAGCCTGCAGGGAGTATGCATGTGACCCCCTTGAGTATATAATGCCAGACAGCTTTCCCAGATTATTGTTTCATTTGCAGTCTGGCCAACAGTCTATGAGAGTTCTGGGTTATTCCACATTGTTGCGATCACTTGCTGCTCTTTCAATCTTTTGAATTTAAAATTTTGATAGATATTATGTGCAGGGTTTTTTGTTTGTTTCAGTTTACACCAGGAGAGATATTTTAAATTCCAAACTCAGCATGGGTAGTGCCAACAGTGTGCCTAACTTAAAAGAGCCGATATTAAAAACAACTATTTTTGAGGTTGTGCTTGTAGAGACAGTGACTCTTGATGACTGCCACCTGGTGGTCAAAAGTTATAGAACCTTATCGATCTTAACGTTTCTAAAATTAAAGTTCATCTTACAAAGCGAAGGCGAGTGCATGTTAGAATTGATCATAAACTGGGGGTGCCTGGGTGGCTCACTGGTTTAAGCATTTGACTCTTGACTTTGACTCAGGTCATGATCTCTCGGTTAGTGAGATTGAGTCCTGTGTCAGGCTCCACGCTGGGCATGGAGCCTGCTTAAAATTCTCTCTCTCCTTCTCTCTCTGTCCCTTCCCCGCTCTCTCAGTCTCTCTCTCTCTCTCTCTCTCTCTCTCTCTCTCTGCTTCAAAAATAAAGAATTGATGATAAATTGGACTATGTTAGATGGTAATAAAGATAATGGAGTAAAATAAAGCAGAATCCGAGAGTATCTGGCAGGCTGGGTTGTTCTTTTTCTCTGGTAGTCACATAGATGAAATCATTTGAATAGATAATTGAAAGAAGTGAGGGAACAGGCTATGTACCTATATGGGGAAGGACTGTTGCAGGCCAAGAAACAGGAAGGTACAAAAGCAGGAGTGTACCTGAGGTTTTCAAGAACTGGCTAAGAAGCTAGTATGGCTATGTGGGGTGGGATGAGCAGGGGTGGTTTGAGGTCTTGCTCAGCAAGTATGACAACAGGGGCAAAGGAACAGAGGATCAGGGCCACAGAGGAAATGACCTGGAGAGATAGGAGATGATGGTTAAGGTCTGGTTAGCAGGAGAGAGATTTGGGCAAGGGTGCAGTTACACGTCACACAAAACTAGGAGTATTTGGTAGGCAAAGACACTCAACTATTTCATTTATCTATTTTCTATTGTCCCTAGCATAGTGCTTCATCCAGAGAAGTCCAACAAATGTCTATCGCACTGAGTAATGAATAATCCACCTTTGACAGGCTAGATGGTAGAGATGTGTCTCCAAGTTACAAGTCAAGAGTCATGGTTTGTTCTCAGATACGTTTAGTGTAGAACAGTTAGTCGTCAGTGTATATGCTTTAACTTTAAAGGTGTCTAGTTCAGCTAGCATGTCACACCCTCCAAACCATTTGTTAACTCTTGGATTTTTTTTTTTTTGTTGTTTTGGTTTAGGAGAAGGCTAGATTGAAGGGTCATTGGTTAATTAATAACTAAAATGATTGAAGCAACAAGAATGGAGGTACCCAGATTCTCTAACATTGATTTTATATGTTTACAAAAGTACAGATGAGTTGTATAATGAACCCACGTGCACCTATCTTTAACAGTTATAAAGTTGGTCATTAGATACTTTTGCAAAAAGGGAGTTTTTAAACTTTGATCACAAAATTACGAGTTTCATGGTAGGAGTAAGAGTGGTGCTTAGTCTACATGTGGGTTGAAATTTCCCTGTATCTGTGTGTTTCTTTAATAAATGAGAGGCATCAGTTATTAAGTACCCACCTGTGATTCAAGTAGCGTGTTGGATGCATGATGTACGTTTTTTTTTACCCTGATAGCAGTGCTACAAGGTAAGATACGTGCTGCTTTGGTAGTTAGGGAAACTAAGGTTCAGACAGGCTGAGGAACTTGCTCTAGGCCCCTAGGCTGGTAGTGACTGGTAAAACCAGAGGGCCCCATTCTTTTACAGCATTAGTGCTCCCTCCCTTTACATCACATTTCCTTCAGCTTCCTTCCTTCTACTGATTAAATATTCGCTAGAGGTCTAGTGGAGGTCAGTGATAGGCCTTATAATTGAATAAACAAAGTTCTAGAGCCTCTATTTTTAGGGAAAGCATGTGACATAACTATGAGAACCATAAACTTTGGTTGGAATGTTGACTGCCTGAGCTGTTTCAAATCTTTGGGGAAAAAAACGACTTCACAGTATAAATATTTTTTATGAGTTACTGAGTGATTGTCAAACCAAGTTTATGTTTGAGTTGAATTGTGACCAGATGAATTAACACTTCATCTCTGTGGGTGCGTGTACGTGAGAAGAGAGCTGGATCCTCTTGATTTATGCCAAATTATGTTATCCAGCGTTAAACTGCATCATCTACAGGGGTTTCTAACTTCTGTCTGGTCAACTACATGAGCTGGAGGGAGACTAAGATAATTGACACATGCAATTATAGTACCAGGGAACAACAGGATTTTTTGAAAACATGGAGGAGTATTATTTATCTCAGTTAAGAGAGGATGGCTAGGAAAGGTTTCTGACAGAAAGGAAGTCCTAAGTTGAGATGTGATGGGGGAGTAGAGGTGAATTAGAGGGAAAGAGAGCTGAATGGGCTGAGAAAGAACTACTACTTACAAAATCAGCATGCAGTTCCCAAGAGTTACCGTGTATTTTTTGAGAAATTTAACGATTTAAGTTGTGTTTCTTTTTAATTTTTTTTGACATTTATTTTTGAGAGACAGAGAGAGACTTGGGAGACAGAGCACGAGTGGGGGAGAGGCAGAGAGGCAGAGGGAGACAGAGAATCGAAGCAGGTTCCAGGCTCTGAGCTCTAAGCTCAGAGCCCAAGGCAGGGCTCGAACCCACAAGCCATGAGAGCATGACCTGAGCTGGAATCAAGGGTCAGATGCTTAACCGACTGAGCCACCCAGGCACCCCTTAAATTGTTTCTTATGAGGATACATTTGTTATTGAGTGATAAGAACAATGATATTTTGTGAATGTTTTGAAATTTTTGTACAAGTGTGTTTCTTTAATAAATAAGCAGTCACTGAGCAGTGTTCTGGGGAAATTGTCCTGGTAAAATAATGATTTTGGATTGTCTTGTGGGTAGTTAGTAGGCAGGGAACTTTTCAAAGCCACAAATATCCTGATATTTTGCCACTGTACTTTTTTAGTGAATACGGTATAGGTTCCTGGATGATCTTAGTATTTGAATAATTTGTTCCATCTAGAAAATGGGCTGACATGCATAGGTTAAACATAAATAAAAATCATCTGGGTCTTTATAGTAATAAAGTGCACGGGCAATAAAGTCTCTGAATGTCTGGTAGGCTTTTTTCTGCCTGTGTCTGAATGTACAGACTCAGGAGTTACCGCTCATTGTCTGGCAGCTATTTTGTGAAAGTATAAAGGAAGGTCATTATAATGAGAAGGCTGACAATAGCTGTGCTGGGTTACTGCTGTGTTGGCTTAGAAAGGAAACCCAGCTCATCTGTTTAACCATATGATGTAATGTAAGAACACTAGCCTCACCTTCAAAGGCTTCTAATATGTTAAAAAATTTTTTTTAATGTTTATTTATTTATTTTGAGAGAGAGAGAGAGAGAGATAGAGAGTGAGCAGGGGAGGGGCAGAGAGAGAGGAAGACAGAATCCTAAGCAGGCTCCTCACTGTCATCACAGAGCCCCATGTGGGGCTCGAACCCATGAACCACGAGTTCATGACACAAGCCGAAATCAAGAGTCGGATGCTTAACTTACTGAGCCACCCAGGCGCCCCTCTAATTTATTTTAGAATGAAGTATTTACAAACATTTAATGCAACAACTGCCCCCAGAATCATCCCTCTCCCCCATGCAATACAGCCATTCAGATATATTCACCAAGTGTTGTTTTCACTTTGGAAAGAGGTGGTTCTTTCATACTTTCTCTGGTACTTTGTCATTCTGAGAGTGAGAATTTGAAATTATACTGTGTAATATTCTAGAGTACATGTACTTTAGATGAGAAGTCATCTTACACATAGGAGAGGAAATAGCTGCCTTTTCAGGTGGTGTAATTTGAAGGCCAGGAAGGTTCTCCAACTTCTGCTCTTTAGACTTTAAGGCCTAAAATTATATCATGAAGAGATACTTTATTTGCTTTATCTCTGCAACCTCTTCCTTTTTAAAAAAATTTTTTTAAATGTTTATTTTTGAGAGAGAGAGGGAGACACAGAATCTGGAGCAGCTCCAGGCTCTGAGCTGCCAGCACAGAGCCCGATGCAGGGCTTGAACTCTGAATGGCAAGATCATGACCTGCGTGGAAGTCGGACGCTTAACCGACTGAGCCACCCAGGTGCCCCCAGCAACCTCCTCCTTTTAAGATGCTGTATTTTTTCTGCTATTGGGTCTTTAAGGAATATTAATTTCGTTACTTTTTATTGAGATCTAGCACACTGCAGTAAAGGACACGAATAATATCTTGATGATTTTTCAAAGAGAACAGATCATAGTAACCAGATCAAGAAATATAGATCATTATCAGTGCTCCTCATGTTCTTCTAGTCACTACCTCCTCCCAAGGAGAACCACTGTCCTGACTTCTAGCACCATTGATTAGTTTGGCTTGTTTTTGAACTTTATCTATCTATCTATCTATCTATCTATCTATCTATCTATCTATCTGTCTATCTATCTATCTAGATATATATATCTATCATGTATAAGCATCATTATATATGTGAGATTCGTCCATATTGTTGCATGTAGTAGTTCATTAAATCTAATGACATGTTCTTTGGTGAACATGTGTATGCATTTCATTTTCCTTAGATACATACTTAAGAGTGGAATCAAGTGCGAGGGTCATTGTTATTTTCAGCTTTCATGGATATTGCCAAATAGTTTTTCAAAATGTTTATACTGGTTGCAGCCCTATTAGCAGTGTGAGGTTTTTAGCTGCTCTGCATCCTTGCTCAAACTTGGTATTATCTGTCTTTTAAATTTTAGCTATTCTGGCTGGATGGTGGTATTGCATTGTGTTTTTAATTTATATTCCTCACATACTGTTCTAATTGATTACCTTTTCCAGTTCTATGCTTTTGTCGACCATTTAGATATACATGTTTTAATAAAGTGCATATTCTGGAAAAATATGCCAATTAATGCCAATTAGGAATAAACAAATTCTATGCATGGACTTGACATTTTTATTTATTATTTATTTATTTTATAGGATATATGCGATCTAACTTGGTAGTTTAAGTAGCTCTTTTTTCATGCTTCCTGTTTTTGACTATTCAAGGATAGTGGAGTTGGTGGTCTGTTGAATTCCAGTTAGGTGAAATGTTATCATTTGAATTTTTCATGTTTACATCACATCTTCCCCCCCCCCCCCCCCTTTCTTATTTAGGGAACATTTACCTTTTTTATTTACCTTTTTCTCATTGACTCAAGGTTGTCATGAGGAACATCCCATCTTATACTAGAGTCTCCTTCAGGGGCTGCCTAGGACTGAGGCCCAAATGCTTTATGGTAAATGATCCCTAGCAGCATGGCCTACGTCCTATACAAAAGTTAGCTGATGTTGTCCTTTTTGTTTGTTTTCTTTTTGTCTTTAATTGTTATCATGTGTTTTTTTCAACGTTTTTTTATTTTATTTATTTTTGAGACAGAGAGAGACATAGCATGAACGGGGGAGGGGCAGAGAGAGAGGGAGACACAGAATCGGAAACAGGCTCCAGGCTCCGAGCCATCAGCCCAGAGCCTGACGCGGGGCTCGAACTCACGGACCGCGAGATCGTGACCTGGCTGAAGTCGGACGCTTAACCGACTGCGCCACCCAGGCGCCCCTGTTATCATGTGTTTAAAGGCAGATACGTAGACTTTGACTTCCTGCTCCAGTTATAACCAAATGTGTGACCTTATGCAAATCACTTAATGGTTTATACTATATATACAATAGTATATAGTATAGTATCTCCTTTGAAAAATTGGGATAATGCTGTCAACTCAGAGGACTCTGAGTTTTGTGAAGATTAAGTATAGCATATCTGTAATGAATCATTCGTTCTTGTGGTAATATTTTAGTTTTTGCTGTCATGTTTAATTACTTATTTGTGTCTCAGCCCTGCTCAGGTGTACATGAGGTGATAGAACAGTAAGAGCAAGTTTGAGTCCTGTGAAGGGACCCCAGTTCCTTTTGGCCAGAGAATAGGGTGCGGGTCGAGGGCAGAGTTCTCCCTTCCTCTTTCTGCTTCTGGCTGTGGGATCCAAAATAAGGAAATTGTTGACAATCTCTTAAGGTCCCTTTTGTTCTAAATTGTCTTCTGTAATTTGGTGGGGTGAAAAAAAAACCCAAGAACCAGACACAGAAAAAAGAACATGAGAGGAATTTTAGAGACCTAGGTTCAAATTCTGGTGCTATTTTTACTACAAGACCTTGGATAAGGCACTTAGCTGTTGTGTTTCATTGATTCTCAGGTGCACATTTTTTCACAGTTTAATACCTTTTAAATCTAGATGCATCTTAAAATCATTTCTACTTCTTTTTTTTTAATGGCACATAAAATAATGGTACTTCTTATCATTGGTGGTATCTCAGACTTGATGAAATATGATATTTTATCTTTTTAACTAATGAGGTTAACCGGTTGTCTTATTTACTACAGGTGGGCTTATTGATATGAACAGTGGTGTTTTATTAAACAGATTAGATACTTCTGTCTAATGCTAGGATAGGCTTTCTTCTGTGTCCTTTTCATGTTATCTGACTTTATATAGTACCTGTCACTAATAAAATGTTAAAATGGCAGCTATTACTATAATTATGATTATTCTGTTTAAGCTTTATAACTCTGTAAGGTGGTGGTTGTTCTGGTTTTTATAAGTGAGTATTGTAACATACAGAGGGGATTATGTGGGTTAGCAGTATAGCTTAACTCCAGCACTTGCCTCTCTGCCATACTGCCCTGCCCCTCAGCTCTGTTTGACAGACCAAAGGCTGAAGTTAAATGACTTCATAAGCCAGTGGTTCTGTTTGGTTGATTGCCGTGGTTCCATCCACATTTCTAGCGATCACTTTGGTGTCTGCGAAGCTTACTGACTGGTCAGATTGTGCTCTACCCTTATTTAGCAGGGCTGCTGAAACAGTTACAGTCACGTAGATCCTGGGGGTCATACAAGAATGGAATTCTGTTGATCGTAGGCTAAAATTTGTGGATGGGTGGGAATTTAGTTGGTTTTTTTTTTTTAAATGATTCAATATAAAACTGATTGCATAAATGTGCTTACTGTATTATCATCGTGCTGTTTATTGATGGTCTTTCAGTATCCTCAGACATCCATATCAATTGATCAGACATTCATTCACTAATGCAGCAAATACTTATTGAGTGCATACCATGGATTTTTCAAGCTTTGAAGATCTTGTGAACAAATCAGACAATGTTAATGTCTGTCAGAGCTTTTATTTTAGTGGAAGGAAATCAGGCAATAAAAATATCAAACTATAAGTGAAAAAGATATATCAGACATAAAGTGCTGTGAAATTGGAAGTCATGTCTTATCTCCAGAAACTTTAACAACCAAACCCACAAAACACATGCGTCAGTGTGTCTCCCCAAACAAAAGCAAGCACTACCCTACTCCCCTCCCTGCTTTGGTCAGAAAAATAACTGTCACAGAGCCAAGAATTGTTATTCTTGTATGAGGACTGTTTGATTGACTGATTTATATTGTATTAAAATTGTTAATTTGGTAAGATTGATTATATTCACATTTAGCATTTCAACTATCTGGATGATTCTCTTAATGAAAAATAAAGCTTTTTAGAGCATAAAGTTGACCTTGTCATTCTTACCTTAAAACTTTTCTCCCCATACTGTACAAAGTGAAAGTACTCCTTGGCAAGGCATAAAACATCCTTCAGGTTTAAAAAAAGATTTTTTTTAATGTTTATTCATTTTTGGAGAGACAGAGAGACAGAGTGTGAGCATGGAAGGGGCAGAGAGAGGGAGACATAGAATCTGAAGCAGGCTCCAGGCTCTGAGCTGTCAGCACAGAACCCAACACGAGTCTTGAACTCACGAAATGCGAGATAATGGCCTGAGCCGAAGCTAGCCACTTAACCAATGGAGCCACCCAGGCGCCCCCATTTTTTTTTTTTTTTAAGATTTTTTAAAATTATTATTTTTAAGTAATCTCTATGCCCAACATAGGCCTTGAACTCACGACCCTGAGATCAAGAGTTGCATGCTCTACCAACTAAGCCAGCCAGGTGTCCCCAAAGAATCTTCAATTTAGTGCCTTGTTTATTTCTTGAGCTTTGTGAACCATTACGCTTGCATGCATTCCAGTTGTCTTAGCTCCCTGACCACATCATACGTCATACTGCTGGACCCTTGTTTATGGTGTTCCCTGTGCCTGCCGTTCCTTATTTTAACCTGGGGAAATCCTGTTTATCCTTTAGAAGTCAAGTTTCACAGCCTCTGTGGTGATGTCTTTCCCCGATTCATTTAAAGTTTATTTACTCCCGTTTGTGCTACTGTGTAGCCTTTTGCATAATTCTTCTACTGACCTTTTCATGAAGTAATGTAATTCTTTAAATAGAGGTTTGAATCTAATACTTTAGAGGTATTTTGAAGGCATTTATGTGTATGTGTTGGTTCTTAATAATTGTGCATTAAGTATTGAATAAATAGATGAATTACCATATGAGGCCATGTTAGTGAGAAATTAGAATATATCCTCCTAGTGACAATAAGCAGCAAAATTCAGAAGTACTGGTGGTCATTCTGAGGAGCTGCATGCAGCATGGACTTCCCTTCTAGGGCAGGGCCCTGCTGGCCAGTGCTCTGGAGAAGCCTGGAGAATCGGCGAAGCTCTGAGGGGGACTAACTCATCGAGATGGCTAAGGGACCTATTTCTGCTGGCTTCGGCTAGAGAAGAGCTAAGTCTGTCTCTTTTCCGGTCTTGTCAGAATGGAGAAATCGGGGCCATCCTGGGGCTTTGTCATCTGTTGAGCCCCTCCTTGTGTGTCCGGGGCTTTGGGGTATGGTCCTATGAGGAAGAATTATCATCTCATTTTACAGAGGAAGAAGCAAACCCAGGGAGCTGAAACAGACTTCTCCAGCTCACCACACTAACGCGACCTTGTTCGGCTGGGTTGGTTTTTGTTGGCTTTAAGACCGTTATGGACCCACGTGGGTCCCGGCCCTCTTTTCCCTTCATTCCTACTCTCCCTGGGTGACCTGGCTCGTGACATGGCTGCCACTTCCACCTGTACCTCTCTTCTGGGCTCCAGACTGTCAGCCTGACATCCGTGCCCACGTATCCCAAAGGCATCTCATACCTGGCACGTTCAAGAGCGGATTCCTGGGTCTCTTGCCTCTCCCCCCCCCCCCCCCCCCATACCATATCCCTTAGCCTCTGCCAGTCTCCCCCTGCACAGAAAACGGCACATCATCTGCCCAGTTGTTTGAGGCAGAAACCCAGGAGACCTTGTAGATTCCTCCCTTATCTATGCCCTCCCTCCAACCCATCAGCAACTCCTGTCACATCTAGTTCCAAAACCCATCTCCCTTACCTGTCCCATGTCCATTCTCCATCTCCCAGACCATCATCTGCAGGCCCTACTACGGTAGCCTCTGTACTGATGTTCCTCCTCCTCTTACTGTTTTCTTCACTCAGCAAATGGTTGGCAGGTGCTCCTGTACTGTTTACAGGTATACGTCATTTTACTGCACTTCAGTTTACTGCGTTTCACAGATAATGTGTTTTTACAGATTGGATGTTTATGATAACCTGGCTTTGACCAAGTCTGTTGGCACCATTTTTCCAAAAACATTTGCTTACTTTCTGTCTCTGTGTCATGTTTTAGTGATTCTCACAATATTTCAAAATTGTCATTATGATTATACTTGTTATGGTGACCTGTGACATCGCTATCACAATGCACTGCACCCGTATAAGATGGTGAACTTAACTGATAAATGTTGTGTGTGTTCTGACTCCTCCACCGACCAGCCCATTTGCCCACTTCTCTCCCTCTCCTCCAGCCTCCCTATTTCCCTGAGACATAACAATATTGTGATTAGGCCAGTTAATAACCCTACAATGGCCCGTTAAATGTTCAAGTGAAATAAAGAGTCACATGCCTCTTGCTTTACATCACAAGCTAGAAATGATTAAGCTTAGTGCAGAGAGCCTGTTGAAAGCCAAGATATATACCAAAGCCAGGCCTCTTGCACCCAGTAGTTAGCTAAGTTGTGAATGTAAAGGAAAAGTTCTTGAAGGAAATTAAAGGTGCTGCTCCAGTGAACACAGGATGATAAGAAAGTGAAAACAGTCTTACTGCTGATGTGGAGAAAGTTTGAGAGGTCCCAATAGGAGATCAAGCCAACCACAACATTCCCTTAAGTCAAAGTTTAATCTAGAGCAAGACCCTAACTTTCTTCAATTACATGAAGGCTTGGAGGGGTGAGGAAACTGCAGGAGAAAAGTTTGAAGCTAGCATAGGTTGGTTCATGAAGTTTAAGGAAAGAAACTGTCTCTATAACATAAAAGTGCAAGGTGAAGCAGCAAGTTCTGATGTAGAAGCTGCAGCGAGTTCTCCAGAAGATCTGACGAAGATAATAAAGGTGGCTACATTAAACAGCAGATTTTCAATGTAGATCAAACAGCCTTCTTAATTGGAAAAAAGGTGCCATCTAAGACTTTCACAGCTAAAGAGGTCAGTGCCTAGTTTCAAAGCTTCAAAAGAACAGTCTGACTCTCTTGTTACGACCTAATGCAGCTGGTGACTTTAAGTTGAAGCCAATGTCGTACCATTTTGAAAATTTTAGGGCCCTTAAAAATTGTGCTAAATCCATTCTGCCTCTGCTCTGTAAATGGAGCAAGAAAGCCTGAGTGGCAACACATCTGTTTCCAACATGATTTCATGAATATTTTAAGCCCACTGTTGGGATCTGCTCAGAAAAAGATTCCTTTCAAGATACTACTCCTCATTGACAATGCACCTGAACACTCTTGACCTCTGATGGAGGTGTAAAATGAAATTAATGTCGTTTTCATGCCTGCTAACAACATCCATTCTGTAGCTCGTGGATCCAAAGAGTAATTTCAAC
This sequence comes from Neofelis nebulosa, assembly GCF_028018385.1. Taxonomy (NCBI): domain Eukaryota; kingdom Metazoa; phylum Chordata; class Mammalia; order Carnivora; family Felidae; genus Neofelis; species Neofelis nebulosa. The sequence continues at coordinate 56,351,045 of NC_080791.1, read as the reverse complement.
ATTCAAGTCTTATTATTTAAGAAGTAAATTTCATAAGGCTGTAGCTGCTATATTCTGATAGATCTGGGCAAAGCCAATTAAGAACCTGCCAGAAAGGATTCACCATTCTAGATTCCATTAAGAACATTGTGGTTCATGGGAAGAGGTCAGAATATCAATATTGAGAGGATTTTGGAAGAAGCTGATTCCAGACCTCATGGACGACCTCATGGGGTTCAAGACTTCAGTGGAAGAAGTGACGACAGACGTTGTAGAAATAGGGAGAGAAGTAGAATTACAAGGGGAGCCTGAAGACGGGGCTGAATTGCTGTTATCTCATGATAAAAAACTTGAACAGATGAGGACTGGCTTCTCATGGATGAAGAAAGAAAGTGGTTTCTTGAGAAAGAATCTACTCCTGGTTAAGATCCTGTGAAGATGGTTGAAATGACGAGGAAGGATTTAGAATATTACCCAATTTAGTTGTTAAAAAACAGTGGTAGGTTCAAGAGGTTTGATTGTAATTTTGAAAGAGGTTTTACTGTGTGTAAAGTACTATCCTCATTGCATACACCAACATCAACATCGAGGCAATGCCCTCCACCAGCAAAAAGATTATGACTCGCTCAATGCTCAGATGATGGTTACATTTTTAAGCAGTAAAGTATTCTTTTTAGTGTTTATTTATTTTTGAGAAGGGGGAGAAGCAGAGAGAGAGGGGGACAGAGGGTCTGAAGCGGGCAGTGTATTGACAGCAGAGAGCCTGATGTGGGGCTCAGACTCACAAACCATGAGATCATGACCTGAGCCGGAGTTGGACATTTAACTGACTGAGCCACTCAGGTGCCCCAGTAGTAAAGTATTTTTTAAAAGGTGTTTACATTTCTTTTTTTTTAGACATAATGCTATTGAACACTTAAGAGACTGTGTTATATTGTAAACATAACTTTTCTATGCAGTGAGAAACCAAAAGATTCATTTGACTTGCTTTAGTGTGATACTTGCTTTATTGTGGTAGTCTGGGACCAAACCGGCAATTAGCTCCGAGGTATGCTTATACCATTATCACTACCGTTGTGTTAATGGGAATGTCTTCCTGATTCATTTAGGTTTGTAATTTAATACATTTATGAGGTCTTTTGGTTTTTAAAAACAAAATGATTTATAACCTAATTGAAATAATTATAAACAAGTTAGAGTCTTCATAAAGCACGCTCTCCTTTCCATCAACAGAATCCAACGTGGCGGAGTCTCGATTTTGGAATAATGCCAGACCGTCTTGATACATCTGTGTCTTGTTTCGTGGTGAAGATATGGGGTGGAAAGGAGGACATCTACCAGCTTTTGATTGAATGGAAAGTCTGTTTGGATGGGCTGAAATACTTGGGTCAGCAGGTAATTATTTGTTTATTTATTTATTTATTTATAATGTTTATGTATTTTTGAGAGAGAGAAAGAAAGAGCATGAGCAACGGAGGGGCAGACAGAGAGGGAGACACAGAATCTGAAGCAGGCTCTAGGCTCTGAGCTGTCAGCACAGAGCCCAATGCGGGGCTTGAACCCATGAGCCGTGAGATCAAGACCTGAGCCAAAGTTGGACACTCAACTGACTGAGCCACCCAGGCGCACCCCCACTTTTTTTTAATGTTTAGGTAATTTTTAGATTCTAGTTATGAGTAGTTGTCTTCTCTAAATTAACCTATCTAACCTTTCTGTAGATTCTTACGATTCTACATTTCCGATCATAGAGAACTTTGATGATTGTTTACTTAATTATAGAAATTTGAGTCATTACCAAGTTTGAAAAATAATTTTTAACTGAGGAAACTTATGAGGAAGCACCCTAAGCTGCTAATTCAAGAGGATTTTTTCCTGGGAGGTGTAGGAAAGAATACACTTTCCAATAGCATTCTGCTTCTTCTGTTTTATTGGATATTCCCCAATAGAATCTAAACATTAAGTTGCAAATATGGAATGTACTATAAAGCGCTTCTCTTATGATCCATAGAGTTGAGTTGTTTCAGGAATAGGAGAGCTACTGTTTATTGAGCATGGAGATAACAATTGCCTGGTTTATACACTGCTACCAATCCCCTTTGAGCGATGTAGCTATTGGATCATAGCACCCTTCTAGCTGAGCTCAGAAGTAGCTCCATAATCCCTCTGACACTGTTCTGGGATGCAACTAGTAATTTATCAGAGTTGCATATGATATGAAACCTATTTACCATCCCCAGACATAGATTATTATAATTTGTGTTTATATCAGCCTTGTGAAGTTTGGTATTACTGCCCTTATTTTCCAGATGGGAAAATTGAACCATAGAGAGTTTAAGAAACTGTTCAAGATCACACTGCTAGGTGGAGCTGGGATTTGATTCCAGGCCTGGCTGACTTACAAATTTATTCTTTGTTTTGTATCACACTAATATATACATATAGTTCTTGGTAGTCCACCTACCTTGGAATGAGTGCTGTATCTATTTTGTGATACCCGAGGGACTGCTGTTAAAGGTAACTTTAAAATATTAGTCATATCTATGAATATCCTTGATGTTTCTTAGTATTTATTCAATATAGACTTTCTGGTATATTTCTTTTAAAGAATCAATTTAATTCTACATGTTTTTTTTATCAGATTAAAAAAAAATCCTTTGCCCTCATTTTGCTTATTGTATACTTTATTTTGTGTTCTTCTATATAGTGACCAGAACAATGCATATAACGGATATTTTCCATAACTAAATTCTAATGGCTACAGATTCTTAATCTTTTTTGTTTTTGTATTATTCTCCCTGTTTTAGGACTGGTTTTTTTTTTTTTTTAATTTTTTTTTTAATGTTTATTTATTTTTGAGACAGAGAGAGACAGAACATGAACGGGGGAGGGTCAGAGAGAGAGGGAGACACAGAAGCCGAAACAGGCTCCAGGCTCTGAGCAGTCAGCACAGAACCCGACGCGGGGCTTGAACTCACGGACCGCGAGATCATGACCTGAGTCGAAGTCGGACGCTTAACCAACTGAGCCACCCAGGCGCCCCTTTAGGACTGGTCTTAATAAAAATTTATAAAACACTGACTGTTAGCTTAGGGCCTTTTTTCCTGTTTTGGTACGGTATACTTGTTGCCTTTAGATTGGCCAACCAGAGCCCTGCGCTGAGGCAGTACTCTTTCTGTCTTCCCAAGTACCATAGTTGGCTCTCTGTGGATAGACTCTGGTATTGAGTACTTGTTTGTCTTTCTTCTGAAAGTACCTGCATCTCTCAGAGGATGATGCTTCTTAACATTAGAGTGTATGGCTATAGAAGATGGCTATAGAAGCAACGAACATGGCCTTCATGCTTTTCAACTCACATATTCCTTAGGTAGTGATCTTGAAATACCCAACTGTGTTTATGTCAAACTTGCTTAATTGCAGAGAGTCAACTTTCAGGTGTCTTATTATAAATATAAAGCTGGTTATGCTGGTATAACGGAGAACAAGAGAAAGGGAAAACATATTTTTAAAGCCAATTAGAAACTTAGTATCATTGTAGAAAGTCAGAACTCACCTATGAAATAGATATAACAAGTAATATACTACTAGAAAATCAGATAAGCTTGGATTACAAATTGGGGTACCTGTGTGGTTCACTTGGCTAAGTGGCTGACTTTAGCTCAGGTCATGATCTCGCCATTCGTGGGTCTGAGCCCTGTATCAGGCTCTGTGCTGACAGCTCAGAGCCTGGAGCCTGGGATTCTATGTCTCCCTCTCTCTCTGCCTCTCCCCCACTCATACTCCATCTCTCTCTCTCTCTCTCTCTCTCTCTCTCTCTCTCTCTCTCAAAAACAAATAAACATAAAAAAAATAGAGTTACAAATTTTCAGACTAAGCAAGATTAAGATGTATGAGGATAATAGAATTACTTAGGTTCATTGATCATGTACTTTCTATCAGGCATTGTTCTTACTGTTAAGGATCCAGAGGTGGGTAAGACAAGATCCTTAGACTTAGTACACTGATAATTGATGAATACTTGCATAGACCTGCACAGTACCATACTGTTTTAATTACTATGGCTTTGTAATACAATTTGGGGGAATATATGGAAGAGGTATTTAGACAGGACTAGGTAGAGTCAGGTTGGGCTGACTTTTGAATGAAATTTTCTTTTGCAAGTCAGGTTGTTGAGGTATAATGGATATATAATAAAATTCACCCTTTTAAGGTATACAGTTCAGTAGGCTTGACAAATGTGTGAAGTCTAGTAACCACCACAATGAGTAATGCTGCTGTGAATATTTAAATATAGGTCTTTTTGTGGACATATGTTGTCATTTCTCTTGAACAAATACCTAGGAATGGGATGTCTGGGTCTAGTGGTAAGTGTGTGCTGAAATTTATAAGAAGCTGCCAAACTGTTTGTCATTCTGGTGGGTTTGAAGTGGTATCTTGTGATTCTTTTTTTTTTTTTAAGTTTTTATTTTAATTACCTGGTACTCATCATGACAAGTGCACTCCTTAATCCCCATCACCTATTTCACCTATTCCTCTACCCACCTGCCCTCTGGTAACCATCAGTGTGTTTTCTATAGTTAAGAGTCTGTTTCTTGGTTTGCCTCTCTCTCTCTTTTTTCCCTTCATTTGTTTTGTTTCTTAAATTCCACATATGAGTGAAATGATACGGTATTTATCTTTCTCTGACTGACTCATTTCACTTAGCATTGTATTCTCTAGATGCATCCAAATCATTGCAAATGGCAAGCTTCCATTTTTTATGGCTGAGTAATATACCATCTCTCTCTCTCTCTCTCTCTCTCTCTCTCTCACACACACACACACACACACACACACACACACACATCTTTATCCATTCATCAGTCAATGGACACTTGGGCTGCTTACATATCTTAGCTACTGTAAATAATGGTTCTATAAACATAGGGGTGCATGTATCTCTTTGAATTAATGTTTTTGTATTATCTGGGTAAATACTTAATAGTGCAATTGCTAGATCATAGTGTAGTTTTATTTTTAACTTTTTGAGGAACCTCCATACTGTTTTCCACAGCGGCTGCACCAATTTGCATTCCCACCAACAGTGCGTGAGTGTTCTTTTTCTTCACATTCTTGCCAACACCTGTTGTTTCTTGTATTGTTGATTTTAGCCATTCGGATAGTTATGAGGTGATATTTCATTATAGTTTTGATTTGCATTTCCCTGATGGTAAGTGATGATGAGCATCTTTCCATGTGTCTGTTGGCTGTGAATGTCTTTTTTGGAGAAATGTCTGTTTGTGCCTTCTGCCCTTTTTTAAATTGGATTATTTGCTTTTTGGGTGTTGAGTTTTATGAATTCTTTATATATCTTGGATATTAACCCTTATAAGATAGGTCATTTGCAAATATCTGTTCCCATTCAGTAGGCTGCCTTTTAGTTTTGTTGATTGTTTCCTTTGCTGTGCAGAAGCTTTTTATTTTGATGTAGTCCTGATAGTTTAATTATGCTTTTATTTCCCTTGCCTCAGGGGACCTATGTTGCTACAGCCAATGTCAGAGAAATTATTCCCTGTGTTCTTTTCTGGGATTTTTATGGTTTCAGGTCTCACATTTAGGTCTTTGATCCATTTTGAATTTATTTTTGCGTATGGTGTAAGAAAGTGGTCCAGTTTCATTCTTTTGCATGTGTCTGTCCAGTTTTCCGAACACCCATTTGTTAAAGAGACTGTCTTTTTCCCATTGGATAGTCTGCTTTGTCAAAGATTAATTGACCATATCATTGTGGGTTTATTTCTTGATTTTATATTATGTTGCATTGATCTATGTGTCTGTTTTTATGCCAGTACCATACTGTTTTGATTACCACAGCTTTATAATATAACTTGAAGTTTAGAATTGTGATGCCTCCAGCTTTGCTTTTCTTTTTCAAGATTGCTTTGACTATTCAGCGTCTTTTGTGGTTCCATATATATTTTAGGATTGTTTATTCTATTTCTGTGAAAAAATGCTGTTGGTATTTTGATAAGCATCACATTAAATGTGTAGATTGCTTTGACTAGTAAGACATTAAAAAAATTTTTTTTAAGTGTTTATTCATTTTTGAGAGAGAGAGACAGAGCATGAGCCAGGGAGGGGCGGAGAGAGAGGAGACATAGAATCTGAAGAGGGCTTCAGGCTCTGAGCTGTCAGCACACAACCTGACATGGGGCTTGAACCCATGAACCATGAGATCAAGACCCGAGCTGAAGTTGGACGCTTAACTGACTAAGACACGCAGGCACCCCTGAGTAGTATGACATTTTAACGATATTTGTTCTTCTAGTCCATGAGTGTAGAATTTGGAATGTGTTTCCATTTCTTTGCATTGTCTTTAATTTCTTGTTTTCAGAGCATAGGTCTTTCACTGCTTTTTTGGGTTTATTCCTAGGTATCTTATTTTTTTGGGTACAATTGTAAATGGGATTGTTTTCTTAATTTCTCTTTCTTCTGTTTGTGCTGCTTTGTTATGGGTGTATGGAATCTTGTGATTTTAATTTGAATTTCTCTGGTGATGAAATCATGTTGAGCAGTTAAAAAAATGTTTGTCATCAGTCTCTTTCTCTTACCCTTTTTTTGTAAAATATTCAGATTTTTGTCCACTTTTTATTTGGTTGTTTGAATTCTCATTATCGAGTAGAATTTCTGTATGTATTCTGGATATGAGTCAGTTCTTTATAAGATCTGTATTTTCCAATTATTTTCTGCCAGTCTGTGGCTTTTCATTTCTTTAAGTGCCATTCAAAGAACAGAAGCTTATAAGTGTTGATGAAGTCTGCTATTTAGCTTTTACTTTAATGTTTCATCCTTTTTGTGTTTTATCTAAGACATCTTCGCCTAATCCAAGGTCGCAAAGATTTCTCTTATGGAGTTTTTTCTCTAGAAGTTTTATAGTCTTAGGTTTTATGTTTATGCCTATGATCATTTTGAATTCACTTTTATTTAAAGTGTAAGGTTCATTGTTTTGCAGATAGATGAACATTTGTTCCTGTACTCTGTTGTAAGAGCTCTTATTGAATTACCTTGCTATCTTTGTTGAAATGAATTGTTTAAAATCATTTGTATGGGTCTGTTTCTGGACTGTATTGTATTTTATTGATCTGCACGTCTGTCTTTATGCCAATACTACATGATCTTGAATAGTGTAGTTTTATACGTCATGAATTCAGGTAATATGCATCCTCCAACTTTGATCTTTTTTTTAGTGTTGTTCTGGCTATTCTAGATCTTTTGCTTTTACATATATATTTTAGGATTAATTTGTCAATTCTACAAAAATCTAAGAAAATTTGGGAAGAATTGACATCTCAATGGTATCGAGTGTTTCAGTCTATGGACATGGTATCCCTGCATTTGTGAAAATCTTATTTCACTCATCAGCATCTTGTAGTTTTCAGTATACAGATCTTGCACATATTTTGATAGATTTGTACCTGTGGATTCCATGTTTTTTAACGCTAGTTTAAATGCTGTTCCTTTAAAAAACTATTCCTATTTGCAACTATTGTTGCTAATATATACAAACATTTCTGTGTGGAGCATGTATTCTCTGACCTTGCTAAACTCATTTATTAGGTCTAGTAGTTTTTTGGTAGATTCCTTTTATAAATTCTGCCTATATAGGCAGTCATATCTGTGCACACATTGTTTAATTTCTTCTTAACGTGTATGTATTTTTTCTCTTTTTCTTGTCTTATTTCATTGGTTCAGACTTCAGTACAATGTAATGTTGAATAGAAATGAGTAGAGTGGACATCCTTGTTTTGTTACTGATGTTGGTTAAAAGTATTCAGTCCTTCGTTATTAAGTATAATACTAGCTGTAAATTTTGTAAACACTTTATCAGGTTCAGGAAATTTCCTTTCATAATGGATTATATTTGCTAGTATTTTGGTAAGACTTCTTTCATCTGTGTCCGTGGGGGATATTGGTCTGTACTTTTCTTGCATTGTTCTTTTCTGGTTTAGTATGAGAGTAATGCTGGTCTTGTAAAATAGATTGGGAAGTGTTTAGTTTTCTGTTTTCTGGAAGGATTTGTGTAACAAAGTTGGTATTCATTATTACACAAATGTTTGACAGAATTCTTCAGTGAACCCATCTGGGTGTTAAGATTTCCCTGTGGGAAAGTTTAAAAGTATAACTTCTATTACTTAACTAGATATGGGGCTTTTTAGGTTATCTATTTCTTTTTGAGTGAGCTTTGATAGTTTGTTTTCCTAAGAGTTTGTTAGTTTCACATAAGATTTCAAATTTATTAGTATAAAAATTTTCACAGTATTACTCTATTCTTGTAAGGCTTATAGGCTGTCTAATGATCCTTGCCTCTTTCATTCTTGCTATCAGTAATTTCTGTCTCTTTCTACTCTTAATCACTCTGCCTAGAGAGTTATCCATTTTCTCAGCTTTTCAAAGAACTGGTATTTAGTTTCATTGATTATCGTTATTTTCAGTTTCATTGATTTCTCATTTTATACTTATAATTTTCTTTCTTTTGCTTGCTTTGGGTTTACTTTGCTCTTCTTTACTAGCTTCTCAGGGTAGGATTTTGCATTACTGTTTTGAGACTTATCTTTTCTAAAGTAAGCATTTAATAAATTTTCCTCTAAGCCTTGCAATAACTGACTCACAGACTTCAATGTTGTATTTTCATTTTCATTCAATTCAAAATATTTTCTAATTTCCCTTTTTATTTCTTGACTCAAGGGTTATTTAGAGGTATGGTGTTTAATTTTCAAACATTTGTGGATTTTCCAGATATCCTTCTTTTCTTGATTTCTACTTGAATTCTGACGGATTTAGAGAAAAGAGTTTGTATGATTTCAATCCTTTTGGCTTTTGTGAGGTTTATTTTATGGCCCAGAATGTAAGATCTCTTTTTGGTGAGTGTTTCCTATACATGTGACGTGTATTCTGTTGTCACTGAACGGATTGTTTTACAAACGTTAGTTGGGTTAAATTGATTGGTCATCTTGAGTGAAATTTGGATGATATGTTGGATTTAGCTGGAGGAGGTGGGGGTAGGTACAGAAGTGTGATATAACAGAGCATAATCTGACTCATTCATTTCTAGTTGAGGAAACTAGGGTCCAGAGTGATGATGCAGCTTAGGTATTATTATCTTTAAACTGTCTTTTTGAAAATAGAAAATAATATTAACCTTGTATGTTTTTTTCTAGGACTGTGTGTGTGTGTGTGTGTGTGTGTGTGTGTGTGTTTAACATTTATTTATTCTTTTGAGAGAAAGAGCACGAGCAGGGGAGGGGCAGAGAGAAAGGGAGACACAGAACTCCAAGCAGGCTCCAGGCCCTGAGCTGTCAGCATAGAACCTGATGTGGGGCTCAGACTGATGGACTGAGAGATTCTGAGCCAAAGTCAGACACTCAATCAACTGAGCCACCCAGGCACCCCAGGACTTTGTTTTTTAAAGCACTCTTATGGACTAGGATTGTGTTTTCTTTGAGATCAGAGAATATACAGTATGTCTCTGGATCCCTTGTGTTTTAGAACTAGCCTTTCCATAGCAATCTCAAGAAGTATTTGTGGAAAATATATGTGAATGATGGTGCCTGTTATCTCATGTGATGATTTTGTGAGCCCTTTGACTAAAGCAAGAGGCTCTCAATAGATTCTCTGGTCTTAGGATAAGTGATTTGTTTTCTGCTGGCTTGTTAGATTAGTCAGCCTGTTTTTCAGCATTGAAGTAGGTCCCGTTTTAACTGTCGTGCTCCAATCATATTAAAACTTAATTGGAATGAGAAGAACTGATAGGGTGTTTTTCTTCTTTTATAGATTCATGCCCGCAACCAGAATGAAATAATTTTTGGGCTGAACGATGGCTACTATGGTGCTCCATTTGAACATAAGGTAAGAGGGTTTTCCTAATTCTGTGAGTTTTGTTTAGTCCAGCTGTGCCTTGACACATAGTGTAAAAAGCACTGTGTAAATAGAATCTTGTTTTAAGAATCATCATAAGTTTGTTTAGTGTGGCTTAAGGTAAAATGCTTTCTAAAGCGAAAACTTGTTTTGTAACCACCCCAATTCATCTTTTCTAAATCTAGATTATTGACTTCCCTAAAAGAAGATCTGGGCTGTTTGCTCTTATTCTACATAATTCTTTGGAGGGTCAAAACAGAATGGTGACTTTTGATGAAGTGCAGTACAATTTTATTACGGATTAGTCAGTTCGGTCTCACTACCAGGAGTGTGTTTGGAAACTATTGGACACACCAGAAAATCTTAGGGATTAGTTTGAAAAATTGTTTTTGGTGTCAGTTATTTGGGTCTTGCAGATGACACAGGTGAATTAGAGCAGAATATAAGTAATTTGAAGAGCACCTTAGGTAGAGGTGCCCTTTTTAATGTTTGGGGACTATGGAGAACCAGAGAGGAACACTGTTGTAGCTTGAAGTTGGAGCAGATGGAAGTTGGTGAATAAGGCTAGATGGCTTGAAGAGATGTTTTCTAGATGGATTTAACTGCCAGAATGGCAATTAGGGGAGCAGGGGGAATAAGAGGCTGTTGGGTCAGCTCCTTCTCCAATAAGCTGGAAACCTTCAGTTCTCAGTTTAGGAGTTTTGCCTTTAACATAGACATGTAAGACTGTCTTTGCCTGAATTTCCTTTTGTCAGCTCCTCTTGTTTTGGGGAGGATGCTGACAGCTACCTGGATGAGTGTAATCTGGTGGTTAAGAATACAGGTTTTGGAGTCAGATTGATGTGAGTTTAATTCCTAGTTTAACTTACCTACGAGAGAGGTCTTGGGCAAATTGAGTCACCTCTGAGTTTATTTTCTCCTCTGTAAATGGAGGTAACAATTTCTACCTCATCATAAATTGTTTGGGGGATGAAAGGTGGTCGTGAACATTATGAGCCTGGCACATGAATAGAATTCAATAATAAATGGAAACTACCCACTAGGTGCTAAACTCTATCATATGATAAGGGAGATTACCTCTCTAATCCTATTGTCTTAACATTGTGTCTCTTGTCCAGTACCTGGGGTATAGTATAGTAGGTGCTCAGTAGAAATTTGTTAATGAATGTAGGTGAATGCATGTTGTATTTAGGACTATCAGCAATAATGGGGGGGGGGGGTTGGTGGTGGTGGTATTATTTCTGTCTCCTATCCTACTTTACCCTGACCCCCGACTCCTGGAATTTTATTTTTATGTAACTCATACTGTCAAAATAACTCTAACTGCTATATTATTGACAAAGTGCATAAAAGCAGTAGAATTGTAAGAATTCTCTCGGACTAAAAGCTATAGCAGCAATATCTTCAGAATCCAGTAGATGGCAGTGCTTTCTCATTGTAATGGGGGGGAAATAGAGCAGGAGTGGAATCCAGTAAAAAGGACCAAATCTTTTTGGAATGAAATTCTCAGGAGATGAAAATAGCAATTTGGTGATTAATTTCACAAACACAGTCACATGACTCGATCACCTGACGTACATGGTCAAGCCTAGATTGAAGATTTAGGGACAATAGCAAGTTTCAGGGTCTGTTTTGAGACCTGTACAAATGAAAACTCCTAATTTCATATTTTTCAAGACATGATAGTTTTGAAAAGTAGAAAACCCGAATTCTAATCCCAGTTAAGAGACCTCCGTTTAGTTCACTTCATAGAACTGAGAAAGTAAAAAGGTGGCTGTTTCCTCTTGTTAGTCAAATTAATGGACACTAACTTGTTTCCAAAGCACGTCCCACACAATACATAAGCAGAATGTTCAGAAGTAGGGATTAAGTGTCCCAAATAGCCTATGTTTTAACAACAGGGAAAGGGATATGGTATAATTTTGTCCAGGTCTTTCAGTACATCATCAAGCAAAAGTTGGAAAATTATAAAAATAGCTTATTTCTACACATATTTTAGTCAACTTTCCTTGTGCTCCCCCCCCCCCATTACTACATACAAGAAACAAAGAGCGAATAAATCTTCAGGGGCTGTTTCTAATAGCTGCCTGCTTTGTTATAAAACATCTAGGTATCTGAGTGCAGTTTAAATGCAGGGGAAAAGGGGCGCCTGGGTGGCTCAGTCGGTTAAGCGGCCGACTTTGGCTCAGGTCATGATCTCGCGGTCCGTGAGTTTGAACCCCGTGTCAGGCTCTGTGCTGACAGCTCAGAGCCTGGAGCCTGTTTCAGATTCTGTGTTTCCCTCTCTCTGACCCTCCCCCGTTCATGCTTTGTCTCTCTCTGTCTCAAATAAACGTTAAAAAAAAAAAATTAAAAAAAAAATGCAGGGGAAAAGTGCTCTCCTAGTAACAGCGTTACACCAGGTATTTATAGAGCTTTTGAAAGCTACCATTGCTAGTTTTCATTTAAGGAGTACCTATTATATGTCAGACACTATACTAGCTATCATACTTGTTTTTATTTAATCTTGTGTAATAACTCCATGAGGTAGTTATTACTCTCATTTTATAGGTAAAGTACCCTAGAAGAAAACATGAAACTACTAACCCAAGACTATTTAAGTAGGAAGTGGCAGAACAGTGGTTTTCTTTTAAGCACGAGGCTACCTGGCATCTCTACATCTTCCCACTATGTATAGCGTGTTAAAGTACCAGGGCTCTCTGTCTTTACATTTAACCAGAGGTATCCGCTATGTGCATTGTGAGAGTCAAGTGAGCGGGTACATGGGAAAGTGCTCTGGATGGTATGAAGTGCATTATTGTGTAGGCTTTGTATATTTATTATTGTTGAGTGGGCATGTGATGCCCATGAGGCCATCAACCCGCTGAAGTCTATAAAAGGTCCACATATTAGTCACTATATTTGGCTTCTCTTGAGTCTTTTTTTTCCCCTTTTCCCGTGGATCAAATGAACTTTTGACAGATGTTTGGAAAATCATCTTATCCTGTAATTCATATTTATAAATCCTGCTGCTGCAGTGTGGTCCCCGTTCTCTCTCTTCACCGAAGCCAGAAAATAATCTGGGAAAATGCCATATTTCCTGTTACGAATTTGGAGGATCTTGTCTTCTTAGCACAATTTTTGAGCTTTTCAGTATTTTAATACTGGAAAATTCAAAGCCAGGCATGGTTCTTGGTATAGATGTTTTAGATTCTTGAAAAGTAAACAGAAACAGAACTCCAGACTTGTCCTCGCTGGGGGGATTCAGAGAGTTTAAAATTTGGTTTTGTTTAAAATTTTGAAAACTTGTTTTTACTCTTCTCTCTTGGATTTGTAGTGAGAGCATTCTTGACCTTTTATCCCCCCCTCTGATCGTCAGTTTCAGTTTAAATTGTTCTATAAAGCTGGGAATCCTTTTTTTCCCCCTCTCCCTCTCTCAGCTAATGCTCTTTAACAGGATTCCACTGCTGCCTTCTCTAGTCCCGTAACAGTTACGGTAATTTGTGTGTGCATCTTTTCTCCTCTTCGGGCATAAGCTCCTTTTGACTGAAGTTGTGTTTTACTCACTTTTTTAGTCTCAGGACTTAGTGTAGACTTTGCTTGGTAAATATTTTTCTGTGAGTGTACAAAGTCTCCTAGGATCATATGGTTCCTATCTCTTGTCTGAAATATACTCCTGGGTTACATTAGCAGGGCACTTTCAGTCCTCTTGTCATGAAGTAGCATTAATAGCATTTAGTCCACTTCATATGTGGAGTGTGGACTATGACTGTAATGCTTTTTTGAGGGTTGTTTAAGCCACTAAAATAAGAACAAGAATCTCTTTACCCTATTGATGTGAAGGGATTGATTTTAGTTTCAGGATCTGAATACCTCTGCTTAACAGTACTCTTCTTATTTCTCATTACTTCTCGTATTTTGAGGGACCACATCCTCTGTGGTCTCAAACCTTAGACCAGATCCAGGGGAGTACGTATATTCAGTTCTGGTTTAGTGTCTCAGAAGAGGTCTTGCCTTTCCTTTTTTTAAAAAATTTTTTTTTATTTTTTAAAAATGTTTATTTTTGAGACAGAGAGAGACAGAGCATGAGTGGAGGAGGGGTAGAGAGAGAGAGAGAGAGAGAGAGAGAGAGGGAGACACAGAGTCCGGAGCACGCTCCAGGCCCTGAGCTGTCAGCACAGAGCCCGACGTGGGGCTCGAACTCACAAACCGCGAGATCATGACCTGAGCCGAAGTCGGACGCTCAAGCTCAACTGACTGAGCCGCCCTGGCGCCCCATTGCCTTTCCTTCTTAAAAGCTCAGCTTCTGGGCTTCGTCAGAGCCCAGAGGTAGAAGGTACCCAAGGCTTGAAGGTGCTTGACAGAGATACTTGCACAATTTTTGTCAGTTTAAGCTTGGCTGACAATTAAAAGCGTATTAATGTCCAAATGAACATAAACACATAGGAACACAGGCTGTCTGTTGATTCATCAGGTAGCTATTTTAAGAGAGGTTGTACAAATAAATACTGTATTTTGCAAATACCCGTTGCATCTGAAAATACGCCCAAGTAGCAGAATGAGCCATCGCTTTTTTCCCCCTTACCAATCATAATTTCTTATTCTAACTAAGCAGAAAAAGGACTATGTGCAAAGCTCACAGTTTTAAGAAAAACATATAGAATGCTGTTGGTTCTGCTGGGGAAGGCTTTTTGTGGAGGCCTTTAAGTTATCGTCCTCAGGCTTCCACTTGGGCCTTTTGTCATCTTATGAACATGTCGTATTTGGATTCAGATCCTCTCAAACCCACATCTCCAGTCTGTGTTTCCATATATCTAGCCTTGTGTCAAAAGGCTTGGATGTGTCAGAGACACATACACCCTACAAGTCCCAAACTGACTCAGTTCCTCTCCCATCTTGAGAAACTTCTGTTGTGTTCCTTGGTTTGTGAGTGGTACCGCTCTCCATGTACTGTCTCAAGTCAGAACAGGGGAGTCATCCTGGCCCCCTCTCTCTTTTTTGAATCACTACTGATGGTGTCTGCTAAATAACTACTTTCCTGCTACTTGGATTACAGCCAGATTTATCTTTCTAAAATGCTGGTCATGTCCCTCTCTTATTTCAATTATTTTAGAGTAATTAGTGGCTTAAAAGGTCTCGCCGTGTGAAATGGTTCCTGATTTTTAAGCACCCCACCCATAGCTTAGAACCCATCGCCACAGAAAGGTTTTCTGTGTTATACCCCTAAGTCCGGTTTGGATACCTCTCTTTATGCTCCTATAGCACCTTGCATTTCATTTTTCTCATCAGTGACCCTTACCTGGTTGTTTTCTGATTGCCCATTTGCTCATCTCTCTTTCTTACTAGACTGTAGAGCACGTAAGGGCAGGGGCAGGGTCTGTCTTCATTACTCATTTACCCTTAGTGGTTAGCCTGGGATTTAGTAGTAATCCAGTAAATATTTGTTATGAATGAGGCTTCTGTAGTGGCAGATCGTTATACGTTCTAAGGGGGTACACTGGTTGCTTGTCGTCATTTGTATGGCTTGTCACTCACAATTCTAGTTCTCTATGTTTAAATAGTTTCGGACCATTTTTGCATAGATACCTGCTATTTGCAAATTATCATACTTAAAACAGAACTCTTCATTATTCTCTCCAGGTTTGCTTTCCTTTCCAATTTTCCACATCTTTATTAACTATTTTCCCATTTATGCAGTCCTCAAGTATGGCAGTTTTTTGTTTTTTTTTTTTAATCTACTCTATTCCGTTGGCCACTAGACTCTTTTGAGTCCTTTGAAATAACTCCTGTCCGTGGCTACTTTTCCAGCTCCATTGCCATGCATGATCCAAGCTCAGACTGGCACCGCCATAAGGCTGGGTTACTGTAGTAGTTCCCCGGTGACCTCTGACCTCTGGTCTCTTTATATCCACTCTGCCTTATTCACCACTGCCTGATTAATCTTCCTAAGGCATGCTTTCATTTTTTATTCCTTTGCTTAAAGGCTTTATAGAGTGACTTCTCATTGTCTGCTAGATGTTTCTAAACCTCTGACCTGCTTTCCGTCTCTCCGTCAGCCCAGATCCGGTCGGTGGTATGGATAGTGCTTTTCGTTCTATCTGTGCTTTTATCTTCTCTCTCTTATGGTTTGAGCTGTCATATGTGTGGATTTTTAGAATGGCCTCGTAACTGGGGTTTGGACATTCTGCCTTCTCCAGCGCATCATATTTGTCATTACCAGAGTAACCTTCCTTAAACGCACCTCTGATCATTGTGCTACACTGTCAGAAACCTTTCCTGAGTCCTTACTGCCTGGAGATTGTCTTCACTTTTTAGCATGGCATTCAAGGCTTTCTCTGCTCTGACCCTCCCAACCTACTTATTTAGCCCTGTTTCCCACTATTTTCCTCTCCAGGGTTCCAAGTAATTTCCACATCATTGAAGCTGAACAAATTGGACCACTACTTAATTTTCTCGGAATGCAGCTTATGTTTTCCCACTGTCATGCTTTGGCTAAAGGTGTTCAGTCTGTGTGGGACTTTCCTTCACTGCCATTCAGCTTTTTAATACTTCTTAATCTATCTCAATTACTGCCACCCCTGCAGCCTTTGATGTTTCTGCTCCTACTAGATGGAATCTTTACTACATCAGAGCTCCTGTAGCTGTTTCTTGTTTAACCTTTCCTCTGGCACCTTTGCAGTTTTTACTTCGCTTAGAACCTTAACTGGGTTGTATACGTCATGGTGTACTGGCTTGTCTCCTTTTATAAGGATGGTCGTGATCGCCTGACACCCTGCATTAGGTGTGCAGTAAACACCGAAATAAATAAGTGTGTGTGTAATACTGTTTGCTTCATAAGCCTGTCAACTGGATTATTTCGGTATAACTTAAAATTCTAATAGAGTTCAGGATAGTCTTGGGACTGTAGTAGCTACTAAAAACTGTCAGAAGGTACAGTAACATACTTTAAAAGGTAACTTATCCAATGATCCACTGTAGAAGTAAGCAAACTACAGTCTGGCACATGGTTTTGTATGGCCTCTGAGCTGAGAGAGGTTTTTACATTTGTGAAGAATTCGAAGGAGAAAACAAAGAATATGCCATAGAGATGACATGGAGCTTGCAACGCCTAAAATATTTACTATCTGGCCGTTGACAAAGTTTGTTGACCACGGATCTAGAAACACACCCGATCATCTGCCTGGAATTACTCCTTATCGCTGGCTATGTGACATTAATCATCCGTTTTCTTGAACAATTTAATAGGCAGGCCCTCACCCAGACTGGTGCCTGTTCCCTTCCTTGAAAAAGCTTTGTTAGGCCTGGCTTCAGAAGAATTTTGAGTGACATGTAAATCTCCTCTGGGCTCTTTGGCACTTGGCAGTATCTCACACAGATAACCGGATACAAACGAGCCATTTCTTTCCATTATAATCCTTCATCAGAGGTCTGTGAGGATCGCACATCTGGTGAAGTTAGATGTCATTCAGAACAAGGCTCTTAGCATATTTTAAGAATGTTAATTGCTAAGTGGTGGCTGAAGCAGAAGGGTTTAATAGTGTCCTTAAGTTGCCTTAAATGTACATCGACCCAGAATTTTAGAACTGGAAAGGTCTTAGAGATCAAGTGTAGCATGGTCGTTAGGAAAATGGGCTGTGGAGCCAGACTGCATGGCTCTTCTACTTAATCCTCTTTGCGTCTCAGTTTCCTCACCTTTAAAGTGGGGATAATAATAGTTCCTGTTTCACGGGGTTGTGTGAAAAATACGTTAATGCTTAACATATTCACATTTAAATTATTAATATTAGCTTGGAAAACAGTACTGCCTGACATACTGTAAATGCTCATAAATGTTACTCTTATGTGTATTGCTGTCATTTTTTATTGCTTTTATTGCTAGTAGTTTCATTTCATTTTATAATTAAGGAAACTGAGGACTAGAGGAATTAAATTGTTTTCCTCACTTCCATGATAAGCAGTGTGGATTAAAACCCAGGATCCTTGCTTTCATATGAATGCTCTTTTCCTGCTATAGTGAATTGCTTTTAGTTGTAGGTTAGTGGGTGTGGATGATTTTTTATGAGAAAAAAATGTGTCTGGCCGCTTTCACTTAGCCTTATGGCTTTTGAGGGGCATCGATGTATAGCACGTGTTAATGCTTCTCTCGTTTCATTGGCTAAGAAATATCCTTTTATATATATATATATATATATATATATATATATATATATATATATATGTATGTATACACACACACACACACACACACACACACCCCATTTGTTTATTCATCCACTGATGGATATTTTGGTTGTTTCTACCTTTTGGTTATTGTGAACACTTTGCCATGAACATTTGTATACAAGTATTTGAGGACCTGGTTTCATTTCTTTTAGGTATGTACCTAGGAGTGGACTGGCTAGGTTATAGGGTAATTCTGTGTTTGACTTTTTGAGGAACTGCTAAACTTTTTTACAGTGTCCAACGTTTTACATTCCCAGTGGCAATATGGCAATATAGGAGGGCTCTAATTTCTCCACATCCTTGCCCACGCTTCTTTTCTTTCTTAAGTTTATGTATTTGTTTTGAGAGAGAGAGAGAGAGAGAGAACATGCACGTATGTAAGCAGAGTAAAGGTAGATAGGGAGAGAGAAGGAGAGAGAATCCCAAGCAGGCTCTGTGCTATCAGC
Organism: Neofelis nebulosa; assembly: GCF_028018385.1. Taxonomy (NCBI): domain Eukaryota; kingdom Metazoa; phylum Chordata; class Mammalia; order Carnivora; family Felidae; genus Neofelis; species Neofelis nebulosa. The sequence continues at coordinate 56,332,530 of NC_080791.1, read as the reverse complement.
TATCAGTGCGGAGCCAGACGTGGGACTTGAGCTCATGAACCATGAGCTCACAACCTGAACCGAAATCAAGAGTCAGACGCTTAACCGACAGCCACCAAGGGGCCTCTCTCTTTTATTTAATTGAAAAATTTTGGGGTGCCTGGCTGGCTCCGTTGGTAGAGCACATGACTCTTGATCTTGGGTTCAGTGCCCCCTTTGGAAGTAGAAATTACTTAAAAAAAATTTTTTTTAACTTTGCTTGTTTATTTGTTGGTTTGTTTTCACTTATGTTAGTGGGTATGAAGTAGTATCTCATTGTGGTTTTGATTCCCCTTTCTCAAGTGACTAATAACGTTGAACATCTTTTCATGTTCTTGGTGGCTATTTGTGTACCTTTTTTGGAGAAATGTCTCTAAGTCCTTTTAGCCATTTTTTAATTGGATTGTGGGTCTTTCTATTGAGTTGTTGAGAGTTCTTTATGTATCTTGGATGTGAGACCCTTATCAGATATGATTTGCAGATATTTTCTCCCATTTTGTGGGTTGTTGTTTTCTACTTTTCTTATAGTGTCCTTTGATGCACAAAGTTGCTAATTTTGATGAAGCTCAATTTATCTATTACTGCATTTGTTGGTTATGCGTTTGGTGTCATACGTAAGAATCCATTGTCAAATCTCAGGTTATGTAGATGTACCCTGTGTTTTCTTCTAATAGTTTAATGGTTTTAGCTCTTACAATTAGGTCTTTGATCTATTTTGAGTTAATTTTTATATATGATGTTAACGATGGGTCCAAGTCATCCTCTTTGCACGTGGCTATCCAGTTGTTTCAGCGCCATTTATTGAAAAGACTCTTCTTTTTCCAGTGAGTCTTGGCACCTTTGTCCTTTGTCTAAAATCAGTTGACCACAGCTGTTTGAGGTGATTTATGGATTCTCATTTCTGTTCCTTTGGTCTTTTTATGTCTACCTTTAGGCCAGTGCCACACTATTTTGGTAGTGAGGGTCGTTGCTTTGTACTATGTCTTAAAATTGGGAAGTGTGAGTCCTGTAACTTGGTGTATCACATTGATTTTCATTTATTGAACCATCCTTACATACCTTAGATAAATCTCACTTGTTCCTGGTATATAATCCTTTTCGAAAAAAAGTATTTTTAAATTGTGGTGGGATGTACATAATACTAAATTTACCATACTAACCATTTTAAATGTATAGTTTAGTGGCATTAAGAATGTTCACATTGTTGTGCAACCATCGATCTCCAGAACTCTTTTCATCTTGTAAAACGGAAAAACTACCCATTAAGCAGTAACTCCCCATCTCTCCCTCCTCCAAGCCCCTGGCACGCACCCATCTACTTTCTGTTTCCGTGAATTTGACTACCGTAAATACCTATTAATGGAATCATACAGTCATTGGCTTATTTTACTGGAAACATAAATCACCTCAAGGGTCATCTGTATTATAGCATGAGTCAAAATGTCTTTCCTTTTTAAGGCTAAATAATATTCTATTCTATGAATGTACCATGTTTTGTTTGTCCATTCATCTGTCGATAGACATGTGAGTTGCTTCCACTCCTTCACAATTGTGAATAATGCTCCTCTGACCGTGGATGTACAAATACCTTTTTGAGTCTTTGCTTTCAGTTCTCTTGGGTATATATCCAGAAGTGGAATTGTTGGCTAAATGGTTTAAGTTTTTTAATATATGGGTGGATTAGCTTTGTTAGTAGTTTGTTGAAATTTTTTCCATCTATATTCATTCATCAGGGATATTAATCTGTAATTTTCTTGTGATGTTATTATCTGGCTTTGGTATCAGGATAGTACT